>NC_092132.1:111835812-112444572 GCF_043159975.1 Macaca nemestrina
CTACTGGCTTTACTGGATAGTGTCATGTTCACCCACCAGCCCACTTGAGACGATTGTCAGCAGCTCCTCCGAATCTTGTTTACCACGGAGGAGCGAGAGAAAATACAGGTAGAAGCTAGAAAGCTGGTCCCGGGGGACGACGGTCAACTGACTGCCAACCCCGACCTCATAAACGCGACCTTTCCTCTGACCAGGCCGGCATGGGACTACAACACGGCAGAAGGTAGGGGACGGCTACGCCTTTATCGCCAGACTCTAATGGCAGGTCTCCGGGCAGCTGCTCGCAAGCCCAGTAATTTGGCTAAAGTATATTCTATTCTGCAAGAAAAGACAGAGAGCCCAGCCACCTACTTAGAAAAATTAATGGAAGCTTTTAGACAGTACACCCCCATAGATCCAGAGGCTCCAGGAAGTCAGGCAGCTGTAGTAATGTCATTCATAAATCAGGCAGCCCCAGATATTAAAAGAAAACTCCAGAAATTAAAAGACTTGGAAGGAAAGCGGATTCAGAACCTCCTTCAGATAGCCCAGCGGGTTTACAATAACAGAGATACTCCAGAAGAAAGGCAATTTAAGGCCACTGAAAAAAATGACCAAGGTCTTGGCAGCAGTAGTACAGAAAAAGCATCTACAGCCAGAGTACACCCAACCCAGGCGGCCCCCCAGGCATAATAATCTGAAAAAAGACCAATGTGCCTACTGCAAGGAGGCTGGCCACTAGGTAAGAGACTGCCCCAAAAAGAAACAACGAGGACAGGGACCCCCTAGGTCTACACCCGTACTAGTCACTCAAGATAAAGACTAGGGAAGACGGGGTTCGGATCCCCTCCCCGAATCTAGGGTAACTTTGCAAGTGGAGGGGTCCCCGGTCCAGTTCTTGGTCAATACAGGAGCACAGCACTCAGTCTTAATTAAAACTAATGGAAAATTATCCTCCAGGTCCTCGTGGGTACAAGGGGCCACAGGAGTTAAAAAAATACCCATAGACAACACAAAGAACAGTAAACCTCGGAGCCAAGAATGTAACCCATTCTTTCCTGGTTATCACTGAGAGCCCCTGTCCCCTATTAGGGAGAGACCTGCTAACTAAAATGGGAGCACAGATCCATTTCCTCCCTGAGGGGCCCATCGTGATCAACTCCCACAATCAACCCGTATCCGTCCTAACTATAACCCTAGAAGATGAGTACCGGCTCCACCAGGAGCAAACGGCCCCTGACCAGGACATAGCAACCTGGCTCCAGCAATATCCAGAAGCTTGGGCGGAAACGGGGGGCTTAGGACTAGCAAAACACCGTCCTGCTTTATTTATTGAACTTAAACCTGGGGCAGACCCTGTGCGGGTACGCCAATACCTGATGCCCCTAGAGGCCAAGAAAGGAATTGCCCCGCATATCCGCCGGCTCCTTGACCAAGGGGTCCTCCGCTCATGTCACTCACCCTGGAATACTCCATTGTTGCCGGTACAAAAACCTAATAGTGGAAAACACAGACCTGTACAAGACTTAAAAAAAATCAATAAGAAGGTTGTGGACATACATCCAACTGTGCCTAACCCATATACCCTCCTGAGTACCCTAAACCCTAAACATCAATGGTACACTGTTTTAGATTTAAAAGATGCTTTCTTCAGTTTGCCTTTAGCCCCTCAGAGCCAAAAGCTCTTCGCCTTCGGGTGGAATGACCCTGATAAAGGCATAAGTGGCCAACTGACATGGACCAGACTGCCGCAAGGATTCAAAAACTATCCTACCCTGTTCGATAAGGCCCTCCATGAAGACCTGGGATAACTTTCCTGCCCCCAACGACCTTAAACCCTGCCTCGCTGCTGCCCAACCCGGACCTGGACGCCCCACTCCACGACTGCACCGAGATACTAGCTCAGGTGCACGGAGTTCGAGAAGACCTGCAGGATCGCCCACTTCCTGACGCCGACCTCGTCTGGTTCACTGATAGGAGCAGCTTCATGCATCAGGGCCAGAGGTATGCTGGAGCGGCAGTGACTTCAGAGACTAAGGTAATCTGGGCGGAACCCCTGCCCCCAGGGACATCGGCCCAGAAGGCCGAATTGATAGTGCTCACCCAAGCTCTCACCTTAGGGGCGGGGAAAAAGCTGACGGTATATACAGACAGCCGATATGCTTTTGCAACAGCGCATATACATAGGGCCATTTACAGGGAGCGGGGGTTACTGACGGCTAAAGAAAAAAAGATAAAAAACAAGCAAGAAATCCTAGCCCTGCTAACAGCCCTATGGAGGCCAGAAAAGTTGGCCATTGTGCATTGCCCAGGGCATCAAAAACTAACTACTCCAACTGCTCAAGGCAACTTTCTGGCGGACCAAACTGCAAGAAAGGTAGCGAAGGCTCCCAGCCAACTCCTTGCACTCCAGCTCCCTGACCCGGGCCCCCGGGACTTGCCATATTTCCCTGATTATTCAGAACAAGATCTCCAGTGGATTGACAAGCTTCCCCTGAAACAGATCCAGAATAGGTGGTGGACTGATACTAATGACCAAACTATCCTACCAAAAAATTAGGACAACAAGTGTTAGAACACATCCACCGAACCACCCACCTGGGTGCTCGGCGGATGATAGACCTGATCAGACGCTCTAAGCTCAAATTCAGACATACAGCCGAGATGGCCAGCAACATCGTTACAAGTTGCAAAGTCTGCCAGCTTAACAACGCCTACCCCCAATCCCAGGCTGCAACAGGAACAAGGCTCAGGGGAACCAGGCCCGGTATCTACTGGAAAGTAGATTTTACTGAGCTAAAGCCAGGAAAATACGGGTATCGGTACTTACTTGTCTTTGTAGATACTTTTTCAGGGTGGACTGAAGCATTCCCCACCAAGAAAGGTGTAGCTCAGGTTGTAGCAAAGAAAATCCTGGAAGATATCCTCCCCAGGTATGGCTTCCCCGTCCAGATAAGGTCAGATAATAGGCCGGCCTTCGTCGCTAAGGTAAGTCAAGATTTGGCTTCCATCCTTGGGGCAAATTAGAAACTACATTGCGCTTACAGGCCCCAGAGTTCAGGACAGGTAGAGAGAATGAATCGGACCTTAAAAGAGACCTTAACTAAATTGACTATGGAGACTGGCGCTAATTGGGTGGTCCTTCTCCCCTACGCTCTGTTCCGGGCCCGTAATACCCCTTACAGACTGGGCCTTACTCCTTATAAAATTATGTATGGCAGACCCCCACCCTTAGTTCCCGGCCTAAAAGATGATCTGCTCAAGTCCGAAACAGAAAATGTCTCTGAACTCTTATTTTCCCTACAAGCCTTGCAGAAAATTCATCAAGAAATCTGGCCCAAGCTGAAGGAACTATATGAGACCGGTCCCCCGCCGACACCCCATCCGTACCAGCCGGGAGACTGGGTCCTAGTCAAGCGACACCGACAAGAGACCCTAGAACCCAGGTGGAAAGGACCACTCCAGGTACTCCTAACCACACCCACCGCCCTGAAGGTAGAAGGCATCGCATGGTAGATCCACTACACCCACGTCAAGCCAGTGGACCCAACCTCCAATCTTCTGGGACCAATCACGGCGGCGGCTGAAGCACCGGATGCGTGGACTGTGGACAGAGCTAGAAACAACCCCTTAAAACTCACCCTGCGCCGGCAGCATAGCTCACTGCAAACATGCAGTTAGGTAGTCTAACCCTAACGTTAGTCGCCCTAGTGGCCGCTGGGAAATCACAAAACCAGCTCATAATCCCTTTGTCTGGAGATTCTGGCTTTATGAAAACCGAACCCACCCTAGGCAACCTCATAAGCCCGGAAAATTATTGGCCAGTGCTGATTGCCCTTCCTCAGGGTACAACAGCCCAATTCTACTAAATTTTACTGGTTTTCAAATAGCCAAACCTATGACACCAATAATATGCTTTGAGTTTGATCAGACTAAATACAATTGTAAACACTATTGGTGGCACCAAAATGCCGGCTGCCCTTATAACTATTGTAACATCCATAGACCCCATTATTGAGGAGAGAGAAAACAGTTAGACCCTAAATGGCCCTTCCATCATAGACGGGATAGAGACTTTTCATATACATGAATAGTTAGAGACCCCTGGAACTCCCGCTGGACCACACCTCAACATGGGGCTGTATACTACTCCCCCTCCTCCACATGGCCTAGCAGTCACCTCTATCTGTGGCGAGGCCTAGTGCAAGTACTGCCCCTGGTCCATGGGAATATCCAACGACAGGAAAACAGACTAACACAAGACTTACGTCCTTTCTCCTGGTTAAAGTTATTACAAGAAGGACTAGAACTTGCTAACCTTACAGGACTTCATAGCCTGTCTGGCTGCTTTCTGTGCGCCACTCTAGGGCGTCCACCGCTAACCACTGTCCCTCTGCCATAGGGATCCTCTACCTTTGCCCAAGCTAACAACCTCCGAAACCTCTCGTATGCTCCTATCCTGAACGTGCCCCTATATCTAAACCCCAGTCAGGAGAAGTTTCCCTACTGTTTCTCAGGAACCAATTCCAGCCTCTGCAGCATCACTGCAACGCCCCCTAATATCACCTTAAGGGCTCCATCAGGCATATTCTTCTGGTGTAATAGAACCTTATCTAAGAACCTACCTAGTCCTTCTGTTAATAACCTACTGTGTCTCCCTGTCACATTAGTTCCCCGGTTGACTCAACTAACTGCTGGCGAGTTCCTAGGGTATACCAGTAACTGGACTAGTGCTGTTATTCACCCAGACCCTAGACCAAGACCTGCACGAGCCATATTTCTCCCCCTCATTGCAGGAATCTCCCTCACCGCATCCTTCATTGCGGCCGGACTAGCGAGGGGAGCCCTAGGTCACACCCTCATAGAAAGTAACAAGTTGTACCAACAATTTGCCGTTACTATAGAGGAGTCGGCTGAGTCCCTTGCCTCCCTTCAGCGGCAGCTCACGTCCCTAGCTCAAGTAACCTTGCAAAACCGGAGAGCCCTAGACCTACTCACTGCAGAAAAAGGTGGTACATGTATATTTCTAAAAGAAGACTGTTGTTTCTACATAAATGAATCAGGACTTGTAGAAGACCGGGTCCAACAGTTATGCAAGTTAAGCACTGAAATAAAAACACGGCAGTTTGCTTCAGCTGCAGACCAATGGTAAAATTCCTCTATGTTTTCTCTGTTAGCCCCCTTCCTTGGACCCCTGCTAAGTCTACTATTTCTGCTTACCGTAGGACCTTGTGTTGTTAACAGAATTTTACAATTTGTTAAGGAAAGATTTAACACTGTACAATTCATGGTCCTCAGAGCCCAATACCAACCTGTAAACGCTAAAACAGAATCAGACTTATAAGACCCAAGATTGGCTCTAAAGATACCTGAAGAGAAGGGGGGAATGAAAGGAGCTGGGCACATTCCTCAGCCCCGGGCTCAAAACTCCCTGAGCCTAGCACAAACACATCCCATCCTCCCATCCCACCACCATATATCTCTCAAACTCCCTGAGCCCAGTATAAACACCACCTGGAAAGTCTCCGATAAGGGGACAGCCGTTCAAGGTTACTGAAAGCGCAGGAGCCAAAAGAATTTCTTTGTTCCCCTACAACTTTCGGGCTATAAAAAGCAAACGCTCGCATTGTTCAGGGCCCTCTTGTATACTGTGTATAGGAGGGACCAAGTTCGAACTTGTAGTAAAGATCCTTGCCGCTTGGCTTTGACTCTGGACTCTGGTGGTCTTCTTTGGGGAACAAACAGTCTGGGCATAACAGATCTGGAAAGGAGTCCGTCAGAGAGCCTTGGGCCAGAGTTCCAGGGACTCTAGGAATGGCTGCCGGGTGAGTTGGACAGTCCAATTTCCAGTGGGGTCCCACACAGATGGGACATGGCTTAGGAGGAATCCCGGGCTGTGGGCATTCCTTGACCCAGTGGCCAGATTTCTGGCACTTGAAGCAAGATCCTGGGGGAGACAGTCCAGGAGGAATGCCTGGCCACTGTGGTTCGACGTTTTGAGGTTCTTGTGTGCTGGAGATGTGGCTGGGGTTTCTCTCACAGTGGATGCAAGTAGTTGCAACTCAGAAATACGTTGCTACTTGGCTGCCTCTAATCTATTACTGCACACCTTGAAGGCAAGGTTAATTAGGTCCTGTTGTGGGGTTGGAGGGCTGGAATCTAATTTTTGGAGCTTTATTTAATGTCGGCAGCAGATCGGGTAATAAAATGCATATTGAGAATAAGACGGCCTTCTGGCCTTTCTGGGTCTAGGGTGGTAAACGTCTAAGGGTTGTTGCCAAATGGGCCATGAACTGGGTTGGGTTTTTATATTTGATGGAAAAGAGCCTAAACGCTAACTGATTTGGGAGAGGTTGGATAAAGAAAAAGGAGCATTAACCTTGGCTTTGCCTTCAGTTCCAGCGACCTCTTTAAGAGGAAATTGTTGGGCGGGTGGGGGAGGGCTAGTCACCGAACGAAACTGTAAGCCAGACCGGGTGCGAGGAGGGGAGGTAATAGAAGGATTGTAGGGTAGGGGAGCGGAGGCTGAGGAAGAATTGGGACCTGGCTCGGCCTGGTGAGGAGCAGCCTGGGGAGGAGGCGAGAGGTCAGATGAGTCCACAGAAAAGGATGAGTCCCTAGAAAAAGAGGATTCAAAGGACTCAGAGCTTGGGGTGGAGACTGAAGGAACAGACAGGAGAGAAAGAAGAAAGATTTGGGACGAGTTGCATTGGGAGCAGAGACTAGGGAGGGACAAATGTGTAAAAGAATGCCTGGATGTCAGGCACCTCAGACCCATTTGCCCATTTTTCAACAAAAATCATCCAGGTCTTGTAAAAGGAGGAATCAAAAGTGTCATTTTCTGGCTGTTTAGTACGATTGTCGAGTTTGCATTGGGACCAAGCGGTGTTGCAGAAGAAAATAAGACACTTACATTTTAGGTCAGGAGAAAGTTGAAGGTTTTTAAGTTCTTGAGAACACTGGCTAAGGGAGAAGAAGGAGGAATGGAGGGTGGAAGTTTGCCCATAGTGAAGGAGGTAAGTTTAAAGAGAAAGGTAGCCGGGCGCGGTGGCTCAAGCCTGTAATCCCAGCACTTTGGGAGGCCGAGACGGGCGGATCACGAGGTCAGGAGATCGAGACCATCCTGGCTAACACGGTGAAACCCCGTCTCTACTAAAAAAATACAAAAAACTAGCCGGGCGAGGTGGCGGGCGCCTGTAGTCCCAGCTACTCGGGAGGCTGAGGCAGGAGAATGGCGTGAACCCGGGAGGCAGAGCTTGCAGTGAGCTGAGATCCGGCCACTGCACTCCAGCCTGGGCGACAGAGCGAGACTCCGTCTCAAAAAAAAAAAAAAAAAAAAAAAAGAGAAAGGTAGAGACGCAGAGAAGAGGGTGGGTGAGCAGCCAATGCAGGCGTCCCGCAATTGACTTGCCACCAAGGGAATGTAGGTGAATGACCAAGGCAGGCATCCCCGCGGTGATCAGACACCAGTGAAATGTGGGTGAATAATCAGGCAGGCATCCCCGCAGTGATTAAACACAAGGGAAGACTGTCTCCCCGAGTCCGTGACCGGTGCTGGAGTTTTGGGTCCATGGATGAAACATGTCTCCTTTGTCTCTACTAGAGAGGAAAAAGAACTAGAGTTGGAAGGACAGGGAGATTGAAGGGTAGCAAGAGAGGCTGGAGAAGAGAGTGAAAAGACTGCTTAGTTGGAAGGACAGGGAGATTGAAGGGTAGGAAGAGAGGCTGGAGAAGAGAGTGAAAAGACTGCTTACCCGATTTGAAATTGGTGAGATGTTCCTTGGGCTGGTTGGTCTGAGGACCCGAGGTTGTAGGTGGATCTCCTCATGGAGTGAGGGCGAGGACAGGGGACTGGTCTCCCAAAGAAGTCCTCCTGTCCTGGGTCTTTGGCACCAAATGTCACGCGCATCCGTGTGAAGAGAGTCCACCAACAGGCTTTATGTGAGCAACAAAGCTGTTTATTTCACTTGGGTGCAGGCGGGTTGAGTCCGAAAAAGGAGTCAGCAAAGGGTAGTGGGATTATAATTAGTTCTTTAGGTTTTGGGATACCGGGTGGAGTTAGGAGCAATGTTTTGAGGGCAGGGGGTGGATCTCATGAAGTACATTCTCAAGGGTGGGGAGAATTACAAAGAACCTTCTTAAGGGTGGGGGAGATTACAAAGAAACTTCTTAAGGATAGGGGAGATTACAAAGTACATTGATCAGTTAGGGCGGGGCAGAAACAAATCACAACGGTGAAATGTCATCAGTTAAGGCTCTTTTCACTTCTTTTGCAGATCTTCAGTTGCTTCAGGCCATCTGGATGTATAGGAGCAGGTCACAGGGAATATAATGGCTTAGCTTGGGCTCAGAGGCCTGACAGTGAAGGCAAAATCAATTACAATTTCAGAAAAGCAAGGGTTCAGGAAGGTTACCACACTCAAATACTTCCTGAAAAAATTACTTGAAGACATGTTCTTCTGAATAATGGAAGAAATGAAGCTGAAAAAGAGGAGTGCTTAAGATGAAAAACAGTGATGAACAAAGAAATGAAATTGTTTGCCACGTGGTTGTGGACAAAACGTGTGGTCAATACATAGTTCTTAGGGAAAGGAATACATAATATAAAAATTAATCATACTGAACTAAAATTTATGATTTAAAGAAAATGTAGAAGGGGATAAAAGTGAAATGAAGGTGAGGGGAAATGAGAGTCCTAAAGAAATTATTTTGTGTAGAAAGTGGCAGCCACAAACACTAATTCTCAACATGGATTTTAAAAGTTGAATGTTTATTAATAAATTAACAGAAGTGGACACGTAATTTTCAAGCTATTAAATGCAAAGAAGGAATGGGCAAACTACAAACTCGGCCAAGGCTGAAAAAGAGGGAAAAAGGTGAAGGAACAAGAAAATGTTATACAGAAAACACAAACTAAATGGCATTAATAAGACAAAATACATCAGTAGTAAAAATATGTGAAGGTTTTTTCATGCTTAGATTTTTTTTCTTGTTTTTAATGGAGTTTTGCTCTGTTGCCCAGGCTGGAGTGCAGTGGCATGATCTCAGCTCACTGCTAGCTCTGCCTCCCGGGTTCAAGTGATTCTCCTGCCTCAGCCTCCCAAGTGACTGGGACTACAGGCATAGGCCACCACACCTGGCTAATTTTTTGTATTTTTAGTAGAGGTGGGGTTTCACCATGTTAGCCAGGATGGTCTTGATCTCCTGACCTTGTGATCCACCTACCTCAGCCTCCCAAAGTGTTGGGATTACAGGCGTGAGCCACCACACCCGGCCATTTAGATTTTCTTTAAGAGACTGCGTCTTGCTCTGTTGCCCAGGCTGGAGTGCAGTGGAGCAATCACGGCCCACTGCAGTCTCCAGCTACTGGGTTCAAGTGATCCTGCCATTTCAGCCTCCTGAGTAACTGAGATTATAGGCACACATCACCATTTAAAATTGTTAAAATTTTAATTTTTAAAATTTTTTGTAAAGATAGGGTCTTGCTGTAGAGAGAAGGCTGGTCTCAAACTCCCGACCTCAAGCAATCCTCCTGGTTTGACCTCCCAAAATGCTAGGATTACAGGTGTGAGCCACTCTACCCAGCCTAGATTGCAAACTGCTTGCAAGAGCCATGCCTAAAAGTACTCCAGAAAGGGATTTGGATTTGTAACTGGGCAGAGAGAAAAATTGCTTTAAGCTAAAATTCAGGAAGGATTTGGCGGCAGCAGCAATTTTGGAGGGCAAGAAGAACCTGAGCAGACTGCCCTCAGAGTCTTAGAGGAGGAATGATGGTGGGTGGGGGTGAAGCCCACCCAGATGCCAGGAGACAGGGAAACAGAAGGGGGAGCCTAGGGGATAGTGTTGGTATGGATCCGAGTAGACGAGGTGACATCAAAAACCATTATCAGAGAATGCTCTGTACCCTAGTTTACTAGGAAAAGATAATGGATATTAATGAATTCACTTCTGGTAGCAAAGGGTTGTTTCTTTTGTGAGTTATTTTGGTATGCATGACCTTAAAGCAAGTCACAGCTCACAGTGGGCTCCAGTTTCACCATCTGAAAGCCTTATCGTGCTGGGAATAAACCAGGAATAACATCCGCCTTGGTAGGCCAGGCATCTTGGAATCTGTATTATTGTTAAATGTGTAGTGCCAGCTGCCCTGCCAGTGTAATCCCCAAACCCTTCTTGAGATTTGCCTGGCCCATTGCTACAGAAGCACAACACAGCCCCAGTTTGCAACTCAGACAAAACTACCAAGGAGGTCAGTGCTGGGTGGGAGATCCAGTCTCTGTCCACACATAGTTCAATGTGGAGACCTCCTTAAACTCCAGGTGGATTCCCCCTCTCCCCACCGAGGCCTGCTGGTTCTAGGAGGTGTTCCTCCACCAAGTAGCAACAGCTTTTTGTGCACTCTGGCTATGAGCTCAAGCCTGGACCTATTATCCCTCCCTGAATGTTCAGGGAAACCAAGGCAGGGGCCTGAGGAGGTGTCACTTTCTTTAAAAGCAGTTCACTCTCATGGCAACCACAAATGAGCACATTTACCAGAGTTTCCCCTGTGAGGAGATGTTCCATTTCCACGAAGACAACGCAATCAGGGTTCATAGAACAAGCACGTGCATTTGGATTCTGTCTGTGCAATAGCCAGATGTCAGGTCTAAGATGTAATCTAGTCTTTACGTCTTTTAAATGCCTAATGGTAACTATGTAGCCACATCTTCAAAGCAGGGGTAAAAATCAGAACCGAGCCTGTAACTGACACTATCAGAAAGAGCCACAGGAAGATTCGGTCAAGAACTTGAGCTACAAATTTCCAGTCTTGTACTACCTGCAAAAGAGAAAAAGATGCCTTTCACTCAAGACACTGAGCAACTGTTCTGAATTCATCTCAAGGGATTTGAAAAGAGTAACATTCAGATTTATAGCATTTACTTAAGTTTTCAAAATGCATCTAATGTCCCAACCACACTACAGGCTCAGGTTCTTTCAGGGACTTCGCTAATCATGCCCAAAGGAAGTATCTTGGAACACTGTCATCAGCACTGAAGAAGGAAAATAGAAACAATAGAATTCTGTGTGCATATGTCAACATTCCTGATCAGAATGGGAAAAGTCTGATTTTTATGTGAATAAAAAGCCAGTATAGGCCAGGTATGGTGGCTCACACCTGTAACCCCAGCACTTTGGGGAGGCTGAGGTGGGGGGATCACCTGAGGTTGGGAGTTTGAGACCAGCCTGGCCAACATGGTGAAACCCCCTCTTTACTAAAAATACAAAAATCAGCTGGGCATGGTGGCGGGCGCCTGTAATCCCAGCTACTCGGGAGGCTGAGGCAGGAGAATTGCTTGAACCCAGGAGGCGGAGTGTATCTTAGTATGCCAGTATATCTTACTAGGGTGCTTCCTGATACTCGTATGAAAAGAATCACAAATTTATAATTTAAGAGTTTTTGTGGCCAAATGTCACAGGCTTTCTTTTCTTCCACTCCACCTGTGCTGCAGCTCCAGAAGGAAGGGTGCTGCCGAGCAGAAGAATCGACCAGGACAAGACGGAAATTCACGAAGGAGACAGGAGACTGAGTCCTCTTTACTAGGAAGGGGAGGGGAGATGCAGAGAGTGGGCAACAGGTCCATAACACAAAGTCAAGGCACGACTGGCTGAGGAAGTCTGAAAGGAAGGGGAGTCCTCATCCCTCTAGAGTAAATAAATATCCTCCATCTTGGGACGGGGGGAAGAAATCTTTGTATCAGGTTTTTGTTTTGTTTTTTTGAGACATAGTCTCGCTCTGTCACCCAGGCTTCAGTGGTGCAATCTTGGCTCACTTCAACCTCCGCCTCCTGGGTTTAAGCGATTCTCCTGCCTCAGCCTCCCGAGTAGCTGGGATTACAGGCACTTGTCACCATGCCCAGCTAATTTTTGTATTTTTAGTAGAGAGGGGATTTCACCATGTTGACCAGGCTGGTCTCGAGCTCCTGACCTCAGGTGATCCACATACCTCGGCCTCCCAAAGTTCTGGGATTACAGGGGTGAGCCAGCACGCCCAGCCTGTTTTTAAAAGATGTTAAGAAACAAACAAAAAAATCTGCCCAGCTTGACAGCTGAATGTTTCTTGTCTAGCAGCAGTCACTTTTCTAGTGCTTTTAAAAACAATTTAAGTGGATGAAAAACATGAAAGATTGTTGAGAGAGGGTATATGAGGCAGTGTCTGAGAACACAAGAGAAAATGTATAAGGATAATTCTAAAAAAAATTCTTAGCTGAGTGCAGTGGCTCACTCCTGTAATCCCAGCACTTTGGGAGGCCAAGGCGGGCAGATCACGAGGTCAGGAGATCGAGACCATCCTGGCTAACACAGTGAAACCCTGTCTGTACTAAAAACACAAAAAATTAGCTGGGTGTGGTGGCGGGCGCCTATAGTCCCAGCTACTCGGAGGCTGAGGCAAGAGAATGGTGTGAACCTGGGAGGCGGAGCTTGCAGTGAGCTGAGATGGCGCCACTGCACTCCAGCCTGGGTGACAGAGCGAGACTCCATCTCAAAAAATAAAATAAAATAAAATAATTCTTTCATCAGTTTGTTTAGGGGATGAGGCTCTTGGCACTAATTTTCACCAATTTTAGAGTAAAATACTTGAACTCTGTAAAGTGAAATTATTATATAAATTGAAAATATGTTACTTGCTGTAGGCAACAGATCACTTTTTTTTTTTTTTTTTTTTGCTGGACACTTAAAAAAATCTGTAAATAACCACATCCTCTTTCCTCAGCAAAATATCTGTTGTAACACTAAATTTTTTATTAACCAAAAAATCTGATTATTTCTGGTCTTTTATTTCTAAATACTGTGGTTGAACATATCTATCATCCCATGAAAAATGAGAGATAAATTACCAGAGACCAGGATAACCAACTTAAAATGTGTAATTGAGGCCGGGCGCGTTGGCTCACACCTGTAATCCCAGCACTTTGGGAGGCCGAGGCGGGCTGATCACGAGTTCAGGAGATCAAGACCGTCCTGGCTAACACAGTGAAACCCCGTCTCTACTAAAAATACAAAAAATTAGCCGGGCATGGTGGCAGGCACCTGTAGTCCCAGCTACTCGGGAGGCTGAGGCAAGGGAATGGCGTGAACCCAGGAGGCGGAGCTTGCAGTGAGCAGAAATCACACCACTGCACTCCAGCCTGGATGACAGAGGGAGACTCCGACTCAAAAAAAAAAAAAAAAAGAAAAATGTGTAATTGAATTATTTAATATAGAATTATAAGAAACAATTATAAGAAACAATGCTTAATCAACAGTTGCTTCACTTTTGCTCCTTAAGTTTTTGTGAACTACTTCCTATAAATTCATACTAAGATCACTATGTTATGTGAGGGCTTGCTTTAAATGGTACATGTATAAAAAGGATGTCTTATAATGTCACATTTAAACCATGACAACATTTTATGGTAAACAGATGTCAAAATATTTGTCTTTGGCCCACCTTTATAGCGGCATAATTGGGAATACCAGTTTACTCACCTGGCTGATAAAATGTTCTTTCTTCACATGTCTTGAAATGTATCTAATAGAATCAGCAGCTTTTTCCAAAAAAGCAACCAGAACTTTTTCTCCATCACTAAGCTGTTTCTGTTTCTTTTTTTTGAGGACTTTGCCTTTCACTACTGGTTGACTCTCCTCTTTCTCTGGGAATGAGTAGCGATCCACGTGGTCTTTCATGCAAAGTAATTTTGGAAGTTTCTGCAGAAAGAACCTCTTAACCCAGGGGGCCATGGGGTGGTATGTGGAAGAAGATCTATGGTGAACGTTAATGACAAACACGGTAACAATGATGGACAGGGTCACGAAAATCATGATGAACAGCAGGTACTCCCCAATGAGAGGAATGACTTTGGAAGACGATGGGATGATTTCTTCAATCACTAAAAGGAAAACAGTCAGAGAAACCAAGACTGATGTGGATAATGAAAGTTTTTCTCCCTCATCTGAAGGTAAATAGAACACGAGAACTGTTAGGAAAGACAGCCCCAGGCAGGGGATGATGAGAAAGAGTGTATAGAATAAAGGCAGGCGTCTCAGGACGAAGGAATATGTGATAAAGGGATAGGAGTACATGCCATCCCTTCTGTTCCCCTTCATCCCCTTTGCGTTCAGTATTTCCCATTCTCCGTTATCGAAGAAGTCCTTTCTATCAACATTTTCATTGATCAAAATGAGGTCAACCATGGTGCCATCGTAAGTCCAGGATCCAAACTTCATGGAGCAGTTCTGTCGGTCGAACGGGAAAAACGTGACGTCCATGGTGCAGGAGCTTTTGTAGCTGGCGGGAGGGGTCCAGACAACGGTTCCATTTGATTTCACGATGACCTTGGTCATCAGGGAGCCTTCAAAACGGCCGTCAGCGCTGCAATCAAAGCAGTTTCACCTTAGCAGTCGGTGGAGCCCCTGCTAGTTTTTGTTCTTTTTCCCAGCATTGACTATTTCTATTTTATAACTTTTCTTTTCTTTTTTGAGATGGAGTCTCACTCTATCGCCAGGGCTGGAGTGCGGTGTGGCACCATCTCGGCTCACTGCAACCTACACCTCTTGGGTTCAAGCAATTCTCCTGCCTCAGCCTCCTGAGTAACTGGGATTACAGGCGCCTGCCACCATGCCCAGCTAAGTTTTTGTATTTTTAGTAGAGACAGGGTTTCACCATATTTGCCAGGCTGGTCCCGAACTCCTGACTTCATGATTAGCCCACCTTGGCCTCCCAAAGTGCTGAGATTACAGGCATGAGCCACCGTGCCCTGCCCTATTTTAGGACTTTTCTACCGCAACACCAGGCAACTGTTTTAAAATAAACAATTTTTTAAATTTAAAGTTGAATAAGTATTTTTGCCTGAATCAGAATTTTCTATTCCTGGTGTTAATCAGGAAAAATAGTTTTCTTCTGTGATATTTACTTTTCTTTTTTTCACTTAAAAAAAAATTTTTTTTTTCACTTTTTTAAAAATTTATTTTTTTCCCCATAAGTGAGAAACAATGTGATACTTACTTTTCAAAAAGAACTATGTCAGGAAGCCACAGAGATTCTGATGGAACTTTAATGGAATGGATCCCACCATAATCATCAGGATTCCAGCGTAACTTGTGGTCTGTCCATTCCTGCATGAAATTGGTACACTGTGATTTTATTCTGAAAGTTCAATATATTAGATCTTGAAATCTTCAAGTTTCTGTTAGCTTTATCAAGCCACTGTTTTATTAAGAAAAGGAAATTGTCCTGGTTGGACTGTGTGACCCTACTGGGGACTCAGTACAGGATTCACCTTGGGCCAGCCTGGCCTCTGATCTCACCCAGGCCCACACACTTTGCATGTTACATATTTCCAAAATCACTGTATCTGCCTCACCACGAAGAGGCTCTACAACAAACGCCACTAATTCATGATCTATCTTTTCAACCTATTTTCTCTTAACAAACAAACAAAAGAAAAGCAATGATGTGTCTAATTCAGTTTATTCTAGGAGGGTGAGTCCAGTAATACTTTAATCACATGCTAACAGGTACAAGTGATTTTGAACACCACTCAAGAGGCTTGGATGAACATCCACCTGCTATGTTAATATGAGACATCCATTTTCCATGAATTCTTCTTGATCACATTAGAACTTGTATCCAATAAAAAATGTTTTCCCAGCATTTTCTTTTAAGTTCTGAATTTATTTTTGGAGCTCCCAATTATAATTTTAAGTTACATTCCTAATATTGTTAGCCTCCAGGCACTTACACATTTTTCTTCATAAGGATGAAATCACATGGCATGTTTTACGGGGCTGATTAATCTAGATAAATAAACCTGACCATGAATTGGTCAGACTGCGAAGGTCAAGAGGATGGTGTATGGATGACCCGATCACAGCAGAGTGGACTCTACTAAAAAGATTTTGGGTCCAAAATCATAGGAAATCTGACCTGAAAATTGAATTTTTCTATTCTACAGCCTCTCATGTGGGTAGGTGAATAAGGATGCAGGAGTTCAGAGAGTTAGAAGGGCATGCCCAGCATGAGGCTTCCCAGAGCCCAGTGATGCCAACTTTGTCATTAAAACATCAGGAATCAGCAGATGGATGATGTCACTAGATAGTAAAATACTGAAATATGCATGATGCCTGACAAATGATGGAACTCCACACCCCAGAGGAAACTGTCTATCTTAGACAATATTTTTGAGACTTGGTCCCCCAAAAACAAAGTTTAAGATGTATGGGCCTTTAAAAAACTAGAATCGAAAGTATAACAAAATGGCATGATATTTATGGGAAAACATGCATATGAAACTGACAATTTAAGAGCCCAATAATAAAGTATTCACCGTGTTTACTTGGTGCTCATGGGCTTCTCTTTTTTTCTTCCTCCTCTGCCTATTTTGAAGAGCAAATATATTCTCCTTCCTAGGAATAATTTGTCTCCTGCTGAGGAGACTCTTACTATCATTGGTAGGTCTGAGTCTCAGAAATCTTGGAGGGAACTCACTTATAGTAGCATTTGTGGTTTGTTTCAATTCCACTTTATGCACTTTGTAAAAATTTACTTACAATAAAATTCACTCTTTTGTTTACAGTTATTAATGCAAATAGCTGTATAATAACTGCAGGCATTAAGACACCAAAACAGTTTTTTTGCCCAAAATATTTCCCAGGTGCTGCCCTTTTGTAATCAACCCCTCCCACATTTCCAACCCTCAGAAATCCCTGATTTGTTCTCTTTTTCTATAATTTCACCTTTTCTAGAATGTCATGTAAATGGAATCAACATAACATTTCAATTCTGACGTCTTTACTTAGCAATGCGTTTAGAGTCATCATTTTTTTTTTTTTTTTTTTTTTTTTTTTTTTTTTTTTTTACTTGAGACAGAATCTCGTTCTTTTGCCCAGGCTGGAGTGCTATGGTGACATCATGATTCACTGTAGCCTCAACCTCCTGGGCTCAAGTGATCCTCCTGCCTCAGGCTCCCAAGTAGCTGGGACCACAGGTGTGTACCATCACACCCAGCTAATTGTTTTGCTTTGTAGAAATGAAGTCTTCCTATGTTGCCCAGGCTGGTCTTGAACCCCTAGGCTCAAGCAATTCTCCTGCCTCACCTCCCAAAGTGTAGGGATTACAGGCATGAGCCATTGAGCCCAGATTCATTGTGTTTTTTTAATATGCATTTTCCTAATGACTAATCATTAATATCTTCATGTGTTTATCTGCCATCCATGTATCGTATTTGGTCAAGTGCATAATGTTTAATCAAGTTGTTTGTTTTCTTACTGAGTTTTAAGAGTTCCTTATACATTCTGGATAAAAGTGGTTTGTCAAATATTTGATTTACAAACATCTTCTCTCAGTCTTTTTTTCCTCTTAATAATGTATTTCACAAGTCAGAAATTCTAAAAGTTCATTTTATCAGTTTTATTGTTTATGGATTGTGTCATATCTAAGAAATCTTTGCCTAACACAGGGTCACAAAGATTTTCTTATATACTTTCTCCTAGAAATTTTGTAGTTTTTTGTTTTTTGAGACAGAGTCTCGCTCTGTCACCAGGCTGGAGTGCAGTAGCACAATCTCGGCTCACTGCAACCTCTGCTTCCTGGGTTCAAACGATTCTCCTGCCTCAGCCTCCTGAGTAACTGGGACTACAGGTGCATGCCACCACACCCAGCTAATTTTTGTATTTTTAGTAGAGATGAGGTTTCACTGTCTTGGCCAGAATGGTCTTGATCTCTTGACCTTGTGATCACCAGCCTCGACTTAGGTCTAAGATCCATTTTCAGTTAATATTTTATAAAGGTGCAGGAATGGGTTGAGGTTCATTTTCTTTTGCATGTGAGTGTCTAATTGTTTCAGTACCATTTGTGGAGAAGACTAAACATTATCCATGGAACTTCCTTTGTACATTTGTCAAAATGTAGTTAACTATGTATGTGCATGGGTCCATTCTGGACCGTTCTGTTTCACTGATCTGTGTATCTGTCTTTTTTTTTCTTTCTTTTTTTTTTTTTTTTCAAGACAGAGTCTCACTCTGTCCCCTAGGCTGGAGTGCATTGGTGCGATCTCGTCTCACTGCAACTTCCACCTTCCAGGTTCAAGTAATTCTCCTGCTTCAGCCTCCCAAGTAGCTGGGATTACAGGGGTGTGTCACCACGCCCGGCCAATTTTTGTGTTTTTAGTAGAGACAGGGTTTCACTATCTTGGCCAGGCTGGTCTTGAACTCCTGACCTGAAGTGATCCACCCACCTTGGCCTCCCAAAATGCTGTGATTACAGGTGTGAGCCACAGTGACTGGCCCTGGGACAGTATCACACTGTCTTGGTTATTATAGCTTTAAGTAAATTTTTGAATCTGCTTGTTGCTGTCTACAAGATATCCTGCCAAGATTTTAATTGTGATTGATTTGAATATACAGATTAGTTTGGTGAGAACTGGCACCATGATATGGAATCTCCTGGCCCAGGAATATTATTTATGTCTCCATTTACTCTGGTCTTGATTTTTTGTTGTTGTTGTTTTGTTAGTGTTTTGCAGTTTTAGGCTTACAGACATTGCACATATTTAGTTAGATTTACACCTAAGTAGGCCAGGTGCAGTGGCTTATGCCTGTAATCCCAGCAATTTGTGGGGCCAAGATGGGTGGATCACCTGAGGTCAGGAGTTCATGACCAGCCTGGCCAACATGGTGAAGCCCAGTCTCTATAAAAATATAAAAATTAGTCAGGCATGATGATGGGTGCCTGTAATCCCAGCTACTCGGGAGGCTGAGGTAGGAGAATTGCTTGAACCCGGGGGCAGAGGTCGCAGTGAGCCGAGACCACACCAATGTACTCCAGCCTGGATGACAGAGCCAGACTCCATCTCAAAAAAAAAAAAAAAAAAAGTCATTTAATTTTTAAAATTCCAATCGTTCATTGTTAGTATCTAAATATACAATCGACTTTTGCATATTGACCTGGTCCTGTGACCTGGCTTAGCTCATTTAGTTTTGGGATATTTTCTGTAGATTTTCTGTATAGACAATTGTGTCATTTGCAAGTGGAGCGTTTTATTTCTTCCTTTCCAATCTGAATAACTTTGAATGCTATTCCTTGCCTTAATTACTGAGTAGTAGTAGCTGCAACACCAGAAAGATGGCAGAGCAAGAGCAAAGAAAAATCCCTTTGGTTCCAGAAAATCTCCTGAAAATGGAGAAGGCTTATCAAGCCCTCAAAGCCACCCAGGCAAAGCAGGCACTTTTGCAAAGAAGGAGCAGAGAAAAGGAAAAAGGCTCAGGTTTAAACAACTGGAATCATTCCTATATGATTCCTGGTGGCAGAAACGTGACAAGGTGTGTCTCAGATGACTAGAAGTGAAACCTTGCGCCTTGGAATTGCCAGATAAACATTCCTTGGCCTTTGTTGTATGCATCGAAAGGATTGATGGCATGAGTTTACTGGTGCAGAGAACCACTGTGAGACTTCGCCTAAAGAAAATTTTTAGTGGTGTCTTTGTAAAAGTCACCCCTCAGAACCTAAAAATGCTGCATAGAGTGGAACCTTATATAACCTAGGGATTTCCAAATCTGAAGTCTATCCAGGAGCTCATTTTGAAATGTGGACAAGTCAAAGTCAAGAATAAGACCATTCCTCTGACAGACAACACAGTGATTGAGGAGCACCTGGGAAAGCATTTCCAGGAGATCTCATGGTTCTTGCACCCTTTCCACCTCTCAGGGGCCTGTCATGCTACCAAAAATAGAGTGGGCTTCCTCAAGGAGACGGGCACACCTGGCTATCAGGGTGAACGCATCAATCAGCTGATCTGCCAGCTGAACTAGATCCAGGTGCCAAACTGCAGTAAATTTTTTATCAATGAATTGGAAGCATGTGTTTTTGTATTTGGGGGAATTTTTATCAAGTATCTTCAGAGAAGTTTATTTCCTGCTTTATCTTCAAAAACTGGAAAGGAAGGGTCAAAGAAAAGACAGTAGCTGGCCGGGTGCAGTGGCTCATGTCTGTAATCCCAGCACTTTGGGAGGCCGAGGTGGGCGGATCACCTGAAGTCGGGAGTTTGAGACCAGCCTGTCCAACATGGAGAAACCCCATCTGTACTAAAAATACAAAAATTAGCCAGGTGTGGGGGCTCATGCCTGTAATCCCAGCTACTAGGGAAGCTGAGGCAGGAGAATTGCTTGAACCCCGGAGGTGGAGGTTGTGGTGAGCCAAGATTGCACCATTGCACTCCAGCCTATGCAACAAGAGCAAAACTCCATCTCAAAAAAGAAGAAAAAGAAAAGACAGTAGCTTATGTCCATGGCAAGCACCTCTCATCACAGTCCAGTTTTGGCATTTGAAAGTCAGAAAGATTTGTGTTGCTTACCCGACCTTCAAAAGCAGGATTAACAGCTGTGACCAGAGATAAAACGGAGATAGTGGTTTATGGGGCTCACTGTTTTCAAAGAGTTCATTCATTCATCAAATATGCAAGGCATGTACTAGCACTGAGCACAGCTGCCTCGACCTCTTATCCTGGGGCTGACTCAGATGATAAATCAGTCAACTAACAAATACCCACACCTCCTGACAGTTGCTATAAAGGAGACAGTTTTGGTATGGGATACAGAACAGTGGAGTAGACAGGGAAAACATTTCCAAGGAGATGACATTTAGACTAAACATGCAGGGTAAGAAGGAGTCTGAGGGCTGGGCGCGGTGGCTCACGCCTGTAATTCCAGCACTTTGGGAGGCCGAGGCAGGCAGATCACGAAGTCAGGAGTTCGAGACCATCCTGGCTAACATGGTGAAACCCTGTCTCTACTAAAAATACTAAAATTAGCTGGGCATGGTGGCATGGGTCTTTAGTTCCAGCTACTTGTGAGGCTGAGGCAGGAGAATCGCTTGAATCCAGGAGGCAGAGTTTGCAGTGAGCCAAGATTGTGCCACTGCACTCTAGCCTGGTGACAGAGCAAGACCCTGTCTCAAAAAAAAAAAAAAAAAAAAAAAAAAGAAGGATTCTGAGCAGGACAGGGTTGAGAAGGCTGGCCAAAGATGGAACCACCTGTGGGAAGGTGCTGGGGCAGGAAGGAAGGAGAGCATGAACGAGGGATGCCTTCAGATCCTTGAGGAGGATATTAAAGGGATCTAGAGCAGACTCAGTTGCTTCTAACCAGTAAAGAAAAACAGACTGGGTGGGACTTGTGGTCAATACTGCTTACACTGGTGGCCTCGAAAGAGAAAGCACACTAGACTCCACTCACAAGCCCTGAGCTCCACACTAGGACTGTGCTTTACTAGCTGTACAACTTGGACGAGTCATTGATCTCCAGCTGCTGCATTGCTTTGCAAGGGTGAGAGAGCATTCTTCACAACCTTAGTGTCATTCTGCTATCAGACCAGGAAATTACAGAGCGTTCTCCCTGAGATGCCCATCAGAGGGTTCATCCAGTTTCTTTCCTGTTGTTTTTAGACAGGGTCTCACTCTGTTGCCCAGGCTGGAGTGCCATGGTATGATCACAGCTCATTGCAGTTTCAAACTCCTGGGCTCAAATCATCTTCCAACCCCAGCCTCCCGAGTAGCTAGGACTACAAGTTATGCACCACCACGCCCGGCTAATTTTTCTTATTTTTTGTACAGACAGGGGACTCCCTGTGTTGACCAGGCTGGTTTCAAACTCCTAGCCTCAAGTGATCCTCCTGCCTTGGCCTCCCAAAGTGTTGGGATTACAGGCAGGAGCCACCACGCCCAGCCCACCCAATTTCTGCCAGGATGCGTGTTCACCACAGAGCTGGCTGTGCCCTGTAGCCCAGGACCACTGTGGGTTTAGAATGGCACAAGCCACAGGACATTTGCAAGTGGTGGAATTAGCAGTGCCCAGCTGAGGAGCCACAGCCCAAACCTCTATCTTGTTCTCTAAGGGGCTGCGAGGTTTTCTGGTCACTTCTTTGTTCTTTCTGAAACCCTGGTGACATCTGGAGATTAAGCTCCTGTCTCTCTCTTCTTAGGGTAAGAGATGAGAAATAATATTCCATGTTTGCATAGTGTGTTCTAGCTGAGACGCTCAAAGCCGTTGTCAAACACCAGCTCTGCATCACAGCAGTTCCTGGCTTGAGAGCCCTGTTTTTGCAGGAAACAGAAGCGCAAAGGGTATGTCAGAGCCAAATATCAAAGTTAATCTATGACTAAGAAAAAAATGGAAAAACACTCCAACTCTAGGTTTCCTCATTCAGAAAAATTGCAATTTCAAATCCATTTCAAATATATATATAACCCTTTAAAATGGTCTTTTCTTACATGTATTACCTGAATGATCACTCATAAATGTCTAGCTAAACCACAACCCAGAGTCAAATTTTATTTAAACCTAAATCATAAGCTTTTTAAGAAAACTGTAAACAAAGTCCCCGAATTTTTTTTTTTTTTTTTTTTTGAGACAGAGTCTCCCTCTGTCACCCAGGCTGGAGTGCAGTGGCGTGATCTCGGCTCACTGCAAGCTCCGCCTCCCAGGTTCGTGCCATTCTCCTCTCTCAGCCTCCCGAGTAGCTGGGACTACAGGCACCCGCCACCATGCCCAGCTAATTTTTTTGTATTTTTAGTAGAGACGGGGTTTCACTGTGTTAGCCAGGATGGTCTCAATCTCCTGACCTCGTGATCTGCCTGCCTCGGCCTCCCAAAGTGCTGGGATTACAGGTGTGAGCCACCGCACTCGGCCAAGTCCCCGAATTATTCTTACTTCAATGCTAAAAAGACCAAGAGATAAGGAACAAATATTCTTTGCTGTTGTCTTGATATGCAGTCTCTGGGACATCTCTGGGATCTCCAGTCATCTTAGATGTGAAATTCTTAAAGTCAAATTATTGTTGATTCATTTTAATCTTAAAGGCAGCAACATGACATATTTTATGTTTCATATTCCTGTTAAATTCGTGAGTTGTTAAGGCCAAGAAATGTGATTTGTTATTAAGGATGAAGGCCAGGCATGGTGGCTCACCTGTGTAATCCCAGCACTTTGGGAGGCCCAGGCAGGCGATTACATGGGGTCAGGGTTCCAGACCAGCCTAGCCAACATGGTGAAACTCCGTCTTTACTAAAAATACAAAAATTGGCTAGGCGTGGTGGCACATGCCTGTAATCACAGCTACTCAGGAGGATGAGGCACGAGAATCATTTGAACCTAGGAGGTGGAGGTTGCAGTGAGTTGAGATTGCACCACTGTACTCTACACTCCAGCCTGGGTGACAGAGTGAGACTCTGTCTCAAAAAAAAAAAAAAAAAAAAAGATGAGAAAGCTCAAAAGCGGCAACAGGAAGTGACATTTATTGAGCTAGTCATATTCACATACATTATCTCATGTAATCCCCCAGACAACACTGTGAGCTAGTTATCACCTCTATTTAATAGATGAAGAGACTGAGGGTCAGAGAGGTGAAGTGACTTGCCCAAGTTTATATAGTAGGCCGTTTGACCCCTACTCAATTCTTACCAGGGTCCACTTGAATAAGAAGTCCAAACTTGGCCTCCTTTGCTAAGGTCAGAGTAAGGTTGCAGAAAAGGAAGGAAAATCAGATCATGAGTAAAGATCTGAGATGAATTCATGAACTTACAAGTGCCATTCCAGGTGGTGGATGGTAGATTTTGGGGACATCACCCAGACCTCTAGGACTAGCTTGACCTTTCCACAACAGGTCTACTTCTTATTTCTCCTGAGAAATCAGCTCCAGGGGTCTATCCAATAAGGCCTTCATGTTTGCTGAACTTTCTGTTGATCTAAAACAGACATCAGCTGTTGGAAAGACACTGCTACTTTAAGATGTTGGCCTTGGCAGACATTCCAGCAGTTTTATTTTCCTCAGGATTGTCATGGGGAGAGGAGAACAAACTGTCTCGGCTACAGTGAAGCCGAGTCATTTAGTCCTCTCATTGTCTTATTTTTATATGCAACAGTGCCCAGCTCAGGGCCTTATGAGGCAGAAGGTGAAACTGATTCTAGAGGCGGGGACTCGGGTACTGGACCAGATTGAGAACTAGCTAAACAGGGCAGGGCATAAGCGGCTTTCCATAAGACACAGCCACCAGGGCACTATGTCAGTTTACCATCACCAAGGCAACACCCGGAAGTTACCACCCCTTTCCATGGCAATGACCTGGAAGTTACCACCCACCTAGACATTTCTGCATAAACTGCCCCTTAATTTGCATATAATTAAAGGTGGGTTTAAATATGACTGCAGCCCTCGTCTGGACGTACTGCTGGCAGGTAGCCGTGGTCTGTAGGGAGCAGTATCTCTGCTGCCGCTGTCCTTGAGTTCTTTTCTCGGTGAAGCCAGGCTAAGCCCCAGTTTTGGGGCTCACCTACCCTGCATCACCTACACAGTGCAGAGTAGGCTCTCAGGAAATACGGAGTGAGTAAATTTGGCATTTGTTGTCATAGTGATTATTTCTATGGTAACATCTAGGCAAAAGGGCCAACCCTTGTGTCATTTCAAAAAAGGTCAGTTTCGCTCAGCGCAGTGGCTCACGCCTGTAATCCCAGCACTTTGGGAGGCCAAAGCGGGTGCATAACCTGACGTCAGGAGCTCGAGGCAGCCTGGCCAACATGGTGAAACCCTCCTCTCTACTAAAAATACAAAAATTAGCTGGGCGTGGTGGCCAGCGCCTGTAATCCCAGCTACTCGAGAGGCTGAAGCAGAATTACTTGAACCCAGGATGCGGAGGTTGCAGTGAGCTGAGATCATGCCACTGCACTCCAGCCTGGGTGACAGAGTAAGACTCTATCTCAAAAAAAAAAAAAAAAAGGTCAGTTTAATTTTCATTGTCTCTAAGGTGCTGTCCATGTTTTCCTAACCTTGATATGACGGTGCAGGATCTGAGGGGTTGGGGCAGTAAGTACTTTCTCACGTAGTCCTAGTGAGTCAATGTTAACAATATATTTATAGTTTATAGGGTTTTGATTACTGTCTGGAAGTACGAAGGAGGAAGACAAACTAGTTCACAATATAAAATCAATAAAATAAAAATAGCACCATGTAGAAGACTTCCTCTGGATGTCACTAGATTTGTGCTGTATAAAGTTCTTTCTAGAAGAAGAGTGTCTAAATATACCGGAGGAGAACTATGGAAACAGGATAAAACAGGAGAATTGACTAAAAAAACCCCACAAGTATCTCATTTGCATGCGCTACCATGGAACGTGCTTTTGTTCCAAGTGGGTAGAATTCTCTTCTCCATGTGGATACGAATTAGAGAACATTTTTCAGTGTCTGGGAGGCAATTGAGGAAAGAGGGGGAATTGGGCATTTTTGTTTTCATTTTGACTGAGGGACACAGAGATGACTGCAAAGAGTTACCAATGGGTTTGCTCAAATGTGAGAGCTTTTGGATAGTGGTGTTATTGGGACTACTATTCACTATTCAGGTGGTTCACAACCTCTCCACCTTTTTGACTTGTAGAACTTCTGTTTGTCCTGTAAGACTCAAATTAAATATCCCTCCCCTTGGGAGCTTTCCCTGACTTTCTTCCTGTCTCACTGTCATTTTTCAAGCTCCACAGTGTTTTATATGTACTTTGTGATATTTATCATGGTAATTATTTTTTGGTAACTAACGCTATGTCCTCTTCTTTCAGGCGGTGCTGTGTGTCGTTCTTTATATATCCAGGATCTAGCAGGGCGCCTGGCACATAGGCTCTCAATAAATCCTGGTGAATGGATGGAAGATGGAGTGGATCCTAACTTCATTCTCTCCTGAATTCTTTCTAGACCAACTCCATCAGATGTTCTGGAGATTGAGGAATCCAAGCCTTAGAAGACCAGGATTAGGAAATTATACAGGAACAGGACTAACAGGAGAACAGTATACTCTTCAAACTCTCCCTCCAGTCTAAGGCAAGTGAAAGATTTCTCGACATAAGTCAGACTTCCCCTAACAGTGCTTAACCCTGGGCAAGTCACTTCCACTCTCCAGTTCTCAATTTCCTCATCTGCAAAGTTAGGATAGTAATAGAACCTCCCTTTTAGGATGACTGTGAAAATTAAATGGGATTATTCCTATTACAGTCAGCATAGTGCCTGGGCACTTAGTAAGTACTCAGTAAATCTTAGATATTATTATTAGCTGCTCTGAAACTAAGATCTGTGTAAAACACCAATGATAGCTTTTTATAAATATCTGTTTTATCTTGTTTTCTTTTTCATCTTTTTTTTTAATCCTTCAACTTTCTTTAATCCATGTAGCTTTAAAAAGCTTTTTTTTTTTTTTTTTTTTTTTTTTTTTTGAGATGGAGTCTTGCTCTGTCACCCAGGCTGGAGTGCAGTGGCGTGATCTCGGCTCACTGTAAGCTCCGCCTCCCAGGTTCAAGTGATTCTCCTGCCTCAGCCTCCCAAGTAGCTGGGACTATAGGCACCTGCCACCACGCCCGGCTAATTTTTTTGTATTTTTAGTAGAGATGGGATTTCACCGTGTTAGCCAGGATGGTCTCTGTCTCCTGACCTTGTGATCCACCTGCCTCGGCCTCCCAAAGTGCTGGGATTACAGGCGTGAGCCACGCGCCTGGCCAAAAAGCCTTTTTTATAAAAAGCATAAACATAACATCATGGCGAAGCTCAATGCCTCCTGTTCCAGGCAGCCTTCCCTTCTTGCCACCCAGTGTTGTAAAAATGACCTTTCTTTTCTGCCCCAACATTGTCTGTGCCGTAACAGCACATATTAACTAATATCCACTGTAAAATTTCCCACTCCAAACTCAATCCGTGCGAATGGACGTCGCATTGACTATATCCTCGGTAGTTTTCTGGAATGTGAAGCTTTGTTTCCCCTGTTTCGGCTCTTCCTGTGGTCTAGAAGCAGGGCTTAGTGTTCAAGGAGGAGGCTGCATAAGGCCAGAAAGATCCTGGCCAGGGGTTAGGAAACCTAGATTCCTGCCGGGTGAGGACTGGACTCTTCTATCTCTATAGAACAGGGGTAATGATGTCTCTTTTCCTAAGTCAGGTGGTAGAGAGGTTTAAATGAGATAAACCTCGTTTACGCATTTGTGAATTAAACACAAAATATATTAATCTCAATAGATATTGGAGACTCGGAAGAATGGGAGGGTGAGAGGTGGGTGAGGGATGAGAAATTACCTAATGGTTACAATGTACATTAGTATTCAGATACACTGGATTTCACCACTACACAATATATCTGCGTAAAAAAAACCACACTTGTACCTTACACATTTATACCCAAAAAAGTCGATTATTCTCATTGCTTCTGTCAAATGGGAACTTCAGTCAGTCGGCTGACTTTTCCAAGTGTCAGTGTGCTCCTTGCCTGTGGATTTCTCCTGCTTGGTTTTGGATATTGAATTGACTTTTAGGACTTAATTCTGCCTTGGTTTGAAGACACCCACCAGGCTTCTGGGATTCTGGTGGCAAACTTTGTGGAAAGTCCTTTCCAAAGCTGTAGCTGAGGCCCGAGGGACCCTTGGCACCCACTTTTTTGTGTCTAATGCTGTTCTCTTTGGCTGAAATGACTTCTTATTTTCAAAAGCACAAGAAAAGTGAAAAGGCCTACTATCCCCATGTGAAGGCCCAGAGTCTCTGGACCCCTGCTTTATGCGAGAGATTAGAGCTTAATCTCGGCCAGGCAAAGTGGCTCATGCCTGTAATCCCAGCACTTTGGGCTGACATCAGGGGTTCGACACCAGACTGGCCAACATGCTGAAATCCCGTCTCTACAAAAAATACAAAAATTAGCCAGGTGTGGTGGCACGCGCCTGTAGTCCCAGCTACTCGGGAGGCTGAGGCAGAAGAATCTCTTGAACCTAGGAGGCAGAGGCTGCAGTGAGCCGAGATCGAGCCACTGCATTCCAGCCTGGGTGACAGAGTGAGACTTCGACTCAAAAAAAAAAAAAAAAAAAAAAAAAAAAAAAAAAAAAGCAGTGGGGTAGGAGGCATGCGGGAAGTAAAGGTTTGTGTGTGTGTTTGATTGTTGTTAACTTCTAAGCCTATTTTCACCTTAAGAGGAAAGTGTGGATATGTTTATTTAAGTGGTATTTTTATATATACATTCCAAGCTTATTATTTTCTTCTGGATATTTTTATTTGCAAGTAAAACAATATGCAGATCCATTTCACAACTTGTTCACATATCTACTGATTAGAGAATCAGATGAGTAGAAAGCACTGAAAATCATCATAGTTCTCTAATTCTCACTAAAGTTGTTGGGTGGGAGAAATTTGATGACATGAAATGAAGCTGAGGGAAGCTCCTTGCTGTTTCCTGTATCCATTGCTCCTTATAAAGCATTAGCAGAAAGATATCCCACCAGGAATATTTTTAAACTATGGGGCAAATTAGGCAATATCTGGACATTCATTTAAATATTTAGGCCTGGCGAGGTGGCTCACGCCTGTAATCCCAGCACTTTGGGAGGCCGAGGTGGGCAGATCACCTGAGGCCAGGAGTTCAAGACCAGTTTGGCCAACATGGTGAAACCTCATCTCTACTAAAAATACAAAAATTAGCCGGGCGTGGTGGCATGTGCCTGTAGTCCCAGCTACTTGAGATGCTGAGGCAAGAAGATCACTTGAACCCGGGAGGCGGAGGTTGCAGTGAACCGAGATTGTGCCATTGCACTCCAGCCTGGGTGACAGAGTGAGATTCTGTCTCAAAAAACAAACAAACAAACAAAAACACAAACAAATAAAAAACTTTGGAAAATCAAATATTGCATGTTCTTGCTTACAAGTGGGAGCTAAACAACTGGTACGCATGGACACAAAGATGAGAACAAAACACACTGGGGACTCCAAAAGTGATGATGTGGGAGGGAGGGAAGGATGGAGGGAGGGAGGGGAATGAGCTGAAAAACTGCCTGTTGGGTATGATGTTCACTATTTAGGTGATGGGTTCGCTAGAAGCCCAAACCCCAGCATAACGCAATAGATCCATGTAGCAAACCTGCACATGTAACTCCTGAATCTAAAAATAAAAAAATACATACAGAGACTCAAGTCTGTAATCCTAGCACTTTGCGGGGCTGGGGTGGGCGGATCACTTGAGGCCAGGAGTTTGAGACCAGACTGGCCAACATGGTGAAACCTTGTCTCTAGTAAAAATACAAAAATTAGCTGGGCATGGTGGCGGGCGCCTGTAATCCCAGCTACTCAGGAGGCTGACTCACAAGAATCACTTGAACCTCGGAGGCAGAGGTTTCAGTGAGCCAAGATCATGTCACTGCACTACAGACTGGGTGGCAGAATGAGACTGTGTCTCAGATAAATTTGTAAATAAATATAAGACAAAACTAAATTTTTTAAAAAAGCTAACAAAACAAAAACACAAAGTAAACAATTAAACCAAGTGTATTTATTTATTTTTTTGACACAGGCTCTTGCTCTGTCACCCAGGCTGGAATGCAGTGGCACAATCTCGGCTCACTGCAGCCTCTGCCCCCTGGGTTCAAGCAATTCTCCTGCCTCAGCCTCCCGAGTAGCTGGGATAAACCAAACTTCTTACCCACTATCAAGTGTCAATATTTTATCTTTGTAGATAACATATGCGAAATTGGGATTTGAATGGTAATTATTTACTGTCAATCCTAAAACAAACTCCTCTGGACACACTCCCCTGAGTTTAGGAAATAAACTCTAGCCAAGCTAAAAACAATTATCTAAAAAGAAAGCTGAAAACGATTCAAAATGCATTTTCAGTGATGTCAGGAAAACACATATTCATCATTTTGTTTTGGGCTTCACTCTGTTTTGAAATTAACGATGGGCAGTCCTGTTATTCCCTCATTCAGGGCTCAGTTCTTCCTTGGAAGCAACAAGAAGTATTAGAGGTAGATTCTACCCACAGAGGACCAGAGGAGGCTTGGGAGGATGTAGCCCTGATTTTCCTACCCAGTTGCAATTCCCTACCTGGGGGAAAGTGGTGCATCTTGGAGGCTCTTTGTTCTTTTCTCTAAGTGGTCCTAGGGCCCATCCCCAGGCCTTATGGCAGGAGAGTCACCTCCGCCCACCGCACGAGCAGCTCTACTGCTGGGAGCAACCACACACAGCAGTGTGCACCCAGGGGCTTGCCAGGATCAGTTCCCCAACACTCACAATGGAAAATAAAAGCCATAGACCCTTCCCACAAATCTCCCTGAGGAACACGATATGCCCTCTTAAATAAATATTTTTCAGATGGGAGGCTTTCTAAATAGAAAATAAGTGACTGGGTTAGCAGACACAATCCTTGGATCGAAATTTACCTGTTTGAGCCACACATTGGTTGTCATCAGCTGATTCTTTTCATCCTAAGAAAATGACAATTAAAAAAATACTGTAAGTTGAAGTGAAAGTAAGTTGTGATTTTTGCTGTTGTTTTAGAAATGGGGTCTCAAGATGTTGCCCAGGCTATAGTGCAGTGGTGCCACCATAGCTCACTGCACCCTCGACCTTCGGGGCTCGAGCCATCCTCCTGCCCCAGCCCCCAAGGAGCTGACTATAGGTGCACGCCACCACACCCAGCTGTTTTCTGTTTGGTTTTGATCAGAAAAATGTATCCGAGTCTTACCTTTGAGGTGTTAAAAGTACAAAAGATTCTCAATTTTAAACAGTCAAATGGCATATAAATAGTCAAACGGTATGCAGATTTTGCTTAAAATGAAAAATAACTAAAACGAGTAGCAGTTCATTGTGGCTGTATTTATATAAAATTGCATAACCCAGAAGGCACTTTAAAGGTACGAAGTAGGCTGGGCACAGTGGCTCACTCCTGTAATTCCAGTACTTTGGGAGGCCAAGGCGGGTGGATCACCTGAGGTTAGGAGGTCGAGACCAGCCTATCCAACATGGCAAAATCCTGTGTCTACAAAAAATACAAAAATTAGCTGAGCATGGTGGCGCCTGCCTGTAATCCCAGCTACTCGGGAAGCTGAGGCAGGAGAATCACTCGAACCTGGGAAACGGAGGTTGCAGTGAGCCAAGATCACATCACTACACTCCAGCCTGGGTGAAAGACAGAGTTTCTGTGTCAATAATAATAGTAATAATAATAATAATGAAGGGGCAAAGTAGAGGGAAATAATAGCTAAATTGGAGATGGGCTTTGCATGACTTCCTAGAAGGAATCCTGGGGTATTGAGCCAGCCAGGGCAGGTGAGCATGCACACACGTGTGTAGTGGGGTGGAGAAAATGGACAACATAGGAGGATTCTTCTGGGGCTTTGGGGACCATAGCAGGACAATTTTGTTGCATTTGGGGAGTTAAAGTTCACTGGTTTCTTCTAAGAACACAATCATGGCAGAAATGCAAGCTAAAAAGGAAAATTAGAATGTGAAGGCATGGGTGAGTTCAGAAGAGGTGACGGGGCCGCCTAGGGAGAGCAAGAATGGGCCTGGCTGTGGGCACTGTTGTTACCACCCCGTCTCCCTGCAGACCCCCCTACCAGCCCACGGCACAGCCACGGAGGATCCAAGATCACAGCGCGTCAGCCCCAGGCTCAGCTCCTCTTCTCTGCAGTTCTCAGCCCTCCTTCCTGAGTGTTCAGCAAACCAGGCCAGGGGCAACGACTATCTTAGCAACCACATCCTCCCCCCAGCAAAAAGGTCCCACACTAACAGTGCTGCAATTTACCCTGTGATACCTTCTCGTTCTTTCCTCAGGTCATTTCAGTGGCTTCTTGGGGGCAGATTTTCTCTCACAATAAATTATTTTTTAAATTGAAATGTCAGACATAGGGAAAAAATATATTTTAGACTCATAAACAGGTTAAGGAATGCATGTTCTTTTTAGCTAAGTGCCAAGGATTACTCACCACATCTACGAGCTGGGATATTTTCAATCCAAAATATACTTTTATGGTGTCATTAGAATGTAATACAGGGCGGACCCATTTCTGATAACCTTGGAACAAATGTCTGAGGAGGGCATCTTCATTTTCGGCGATTGAACTGAACCCTGCAGTGGCTGTAAAAGAATCATGGGGGGACATGGGTAAATGGGAGGGGCACGATGCCTGGATGAGTGTCCCGTGGCATCCTGCACCATAGGCTGTGTCTGTTTCTAAACAGCCCAGTTCCTGAAAGGCAACTTGGAGCATGCGAGAGTCTCCATGCCCACTCCCACCTCCCTCCAAACACACACAGCTGAAAACAGAATCCGCATTTTTTTTTTTTTTTTTTTTGGTGAAAATTTTTTTTTTGAGATGGAGTCTCGTTCTGTCGCCCAGGCTGGAGTGCAGTGGTGCGATCTCTGCTCACTGCAAGCTCCACCTCCAGGGTTCATGCCATTCTCCTGCCTCAACCTCCCGAGTAGCTGGAACTACAGGCACCCACCACCATGCCCAGCTAATGTTTTGTATTTTTAGTAGAGATGGAGTTTCATCGTGTTAGCCAGGATGGTCTGGATTGCCTGACCTCGTGATCCGCCCGCCTTAGCCTCCCAAAGTGCTGAGACTACAGGCATGAGCCACCGCCCCCGGCCCAGAATCCACATTTTACCCAGAGTTCCGCTCTCACAAGATTTTCCCATCATGGGGTCAACACCCGGGTCCCAGAAGCTCTATCTGCAGCCACCCCAACCCTCACCTCTGGTCCCGTCTGCAATGCTCCCTCTTCACAGACATGGGCCCTGCCCATGAGCTGTTCTCTGTCCCTGAGCCTCCAGCATCTCCCTTTGGAAGTCTCTTGTTATTTGTCACACCTGTCTTCCTCTGGAGCCCTGACAATGGGTGCAGTGGGCATTGTATTTGATCGTGTTTACCCAGCACCTAGAACAGTGCCTGGCCCATAGTGGGTGTTCATTTTATGTGTGTTGGTAGGTGTCAGAGTCGGCATGTGGCCACTGAACACCAGCCGTGTGCCCCTCACGGTCCTCTTGTCTTTTTCCCAAGGAAGTCTTTCCTTACGAAGTCCTTCCTTGGTCAGCAGCCAGGATGTCACACTCTGCCTCACTGTGCGAGAACCTCAGAAACACCCAGTGTTAAACTGTAACCCTCCAGTTGGGGAAATGGCTTAGGAATGCAGTCCCAAAATAAAGTTTTATTTCCTTACAGTGCAGTGCTATCACATTTAAAACAAGCAAGTCCCCTACTTTTTTTTAAAAAAAGATGGGGTCTCACTATGTTGCCCAGGCGAGAGTGCAGTGGCCATTCACAGGTGTAGTCCCATTACTGATCAGCATGGGAGTTTTAACTTGCCCCTCCTTGCCTGTTCAGCACCCGATTAATATGCTACGGCAACTCATTCTGCACCATGTCCTGACCATAGAAAACCTTTTTCTTCCCACTGAGACACCCATATGCTGGGTAATGATCTCATGAGAGACATACCCTCCAGGTTTACCCAATCAAAGTCCAGGGATTCTTTTAGGAAGAAAAGCAAAAGTGTACCTACCCCCTGTTTGCAGGAGGCTTCTGTAGGCACTTTCCTAAGAGAGGAGCAATTCAAGGTGCCTCTGTCCCAGCACCTCAGAGGCATGGGTAAGGTGGGCTGTGTGCTCTGAGGGTACCCAGCCCCGTTTTCCTCCACATAAATGCAAATGAGTGATAGAGACGCAACCTTACATTTATGCTTATTTATTTAAAAACTGTGGGCCAGGCACGGTGGCTCATACCTGTAATCCTAGCACTTTGGGAGGCTGAGGTGGGAGGATCGTTTGAGCCCAGGAGTTGGAGACCAGCCTAGGCAACATAGGAAGACCCCGTCTTACAAAAATGAAAAAATTAGCTGGGCATGGTGGCGCACCCCTATAGTCCCAGCTACTTGGAAGGCTGGAGCGTGAGGATGGCTTGAGTCCTGGAAGTCAAGGCTGCAGTGAGTGGTGGTTGCACCACTGCACTCCAGCCTGGGTGACACAGCAAGACACTGTCTCAAGAAATTTTTGTTTTAATGAACAAAAACTGATCTATTGATTGCTATTAGTACCAAGAGCAGCACTGGGAGCAGCCAGCTGGGCAGCCACCAGGGTGTCAGTCTGTAAAGAGCCAGGAAACCTTCCTGGAAATGTACAGGGAGAGAACAGAGGGAATTCCCCACAGCCTCTAGAGGGCAAGTTGTGTATTTGCTCAGGGGGACATTCTTGAAGTCATCTTTGACTCCTCTCTTTTTCTCCCACCCCGCATCGGGTCTTAGTGTTCTTCAGAATACATCCCAGCCCTGATTGTTCCCCACCATCTCCACCGGGGCCACGCTGAGAGCACAGATGCTCTCTCTCTTGGGCTCCTGCACTGCTTCCTAATTGTTTCCACTCCTGCCCTTTCTACAGTGCATTCCGCACACAGCACCTAGAGAGGATTATGTCAGTTCCTGCTAAGTGCTCCAGATGGTTTCCCATCACACTCAGAAAGAAACATCCTAAGTTCCACCACAGTCTCCCTGACCCCATGTGGCCCTGACTGTGTACCCCCCAACCATACTGCCCGCATCCTCCTCCCCAGTCCTCGGGGCAGTCTGCGATTCCCAGAACAAGCCAGAATGCATCTGCATGGGGGAAAGTTCTTACGCTTATCCAGAGAGTCCACAGCCATTCCTTCACTTGTCCAGTCTTTGCTCAAATGTCATTTTCTTGAGTAAGTCATTTCAGGCTACACTATTTAGTATATGTGCTGCCGAAGCGAGCACAGGCTACACTATTTAAAAATCCCTCTCCTCTCTATCCTTTTAGGGTACTTTATCTTCCAGTAGAGAACATAATCATATCACATTTTTCTGTTTATTGTTGTCTCCCCTCCCTAGATGATGCCAGCTCCAGGAAGTTGGGGATTGTCTTCCTTACTCCTGTATTCCCAGCTCCTAGAATAGTGACTGCCACCCAGCAGCTGCTGAGCTAATGACTGTTGAGTGGACAAACACTTGAGCAATGATGCAGTCAGCTTTGTGGCCTTTGTTTTACTGAGGGGCATCTGGAAAGTTGGGACCAGAGGTGAATTGCTCAAGAGAAGAGGGAAGCAGTGAGGACACAGCTGTCCTCCTCCATCTATTCCCAGGTCAGGGAGCCCCCTCCTCTAAGGCAGAGAATATTGTTTGAAAGGCACTTGTCTTCACCTGTTTTGTGCGGCTACAACAGAATACCACAACCTGAGGAATTTGTAATGAACAGAAATTTATTGGCTTACGGTTCTAGAGACTGGGAAGTTCAAGATCATGAGACCAGCCTCTGGTGAGGGCCTTCTTGCTGCATCAAACATGATGGAAGGGCAAAGAGGGGGTGAGAAAGACAAGAGGGGGCCAACCCCTCCCATGATAATGGCATAAATCCACTCATGAGGGTGGTGCCCCCATGACCCAAACACCTGCCATTAGGCCCCACCTCCCAACACTACTGTGTTGGGGGTCAAATTTCCAGCACATGAACTTTGGGGAACACGTTTAAACCACAGCAGCACTGTGGCAGACACTGCCAGTTCCCTGCCCAACAGCCATTCCCCCCTTTTCCTTGGCAATAGATGCTAAATTTATTCAGGGTTGCATGGTGCCAGCATAAAAAGCTCAGTTCCGGGCTTCCTTGCATCTGGGAATGACCTATGGCACATGTAGCCAATTAGATACAAACAGTAGCTGTTGGGATTGGGGTGGTTAGAGAAAGGTTATTAAAAAGGATGGACTTGATCTGACATGTCTGCTTCCTTCTTTTTATCTGGAACTGGAGATTTGGCCACTCATCTGTCTTGCAAACCTGATGAAAGCTACACACATAGGAGGGCAGAGTGATACACAGAACCTGGGTTTCTGATAGCCCTGTACTATTGGCCTCCAAATTTCTTGGTATGAGAGAAAAGCAATCTCCTATTTGGTTCAGCCACTGTAGCCACTGATAGGCATCTGAACACAGCCCTGATGGCTGCTTGCACCACCTGACTAGCTGCTGAGGTGCTGGAGTGCTGAAATTCCTGCAGAGTCCTTGAGTCCCAGGTCAGCCAAATTAGCACAAATTACTGAAGACAATGGGTGGAGGCACTCCAGGGAGGCTGAAAACAACTGAATGATGCCTGAACCAACACATGCGCGCGCGTGCACGCGCGCGCACAAACACACACACACACACACACACACACACACACCCCTATTAGCTCAGACAACTGTGAGCTGGGATAATTTCAGACACATAAGAGAGAGGGTTCCTGAAGATGAGCAGGGACTGTAACCATGAACTTCCTTTCCCAAAAGGAAAATTGTCCAGTCATTCTGAAAGGAAATGGAGTTGCATGTTGGGAGGGGAAATCTAGAATTCCGACCTGAAATGCTTAGCATTTGCACTTAGGCAGCTGTGCCCCCTGTGAAGATATAGGAATCCTGCTCTTCACCAAGATCCAGGCGCAGTGAGCAGCTCTGCTCTTTCATGCACAGCATGCATCTCCACCTGTGTTACCACTGTCAGAAGGCGCACTTTCCGTCTGAATTAACAAAAAGCATGAACCACACTGGCTGTTAGGAACTGAATGTTTACATCCCTCAAAAATCAAATGTTAAAGCCCTAACCCCCAATGTGACTGTATTTAAAGACAGAGCCCATAAGGAGGCCCAGAGGACAAACCATGTGAGGACACAGCAAGAAGGCAGCCTTCTGCAAGCCAGGAAGAGAGTCCTCACCAGAAACTGACTTTTTAGTGCATGATCATAGACTTCCAGTTTCCAGAATTGTGAGAAAATAAATGTCCGTTTTTAATCAGTCTATGGTATTTTGTAATGGCAGGCTGACTAATGCAAATCTGTTCTGACCAAAACAGACTTTATCTCCCTAACAAAAAAAAGTCAAAGATTAAATGATTTCTGCTTAATATCCTGAAATTTCCGAACCTTTCCAAAATAGAAGCTGAAGTCATTGGCATTATTGAAGCAGACTTAGAGGACAAGCCTGGAAATGTTTCTGGTTTGTCCTTCTTGTGAAATAGAACATTATAAGAAAGATCAAGTTCTTCTCACAGTTGATCCTTTGAGACCAGGGCCTCCATAAATATTTGATGATATTTGAATGAACAAATGAACACATGAACAAAAGGCCATAACAGTGTTTTCTGTGACCCAGGGGAATGAGGCAGAGCCAGCCTGGCTTACTGCTCCCGAAGATGTAAAATCACAGATATGCTCAAGGTTTCCAGGACAAGTGGTCTTTGTATTATGGAATAAAAGGATTCCTGGAAAGTTGTGCATAGACCAAATTTTTGCAAAATAACTTATATTTAAGATTAATCACAATATTCTAAGATTCATTTCAGTAATCCATTGAGAAACCAAGAATTTTTTCTCAGAAGATGAGTGTCCTCCATTGTGGATGCACATATATATATATATTTTTTTAGGTGAAGTCTTGCTCTGTCACCCCGGCTGAAGGGCAGTGGCATGATCTTGGCTCAAGGCAACCTCCTAGGTTCAAGTGATTCTCGTGCCTCAGCCTCCTGAGTAGCTGGGATTGCACCAACATGTCCGGCTAATTTTTGTATCTTTAGTAGAGACAGGGTTTCGCTACATTGGTCAGGCTGGTCTCCAACTCCTGACCTCAAGTGATCTGCCCGCCTCAGCCTCCTAAAGTGCTGGGATTACAGGCATGAGCCACCACTCTTGGACATAGATGCATTTCTTAGAGAAGCTTGGATCCAATTTCAGCCACAATGAAAGAGGAAGGAAAATTGAACTGATAATGAAGTTAAGACAATAAAACCAAGAAGGACCTCCAGGATCACTCCCGCCCCTCGTTTTATAGGTGAAGATACTGGGGCATTGAGAGGAGCCTTGCCCAGGGTCATCCAGCTGATGGTGGCCTGCGTGGTCTTCTGGTGGCCAGGCCAGCCATCTTCTCTTATTCCAAAAATTCAATTCGATAAACATGTATTTGCTGTTATTGCTATTTTTGATGTTTTGCTGTTAGCATTGTATTTTCCAGAATCCTTTACTGTTATTTAGAGCAACCTACTACCTGGAAGAATTATATTATTTTTATTTTTTTGAGACAGAGTCTCACTCTTGCCAGGCTGGAGTGCAGTGGCGCGATCTTGGCTCACTGCAACCTCCGCTTCCCAGGTTCAAGTGATTCTCCTTCCCCAGCCTCCCAAGTAGCTGGGATTACAGGCACGTGCCACCATACCCACCTAATTTTTGTATTTTTAGTAGAGACAAGGTTTCAACATGTTAGCCAGGATGGTCTCGATCTCCTGACCTCGTGATCTGCCCGCCTCGGCCTCTCAAAGTGCTGGGATTACGTGCGTGAGCTATCATGCCCCAGCTGAATGATATTTTTATTTTATTTTATTTTATACTTTAAGTTCTAGGGTACATGTGCACAACATGCAGGTTTGTTACATAGGTATACATGTGCCATGTTGGTTTGCTGCACCCACTAACTCGTCCTTTACATTAGGTATGTCTCCTAATGCTATCCTCCCCCTACCCCACCCCTGGCCATGACAGGCCCCTGTGTGTGATGTTCCCCGTCCTGTGTCCAAGTGTTCTCATTGTTCAGTTCCCACCTATGAGTGAGGACATGCGGTGTTTGATTTTCTGTCCTTGTGATAGTTTGCTCAGAATGATGGTTTCCAGCTGCATCCATGTCCCTGCAAAGGACATGAACTCATGCTTTTTTATGGCTGCATAGTATTCCGTGGTGTATATTCTAAAATCACATAACAAACAGCATTTGTTTGGCGGTAGGGAGACTCTAAGCCTTGGTGTCAGGTTATGTCACACACTTGAGACTCCCTCTGCTGTAGTCAGTTAGGCACAGAGGCCTTCACCCAGGGCCTCCCCAGTGGGCACCGCTCTGGTTGTGCCCCTTAGTGGAGGATGTCCCATGCTCTTCAGCGACGGCACATTCCTGCCTCACATGTGGCCGTGTGCACCCAATATTTCCTTGCTTTGAGTCTGTCTCCCCCCAGCCCCAAACACACACACTTAGTCCAACAACACGGCTTCAGAGAGTATTCGCTGCGTGTTAAACTTTACACCACCTCTGTTGGTAAAAAAGAAATTTTGCTACTTCTCTAAACCCCTCTTCTTCCTTTTTCTCTCTTCTACTGCTTTTCCTTGCTTTTTTTTTTTTTTTTTTTTTTTTAACAGAGTCTTGCTCCTTTCGCCCAGGCTGGAGTGCAGTGGCGTGATGTCGGTTCACTGCAACCTCCGCCTCCTGGGCTCAAGTGATTCTCCTGCCTCAGCCTCCCAAGTAGCTGAGATTACAGGTGCCTGCCACCACACCCGGCTAATTTTTGTATTTTTAGTAGAGACAGGGTTTCCCCATGTTGGCCAGGCTGGTTGCAAACTCCTGACCAAAGGTTATCTGCCCACCTTGGCCTCCGAAAGTGCTGGGATTACAGGCGTGAGCCATGGCGCCTGGCCTCCTTGCTTAATCTTTGTTTCATTTTTCTTCGCCAAAATATTTCCTGGGGGGCTGGGTGTGGTGGTTCACAACTGTAAATCCCAGTTACTTGGGAGTCTGAGGCAGGAGGATTTCTTGAGACCAGGAGTTTGAGACCAGCCTGGGTGGTGCAGTAAGGCTCTGATAAATAAATAAATAAATGTTTACTTCTATTTTAAATAAATGTGTATATTTCCTTTGGGGCCAGACAGACAACTCCATGGGCAGAGGAAGGAAGATGGAGAGCCAGAGAGCGAGTGTGAAGGCTTCAGTTCGGAGGCAGAGACAGGGATGGAGTGCACTTGGCCTGATGCTGGTCATCTCCTGTGCACCAAGCTCAGGCTGGGACAGGCTCTGGGAGAGTGTGCTGCTGTTGGCTCAGAAGGCTGATTCCCTTGCCTAAGTCATCACTCATTAGGATGAGAATCCAACAAATATTTATTTAACACTGAGAAGCACTGGACTCAGATTTAGAGACCATGGGTTCTGGTGCTGATTCCAAGCATTTAACATCTCCCAATAAGAAAAGGGAATGGGTGATGCCTGAGGCCTCCAGCAGCTCACACCTTTTGGGCTTTTAGAGTCTTTGTGTCTAAGAAACATCGACAAAATTGGCCTATTAACCCCAGATATTTGCTGTTTTCAAGATACAAAAGACAGCCAGAGTTTAAGATGTGCCCATGACTGGGGAGCAGCCCTTCACTCACAGATGAGCAACAGACAGAGCAATCAGGTAAAAGTAACACAGCTACCAGGGGACTGGAGACACACCTCTGTGAGCGGGTTGGGGCTCTCTCAGCCCCACTGAATGAAATCATGAAAGATATTGATGAGGTGCCTAGTAATACCTTAAGACAAAGAAATTTTCCTTTGGAATTGAAGACCTGACCTGGTCTCTTTATTATATTTATTTATTTATTTATTTATTTATATATATTTGAGACAGAGTCTCGCTCTGTCACGCAGGCTGGAGTGCAGTGGCGCGATCTCGGCTCACTGCAAGCTCCGCCCACAGGCTCACGCCATTCTCCTGCCTCAGCCTCCCGAGTAGCTGGGACTACAGGCATCCGCCACCACACCCGGCTAATTTTTTTGTATTTTTAGTAGAGACGGAGTTTCACCATGTTCGCCAGGATGGTCTCGATCTCCTGACCTCGTGATCTGCACCTCAGCCTTATTCTTTTTATTTTTTAATAGAGACAAGGCCTTGCTCTGTTGCCCAAGCTGGAGTGCAGTGGCATGATCATGGCTCACTGCAGCCTCGACCTCCTGGGCTCATGTGACCCTCCTGCCTCAGCCTCCCGAGTAGCTGGGACTACGGGAACACACCACCATGCCTGGCTAATTTTTAAATTTTTTGTAGAGACGGATGTCTCTCACTATGTTGTCCAGACTGGTCTTGAGCTCCTGGGCTCAAGTAATCCTCCTGCTTTGGCCTCGCAAAATGTTGGATTACAGACGTGAACCATTGCAGCACCCTTGGTCTTTTTTTTTTTTTTTTTTTTTTTTTAGACAGAATCTTGCTCTGTTGCTAGGCTGGAGTGCAGTGGCGTGATCTCGGCTCACTGCAACCTCTGACTCCCTGGTTCAAACAATTCTCCTGCCTCAGCCTCCCAAGTAGCTGGGATTACAGGCATGTGCCACCACACCCAACTAATTTTTGTGTTTTTGGTAGAGACGGGGTTTCACCACGTTGGCCAGGATGGTCTCGATCTCCTGACTTCACGATCTGCACGCCTTGGCCTGGTACATCCTACCAGTCTCTTTATTCTTGATTCTATTTCCTTTCCTCAGTCTCTCAGACGCCCCTGCTCTCTTCCCTCCACCATATCAACATCCACTTTTAACAAAATTTGACAAACACACACTGAGGTACAAACAACTGATAAGGCTTAATAGATAAAACTTTTCTCTCTCACAGATCTATACTAAATCTAATAACCTCTTATAAATCTCAGATCTGTGAGTATTTCTAGATCCATCAGCACCTGTTCATAATTTTACGAACAGGATTTCATAAAAATCTTCAGGATTATTTATGATTTTACTGATAATGCCATTTGTTTTATCCTCAACCAGGACAGAAAAGAAATAATTGGGCCGGGTGCGGTGGCTCACGCCTGTAATCCCAGCACTTTGGGAGTCCAAGGCAGGTGGATCACCTAACGTCAGGAGTTTGAGACCAGCCTGGCCAACATGGTGAAACCCCATCTCTGCTAAAAATAAAAAAAATTAGCCAAGTGTGGTGGTGGGCACCTGTAATCTTAGCTACTCAGGAGGCTGAGGCAGGAGAATCCCTTCAATCCAGGAGGCAAAAGTTGCAGTGAGCCGAAATCGCCACCTCACTCCAGCCTGGATGACAGAGCAAGATTCCATCTCAAAAACAAAACAAAACAAAACAAAACAAAACAAAAACAAGGCTGGGCGCAGTGGCTCACGCCTGTAATTCCAGCACTTTAGGAGATCGAGGCGGGCGGATCACGAGGTCAGGAGATTGAGACCATCCTGGCTAACATGGTGAAACCCTGTCTCTACTAAAAATACAAAAAAATTAGCCTGGTGTGGTGGCAGGCACCTGTAGTCCCAGCTACTCAGGAGGCTGAGGCAGGAGAATGGTGTGAACCTGGGAGGCAGAGCTTGCAGTGAGCCGAGATGGCGCCACTGCACTCCAGCCTGGGTGACAGAGCAAGACTCCGTCTCAAAAAAAAAAAAAAGAAAAAAAAAGAAATTACTGAAGAATTTCAAATCTCAGCAAAGACAATTGGGAAATGTGGACTTTTTTGCTTTGACACCTTTTGGTATGTTATGGTTTTTCCTTCCACTATTGCCACCTTGTCAAAAAAAAGAAAAAAAAGAAAAAAAAAAAAGCATACCACGCCCATGGAGCTAGCCCTCATGGTGAAATCAAAGAATGCATATCTAATGGATTCTTGATAGCATGAGAACTCTTTTTTTTGGGGGGGGGGAGACCGAGTTTCACTCTTTTTGCCCAAGCTGGAGTGCAACGGTGTGATCTCAGCTCACTGCAACCTCTGCCTCCCAGGTACAAGCAATTCTCCTGCCTCAGCCTCCTGAGTAGCTGGGATTACAGGCGTGTGCCACCACACCTGGCTAATTTTTTGTATAGAAACGGGGTTTCACCATGTTGGTCAGGCTGGTCTCAAACTCCTGACCTCAGGTGATCTGCCTACCTTGGCCTCCCAAAGTATTGGGATTACAGGTGTGAGCCACGATGCCCAGCAGAGAACTTATTAGAATGGCTTTGTTTTCATTTCCTCTTGCATTCCTAGACACTGGAACCATTCCTGGGATACAGTAGATGCTCAATAAGTATTTATTGAATGAATAAACACATGATGTCTTATCATATCATAATGTTGTAAGAGAGATGGGAAAATAAATAAGATACACCTCCTGCTTTTTGAGAGCAGACACCACACACAAAATGTGAAATAGCAATATGAGAGACACCCCATGGCCACGCCGGAAGAGCCTCTTTACCAAAGCCAGAAATATAAAAATGAAGGGGTTGCCTCTTGTAATTTGAAAAATGTAGTTTTGCATAACAAAAAGAAACTATTTTCTTTACAATGAGTAGTAAAGTTAAAAAACGTAAGGAAATATGGAACAGATTTAAAAATATGAGCAGATGCTGATGGATCTAGAAATACAGATGTAAGATTTATCACAGGTTATTAGATTTATTATAGATTTGTGAAAGATCATACAATCTTCTCAAACTCTTCCAGCCCACACAATGGAGACCAGTGCCAGGTGCCAAGCAATTCCAGTTTTCTTATATAATCCTGATTGTGCACAGAGGACGAGGCTTAGCTGAACCAAGAGAGTTTATGCTCAACACCCTCGCTAGCCATTGAGAGAAATCATTCTCTGGGAAAAGAGTGATGAGAATGAATTATTTTATAATAAATAGAATAATAAAGACAGAAAAACATCAGACACACGTATATTAATGGTAAACTCAAACACACAGAAGTTTCTTATTACTTTTGTGATTGGCAAACTGCATTTAAGACTTTGAAAAGTCTAAATTTCATGATATTTGAAAGTGAGTTTGAGGCTTTCTGCATTTAGAAATTCCTGCTCCACTTTGAGTCCTTGGTCTGAGAAAAGACTGTTTTTGACAATAGGATAATGTTCAGGTGCCTCACAGTCTTGGGACCTTGAAATGTAGAATTTATTTCTGGATTTGGGCAAATCTCCCTCAGTGTCTTCAGTTTTCCATTTGAAAATTACAATAATCAAACGTGGCAAAAATACTACTGAGAAATTAATACAAATTGCTGGTGGACCAACCCTTTTCTCACCATCTGGCTGCGGTTTCAGATGGTTTCTGATTCAATGGGGGAAAACTTTCTGTTCTCAAGTTACACAAAAAGTGAAATGATTCCCAAACCCAGGAAATTGGCAGGTGCAAATGACCAATCCCCAAAGCCTTTCAGTACTTTATTCCTCTTTCCTTTTCTTTTTGTTCTCTTTCTCTGTGTGTCTGTCTCTATCTTTCACTCTTTCCTTTTATTTGACCTTCATCCTTATCAAAAATTCTTCTATTTTCAGTTGATAATAGTCACATAAAACACATATTCATAGAGTTTTGATACATTTGTGTTTAACTGTGATATATAAACATACTAAATCTACCTACATACACAAATTTATTAAAATATTTATATAGGTCTACAGGGCATATTGGAAAAAATTAAATATCTACATGCAGATACAGAAATTATTAGTAAATATGATAGAAAAATGTCGATATAATAAATTTCTGTGCCAAATATTTGAACAATTCTCTGAGTAATGCTTAGTGCATTCAGTAATGTTTTTCCTGCTTTTGTGTTTTCTTACCAAGCTCATAGTGATTCAGAAGGAGAAATGCAGCAAATGACAAAAACATAAACATTATGAAATTCATAGATATGATTTCTTCAGCAAAAACCCCCCACATCTCATAGAATTACTCATTTGGGCCACATTTTAAAGGTTATGCTAAATGTATCCTGTGCATTACATGTTGTAATTCTAACATTATCAACACCATAGTTTTGCCTCCTCTGCTTAAATAAGTCTGCAACTGTAGTTTTAATTTAGTGTGACTTGTGCTTACCTGAGGAAGGGATGCCAAGGATGATGAGAATCAGCATCAAATCTGGGAGCATCGTGATGTCAGTTTCAGAAAGACAATTTCTTCCTTTTTAACAACAGAGCATTTCCATTGGAAAAGGGGGTTTTGAAAAGAAAATGCAGGGGTTCAAAATCTGAAGTGGAACCCAAGAGGACAGCAACACCTGGAGTGGAATAAAACAGTCTCAACCCCTCTTGCCAAGTGCGCTGCTTCTCAAAGTGCACTTCATTGATTTGCAGTCAGCTGTCAGATCGTGTAAGTCTAAAACATATCGCTGGGTCCTAACTCCTGACTTATTAATTTACTCCCTTGCAAGAGATGCAGGGCACTGGAGAAAGGATGAAGCTAGACAACTTCTGAATGTTCTGTGATATTTTTCTTACGATTGGAGATCTGCATATGGAAGAACCACACTTAACCACATCCATAGTGAAAAGTTTCTCATCCCCATTATTTCTCTATTCTCTTTTCTTTTCTTTCTTTTTATTATTATTTTTTGATACGGAGTCTTACTCTCTCACCCAGGCTGGAGTGCAATGGTGCAATCTCAGCTCACTGAGTCCTCCGTCTCCCAAGTTCAAGCCATTTTCCTACCTCAGTCTCCCGAGTAGCTGGGATTATAAGCACCTGCCATCATGCCCAGCTAATTTTTGTAGAGACAGGGTTTCACCATGTTGGCCAGGCTGGTCTTGAACTCCTGACCTCAGGAGATCCACCCGCCTCAGCCTCCCAAAGTGCTGGGATTACAGGCGTGAGCCACAGTGCCAAGCCTCTCTATTTTCTTTTCCAGTTGGACCTGAAAGTCATGAGTATGTCCTGGAGCCTCCCTATTCTGCTGGTTCGCACATGTGTTAATATCAGCATATTCTCTGTGGTTCCCTTGACCCCACCAGGTCCACCTTCTGGTCACTACAGGGGACAGTAGGGTGGGAGGTTAGTGTTGTTTTATGTATGAGACTTGGACACTGAGAACACCATCCTTTCTTCTTCACAGTTGATCAGATTTCATCTAGTTCAGTGCTGTGCACACCCAGAAGGCCCTTGATAAATGCGTAATACATCAAATAGATGGCAAGTACAAAGTCAGGGCTAGACAGACAAGAGGGCCAGGTGGGAGCCAAGACCTACCTGGTTGGGAACTGAGTGCTGGAGGAACCCACTCCAGGGCATGGAGGAATTCCATCTTAGCGGCAGTGATTTAGTCCAATTTTTAAATTTCTTAATTTAACCCTCCTGTGTGCCATTAGTGAGTTTGAGATACCAAGAGGGTGCTCGATAAGGAGCCATCGTGTCCTGAAAAGAGGTCTAGCCCAGGACCCCGGGACCCTGAGCTCTTGAGCCCTGCCTGTTCTTCAGGGCCCCTGTCTCAGAGCCCCTCACATCACAATGTTGCTGCCCTGCCTAACCTCCCTTCCTACACCACCAGCTCCTGTAGGAGGGCTTGGCCTCCAGCCCTCTGGAGTTTCCCCTGTGTCTCTCTGTGTCCAGGGCCTGACACTGCAAATGCTTGAGAAGTTTGCGGGAATGCAGGGAGGAAGGAAGGAGCCACACACTGATTTCCTCCTATCCATCTGAATTGTGCTCCTGGCCTGCTGAGAATTTGTAACGGTCTCAGGAGTAAATCAGCCACCACCAATCCAGGTGTGCAGGAAGTTTTACCTTTATTTTCAAGAAATCGAATAAAATGAAGATAGCCTTCCATGGAACTGGCTGGAAATCCAATTTCAGTCATTGCAGACCCTGCAGCCCTCTCCCTAGGGGAGGAACTGGATCAGAAGCCTTTTGTGGTCCCCAAAATATGGCACAGTCCTGTATCCTCCAGGCTACCTTGACCACAGCCGGGGTCCATGCCCCGCCCACATGGTCCCCTGGAGCCAGCAGCTCGGTTGCTCTTTGCCTTCTCCAATGCCCAGGATTCTGCCAAGACCCAGGATTCTGCCAAGACTGGAGGCCTCGGTAACAGGACCCTGCCTCCCTGGGCCCCACACAACCCCGGCCTGCTGAGGACTGCACCCCTCGAGTGCAGCACCGAGCAGGGCACAGTCCTGCTGCCAGAAGGACCTGCCAGCCCCTTCCTATGCCTTGGGAAGTTCTTTTCTGTCTCTCTTTATAGTCACCTTTCTCCCTGCAAAGACGCTCAGCTCTTCTCCATCCCACTGTAGAAACCTCAAATCATCTCTCCATTGAGTTTAGACTTTGAGGGGAAAAGCAGACATCAAACAGACACAGGAAGAGAGGCTGTCTTGCTCTGTTGCCCAGGCTGGAGTGCAGTGGCACGATCTCAGCTCACTACAACCTTCACCTCCCAGGTTCAAGTGATTCTCCTGCCTCAGCCTCCTGAGTAGCTAGGATTACAGGTGCCCACCACCATGTCCAGCTAATTTTTATATTTTTAGTAGAAGCAGGGTTTCACTATGTGGGCCAGGCTGCTCTCGAACTCCTGGCCTCTAGTGATCCACCTGCCTCGGCCTCCCAAAGAGCTGGGATTACAGGTGTGAGCCACTGTGCGAGCCGGGCCAGGTGTGCTTTCAATTGAAGATGTAAGTTCTGACTGGCATTTAGTAATCATGAAAGTAGTGTAATACTAATACCATATTTCAAGACCACTTATAGTCCATGATTCTAATCCAATCACCATCAATGCTTTACTTCCTTCCAGTGCACACACACATGCACACACACAAACATGCACGATAGCATTGTGGTCACCCAGTTGACATATGAGTTAACACCCTTCAACTGAGCTGTTACTTTTTATAACATAAAACTCAACATCATTAAAAAGGTTATTAAGGCAGGAAAGACAAAATATTTTTTAAACAAAAGGACATTTTAGTACTGATGAGAAAAATAGAAACTTTGAAAAATTATTTCATGACCTCTAAGGGGACAAAAAGGAACATTGTGGTTGGTTCCGTAGTACATGTAAGTGAACTCAGAACTAGTTGAGCAACTGTAAACAATGGTGTGGATTAACAAATGGATGTCAAGCCTGGAAGAGGGTCTCTAGAGGCGGGCTGCGTAGATCTAACACATTTAGCATCTTGAAGGCATGGAAGATACACTTAATGGATTTGCAAATAACAAAAATAAGAGAGCCAGCCTGATTGCCAAGGTCCCTTCCAGCGTAAAACCGTACCCGCTTATCCACCAAGCAGGACAGAATTACAGTACCCAGTGACCTCAGAAGTGGGGGGTGCTGGGCCCATGCTAGCAAGATAGATTGGCTTAGTTCATGGCCACGTTTGTGTGAATCGGGACAAAATGTCTTTTTGCTTTATTATTTTATTTCTACATCTTTTTGCAGTTAGAAAAACAAAATCACGCTGAGGTATTTAATTAATTGCCTTAACTGCCTGCATGATACTGACAGTCACTTGGTCACTCTACGAATGGCACTCGTCGCAGCACCCCAGCCTGTCTGGAGCCGCCTTAGGGCACTGTTTTGTTTAGGACAGCACAGTTTAGGAAGTTAAATATGTTTATTCTGGGGACATCAAGAGACCTGGGATCTAGAAAGGAAGATTTATGAGAAAAAATTAAAAAGCGAGTTTAGATGAGAAGAAAAGAAGTCTGGCTGTGCGCGGTGGCTCACGCCTGTAATCCCAGCACTTTGGGAGGCTGAGGCAGACAGATCACTGGAAGTCAGGAGTTTGAGACCAGCTTGGCTGACATGGTGAAACCCTATCTCTACTAAAAATACAAAACCTAGCTGGGCGTGGCAGCACATGCCTGTAATCCCAGCTACGCTACTCAGGAAGCTAAAGCAGGAGAATCGCTTGAACCCGGGAGGTGGAGGTTGCAGTGAGCCGAGATAGCGCCATTTCCACTCCAGCCTGGGGGACAAGAGTGAAACTCTGTCTCAAAAGAAAAAAAACAAAAACAAAACAAAAAACAAAACAAAACAAAAAATAACAAAAAAGTCTAAGGGAACTGTCTTTCCTCTATAAAAAGCTTACATGTGAGTTACCTGTTCCTCACCAACACCTGGGGAGGTGAAGTCACAGTGAGGCGGGGGCAGGTTTGGGGCTGGGACCACACCTCCCACAGCTGGGTGCTCTCACTGTCTCTGTACCATGATACTTAATAAGCAGTTCCACTAATCACAGTGTGCCAGTTTATCACGGAGAGAACACACTCCCTGCCTTCTGGAGGTCCATCAGCTCTCCCTTCCTCAGTCACCCATCAGGGTGCTCCCTTCCTCGGGGCCTTCCTTACGTCTAACCTCAGTCATTCCTGCTGTAGCCTGCCTGGCTCTACAGCCAGCCAGCATTTCAAATACTCCGATCCTTTTCTCACTACCAGTGGGGAGGTTTTGTGGGAGGGAGCAGGGATGCTGTCTGAGTTCACAGGATTCAGAAGGTCTGGATTCAGGATCCAAAGTATCTGAATTTGAAATTCTCACTGCCCTCCCAAAAACCTCTCATCCTTTGACGCCTAAAATTTCACTCTAGAGATAATTGTTTTGGTTTAAATCTTATTACATCCACCACTGGGCAGGATAACACTTTAATCCAAAGAGCCAACTCTTTTTCTTCCTGGGCTCTATCCACACGAATGACATTTTTTTTCAATAGCCACATCTCTCACTATTGGTAGAGGTGGGAAAACCATGGCTTTTATTTTTTAGGCAGAGACAGGGTCTTGCCATGTTGCCCAGGCTGGTCTTGAACTCCTGAGCTCAAGTGATCCTTCCACCTCGCCCTCCCAAAGTGCTGGGATTACAGGCTTGAGCTACCGTACCCGGCTTTTAAATAAGTGTCCAGTTCTTTCCTGGGATCAGACCACGGAAGCCCCGGACTCCTGGACGTGCTGCGCACCCTCCCTGGGCTGGGCATTGCGGGGCCTCGGACCAGGATGAGTTGTGGAGCTCGGGCGCCCTCTGGTGGCTTACTCGTCACACTGCAGGCCTTTAAAGGGTGTTTGCTTCAGACGGCGTGTGTTCTTCAAATTTTAAATAGAAAGGTAATAGTAACAGCCTGCCTAAATCCCAAAGTAAGCACTGGAAGGCAATGGGCTGCTGGTTTAACAGCTCTACCCTTCCACTTACCGCTTGCCAGGAGGGCAGTGCGAACCCGGAAGGCCTGCGCGTTCCTCAAGGCGGAGAGTTGGTGCCCGGGACCGAGCTGGAATCAATCGCGGGGCCGCAGCCCGGGCCAGAGCGCCGGGAACCCAGGTGTGCGCGGGAGGAAGGGTTCAAACAGAAACAAACAGTCTAAATGGATCACGTGAGCAACGTTTCCCAAACCTCCCTGTGCTTCCCAACCATCTGGGGAGCTTTCAAGAAACACGAAGCCGGGCGCGGTGGCTAAGCCCTGTAATTCCAGCATTTTGGGAGGCCAAGGCGGGTGGATCACCTGAGGTCAGCAGTTCGAGACCAGCCTGGCCAACATGGCGAAACCCCGTCTCAACTAAAAATACGAAAATTAGCCGGGCGCAGTGGTGGGCGCCTGTAATCCCAGCTATTCGGGAGGCTGAGGCAGGAGAATCACTTGAACCCGGGAGGCGGAGGTTGCAGTGAGCGGAGATGGCACCACTGGTGACAGAGCGAGACTACCTCTTGAGAGAAAGAGAGAGAGAGAGAGAGAGAGAGAGAGAGAGAGAGAGAGAGAGAGAGAGAGAGAGAGAGAGACGATTTACTGGTTGTTTTCCACCAGAGTTCTGATCCAGTAGCCTGGAACAGGACCTGGGCTCTCGGAGAGCAGCCAGGGTCCCAGACCCTGACCGCGCTGGCCTCCTCTTCCAAGTGAAACCTCCGCAAAGACCAGGAGGAAAGACTCAGTGGCCGCAGGGCCCGATCGCAGCACTGAAGCACCACGGGCCACGAGGGTGCCGGTGACCAGGAAGGCGCCAGAGATATGAGGGGCACTGGGAGGGGTACAGAGTGCAGCGCGGGACCCCTGGTTGAAGAGAGGCGCCTTGCCTCTCCTTTCATTCTTCAGCCATTCTGTTTCTTTTTTGAGGCTTCCCCTCATCTTGTCTGAGCGACAGGAGCGTCCGCACTGTGTCCTCCCGCTGCCACTGTTCCTCAGGACTGCAGCTTGGTCGGAGGACCAGGGAAGTGTCTGCACAGACTGGCCAAGCACCGAGGTCTGCTTTTCCACCAAGATAAGCGTTGGGATTGAAAAAGCTTTGTCCCAGCTCCTCTGGGTGGGAATGGGCCAAACGGGCTGCAGATGCACTGGGCTCCTGGTCCCGGTCAGCCACCCCAGTGTCCACAGCAGATGGACGCCCAGAGCTGAGGGGACAGAGGGCTGCGATCAAACTGCTGAGGCCACGTCTTGTAAATCGGAGCAAAGGCGATATCTGGGCAAGGAGTAGGGGCTGAATCTAATCCCTGGGCAAGGAGTAGGGGCTGAATTTGAAAGATCAGCCTGAGGACTGCTGAACTGAGAACGGCCCAGGGAGGAAGATCAGGAGGGAGCAGGGAAGGAGAGGCCTGCGATCCCCCCTACCCCAACAAACCCCGCTGGAAGCTCAAAGCGCTGCTTTATTGAAGGCCAGACTGGTGGTGTGTGGGCGCCTTGCCCTGATTAACAGCACTGGGCAGGGGGTCGATTGCAGGCAATGAGTCAGTAATTAACATCTACAAAAAGACTGTCCTATACAAAGGACACTGGCCCAAGAATCCGGAACTCTGAGCTTGCCTCTTAATAATTGTGTGACCTTGGACAAATAACCTTTTGTGGCATCAGATTCCTCGCCTATCGGGGAGAGAAGCTGGATTAGATCCTCTGTTCTTCGTGCTGGCTGCTCACCGCTCTTGGGAAGCTTCTAGAAAGTACTGATGCCTGGGCCTTGCACCTGGACATATTGATTTCATTGGTCTGATGAGAGACCCAGGAACTTATTTTTATTTATTTATTTTGAGACGGAGTCTTGCTCTGTCTCCCAGGCTGGAGGGCAGTGGCTCAATCTCGGCTCACTGCAAGCTCTGCCTCCCAGATTCACGCCATTCTCCTGCCTCAGCCTCCCAAGTAGCTGGACTACAGGTGCCCGCCACCATGCCTGGCTAATTTATTTTTGTATTTTTAGTAGAGGTGGGTTTCATCGTGTTAGCCAGGATGGTCTCGATCTCCTGACCTCATGATTCGCCCGCCTCAGCATCCCAAAGTGCTGGGATTACAGGTGTGAGCCACTGCGCCGGGTCTTTTGTTTGTTTGTTTGTTTGTTTGTTTGTTTTTTAAACTCCTTAGGTAATTCTCATCCGTAACCAGAGAGGTGAACCCACAGATTAGATGAGCTGGAAGCTCTCTTTAGGTTTGACAATTCGGCAAGTCAGTGTTATAGGTAGGGCGGACCAGCTTCCTGGTTTGCCCAGGAATTCCCCAGTATTGAAATAGAAAATCCCTTGTCCCAGTAATCCCCACAGTCCCTGGCCACATTCCACATCATTCCCCCTCTGACATCAGTAGGTAAGAAAGAAGAGGCATCCTTAGAACACTCTGGGGTGTGTGTTCATGTGCCTGGGCTTTGTGGGTGACCATCAGGACACCAGGAAGCAAATGTATGATTCCACCGCCCACCTGCTCATCATTGCTAGTCTTGGAAGTACACATGTGTGTGAAACCTACCTTGCCCAGATTTCTTTTTTTTATTATTATTATTTATCTATTTATTTATTATTATTTATTATACTTTAAGTTCTAGGTACCTGTACATGTGCACAATGTACAGGTTTGTTACATAGGTATACATGTGCCATGTTGGTTTGCTGCACCCATTAACTCATCATTTACATTAGGTATTTCCCCTAAGGCTATCCCTCCTCACGCCCCCCACCCCATGACAAGCCCCCATGTGTGATGTTCCCCGCCCTATGTTCAAGTGTTCTAATTGTTCAATTCCCACTCATGAGTGAGAATATGCAGTGTTTGGTTTTCTGTCCTTGTGATAGTTTGCTCAGAATGATGGTTTCCAGCTTCATCCATGTCCCTGCAAATGACATGAACTCATCCTTTTTTATGGCTGCATAGTATTCCATGGTGTATATGTGCCACATTTTCTTAATCCAGTCTATCATTGATGGACATTTGGGTTGGTTCCAAGTCTTTGCTATTGTGAATAGTGCCACAATAAACATAGGTGTGCATGTGTCTTTATAGTAGCATGATTTATAATCCTTTGGGTATATACCCAGTAATGGGATCACTGGGTCAAATGGTATTTCTAGTTCTAGATCCTTGAGGAATCACCACACGGTTTTCCACAATGTTTGAACTAGTTTACACTCCCACCAACAGTGTAAAAGTGTTGCTATTTCTCCACATCCTCTCCAGCATCTGTTGTTTCCTGACTTTTTAATGATTGCCATTCTAACTGATGTGAGATGGTATCTCACTGTGGTTTTGATTCGCATTTCTCTGATGACCAGTGATGATGAGCATTTTTTATGTGTCTGTTGGCTGCATAAATTTCTTTTGAAAAGTGTCTGTTTATATCCTTTGCCCATTTTTTGATGGGGTTTTTCTTTCTTGCAAATTTGTTTAAGTTCTTTGTAGATTCTGGAAATTAGCCCTTTGTCAGATGAGCAGATTGCAAAAATTTTCTCCCATTCTGTAGGATGCCTGTTCACTCTGATGGTAGTTTCTTTTGCTGTGCAGAAGCTCTTTAGTTTAATTAGATCCCATTTGTCTATTTTGGCTTTTGTTGCCATTGCTTTTTGTGTTTCAGTCATCAAGTCCTTGCCCATGCCTATATCCTGAATGGTATTGCCTAGGTTTTCTTCTAGGGTTTTTATGGTTTTAGGTCTAACATTTAAGTCTTTAATCCACCTTGAATTAATTTTTGTATAAGGTGTAAGGAAGGGATCCAATATCAGCTTTCTACATATGGCTAGCCAGTTTTGCCAGCACCATTTATTAAATAGGGAATCCTTTCCCCATTTCTTGTTTTGTCAGGTTTGTCAAAGATCAGATGGTTGTAGATGTGTGGTGTTATTTCTGAGGCCTCTGTTCTGTTCCATTGGTCTGTCTCTCTATTTTGGTACTGGTACTGTGCTGTTTTGGTTACTGTAGCCTTGTAGTATAGTTTGAAGTCAGGTAGCATGATGCCTCCAGCTTTGTTCTTTTGGCTTAGGGTTGTCTTGGCAATCCGGGCTCTTTTTTGGTTCCATATGAACTTTAAAGTAGTTTCTTCCAATTCTGTGAAGACAGTCATTGGTAGCTTGACAGGAATGGCATTGAATCTATAAATTACCTTGGGCAGTATGGCTGTTTTCATGATATTGATTCTTCCTGTCCATGAGCATGGAATGTTCTTCCATTTGTTTGTGTCCTCTTTTATTTCGTTGAGCAGTGGTTTGTAGTACTCCTTGAAGAGGTACTTCACATCCCTTGTAAGTTGGATTCCTAGGTATTTTATTCTCTTTGTAGCAATTGTGAATGGGAGTTCACTCATGATTTGGCTCTCTGACTTTACTGGTGTATAGGAATGCTTGTGATTTTTGCACATTGATTTTGTATCCTGAAATTTTGCTGAAGTTGCTTATCAGCTTAAGGAGATTTTGGGCTGAGATGATGGGGTTTTCTAAATAGACAATCATGTCATCTGCAAACAGGGACAATCTGACTTCCTCTTCTCCTAATTGCATACCCTTTATTTCTTTCTCTTGCCTGATTGCCCTGGCCAGAACTTCCAACACTGTGTTGACTAGGAATGGTGAGAGAGGGCATCCCTGTCTTGTGCCAGTTTTCAAAGGGAATGCTTCCAGTTTTTGCCTATTCAGTATGATATTGGCTGTGGGTTTGTCATAAATAGCTCTTATGATTTTTATTATTATTATTATTATTGCTATTTTTTTTTTTTTTTGAGACGGAGTTTCTCTCTTGTTGCCTAAGCTGGAGTGCAATGGCGTGATCTCGGCTCACTGCAACCTCCACCTCCTAGATTCAAGTGATTCTCCTGCCTCAGCCTCCTGAGTAGCTGGGATTACAGGTGTGTGCTACCACACCTGGCTAATTTTTGCATTTTTAGTAGAGATGGAGTTTCACCGTGTTAGCCAGGATGGTCTTGATCTCCTGACCTCATGATCCGCCCGCTCAGCCTCCCAAAGTGTTGGGTTTACAAGCATGAGCCACCACACCCGGCCTAATAGCTCTTATTATTTTGAGATATATTTCATCAATACCTAGTTTATTGAGAGATTTTAGCATGAAGGGCTGTTGAATTTTGTCAAAGACCTTTTCTGTATCTATTGAGATAATCGTGTGGTTTTTGTCATTGGTTCTGTTTATGTGATGGATTACATTTATCGATTTGCGTATGTTGAATCAGCCTTGCATCCCAGGGATGAAGCCAACTTGATCATGGTGGATAAGATTTTTGATGTCTTGCTGGATTTGGTTTGCCACTATTTTATCGAGGATTTTTGCATCGATGTTCATCAGGGATATTGGTCTAAAATTCTCTTTTTTTGTTGTGTCCCTACCATGCTTTGGTATTAGGATGATACTGGCCTCATAAAATGAGTTAGGGAGGATTCCCTCTTTTTCTATTGATTGGAATAGTTTCAGAAGGAATGGTCCCAGCTCCTTTTTGTACCTCTGGTATAATTTAGCTGTGAATCCATCTGGTCCTGGACTTTTATTGGCTGGTAGGCTATTAATTATTGCCTCAATTTCAGAGCCTGTTATTGGTCTATTCAGGGATTCAACTTCTTCCTGGTTTAGTCTTGGGAGGGTGTATGTGTCCAGGAATTATCCATTTATTCTAGGTTTTCTAGTTTATTTGCATAGAGGTGTTTATAGTATTCTCTGATGGTAGTTTGTATTTCTGTGGGATCAGTGGTGATATCCTCTTTAACATTTTTTATTGTGTCTATTTGATTCTTCTCTCTTTTCTTCTTTATTAGTCTTGCTAGCAGTCTATCAGTTTTGTTGATCTTTTCAAAAAACCAGCTCCTGGATTCCTTGATGTTTTGAAGGGTTTTTTGTGTCTCTATCTCCTTCAGTTCTACTCTGATCTTAGTTATTTCTTGCCTTCTGCTAGCTTTTGAATTTGTTTGCTCTTGCTTCTCCAGCTCCCTTTTTTTTTTTTTTTTTTTAGACAGAGTCTCACTTCTTTGTCCAGGCTGAAGTGCAATGGCATGATCTCCACTCACTGCAACTTCCGCCTCCCTGGTTCAAGCAATTCTCTTGCCTCAGTCTCCTGAGAAGCTGGGATTACAGGCACTTGCCAGCATGCCTGGTTAATTTTTGTATGTTTAGTAGAGATGGGGTTTCACCATGTTGGCCAGATTGGTCTTGAACTCCCAATCTTGTGATCTTTCTTTCTTTCTTTCTTTCTTTCTTTCTTTCTTTCTTTCTTTCTTTCTTTCTTTCTTTCTTTCTTTCTTGCTTTCTTTCTTTTCTCCTTCCTTCCTTCCTTCCTTCCTTTTCTTCCTTTTCTTCCTTTTCTTTCTTCCTTTTCTTTCTTTCTGAGATAGAGTTGCTCTTGTTGCCCAGGCTGGAGTACAATGGCGTCATCTCGGCTCACTGCAATCTCTGCTTCCTGGGTTCAAGTGATTCTCCTGCCTCAGCCTCTTGAGTAGATGGGATTACAGGCACCCATCACCACACCTGGCTAATTTTTTTGTGTTTTTAGGAGAGATGGGGTTTCACCATGTTGGCCAGGGTTGTCTTGAACTCCTGACCTCAGGTGATCCACCCACCTCGGCCTCTCAAAGTGCTGGGATTACAGGTGTGACCCACCACACTTGGCCCAAGGGCCCAGAATTTCCGATTCAGGAGGTCTGGGTGGGACTGATAATTTGTGTTTCCAGCAAGGTTCATGTGTTACCCATCACATTCCAGGGCAATGCGTGGAGATATGGCAGCTGGGACATCGAACTCCAGGAGAGGATTCTGTCCTGTGGGCTGTGGGGCTTCCTTTTTAATTGTGGTAAAATAAACAGAACGAAATTTCCCATCTTAACCATTTATAAGCGTATTATTTGGTGGTATTAAATATATTCACATTGTTATTCAACCTTCACTGCTATCCATCTCCAGAACTCTTTTCATCTGAAACTCTATACCCATGAATCAATAATTCCCCACTTTCCCCTTCTCTCTTCCCCTGGGAAAGACCCTTCTACTTTCTGTGTCTGTGAATTTGAGTACTCTAGGGACCTCATCTAAGTAGAACCATACGTTGCTTTTCTTTTTGTGACTGGCTTATTTCAATTAGCAAAATGTCCTTAAGGTTCATCCATGCTTTTTTTTTTTTTTTTTTTTTGGAGAGACAGTCTTGCTCCATACCGTAGGCTGGAGTGCAGTAACATTATCTCGGCTCACTGCAACCTCTGCTTCCCAGGTTCAAGCAATTTTCCTGCCTCAGCCTTCTGAGTAGCTGGACTACAGGCACCTGCCACCACGTCTGGCTAATTTTTATATTTTTAGTAGAGACAGGGTTTCGCCATATTGACCAGACTGGTCTCGAAATCCTAACCTCAAGTGATCTGCCTGCCTCGGCCTCTGACAGTGCTAGGATTACAGGCATGGGCCACCGCGCCTGGCCTCAGCCTCCCGAGTAGCTGGGATTACAGGCAGTTGCCAGCTTGTGTCAGAATCTGCTTTTTTTTTTTTTTAGATGGAGTCTTGCTCTGTTGCCCAGGCTGGAGTGCGTGGTGTGATCTCAGCTCACTGCAACCTCCACCTCCTGGGTTCAAACCGTTCTCTGCCTCAGACTCCTGAGTAGCTGGGATTATAGGTGCCCACCCCCATGTCCGGCTAATTTTTTGTATTTTTAGTAGAGATGAGGTTTCACCATCTTGGCCAGGCTGGTCTTGAACCCCTGACCTCATGATCTACCCACTGTGGCCTCCCAAAGTGCTGGATTATAGGCGTGAGCCACCTGAATACTATTCCGTTGTGTACAGGCCACATTTTGTTTATCCGTTTTCTGTAGATGGACACGTGGGTTGCTTCCGCCTTTTGGCTATTGAATAATGCTGCAGTGGGTGATTTGGTTTGGATGTTCTGTCCCCTCCAAATCTCACGTTGAAAAGTGACCTCCAGGGTTGAAGGTGGCGCTTGGTTGGAGGTATTTGGGACATGGAGGCAAGACCCTTATGAATGGCTTGGTGCTGTCCTAACAGTAATAAGTGAGTTCACACTCTATGAATTCAGACAAAACCTGGTAATTTAAAAGCGCTGGCACCTCCTCCCTCTCCCTAGCTCCCTCTCTCACCATGAGAGACGCTGCCCCTTCTTTGCTTTCCTCCCTGATTGGAAGCTTCCTGAAGCTGCCCCAGAAGCAGATGGGGCACTGTGCTTCCTGTTCAGCCCACAGAACTGTGAGCCAAATACATTTTTTAAAAATAAATTACCCGGTTTCAGTATTCCCTTATAACAATACAAAACAGACTGATGATGGACTTATAAAAGCTCTTTTGATTATTTTCTGTATTCAGAAGGGGAATGGCTGGACCATATCCCACAGTCATTCTATTTTGAATGTTTCGAGAAACCACCATAAGGTTTTCCACAGCGGCCGCACCATTTCACATTTCCACCAGAGGCACACAGAGTTCCAGTTTCTCCACATCCTCGCCAACACATTAGTATTAGTATTAGTATTATTTTGACAGTAGCCTTCCTAGGCCATGGGGCTTTTAAGCTGTATGATTAAGGAAATCTGTGCAAATGCAGTTTTTAAAACTCTTTTGGCCGGGTGCGGTGGCTCATTCCTGTAATCCCAGCACTTTGGGAGGCTGAGGCAGGCGGATCACCTGAGGTCAGGAGTTCCAGACCAGCCTGACCAACATGGTGAAACCTTGTCTCTACGACAAATACAAAAATTAGCTAGGTGTGGTGGCAGGCACCTGTAATCCCAGCTACTCAGGAGACTGAGGCAGGAGAATCGCTTGAACCTGGGAGGCGGAGGTTGCAGTGAGCTGAGATTGTGCCATTCCCATTGCACTCCAGCCTGGGCAACAGAGTGAAACTCCATCTCAAAAATAATAATAATAGTAATAAATAAATAAAACTCTTTTAATGGGAGCTGAGTGGGGGAGAGGAGAAAAATGTACTTGTAAACAGAAACCTGACCTGTGCTTTGAGGAGATTTCTTTCACCCTCCACCTTTTCCTGCATTCTCCTTTCTCACTTTTTTTCTTTTATTCAGCTCTCATATCTGTACCTTCCTCATTTGCTGTTATCCAACCCTCCATCTTCTAGAACAATCATCTTACCTATGTGACAAGCTGTTTCCTTCTTAAAACTACCAGGATCTTTCTTGAGCCAAGAACCAGAATGAACTCAATTATCAATCAGGTTTTAAGGGTAGATCTCTGGGTGAGTTCTTGGGTGTTTCTGAAATCTCACCCATCATTTTCCAAAATGACAGAGCAAAGGTACCTTTGTGGAGGGACTGTGTAAAGCCACTGTTGAGATGCTATAAAGAAATACCCGAGACTGGGTGATTTATAGAGAAAAGAGGTTTAATTTGCTCATGGTTCTGCAGGTGGCACGAGCATGGCTTCAGCATCTGCTCAGCTTCCTATAAGGCCTCAGGGGGCTTTTACCCCAGGTAGGAGGTGAAGCAGGAGCTGGTGTCCCACATGGCAGAGGAGGAGCAAGAGAGAGAGTGGGGAGGGGCCACACACTTTTTATTTTTATTGAGACGGAGTCTTGCTCTGTTGCCCAGGCTGAAGCGCAGCAGCATGATCTCGGCTCACTGCAACCTCTGCCTCCTAGATTCAAGCAATTCTCTACCTCAGCCTCCCGAGTAGCTGGGGTTACAGGCTGGCTCCACCATGCCTGGCTGATTTTTGTATTTTTAGTTGAGACAGGGTTTCACCATGTTGGCCAGGCTGGTCTTGAACTCCTGACCTCATGATCTGCCCGCCTCAGCCTCCCAAAGTGCTGGGATTACAGGCGTGAGCCACTGTGCCTGGCCAGGGGCCACACACTTTTAAACAACCAGATCTCACAGGAACTCACTCACTATTGCAAGGACAGCACCAAGGGGATGGTGCTAAACTATTCATGAGAAATCTACCCTCATAATCCAATCACCTCCAACCAGGCCCCGAAACATGAAAACTGGGTGGAGACAAATATCCAAATGATGTCAAGGAGCAATAAGGCATAAGAATATGGGAATCCAAAGTGCTAGGTTTTTGTTTTTGTTTTTGCAGCTGCTGAGGACTATTGGAATACTTTGTCTTATCCAAATAGCTATTGTTTGAGGCTGGGCACGGTAGCTCACGCCTGTAATGTTAGCACTTTGGGAGGCCGAGGCAGGTGGATCACTTGAGGTCAGGAGTTCAAGACCAGCCTAGCCAACATGGTGAACCCCCTTCTCTACTACAAATACAAAAAATTAGCCTGGCATGGTTGTGCATGCCTGTAATCCCAGCTACTCAGGAGGCTGAGGCAGGAAAATCGCTTGAACCCGGGAGGCAGAGTTTGCAGTGAGCCAAGATTGCACCACTGCACTCCAGCCAGAGTGACAGAGGGAGATTCTGTCTCAAAAAACAAAAACAAAAACAAAACCCCAAATAGCTGTTGCTTGAGTGCAATTACGTTGTTTGGATACAATTATGACATAAAGTTTTTTTCTGACATAAAAGTTTTTTCTTTGTTTTTGTGTTTTATGCGTTCGTTTGCTGCTACCATAAACTTCAGCCCTCCTTTGTTTGTTTATTACACCCCTAACCTGGCAGGGGCCTGAAAGCAGCACAAATTAAGCCTCTAGTTAGCGCAGCGCATGAGCCTGCCCTTAGCACAGTTCAGTAAATCATAGAATTTTATTATTTTCTTTGAGACAGGGTTTAGCACACTGCAGCCTTGACATCCCAGGTTCAAGCAATCCTCCTACCTCAGTCTCCTGAGGAGGTGAGACCACAGGTGTGCACCACAACACCTGCTAATTTTAAAAATTTTTTGTAAAGATGGGGGTCTCACTGTGTTGGCCAGGTTGGTCTCAAACTTCTGAGCTCAAGTGATCCTCCTTCCTCGGCCTCCCAAAGTGCCAGCATTACAGGCATAAGCCACTACACCTGGATTGAAAATCTCTTAAAACTTTTGTTGAATGAGGATGAGGCAAACCTAAGCCTGCTATACATCTAATTAGCAGTTTAGTCACCTTTTTAAGGTGCGTGGATATCTCCTTATTGCTAAGGATTACCTAAAAGAAAGTACATTCTGATATTGTGATAACTATTCTGTTCTGAGTTCGTTCCAAGAACAAAGTGCCCTTTACTTTAACAAAGTTTATGGGCAGATAGAGGGAGACAGAAAGATAATCTTGGACTTTCCATTTCCTTCTGCTTCTTTAGTGAGTAGGGAATTACAAAGCAGGCTCCGGTGGCTTCACTTTTCTGCCTGGGGAAACTGGAGTGGAAGTGAGGGTGGAGCTGCCCCTTAGGTCCTTGGACCCAGCTCACGGGGCCTCCAGCAGCTCACAGACTGCCGAGACCAGCTCGGTCAAGGAGACCCTAACCTAGCGGTGCTAGAGGAATTAAAGACACACACACAGAAATGTAGAGGTGTGAAGTGGGGAATCAGGGGTCTCACAGCCTTCAGAGCTGAGAGCCCCGGACAGAGATTTACCCACATCTTTATTAACAGCAAACTAGTCATTAGCATTGTTTCTATAGATATTAAATTAACTAAAAGTATCTTTTATGGGAAACGAAGGGATGGGCCGAATTAACTGCAGCAGGAACACACCCTTAAGACACAGATCGCTTATGCTAATTGTTTGTGGCTTAAGAATGCCTTTAAGTGGTTTTCCACCCTGGGTGGGCCAGGTGTTCCTTGCCGTCATTCCTGTAAACCCACAACCTTCCAGCTTGGGCGTTAGGGCCATTATGGACATATCACAGTGCTGCAGAGATTTTGTTTATGGCCAGTTTTGGGGCCAGTTTATGGTTAGATTTTGAGGGGCTTGCTCCCAACACAGACCTTCTGTACCACTGTGAGATAATGCCGGGGGATGGGACTGTAGTCACCTGCATGCTGGATTTGATCCTGGAAGGAAACAGACAGATTCTGAGGGGGTTGCTGATGACCCGGAAGGACTTTTTGCCCTGCTCTTCCCTCTGGCTCTCAGTTCACTCTGTGTGTTAAGGAAAGTAGCTTTCAGGTTTTATAAGTGGCAGGGAGGTGTGTTCTTTGAAACAGCTCATCAGACCTATTAGAGATGATTTTCAGTTCTCTGGGGAAAGTGTTGAACATTGGAAAGTAAGGAACTCACTTCCTTTCTCTGTTGGTTCAGCTTGTGCTAAGCTTTAGTTTGAGTTCATTTTTGTGAGTTCTTACCTGAAGCAATACTAAGTTGGCAAGTATAAAACTTCACTTGTAATGGTTGAGTAAAGGGATTTTTCTTAGAAAACATGATGCAGGAATAACCAAGTATGTTCCCACCTGCTACTTCTCTTTGGCCATGACTAGAACCACAGAAATTTCATTGAAAATCAAGCAAAGAATCTTTCAGCCAATTTGTGACCTTACTTCAGTTTCTGGTGGTGATGGGTCCTGGCCAACAGTTCTGAACTGAATTTTTTTTTTTTTTTTTTTTTTTGAGATGGAGTTTTGCCCTTGTTGACCAGGCTATAATGCAATGGCACAATCTCGACTTGCTGCAGCCTCAGTCTCCCGGGTTCAAGTGATTCTCCTGCCTCAGCCTTCCAAGTAGCTGGGAAAACAGGTGCCCGCCACCATGCCTGGCTAATTTTTTGTATTTTTAGTAGAGACAAAGTTTTACTATGTTGGCCAGGCTGGTCTCAAATTCCTGACCTCAGGTGATCCACCCGCCTCAGCCTCCCAGAGTGCTGGGATTACAGGCATGAACCACAGTGCCTGGCCTGAACTGGAATATTTGAATAAGGAAAGGCAGACACATTCTAGAAACTAGAGACCTATACATGGATATCAATCCCTAACAAAATCTAGATAGTCTTACTAGACAAATGAAAGTTACCACTGAGATTCAGCACGGATCCATTACAAATAAGTGGTATTGATTAAACACACCATTTCATTGATTGGGATACTAGGGTAAATTATCAAGGTCATTGACAAATGCCTGAACAGCAGACAACTTTGGAGTTCTGGGTCCTGGCCTCTGTCGCTGGGAGAGAGGTTGATGCAGCAGCACAGGAGATCGCATGCAGCCGGCAGATGCGTGGCATGCAGAGACTGAACACGGAGCGGGTGAGCTGAGAACATCACAAAAACAAACGTGGTGACCCAGAAGAAAGGGGATCCAGGTTGTCCTCTTCCTCACTGGTAAGACAGGGTTTTTCAAGTTATGGATGTTAGAGTTACTCCGAGGACCCAATCAATGACCGGGAATGTCGAGTTTTCTATCCCTAAAGGGCTAGAGGCAAAGATCTCCACAGTGGAGAGAAGGATCGGCCTGGGGCAGCCACCTCAGGAGCCCTGAGCAGGTGAGGAAGCCACCGCAGAGACCCGACTCCACCCCCACACACTTTTTGGTCCTTATGAGTGATGTGAGGAACATTCAAAACCTGGAATTTGAGGAGCATAGAATGAGTTTTCAATTCCACATGCCACATACTGACACAATTATGTATGTATATATGCATTTGTTAGTTGTAAACTAAATACTAACATAGGTGTTAAAAATGATATCCGGCAGGGATCAGTAGCTCATGCCTGTAATCCCAGCACTTTGGGAGGCCGAAGCAGGCGGATCACCTGAGGTCAGGAGTTTGAGACCATCCTGACCAACACGGTGAAACCCCAGCTCTACTAAAAATACAAAAATTAGCCAGGCGTGGTGATGTATGCCTGTAATTCCAGCTACTCAGGAGGCTGAGGCAGGAGAATCGCTTGAACCCGGGAGGCAGATGTTGCAGTGAGCCGAGATTGCACCACTGCACTCGTCTGGGTGACAGAGTAAGACTCCATCTAAAAAAAAAAAAAAGAAAAGAAAAAAAAGAAAGATACCATTATCCATCTAATATAGGCTCTAACAAGTTACTCCAGACAAACACAACTATGACAGAACAGTCTTTCCACACATCAAAGATTATCCTCTTAGACTAGACAGCTTCCTATGTGACAGTCATGCAAGGCGGGAAGACACCATGTCCCAGGGAGATCCTCTACACCACCATGTAGATGAACAGGTGACCTGTCCCAGATAGGCTGTCCTTTGTTGTATCAGCACCATCTCTTGCAGGTAAGACAAAGGCATGGAGGTTTGAGGCAATAACAGGAAGACATCTAAGAACTGCTGCTCTTTGGATGTCAATATTAAGAACCAATCACTGTGAGTTTGAGACCAGCCTGGGCAACATACCAAGACTGTGTCTCTATAAAAAATTTCAAAATTAACCAGGTGTGGTGGTAGTTCCAGCTACTCGGGAGGCTGAGGTGGGAGGATCACTTGAGCCCAAGAAGTTACGGCTGCAGTGAGCCATGATTGCACCACTGCACTCCAGTTTGGGTGAAAGGGCAAGATCCTGTCTCCCCCCACCCACAATCCCCCACCAAAAAAAGAATTATATATATATATGTTTATATATATATATTTTCTGAGATAGGATCTTACTCTGTCATCCAGGCTGGAATGGAGTGCGGGCATGGTCACAGCTCACAGCGGCCTCAACCTCCCAGGCTCAAGTGATCGTCCTACACCAGTCTCCCAAGTAGCTGGGATCACAGGAGCAAGCCACCATGCCAGGCCAATTTTTGTATTTTTTGTAGAGATGGAATTTCGCCATGTTGCCCAGGCTGGTCTCAAACTCCCGGGCTCAAGTGATCCACCCGCCTCGGCCTCCCAAAGTGCTGGGATTACAGGCGTGAGCCACCGCGCCCGGCCGGAAGGGGTCTTGTAGGAGGGATGATCCCAGGGGGAGGGTGTGTGGAGTCAAACAAGGAGCTAAATATTTGGGCTCAGAAAGGCTGGGAGACCAGCACTAGGGACAACTCCCAGTTAACTCAACCCCTTCACGGGGTGGAAGGGCCTTGAGTTGCCCTGGGCCCCAGCTGATGTGGCTGGTTCCCAAAGAGAAATTCACTCTTCTTAGGTTGAAATGCTTGATGGTTTGATTAAGACATCAACAAGAAATCCCAATATCTATATAGCATGTGTATGTTAAACCAACTTAACTCTAATTGTGGGTGTTGCCAGTTCCCATGAAAGAAAATGAGAGAATAGATGGCAGCTCTTATCACCGGAAAATTTCACCACAGGACATAAATCATGAGAACAGGATGTATTTCAACAAGGAAGAACACTGAGAAAACTATTTAGGTATAATTATATTTAATCAAAGACACAATAGAACTGGATGGGAGAATATGAGGGAGGCTTGTTTAATTATAATGACCTGAGGAGGACTTGCCACAAAGAAAACATGCATTTAGGAAAGAGCAGACTTTGTTTCACCAAGGATGTAAAGTTGCGTTCATTTATCCACTCATCCATACATCCACCCATCCATCCGTCCATCCATCCATCCATCCATTTATCCATCCATTCATCCAATCCATCAATTTATCCATCCATCCATCCATTCATTTATCCATCTATCCCTCCATTTATCCATCCATTCATCCAATCCATCCATTTATCCATCCATCCATCCATTCATTTATCCATCCATCCTTCCATCCATTTATCCATTCATTCGTCCGTCCATCCATCCATTCATTCATTTATCTATCCCTCCATCCATTCTGATTTTCTACTGTGTTCGGGAAAGACACTGCAAAAAGCTCTAAGGACAAAACAATTAATAGGATGATGTTTCTCCACCTTCAGGGAATTTACAATTGCCTGTGCATCCAGCTATGTATTTGTAGGATAGTTTCTATTTTCCTTTATGGAAATTCTAGTAGCATTCTATCATGTTGCATATCCAAAAATTAAGCCATATTTTCTTCACTCACATGGTGACTGGGGAAGGTGGGAAATGAGAGGCTGAGAGCTTCCATTTCAACTGGAATGTAAAATGTGCATACACTTATGCTCTAGGGGGCACCCTTACATAGAATACTCTCTGATTTCGGTGTTGGGCAATGATACTGGTTTTTAGTGTGCCAGATATTCGGGAATAAGGAGATTTTAGAGAAGTTCTCTGTCTTTGGGGATTCAGGAGGATAGGTTATCTGAGATTTTATTTTTTATTAACGTATAATATACATTGAGGAAAGTGTACAAATCTTAAATATACAACTCAGTGAAGTTTTGCATAGCTATACTCATGTGCCCGCCCTGTAGATGAAGATATAGAACATCTCCATCCCCAGGAGGTTCCCTCATGCTGCTTCCCTGACTATACCCCCTCCCATAAACATATTCTGACTTTGTCACATAAGTTGGTTTTGACGGCTTGAACTTCATAAAAATGGAATACAGCATGGACCCTTCCACTGGTCTGCTCCTTTTGCCCATCCTAATGTCTGTGAATCACCGTATTGATGCATTTAGCAGCAGTTCATTCTTTTTATTGCTGCGTTTCCATTGAAGGAACACACTCCAATGTATTTATCTGTTCTTTTGTTGATGGATATTTGGGTTGTTTGCCATTTGGGATTGTTGTGACTAAAGCCACTATGAGAGTTCTTCTGCATGTCTTTTGGTGGACATGTGTGCTTATTACCCTTGCTGTATACCCAGTAGTAGAATCTGATAGTATTTTTCAATTCTAAAATCTTTGTTCCTAGATAAAGATACATTTGTTTTTTTATCTCTGGATGTGTGTACTGATATTTATTACAGAGATCTATCTGCAGCCCACAGAAAATTGATTTTTAATTGTGACTGGCACCAGTTTGCAGAAGACATGCTGTTTTGCTCTAAAGTCAACATGTATGCTACATAGCGAGCAGATGAGGCCATTAAGGGAGTTTGGTGTACTTTGCTCCTTAAAGTTAATTGATTAAAAATAAAATTGGTTAGAAGAGTGTTGTATATGTATACATGGAGTTGGCTCTGGAAATAATGCATTTCTTTTAAAAATTGCAGCTGAGGCTGGGCGTGGTGGCTCATGCCAGTAATCCCGACACTTTGGGAGACCAAGGTGGGAGGATGCCTTGAGGTCAGGAGTTCGAGACCAGCTGGAGCAACATGGCACGACTTCATCTCTACAAAAATATTTTAAAAATAGCCGGGTGTGGTGGCATGCGCCTGTGGTCCAGCTACTCAAGAAGCTGAGGTGGAAGGATTCCTTGATCCCAGGAAGCAGAGGTTGCAGTGAGCCCTGATCACACCACTGCACACCAGCTTGAGCGACAGAGGCAGACTCTGTCTCCAATAATAATAATAATAATAATAAACCAATTTTTAAAAATCATAGCTGAACAGTATTGTGAAAGTCTTGAAGTCCTGAGGATCGTGACATTGTGAAGGCGGAAGCTATAGCCCTGGATGACTGATTGGATGAGGAGTGTGAAGAAGAGGATGCAGAGACAACCTTGAGGTTTCTTGACTGGATGACAAGGAAAATGGTCATGCTAGTAAGAGTAATAAGAAAACCAAGAGAAAGTCTAGGCAGGAGATCATTTGAGCCCAGGAGTTAGAGGCCAGCCTGAGCAACAAAGGGAGACCCTCTAAAAAAAAATAAAAAAGAATAGCCAGATGTGGTGGCACACACCTGTAGTCCTAGCTACTCAGGAGGCTGAGGCAAGAGGATCACTTGGGTCTAGGAGTTCCAGGCTGCAGTAAGCTATGATCTCACCACTGCACTCCAGCCTGGGTAACAGAGTGAAACTCTATTAGAAAAAAAAAGAAAAAAGAAAAGAAAAAGAAAAAGAAAATAAAGAGAAAGAGGAGTAGCATCACAAATATTCTCACATTCCTATGCTGATATGTAAAGCAAATGTAATTTCTTTATTTCTCCATAACCAACCTAAATTTTCAAGTGAGACCCCATTTTCTGGGTAACAGGAAAGTATACTTGAGCTTTAAGTTTGCCAAAGATCGGCCAGGTGCAGTAGTTCATGCCTGTAATCCCAGCACTTTGGGAGGCTGAGGCGGGCAGATCACCTGAAGTTGGAGACTAGCCTGGCTGATACAGCAAAATGGCATCTCTACTGAAAATACAAAAATTAGCTGGGTGTGGTGGTGCATGCCTGTAATCCCAGCTACTTGGGAGGCTGAGGCAGGAGAATTGCTTGAATATGGTAGGCAGAGGTTGCAGTGAGCTGAGATCATGCCATTGCACTCCAACCGGGGTGACAAGAGCAAAACTCTGCCTCAAAAAAAAAAAAAGTTTGCCAAAGATTGGTACCTCGGTCTCTGGATGCTTTGATCTCTTGAACAAATGCTAGGTCTCCACCCAGACCCCACTGGTACCTCCCAGCCCTTTAGTCTTTCTCCAAGAGGCATCTAGGTATGGGGAGTTGGAATTGGCTGGATCACCAGGGCTCTTGATGACTTCATGGAGGTAAAGTTGATTATGAAGTTTGTAATTGTATAAATTGTAAAAGAATGAACAGTTTATTTACAAGATCATAAAAGCAAGAATAGCCAGGAAGCCACTGCTAAACATGTGCAGCAGGAATAGGAGAAACAGAAAAATATTACAAAGCCTCTGTGGTTAAACCAGTGTGGTGCTGGCACATAAATAGACACACAGAACAAGAAACAGATTAGAACATCTAGAACAAGATGCAGTTGCTTATGGAAACTTAGTATATCACAAAAGAGGCAACTCAAATCAGTGGAGAAAGGACATGTTTTTAAAGTGGTTTTAGGGCCAGGCAAGGTGGGCTCATGCCTGTAATCCCAGCAGTTTGAGAGGCTGAGACAGGAGGATCCTTGAGAACAGGAATTGGAGACCAGCCTGAGTAACATAGTGAGACTCCATCTCTACAAAAATAAAACATAAAAATAAAAATTAGCCAGGCCTGGTGGTGCACACCTGCAGCTCCAGCTACTCAGGAGGCTGAGGCAAGAGCCTAGAAGTTCAAGGCTGTAGTGAGCTGTGACCCGCCACTGCACACCAGCTTGGGCAACAGAGTGAGACTCTGTCTCCAAAAGATAAAAAAGAAAAAAGTGGTTTTAGGGTATCTGGGTAGTCATGCAGAAAAAGATAATATGGACTCCACTCTTCACATGGTACACTGGGATAAATTCCAAATCAGAGACTCACGTGTGCAAAATTAAGCCCTACAACTAATAGAAGAAAGCATGAGTTTTGCAACTTTGGCACAGAGAAAACTTTCCTAAGGCTTAAAATCCTGAAGCAATGAGAGAAAAAGATTGAAAAATTTGATTATGTTAAAACAACTTTGCATGGCCAAAAAGCGATAAGCAACATATCACATACTGGGAAGAATATTCCAGACAAAGGGTTATCATCCCTAAATATATGAATAGCTTCTAAATTAAAGAAAAGGGGCAACAAGTTGAGAGAAAATTGAACTAGAGAAATAGACAAGTCATAGAAAATGAAATCCAAATGGCCCTTAACCACATGAAAAAATTCCCAGTCTTCCCTATAATAAGAAAACTATAAATTAAAACTCACAAAGATACAGCCGGGCACGGTGGCTCACGCCTGTAATCCCAGCACTTTGGGAGGCTGAGGTGTGTGGATCACTTGAGGTTAGGAGTTTGAGACTAGCCTGGCCAACATAGTGAAGCCCTGTCTCTACTAAAAATACAAAAAATTAGCTGAGCATGGTGGCGGGCACCTGTAATCCCAGCTACTAGGGAGGCTGAGGCAGGAGAATCGCTTGAACCTGGGAGGCAGAGGTTGCAGTGAGCCAAGATCGTGTCACTGCACTCCAGCCTGGGCAATAAGAATGAAATTCTGTCTCAAAAAAAAAAAAAAAAAAAAAAAGAAGGAAAAAAAAAAACCCCAACAAAACTCACCAAGATATCATTTCTCACCCAACAGATTGGCAAAAGTCAAAAACGTTGAACATATTCTTGACCAAGCTGTGGGGAAGCAGGCATTCTTGTACATTGCTGGTGGGAATGTAAAATGGTACAATTGCTGTGGAGGGGAATTTGGCAATATCTAGCAAAATTACATATGCAGTCATTCACTAAGTTGGCTTTCCTGCTTTTGGGTATTTATCCCAAAGATAGTGTGTCAAAAAAATGAAAAGATGCATGCGCACGGCTGTTATTACCACACTACTTCACTAAGAGGCAATCGCTTAGTTGTCCCTCAGTAGAGGGTCTGGTGGATGACTTATGGTACATTTACAAAATGGAGAGCCATTCAACTGAAAAAGAAGATATTTCTACATATTATTACTATGTAGTTATTTCTGGGTTATATCTGTAAATGGAAAAAGCAAATGGAAAAGCATATATAGCATATAAATGTGTATACCCTTTAGATGCTAGATCTATGTGATTTATATGATTCAAAGGAGGGATATGAATATGCACACACATACATTTTTCTATAGATATATCTAAACTCATATTTTTTAAAATAGAAAAACCATAAAGAGGGGCTGGATGCGGTGGCCCACACCTGTAATCCCAGCACTTTGGGAGGCCGAGACAGATGGATGGCTTGGGTTCAGGAGTTTGAGACCAGCCTGGCCAAAATGGTGAAACCCTGTCTCTACTAAAAATACAAAAATAGCCGAGTGTGGAAAAGGGTTACTCAAAGGGCGAAAACAAGAGTAGAGCTGAGAGAATAGGTAAAAAGGAGAGACTTCTCTGCCTCTGTTTTTTCTGGTAGATTTAATTTTTGAAAGCAGGTAAATATTCTGCATAATTATAAAGCAAAATTACATTTAAAAAGGAAAAAACGATCCCTAAAAATAGCAAACAATGAAACAAATGAATCTATATGTTAAGTCGGTGACATAACCCAGAGAGGTGAGATAGTTCAGGAGATGTTAATTCACAGAAATTTGATCATATATCCATAGTGAAATAGATCCTAAGGACAAAAAGAACTACAAAAATGAAAAAAACAAAAACAAAAACAAAACACAACTGTTTTCAGCCATCATGTTGATAATAGTGTTGGTATTATTATTTTGAGATTGTTGTATACGGAGTGTGAGATGAAGCATACTAGTAATTATCACGGTGTTACTGAGAACCAGGATTTGGGCATGGGAGAAACGAGGCACAGACGTGGGACTGAAAGGCCTGAGGAAGGACAATGTAGTCCTGAATTTGACTTGAACTTATCTCAATCTATTAATGAATGAATTCATTGCATATTTTATTTTTGAAAAATGTGTTTCTTAATTCCATCCACTGAAAAGTCCTACAAACAGTGACCATCCCTAAGCTCTCCCACCATCCAGACTGTAATATTTAAATATCATTTCCGGGCAGGCGCAGTGGCTCATGCCTGTAGTCCCAGCACTTTAAGAGGCCAAGGCAAGCAAATCACCTGAGGTCAGGAGTTTGAGACCAGCCTGGCCAAGATGGTGAAACCCCGTCTCTACTAAAAATTCAAAAATTAGCCAGATGTGATGGCATGTGCCTGTAATCCCATCTGCTTAGGAGGCTGAGGCAGGAGAATCACTTGAACCCAGGAGGTGGAGGTTGCAGTGAGCCAAGCTTGTGCCACTGCACTCCAGTCCGGGCAACAAGAGCGAAACTCTGTCTCTAAATAAATAAATAAATAAATAAATAAATAAATATCATTTCCTACTAAAAGGAACCATAGAGCAGGGGGTGGAATTCATTTACCCAGCTTCCCTAGTAAAATTATACCTCATCATAACCAAATAGTTGATGAGAAAAGTTTTTTCTTTAAAGAAGTAGTCTACCTAGGCTGGGAACAGTGGCTCACACCTGTAATCCCAGCACTTTGGGAGGCTGAGGCATGTGGATCACCAGATCAGGAATTCAAGACCAGCCTGACCAACATGGTGAAACCTCGTCTCTACTAAAAATACAAAAATTAGCTGGGTGTGGTGGCACGCACCTGTAATCTCAGCTACTCAGGAGGCTGAGGCAGGAGAATTGCTTGAACCCAGGAGGTGGAGGTTCCAGTGAGCCGAGATCATGCCACTGCACTCCAGTTTGGGTGACAGAGCAAGACTCCGTCTCAAAAAACGGGAAAAAAAAAAAGTAGTCTACCTAATAAATGAAGAAGGAATAATAAAATATCATAATTTTGCAAAGTCTACTTTATTGTTCTAGGCAATGGTCACTAAGAGCCGCTAACATCATCAAACATTATATGCCTCTTTGCTAAAAATTCAAACCTGAATCTGAACAGCTCTAAATTTAACCACCAACTTACAGAAAATACAGTGGACAGAGTAACACATATACCACCCCTTAGGGGTGTGATCTGCAAAAATCAGACTGTGAGAAACTCCAGGTTTCTTCAACAACCAATTGCAAGGAAAAAGAGTAATAAAAGGGAACCAATAGTTTTTTGAAAAACAGGAAACATATCAACCAATTGCAATGTATAGATCTTAATTGAATCAGCCAGTCTCAGTGGCTCATGCCTGTAATCCCAGCACTTTGGGAGGCCGAGGTGGGTGGATTACTTGAGGTCAGGAGTTCGAGACGAGCCTGGCCAACATGGTGAAACCCCATCTCAACTAAAAATACAAAAATTAGCCAGGCCTGGTGGTACATGCCTGTAATCCCAGCTACTTGGTAGGCTGAGGCAGGAGAATTGCTTGAACCCAGGAGGCAGATGTTGCAGTGAGCTGAGATTGTGCCACTGCACTCCAGCCTGGGTAACAGAGGGAGACTCCATTAATAATAATAATAATAATAAGATCTTAATTGGATCATGATTCAAAAAAATTGTAAAACAATAAGGAAATAAGGAAAATTTGAACACAGGTTGGATATTAAATAATTTCCTTACAGTGGTAGTAAGTGAGGTATATGGATGAATTCATCATGACCTGATAACCAGTGAAGCTGGGCAGTGAGTACATGAGAAATCATTGTACTCTTCTGTCTATTTTTGGATATATTTGGAATTTTCCATGATAAGCGATTATTATTGAAAGCCTACTCTGTGTATCCAAAGCTGAACATTCTCCTCCTCCTCCTCCTTGCATTCCTGCTGCAACAATCCTAACCCTCCCAGAGGCAGAGGAATGGCCAGAAATCAAACACGGGACTGCAATAGAGAAAAGCAACTGACATATTTCCAAAAATATTATTTCCATTTCAGAAGATTTATTTTTGATGGAAGATGGTAAGTTCCATTTTACGTGTGTTGAATTTGAACTTCCCAACTCCAGCAGGAGTCAAAAACGCAAGACTTCAGACTGGAAGGCATGTCAGGGCTGAAGCTGTGAAAACAGCTGATGTCCCCGGCAGAACAGAAACAGGAGAAAAAGGAAAAGAGGAGCACTTGGGATAGAGTCGTTCCCCCTCCTCCCTTCCTTTCTTACTCATTCAGAAATACATGTGTAAGTGCCTATAAGATACGAGAACCAGAGGGATAAAAAGATGAAAAGGTGGCATTTATTGAGGAAGAAAGGTATTAGGTGCACCAGGCGTGATGGCTGACTCCTGTAATCCCAGCACTTTGAGAGGCCGAGGCGGGCAGATCACGAGGTCAGGAAATCAAGACCATCCTGGCTAACACGGTGAAACCCCATCTCTACTAAAAATACAAAAAAAATTAGCTGGGCGTGGTGGCACACGCGTGTAGTCCCACATACTTGGGAGGCTGAGGCAGGAGAATCACTTGAACCTGGGAGGCAGAGGTTGCGGTGAGCTGAGATCACGCCACTGTCCTCCAGCCTGGGCAACAGAACAAGACTCTGCCTCAAAAAAAAAAAAAAAAAAAGAAAGGCATTCGGTGCTATGAAAAGCATTAGGTTCTGTGATGGGGGTGATGGGGGTAGACATGAGACGCAGAGGACACACATAAGACCTCTTAAATTGGACTGAAGAATTCAGAGAAATGCTCTTGTTTAGGAAGCCAGAGAAAAAAGTGAAACTAAGGCCCAGGGCCATGTCTCAGTTCTGGCCAATGAAACTATGGGGGAACTTCTGCGAAGATGTTTTTCTTTCTGCTAAAAAGAAAGCCCTGTTCTGCCCACGTCCTTCCTTGCTGCTTCCTGCTGTGGGTGCCATGTGAGGCTGTGGTGCTTAGAACAACTGCAGCCACTTTGTGACCAGGAGTCAGCAAGCATGAGGACAAGATGTCAATACACTCAGGGTGTTTGAAGTCGCTTCGTCCTTGATGCCATTGCTGAGCTGCTAAACAAGCTCTAAGCAGCCTAGACTCATTGTTAAGTAAGCAATAAATCTTATACTTTAAAAAAATTATTTCAACTTTTATTTTAGATTCAGGGGTTTCTTACATGGGTATATTGTGTGACACTGAGGTTTGAGGGTATGAATGATCCCATCAGCCAAATAGTGAGCATAGTACCCAATAGTTATTTTTTCAGCCCTTGTCCCCTCCCTCTCCCCGCTCCAGGTGACCCCAGTGTCTATAGTTCATATCTTTATGTCCATGAGTACCCAATGCTTAGCTCCCACTTATGAGTGAGAACATGCAGTATTTGGTTTTTCTGTTCCTGAGTTAATTTGCTTAGGATAGTGGCCTCCAGCTGCATCCATGTTGCTGCAAAGGATATGATTTTACTCTTTTAAATGGCTGTGTAGTATTCCATGGTGTACATATACTACATTTCCTTTATTCAATCCACCATTGATGGGCACCTAGGTTGATTCCATGTCTTGGCTATTGTGAACAATGCTGTGATGATAAATGTTCTTATATTGAAAACATTATTAAGTTGAATACTCTATTACTTGGAATAAGATGAACTCACTGACGTGGTGTCTCTTCTCTACCAAACCATGAATTGCTTGGAGAAGCAACGTAGCAAAATGCTCCCAACAGACCTTGTTATGTGTATGAGACCAGTCTTGAAAGCAGTGAAAACTGGAGTGGGCAGAATCCAGACTAATGGAGTGAGTGTGTGGTCAATGTCAGCTTCTAGAATTCCTCCCGCCCACCAATGAAGTATATAAATCTGAGTCAGGATCAAAGCCACATATGGATTGAGCCAGAAGGTAGCAGGTAAATGAATGCTCTTGATCCTAGGTATTCCCTCTTGGGTTCCATCTTCCCACCCCCTTTTTCCTCAATACAGAGGGTACCTCCCAGCAGAGTGGGGCCACCTCTGCTTACATCAGCAATAGGTGTTCTTGCCAGGGAAAAGAGGTAGGAACCACATCTGAGAAAGTAGCAGGATTAAGGAAATAATTTCTTTTAGGGTGGGAAGACTTGAGCATGTCTGTGGATTGAAGAAAAGAAGAAACCAAAAATGGAATCAAAGGGGGTGATTGATGGAGCAAAGTGGAGGAGGTGGAAAGATCCAGAGATGGGGGGATGAAGAGAGGCTGGTTCATGGGCACAAAAACACAGTTAGAAAGAATGAGTTCTAGCATTCAATGGTGCAGTAGGGAAATTATAGCTAACAATAATTTATTATATATTTTGAAATAGCTAGAAGATTTGTAATGTTCCCAAAACAAAGAAAAAGATAAATGCTTGAGGTGATGGCTATCCCAATTACGCAGATTCCATCATTACCCATTGTATGCAGGGATCAAAATATCACACATACCCCATAAATATGTACAACTATGATATATCAACTTAAAAACACAAAAAAGGAGAGACGTGGAGGAAAGGCGTTTTTTCTCGTGAAGATAAGCAAAGATAAGAGAATATATGAGATATGCTAAGGGGAAGGATATACAAATAATTTTCCTGGCTGACTCTGATGCCAGACAGGCAAGCTGCAAAATTGGGGCTTAGCCCGGGAGGGTTCTTAGCTTCACCCCAGAAGGAATTCAAGGGTAAGCTGGTGGTGTTAGCTGCAGCTTTTATTGGAGTGACAGCGTACAGCGGCAGCAGAGGGACTGCTCCTTGCAAGGCAGGGCTACCCCTGAGGCAGGGACCCTGGAGGAGCCGTTCAGAGGCAGCTCTGCATCACATTTATACCCACTTTTAATGACATGCAAATTAAGGGGGTGATTATCCAGAAACTTCCAGAAAAAGAGTGGTAACTTCCAGGTCATCAGGTTGTTACCATGGAAAGGGATGATAGCTTCTGGTGTTGCCATGGCAATGGTAGTTGATATGGCACAGACAGGTGCTTCTTATGGGAAGGTGCCCTCATCTCTTCCCTGTCTCAGCCAGTTCTTAATCTGGTCTGGAGTCTCAGCCCTTCCCCCAGAGCCAAGTCCCTCCTTCTACCTCAACTCAACTGCAGAAGGCAGAGTTGTCATTTCAGGGAGATGAAATAGAGCCTGGTCTCCAGTGGCCTCACAGGTAGCATCTCCCTGAGGCATCCCCAAGGTCAAGGGGTCAGAGTTCAGCCTTCTGTTTCAGAAATCAACTGTGTGAGCAGAATTGAGTAGGCTGAAAGTGATTGTCTTATATTCACCTAAGCGGTCACTCCCAGGCTTCAGACCGAGCACTGTTTCCAGAGTGTGGCAAGCCACTCTACCTTTCTGAGCCTTAGTTTCCCTATTTTCAAAATGATATGAAAAGTAGTAGTTATCTCAAGGGGCTGCTGTTATAATCCAACCTGATCATTCATGTAATGTACGAAGCACAGTGCTCAATAAACTATTACATTGGGAGGCCAAGGCGGGCAGATCACTTGAGGTCAAGAATTTGAGACCAGTCTGGCCAACATGGTGAAACCCATCTCTACTAAAAATACAAAAATTAGCCAGGCGTGGTGGCAGGTTCCTGTAATCCCAGCTACTCAGGAGGCTGAGGCACGAGAGTCTGTTGAACCCGGGAGGTGGAGGCTGCAGTGGGCCAAGACTGGGCCACTGCACTCCAGCCTGGGTGATAGAGCGAGACTCAGTCTCAATAAATAAATATTACAATTTATTTGTTCAACAAAATTATTGAACACCTACTTTATGCCAGGTACTGTAATCTGTGTGAGGACATACATAGGTAAATAAAATTAGTAGTGTATACCTGTCTTCATGAAGCTGTAATTAGTGCTGCCAAGGGAATAATAAGTGCAATGGGTTCCCATCTGAGAAACTCCAGAAAAAGCCAGTTCTAGGCAGGCATGACTGTGGAGGTTTAGTAAATGCACACCAATTGTATAAAGTCAGAATAAGACTTTAAGTTTGTATCAAGACATAACTTGATAGGGGTCAGATCAATGCAGTCAGCTCTACGAAACACTGTGCTCAGTGAATGTGGAATCAGGTTGTAGTGGGTTGAATAATTTCCCCCTGTTATGGTTTGACATTTTTTTTAGGCCCCACCAAATCTCACGTTGAAATCTGATCCCCAGTGCTGGAGGTGGGGCCTTGTGGGAGGTGCTTTGGTCTTGGGGGCTTGGTGCCATTCTGGTGGGAGTTAAGTTCTCATTCTTAGTTCTAGAAAGAACTGGTTATTGAAAAGAGCCTGACCCCTCCCTCCCCTTTCTCCATATGATCAGCACATGCCAGCGCCCCTTCCTCTTCAGCTGTAAGTGGAAGCAGCCCGACGAAGATGCTGGCGCCATGCCTCCTGTGCAGCCCACAGAATCATGAGCCAAATAAGCCTCTTTTCTTTATAAATTGCCAGCCTCAGGTATTCCTTTATAGCAATGCAAGATGAAAAGCCCCCCAAATTCATATCTACCCAGAGCCTCAAAATGTGATCTTATTTGAAACAGGGTATTTGCAGATATCACTAAACATTAAGATGAGGTCCTGGCCGGGCGCGGTGGCTCAAGCCTGTAATCCCAGCACTTTGGGAGGCCGAGACGGGCGGATCACGAGGTCAGGAGATCGAGACCATCCTGGCTAACACGGTGAAACTCCGTCTCTACTAAAAAAAATACAAAAAAAAAAAACTAGCCGGGCGAGGTGGCGGGCGCCTGTAGTCCCAGCTACTCGGGAGGCTGAGGCAGGAGAATGGCGTGAACTCAGGAGGCGGAGCTTGCAGTAAGCTGAGATCCGGCCACTGCACTCCAGCCTGGGCGACAGAGCGAGACTCCGTCTCAAAAAAAAAAAAAAAAAAAAAAGATGAGGTCCTATTGGATTAGAGTGAGTCCTGAATCCAATCTTTGTGTTCTTATAAGAAGAGGGAAGATCACGCAAAGACACAAGAGAAACAGATAGAGAAAGAAGGGGCCTTCTGAAGGTAGAGGCAGAGACTAGAGTTACGTAGCTACTACCAAGGAGCCCTTAAAACCACCAGAAGCTGGAAGAGGCAAGGAGGGCTCCCACCCTAGAGCAGAGCCTGGCCAGCACCTTGACTTTGAACTTGTGGTCTCCAGAACTGCGAGGATGCACTTCTGTTGTGCTAAGCCATCTAGTTTGTGGTGATGTTATGGCAGCCACGGTATACTAATGTGCAGAAAAGGCAAGTCTGTTCCATGCAAATTGCCTGTGATTTCTGATCTGGAAGCCCAGCTAGTTGGCTTTGTTTTGTGGCTCTACTTACCAAGACACCACACCCTGGCCAGCTGATCATGGGCGCTGCTCCCTGCACAGAGCTGGGGCCTCCCTCCCCTGCTGTGGACTTCAGGTCAAAGTGTCCATTTTGCTGGCAGGTTCTTTCCTTCTTACAGAACTTCGTGTCTTCACTAAATCTCCCCAGCCACACACTCCCAGACCAGACTGTCACTGGTGTTTCTCAGATGGAAACTTCTACTGATGTCACCTGGGTTCTCCTTCCTTCCACTCTGAGAATGCAGGGAGTGTCCTGCCTACATGCTCTTGCACTGCTCACATGTGGGGTGAGCACCTGACAGATGCCCTTCAGAAGATGGGGGTCAGCCAGGTGCGCTGACTCACGCATGTAATCCCAGCACTTTGGGAGGCTGAGGCAGACGGATCACTTGAGGCCAGGAGTTTGAGACAAGCCTGACCAACATGGTGAAACCGCGTATCTACTAAAAATACACAAATTAGCTGGGCATGGTGGTGAACGCCTGTAATCCCAGCTACTCAGGAGGCTGAGGCAGGAGAATCTCTTGAACCTGGGAGGCGGAGGTTGCAGTGAGCTGAGATCGCACCACTGCACTCAGCCTGGGCAACAGAGTAAGGCTCCATCTCAAAAGAAAGAAAGAAAGAAAAAAAAAGAAGGTGGGGGTGGAGGGAGAATGGGGGTGGCTCTCAGGACAAGGTGACTGGAGAACAAGGGGGTGCCCACACCTCTTTCTTCCTTCTACTAGATGAACATTGTCAACAGATGTAGCCAAACTCCTGTAGGAAGATGGGACCTCTGTAAGTATCTATTCTTCCCTGATTCCTCTCCCCACAATCTACGTTGTTTGGATTTAAAAATAAATTGCGTCTCAAAAATGTTGAAACTGGCTAACAATGACCTTGTCACAGCTACTCTGAGCCTCCAGAAGTTTTTAGTTTCATCTTGTTCATGAGCTTGCAAAAAAGTCCTGTTTATAAGAATCAGAAATTGGCCTTCTATTTATGAAACAATAGCCAGCGATAAAACAAACACAAACATAGCATACTTGAAAATAGCAGGACAGAAAATAAACAGCTGAAAGAAGTTTGAGCTAGCTCATTCCCTGGCTGTGTTCCACCCCTTGCCAGGGCACACACTTGCAGTGAGAGGCTTGGAACTTGACTGACAGCTGTCGCCCTGGCCCATCTCAGGCCAGAGTGTATCAAGTTCGTGTCCTTTCTTTAGGCTGCCAGCCCCAGGGCGTCAGAAGCTACATGATATCACTATTTGTATTCCCAGGCAGTGATTTGCCCACAGCGAGCACTCAGTAAATGCCTCATGTTCATTAAGAGCTATTTCCATTGTACTTATTTTTGGTATTTAGGTCTTAACATATCCATTCCATCATGACCTCTGTTAACTGCTGACACATGGGGTGTGCTCAAAACAAATGTGCTTTCATCTCCTATTGTCCTTTTAAATGTGTTTGTGGAAGGTGATCATCCTCAACCTTGAATGGAAAATTGGGCAGAACTCTGGCTTCTCTGCTAACTCTTTATTTTGTTATTTGTTCATTTAGAGACAGAGTCTGGCTTTGTCGTCCAGGCCGAAGTGCAGTGGCGAAATCATAGCTCACTGCAGCCTTGACCTCCTGGCCTCAAGCAATCCTCCCCTCCTTGGCCTCCCAAAGTGCTGGGATGACACGTGTGAGCCACCGCACCTGGCCCAGGCTGTACATTTTTTTAAGACTGTCCTTTTTTTTTTTTTAAATACAGAATTTTGCTCTTGTTGCCCAGGGCTGGAGTGCAATAGTGCTATCTTGGCTCACTGGCACCTGCAAGTGGGAAGACAGGTAGACTTCATCGCAGGCTATCTGTATCCCAGCTTGCCTCACTCCCCTTTGCCCATTCCCTTTGATTGTAGGTGGGCATCTTCCATGTGCCAGGGGAGGCAGCTTTTGATGGCCCAAGCACACTCTTCTAGCACTGTCACCCCCAAAGAGGCCACTTTCTGATGGCCCGAACACACCCATTTAGCACTGTCACCCCAGAAGCAAGAGGCCACCTTCTTATGGCCCAAACATACTCATTTAGCACTGTCAACCCAGAAGCAAGAGGCCACCTTCTGATGGCCTGAGCACACCCTTCTAGCACTGTCACCCCAGAAGCGAGAAGCCACCTTCTGATGGCCTGAGCACACCCTTCTAGCACTGTCACCCCAGAAGCGAGAAGCCACCTTCTGATGGCCTGAGCACACCCTTCTAGCACTGTCACCCCAGAAGCGAGAAGCCACCTTCTGATGGCCTGAGCACACCCTTCTAGCACTGTCACCCCAGAAGCGAGAAGCCACCTTCTGATGGCCTGAGCACACCCTTCTAGTACCATCACCCCAGGGATCACCTTCCTCAGCAGCTGCATGGGAAAAGTCCTGGAGAAGGTCGCCAATGGCTTTGCTGAAGTCAGGCAAGCAGCCAAGATGACAGGAGGAGGGAGACACATGCCAGGACTCCAGGGGACAAACGGCCACTCCAGAAGCCCACAGGCATTGGAGCCCCTTGCCACTAAGAAGAAAGGAAAGCTGTAGTCAGCTGGATGTGTTGCTGATGTCTCACCTTTTCTTTTCTTTTTTTTTTTTTTTTTTTTTTGAGACAGAGTCTTGCTCCGTCGCCCAGGCTGGAAGGCAGTGGTGCGTTCTCGGCTCACTGCAAGCTCCACCTCCTGGGTTCATGCCATTCTTCTGCTTCAGCCTCCTGAGTAGCTGGGACTACAGGCACCTGCCACCACGCCCAGCTAATTTTTTGTGTTTTTATTAAAGACAGGGTTTCACCATGTTAGCCAGGATGGTCTCAATCTCCAGACCTCATGATCCACCTGCCTCGGCCTCCCAAAGTGCTGGGATTACAGGTGTGAGCCAACACGCCCAGCCACCTTTTCTGTCTTTTACTCCCTCCATTTCACTTCCCTCGGTGGTTTCTATGCTAGAAAGTGACTGAGATGCTATTAGGAGCCATAAACTAAAACTAAAATTCTAAGTCCCCCACTGACTGAATGGACCCCCTCATGGCTAAGGGGACACCAGAGAAACCTCCAAAGTTTGATTCCTGGCCATGACGGGAAGGGAGGTTGGACGTGCCCCGTGATACTCCTCCTTTTGGAGTTAGACACAATGGCTGACTGGCATTAATGTTAAAATAGAGATCTGACTGACAAAACAGACTCTTTGTGCCAATAAGATGCCAAACTCTAAACAGGATCTAAGGCTGAGCCAGGCAAGGGTTAAGTCACACACTCCTATAGGTCACTCTGAGCCAATGTATTAGTTAACACAGGGGCGCCCAACCCTGTGTTAGGAACCAGCTGCACAGCAGGAGGTGAGTGGCAGGTGATCTTCCTCTGTATTTACAGCCACTCCCCATGACTCATATTACCGTCTGAACTCCACCTCCTGTCAGATCAGCAGCAGCATTAGATTCTCATAGAAGTGCGAACCCTATTGTTAAATTATGCATTCCAGGGATCTAGGTTATGCGCTCCTTATGAGAATCTAATGCCTGATGATCTGTCACTGTTTCCTGTCACCCCCAGATAGGACCACCTATTTGCAGGAAAACAAACCCAGGGCTCCCACTGATTCTACATTATGATGAGTTGTATAGTTATTTCATTATATATTACAATGTGATAATAATAGAAATAAAGTGCACAATAAATGTAATCCTCTTGAATCATCCGGAAACCATTCCCCCGACCCAGTCCCTGGAAAAATTGTCTTCAATGAAACCAATCCCTGGTGCCAAAAGGGTTGGGGACCACTGGGTTAGCAGGCTTCCTTATCTCAACTTAAACATTTCTTTCTGCTGACTCCAAATTTTTGACAAAGCTTTACTTGTTAACTAATTGCAATAAAGAGTCTCTGTGCCAGGCACGGTGGCTCATACTTGCAATCCCAGCACTTTGGAAGGTCAAAGCAGGCAGATCATCTGAGGTCAGGAGTTCGAGATCTGCCTGGCCAACATAGTGAAACCTTGTCTGTACAAAAAATAGAAAACTAAGCCAGGCGTGGTTGTGCAAGTCTGTAGTCCCAGCTACTTGGGGAGCTGAGGCATGAGAATCACTTGAACCTGGGAGGCAGAGGTTATAGTGAGCAGAGATAATGCCACCGCACTTCAGCCTGGGTGACAGAGTAAGATCCTGTCTCAAAAAAAAAAAAAAAAAAAAATCTCTGAACTCACCTATGTATGACCTGTAAGCCCCTGCTTCAAGATGTCCTACCTTTCTGGGCCAAACCAAAGCATGAACTCCATATATTGATTTATGACTATGCCTGTAACCTGTACTTCCCTAAAATGCATAAAACAGAGTTGAGGCCGGACGCAGTTGTTCATGCCTGTAATCCCAGCACGTTGGTAGGCTGAGGTAGGAGGATCACCTGAGGTCAGAAGTTCGAGACCAGCCTGACGAACATGGAGAAACCCCATCTCTACTAAAAATACAAAATTAGCCGGACGTGGTGGTGCATGCCTGTAATCCAGGTACTTGAGAGGCTGAGGCAGGAGCATTGCTTGAACCTGGGAGGCAGAGTTTGCAGTGAGCCAAGATCACACCATTGCACTCCAACCTGGGCAGCAAGAGCGAAACTCCGTCTCAAAACAAAACAGAAACAGAGTTGAGGCCCAATAGCCTTGGAACCCCTTACTCAAGGTTTCTGGGGTTTGCGTTTTTCCCCAGGTGATGGTCACTCATACTGGCTCAGAATAAACCTCTTTAAAATATTTTACAGTTTGTTTTTTCCTTTAACAGAGCTAAATTGTGCCCCCTCCCAATTTATATGTTAAAATTCTTTTTTTTTTTTTTTTTGAGATGGAGTCTCACTCTGTTGCCCAGACTATAGTGCAGTGGCACAATCTTGGTTCACAGCAATCCACCTCTTGGTTTCAAGCGATTCTCCTGCCTCAGTCTCTCAAGTAGCTGGAACTACAGAGGCCTGCCACCACACCTGACTAATTTTTTATATTTTTAGTAGAGACGAGGTTTCACCATATTGGCCAGGCTGGTCTTGAACTCCTGAGCTCAGGTAATCTGTCGGCCTCCCAGACTGCCAGGATTGCAGGTGTGAGCCATTGTGCCCAGCCCCAATTTATATATTAAAATTATAATCCCTAGTACCTCAGAATGTGACTATATTTGGAGATAAGGCCTTTAAAAAGGTAATTCAGATAAAAGGAGGTAGTTAGGGTGAACCTAATCCAATATGACTGGTGTCCTTACAAAAATGAGGTGGGGACACAGAAATGCAGGGATGGCCACGTGAGGATGCAGGGAGGAGACAGCCCACAAGCTGAGGAGAGAATCCTCCGAAAACCAACCCCTCTGTCGCCTGATCTGGGACGTCCACCCTCAGCACTGTGAGGAAGGAAGTTTCTGTTGTTTAAGCCCCTGCCTGCGGTACTTTGTTATGGCAGCTCCAGCAAACCAGGACAGATGCAGTGACATCCCAGGAGGAAATGAAGTCTCGGGAAAGGAACCTGAAGGTGAATTGGTGTCTCTTTTGAACTTCCTGGTACAAAGATGGGGTGGCACGCTTTGCCACTGCTCAGCTCGGTGCCAAGCTCCACTCCGGAGGAGGCCGGGGGGCAGAGGGAGGGGACAGAGATGCTGACTGCTGCGGTCCATCTGCCTTGAAGAGGAAGCCCTGCTTCCTTCTTGCAGCATGTAACTGGGGCTGAGTCACAGTACCAGTGCCACCCTACTCAGCCCAAAAAACAGAGCAGATGGCAGCAGAGAAGAGCAGCAGGAGAGGTTCATTGGCCCCTCTCTGCCTCCAGGCAAGCGCCACACAGAGCAGACTGTCAGGGCGCCCTCATTTGCAGGGCCAGGGCCAGGGCATGGAGAGGGGGCACTCACCTCGGGCATGAAAGCTTAGAGGGCTCCAACAGATCAGCAGTCAGGAGAAATCATCCTTTAATGCAATATTGTTTAAAATCCACATTAATGTAAACAAATCCATGATGAACAAAATGTTTCCGATATTTCCTTTTGCTTCAGGATCCAATGCGGTTAGCACAGAGCTTTTATGGATCCTGTCTTTATTTAAAATTATACTTTTATCATGATTTTTTTGCATTAATTTTTATCTTTAAAATTACTGCATTGGCTGGGCGCAGTGGCTCACACCTGTAATCCTAGCACTTTGGGAGGCCAAGGCAGGAAGATTGCACGAGGTCAGGAGTTTGAGACCAGCCTGGCCAACATGGTGAAACCCCGTCTCTACTAAAAATACAAAAATTAGCTGGGCCTGGTGGCAGGATCCTGTAATCCCAGCTACTTGGGAGGCTGAGGCAGGATAATTGCTTGAACCTGGGAGGTAGAAGTTGCAGTGAGCCAAGATCATGCCACTGTACTCCAGCTTCGATGACAGAGCGAGATTCTGTCTCAAAAAAAAAAAAAATTACTGCATTAAAATATTTATCTTCAGTTGCATTCACTATATGCATGCACACACACACACACACACATATCACACATTACAAATGAATACAGGTTTAAAAAATGGCCATCTACAGTCTAGTTAACAGTATGTCCTGATGTCAATTTCCTGGTTTTGATTTTATACTATAAGATGTCATCATTGGGGGAAGTTGGGTATACCAATGTTGCAGTTTCCCGTAAGTCTATAATTATTTCAAAATTAAAAGTTTTGCAGGAGGGTGTCACCTGTAGTCCCAGCTGATCAGAGGCTGAGGCAGGAGGATCCCTTGAGCACAAAATGTCGAGGCTGCAGTGTACCATGATTGTACCACTGCACTCCAGCCTGGGTGACTCAGTCTCTTTTTAAAAATTGAAAATATATTTATTTTATAAATTACTGAATCTGGGGGCACCCAGGTCAATTTGAGCCCACAATGGGCAACTTACTTTCCTCTGCCAGTCCTGGCCCTGCGTGTTCTGTTCACAAACGGTGGGGAATGCTAGCCAAGACTCTCACCTTGCTCAGCAAAGCACAGACACTTAGCTTACCCTTGGGCCATCCATAAACCCATCCAGCTGCCCCAGACCCTCTGCTAATTCTGCCCCCAGGAACACTCCTTCCCTGCTAACTGGCCCTTCCCATTTCCATAAACACCCTGTGTGGAATGTTCAAGCATGAGTAACAATGGGATAGGCTTTTCTTTTCTTCTTTTTTGTTCTTTGACAAGTTCAGTTCAATTTCAGTGAAAACTACTCAGGGTATAAACAAATAATGTCACATCTCATTTTACATTTTAGTTATGAGTCAGGGCCGATGGTTTTGACAAGCACCTAGGTGATTCCAGTGTGGAAGCTGAAGTAGAGAACTACCCCTTGAGCCAGTTCTTGACTTTGTGCGCATGTTAGAATCTTCTAGGACAGCATCACCTGGGAACTTGTTAGAAATGCAGATTCTCGGCTGCCCCTGAACCTGCTGAATCAGAAACTCTGGGAGTGTGCCCAGCCATCCGTGCTTGCAAAGCCCTCCAGGCAATTCTGATGCTTGCTGAGGTCTGAGGACCACTGATGTAGAACTTTAAAAACATGGGATGCTTGGATCCATGTCCAGAGATCCTGGTCTCATTGGCTGAGTTACAGTCCTGCTGCCCCACATAAAGTTCCTTGGGTCATTCTACAAGCTCTGGGGGAGAGCTGCTGCTCCACTGTGTCTTGGTGACCAGCCGAGTCTCTCTTCCTGGATCTCCAGCATGGCACTTAATTAGTGCTTATGTTTCTTGCAGAGAAACTAAAGATCTTTCTTTTACAACAGTCCAACAAATTAAGAGGAAATAAAGTGCTTTCAAGAAAATGCCTTTCTAAGCACCTATGGCATCCAGGAGGCCCCTATGCTGTGTATGGTTTGATTTGTGTGAATTTTAGTTTGCTTATTCTTCTCTTCTCTTTGTGAACTCTGGCAGGGTGAGAACAATTTCACAAATGTGTAAGAAAAGTTGTTCTCAAGCGGTCTGGGACAGAACCTTTTTGCTTGATATAATTCAAATCTCCTTCTGGGAATATCATTTATTCCTGATAAAATGCTTAAGAAATTTTCTCATTGGATTTAGAAAGACATGTGCTGAGAAAGCCGTCATCTACTTGCTGTCAGTCACACACGGAGGTTCTGGAAACCAAACACGCTGACCTTTCTGTATCTGGCCTCATATTAATTATCTTAACATTTTATTCCTGGATGCAGTAGTGCGCACCTGTAGTCCCAGCTACACGGGAAGCAGAGGCCAGGAGTTTGATAGCTTGAGGCCAGGAATTCAAGGTTGCAGTTGTTATGATCTGCCTGTGAATACCCACTACACTCCAGCATGGGCAATCACAGTGAGATCCCATCTGTAAAAAAAAAAAAAAATTCTTATCCAATAATATAACCCTAACACATGTGAGTTATGACTGCCAGACAGCTTCTCTCTTATAGCAATATTATAATAAAACTTTATATGGGATTACAGGTGCACACTACCATGCCCAGTTAATGTTTTGTATTTTTTATAGAGAAGAGTTTTTGCCATGTTGCCCAAGCTGGTCTCAAACTCCTAGACTCAAGCCATCTGCCTGCCTGAAGCCTCCCAAAGTGTTGGGATTACAGGCATGAGCCACCGCACCTGGCCTGAAAAGTTTTTAATGCAAGTTATATAAACTTTGTATTTACTAAAAACAGTTCTATGCAATGCAAACAGCAGAGACATATAAATAGCAGTAAGTGATCACCCCCACTGAATTCCACTTCCCAGCAGGGGGGTGACTGATTCCATGAGGTGTGTGTCTTACCACCTGTATTCATCCACTCATTCCTTCATTTCCTTCATCCACAATTCATTTGTCCAATATTTAATCAATCACCTATACTGTTCCAAGCTGAGTGCCGGGGATACAGATGCGCATGAACGTGTGGATCTTACATAAATATAAATACAAACTCTCATACACCATTGGTTGAGCTATTACTAGACTAATTTTTGACTCAGCTTTCTTTTCCTGCCGTGGATTCACCCAGGAAGATTAAAAACATCTTTCCCTGTCCCCACAGAGAGCAAGAATGAGCTGTGCTGTTCTCTCCCAGCTCCCACCCTTTCCACTCCGCTCCTGGCCCCCTGCCCCACCTTACCAGGGCTGCAGTTTCAGGCCCACTGGGTGATTAAGGTGGATTGCCCTAGACAAGGTTCAGAGGAGATAAAAGTGGCTTGGTTGGGGGAGGGAGATGGAGAGGGTGGAAAGTGAATAAGTGAGACTCCTTGCCCTCAATAGAGAGAGAGAAGGGGCAGTGCTGGGAACCACTGGAGGTGACAGTGACCAAGCCCATTGCACACAGCCCACCATGGGGGACAAAATTTCAAGGTTGCCTAAGAGGGTGGCATAGTAGGGGGTCTGGTTCACAGTCCCCATGCTGCAGCCTGAGATCACAGCAGACCTTTGGAAGGGGCTTAGAGGTTGAGTAGTGCACGCCTAGCTGTGGCCAGGGTAGACTCAAGGCCAGAGTCACTTCCTCATGTCCTCTGGACTAATAACACCCCAGGACTCCTGCATGGCCAAGGCAATGGAAACGCACTGACCATCCCCTGCTCTGGGCAGTGCTGGCTGAGAGAGAGGTGTTATTTGATTTAGGAAAATAAAACATGACGTTTCCTGCATCGAGGTTTTGCAAAGCAAATGTATGCCTACTGGAGACACACATACACATGCACACACACACACATCACACACATCACATGCACATTTATAAAGCTCCTGGTTTTGTTGATCAGCTCCTAATTGCATTAACATTCTTTTTACAGCACAGAGACTAAAACTGGATCGGAAGCCTCTTTTGCCAACAATAGGCTTGTGGCTGCTTTAGTTGAAAATGTGCACTCTCAGTAAGAATATTGAAGCAGTTTACTTGGCCAGGTGTGGTGACTCACACCTGTAATCCCAGAACTTTGGGAGGCCGAGGCAGGTGGAGAGCCTGAAGTAGGAAGTTCGAGACCGGCCTGGCCAACTTGGTGAAGCCTCATCTTTACTAAAGATACAAAAAATTAGCTGGGCTTGGTGGCATGTGCCGGTAATTCCAGCTACTCAGGAGGCAAAGGTGCAGTGAGCCAAGAGGGCGCCACTGCACTCCAGCCTGGGCAACAAGAGAGAAAGTCCGTCTCAAAAAAAAAAAAAAATTGTTGAAGCGGTTTACTGTAAAACAGATCCTGTGTCCTTTACGAAGCCTGAACTGTCTGGGCGATATTTATGGCTGCATGACACAGCTTGGTGTGATTAAATGGGTTCCTGAAGTTGTAATTTTCATAGAGCAGTCCCAGGGTCCCTTTGGGGGTCAAAAGATCATTACAGGGTGGAGGTGGAGTGGGGTATCCCTTCCTGAATTAAAGCAGCCCTCTCCCGGCTCCCACCCTTTGGAAAAAAAAAACCATCATTATTGAGGGATAATTTATACACACACACACACACACACACAAAATGTACTAATTTTAAGTTTGCAGTTCAATGAGTTTTGACAAATGAATACACAATCACAACAGTCGACACACAGAACCATTTCCATCACCCCCCAAAGGCCCCTCAGTCACTTAACAACCCCTGCCCCAGACATCTCCTGACCTGCTTTCTGTCACTAGAGATTGGTTTCGCCTCTTCCAGGCTTTCATGTAAGTGGATTCTACAGCGTGGATTCTTTTATATCTGGCTTCTTTCACTCGGCATAATCACTCTGAGATGCATGTGCAGCCTGCATGCCACAGACTTCCATTCCTTTTTATTGCCAAGTTGTGCTCCATGGTATGGAGAGACCATAGTTTATTTATTCACCTGTTGGTGGACACTTGGGTGTTTCTAGTTTTTCTCTATTGTAAACAAAGCAAAGCAGCTCTGGTCTTACATGTTTCATATATTCAGATTTGTGCATCATTTCAGTTGCAAAAAAAGCATTTGGCTTCTCAGAAAGGGAAGCAGGAAGGGAGGAAGGAAAGGAAGAAAGAAAGGAAATAGAAGGGAGGAAGAAAGGCAGGCAGGAAGAAAGAAAACCACTGGTGAAGTAAAAAACATGAAGTCTTTGGAGCCAGAGACAGAACTGGGCTGGAAGCCTGGCTCTGCTTCCAGTGTAGTCAGCCTGAAGAACAACTGCATTTTTTTGTGTGTCCGTTTTTTGGTTTTTGTTTTTCTGAGATGGAGTCTTGCTCTTTCACCCAGGCTGGAGGGCAGTGGTGTGGTCATAGCTCACTACAGCCTTGGGCTCACTTGAGCTCCTGGGCTCAAGTGATCCTCCCGCCTTGGCCTCAAAAAGTGCTAAGATTACAGACGTGAGCCACGACACTTAGCTAAATTTTGAAAATTTTTGTAGAGATAGGGGTCTCGCTATGTTGCCCAAACTGGTCTTGAACTCCTGGCCTCAAGTAATCCTCCTGCCTTGGCCTTGCAAAACGCTAGCATTACAGGTGTGAGCCACCATGCCTGGCCTTGTGGAGGTTCTCTTATTTATAAAAATAAGGAGACTACCACACATGGTTATTGAGAGGATTACATTCAGTGAGTTCAGATATCTAAAGTGTACAGCAAGTGCTCTAAAAATTGTATTCCTCTCCCATTCCCCGGCCTGGGAGGGAGGAGAGCCAGCCGGAAGGACTCTCTGGCCCTTTTTAGCTCAGCCGACCAGATGTACATGAGTAATTCCCAATCAGTGTCACTCTGTGAGCCGTCTGTGAGCTTAGATGATTTAGCCTAAGTGCATATGGTCTGGTTCAAATCACGTTCCGTGGACTTTCACTTATTTCTAATCATGCTCTAAAATTATCCTTTTGAATTGATTAACGATTCAAAGCCCCAAAGTATCCTAGGTTATCTTTAGCGTGGTTGGGGACGTTAGAGAAGATGAAGAGACTATGAGTTGGCTGCTAGATTAGTAATGGAAAGTTCCTACCAGCAAACTGCTGGAAGCTTCTAGAGAAACAGGCTCATCAGACCCTGGGGATTAATGAGATTTACATTATAGCAGACTTCTCTGGGAAAGGCAGTGGCTTTTTCTAAGCCCTGTGCCACAGATTCTGAAGGCCTGTGCTGCCAAATCTCACTCCGTGGGAAATCTCACTCCCGGAAAACAGAGACATTGAAGCATGCAGCAACTTGGAAAGTAACCACCTGGAGCACCTGGGAAAACAACAGAGCCTGGAAAGGCCACGTCAAGTCTAATGAGGACAGGGCAGCCGGGGCCAAGAGGGAGAAGACTGGAGTGTTGCGATATTAATAGTTCCGCCGCGAGTTCCGTGCAAATCCCTCAGGAGCTTGGTTTCTTCATCTGTAATGAAGGGGTTGGACCGAGATCGCTTTTAGCTCTGACAAACTATAATTTTGTGATATTGATTAATCCATGAATGTCAGGTGCTGGGAACTTGGCTGCCCCGTCAGGTTTCTGATGCACATCGAGCCCCGTGTGAAGTAACTGATGAAGACACAGGCTGGGAGGATTTGTGAGGCAAAGGACAAAAGTAATGAAGCTGGGATTGGGGTTGGGCAGGGTAGATCCGTTTTTGATCTGCTCTATTTCAGGTAAAGGTAAGCCCTTTCCATATACATTATTGAAGACATGTGGAATACAAAACTGGAGGTTTGATGGAGAAGCCACAACTAAAAGCCACGTTGGGGATCACTGGCAAACCAGATTCAACAAATATTTATTGAGCACCCAGTAGTGCAAATAAATAGTCATCCATGCAATCAACAAACATCTATTTAGCATCTATTATGTGTCAATACCACAATATGTACTGTGGAAAAATAAAAAAGAAAGGAAGAACAGACTCATTTTTTAGGAATTTGCAAAAGAAGTAGCATTTGAATAAGACAAAAAGAATTATGTGACAGGATGATATAAGATGAATTCCATATGAGAAACATGATTTGGGGGATTGAAGCAAGTGTATAGAATTGTGGCATCAGGGGGATTTCCTGAAGGAAGTGGTGCTTGAAATAGGCTTTGAAGAGAGCAGAGTGTTAACTCAGTGGAAAGGGGGACTGGAGAGGGCATTTTATGGAGAGGAAACTGCAGATGAGTACCCACCTGCACTGGGAAGGTTTGCAGCATTTTGCATTACTAGCAAGAATCCCAGCTGGAATGTGAGGACAGGCTATAAAGGAGCAGTGGGAATTAAGCTTTGGGTAGATAGGTTATATCATGCAGTGCTGAAGGCTGAAGAGTTTCCTTATTTGGGGACATGTTAGGAGGGCGCCAGTCTCCTGTTTTGTGCAGGTGTGTGTGGTGGGCTGAGTGCTTACCCTTAATAGTATTTATCTGGCTCTGCTGAGCGGAACAGATTAGAGTTTGAGATAAGATCCGGGTGAACTTCTAGGTCTAAGTTCTAATACTGGATGAGTCCATAGAGGGTGAATGAAGGCTGAAGGAAGAGAATTGAAGTCTGGGGCTGGATGTGGTAGCTCATGCCTGTGATTCCAGCATTTTGGGAGGCTGAGGCGGGTGGATCACTTGAGGTCGGGAGTTTGATACCAGCCCAGCCAACATGGCAAAACCCCGTCTCTACTAAAAATATAAAAATTAGCTGGGTGTGGTGGCAGGCGCCTGTAATCTCAGGTACTCGGGAGACTGAAGAAGGAGAATCGCTTGATGCCGGTAGGCAGATGTTGCAGTGAGCTGAGATCATGGCACTACACTCCAGCCTGGGGGACAGAATGAGATTTCATCTCAAAAATAAAACAAAAAAAAAAAAGTCTGGGATTTTTTTTTTTTTTTAAGAGATAGGGTCTCACTCTGTCACCCAGGCTGGAGTGCAGTGGTGTGATCATAGCTCACTGAAGCCTTAACCTGCTGGGCTCAAGCGATCCTCTCACTTTATCCTCCCAAGTAGCTAGGACTGCAGGTATGTGCCACCATGCCTGGCTAATATTTTTAAAATGTTTTGTAGAGATGAGGTCTTGCTATGTTGCGCAGGCTGGTCTCTAACACTTGGATTCAAGCGATTCTCCCAAAGTGCTGGGATTATAAGCATAAGCCACTGTGCCAAGCCTGGATTGATCTTTAGAGACACTCAAAGTTGCCAGGCCAAGGTAGAAGGCAGAGGCACAGCAGTTAGAAGCTGGACACATCCACTCCACTATTTCCAGGCCCAGAAACAAGCAATCAAGGTGGGGAAATGGATGGAAACCTTTGTGGTCTCCAAGCCTAACTCTCACATACCTATCAAATTCAGGAAAACAGAGGACCATGGTCCACGGCAAAGAGTTGTGGACTCAGAGATCTGGCTCATCTTCCAGACCTCAGTTTTTATCCATAAAATGGGTAGCGTATTAGAAAGGCCCATGAGTTAATGTATTTAAACTAGTAGGCGCTTAATTCCTCCAGATGAGTCACAAGTACAACAGATTTCCTAACTGCATGCAGTCTGTTCTACGAAAAATCAGGTCATGTTTTCACCAATACAGGTTGAGCATCCCTTATCCAAAATGCACAGGACCAGAGTGTTTCAGATTATGGACAGATATGGTTTGGCTATGTCCCCACCCAAATCTCATCCTGAATTGTAGCTCCCATGATTCTCATGTGTTGTGGGAGGGACCCTGTGGGAGATAATTGAATCATGGGGGCAGTTTCCACCATATTGTTCTCGTGGTAGTGAATAAGTCTCACGAGATCTGGTGGTTTTATAAGGGGAAACCCCTTTCACTTGGCTCTCATTCTCTCTTCCCTGCCACAATGTGACATGTGCCTTTCACCTTCTGCCATGATTGTGAGGCCTCCCCAGCCACATGAAACTGTGAGTCCATTAAACCTTTTCTTATAAATTACCCAGTCTCAGGTACGTCTTTGTTAGCAGGATGAGAACAGATTAAGACATAAACTTTTTCAGATTTTGGAATATTTCCACATACATAATGACATATCTTAGGGATGGGACCCAACTCTAAACATGAAATTTACTTATGTTTCATATTCACATTATACACATAGCCTGAAGGTAATTTTATACAATTTTTTTTTTTTTTGGAGACAGACTCTGGCTCTGTTGCCCAGGCTAGAGTGCAGCGGCAGGATCTCAGCTCACTGCAACCTCTGCCTCCCAGGTTCAAGTGATTCTCCTGCCTCAGCCTCCCGAGTAGCTGGGATTACAGACACCCACCACCACGCCCCGCTAATTTTTTTCATATTTTTAGTAGAGACGGGGTTTCACCATGTTGGTCAGGCTGATCTTGAACTCCTAACCTCAGGTGATCTGCCGTCCTCGGCCTCCCAAAGTGCTGGGATTACAGAGCCACTGTGCCTGGCCCATTTTATACAATATTTTTAATAATTTTGTCCATGAAACAAAGACTGTGTACACAGAACCGACAGAATCAAAGGGGTCGCTATCTCTACCCCCATGTGGACCCCCCGGTCTGTGGTTGTTCAGCATCACCATCAGGTCTGACTCTGAATTTATATGCTACTGATAAGCAATCATGTTTTTACACTTATCCATACATAAATATTTAGAAAAAAATGATAAACTATTAATACAGTGAAAAATAATGTGTTCTAGGTAACTAAGCAGCACAGTAGCATCCACAGAACACCTACATCAGCTGTGAGACAACAGCAATGGCAAACAGAGGCAGGTGTCAGCCTCCTCCTACGGTGCTACATTTGATTCAAAGGTTACTGTTTTTTGTTTTTTCATTTGTTTGTTTGTTTGTCACCCAGGCTGGAGTGCAATGGCGTGGTCTCGGGCCACTGCAACCTCCGCCTCCTGGGTTCAAGCTATTCTCCTGCCTCAGCCTCCCAAGTAGCGGGACTACAGGTGCACCACGACGCCCAGCTAATTTTTGTATTTTTAGTAGAAACGACATTTCACTATATTGGCTAGGCTGGTCTCAAACTCCTGACCTCGTGATCCGCCCACCTTAGCCTCCCAAAGTGCTGGGATATACAGGCATGAGCCACCATGCCTGGCCTGTATTTTATTTTTTAGGTGAGAAGAAACATCAGAAGCACTTGAGGGACCAGGAAGTGGGTTCTCTAGGAATGAGGAGGCGTTCTACTGGGTGGCTTTTTAAAATGTTTCCTCCAGAGTCATCTGCCTCATTAACAGCTTTTGTCTTAGATGTCTCCCTTTGATTTTATAAACTGTATGATGATTTCTTGTTCTGTTATGAATCTGCACTGCTCTAGTCCTTTAATAAACCCAGCGCACGTTTTCATCATCTCAAGAGGCACTTTTTCTGCAGTGTTAACAATATTATCTTCCTCATCACTGTTACCATGATCACCTGGATTCAGACCATTTCAGCAATTTCACCATTGGTCAATGAATGAATGATGGAAGTCTCATTATTGATGTTAAAAACTCCTTCAACATCAACTTATTCCAGCTTACGAACGGACTCTGGGGATACATATTTTTTTCGTCTGTAAGGAGATTAGGCATCATTTTTTTTGACTTGACATACAGAATCCTTCAAAGTCACCACCTTGTTCATCATGATCACTGAACATAGTCTCAGGCCAGAGGTTTCCTGCCAGGTGTGCACAACTATCTAATGGCTCGGTTCCAGGCATTGGAAGCAGCTTATACAGCATCCCCATGCTAAACTCCTTTTGAAGACCTTCCGTACCCACACCTCTAGTCACTGCTGCCAGCATGCTGTTCAAGAAAGTGTTTTTATATTTATTCTTCATTGATCTAAGGATACCCTGGTCACACAGCTGAATTAATTAAGTCACATTTGGGGAAAAGTACACAGCATAAACATTTTTTATGAGAATTTCAGCTGGGAAAGGAGCAGAACAGTTGTCAATGAATTACAAAGTCTTGCAGTTGTCATCCAGTCTAGCTTCCCTGCAGTGAGCATGAGCTGCTGGTACAAAAATGTTTGTGAAACCAATGAGAAAAGATGTCCCTGTGACCTATGCCTTTTTGTCATCATAATAACAGACTGGTAAGAAATTCTCTCCTTGAAAACAGTGAGGACACAAGCTTTTGCCCATCACAGCAAGTTGACCCTTATGCACGCCTGCTGCATTAGCACAGCCCAGCACACTTGCTCTGTCCTTAGCATCCTTAATACTTGGGGGCTGCCTCATCAGCTTTTGTCAGTCTCTTTCTGGATAATTATGCCAAAACAGTGACATTTCATCAGCATTACAGACTTGTTCTGGCATCAGACTTTCATCATAAACACTGTGATGATGTGATCAGCAACACTGTGATCAGCAACCGTGGCAAACTCATCAATGAATTTTTCTGCTGCTTTGTGATCATCAGATTCTCTGTCACCACACATTTTCAAAAACTTTAATGCTGTATCTTAAATTTCTGCAACCAGCCTGTTGAATATTCACAGTTCCCTTCAATTGCCAGTTCAAAGTTATAGATCTTTGCTTGTTTCACAATCAGCATACCATTAAGTAACAGGTGTTCATTGCTACACTGATGGGTCCACTTTTATTTTTTTGAGACAAAGTCTCACTCTATTACCCAAGCTGTAGTGCAGTGGTGTGATCTTGGCTCACTGCAACCTCTGCCTCCCAGGTTCAAGTGATTCTCGTGCCTCAGCCTCCTGAGCAGTTGGGACTACAGGCGTGTGCCACCATGCCCAGCTAATTTTTATATTTTTAGTAGAGGTTGGTTTTCACTATGTTGGCAAGGCTGGTCTTGAACTCCTGACCCTGTGATCTGCCTGCCTCGGCCTCCCAAAGTGCTGGGATTACAGGCGTGAGCCACTGTGCCCGGCCTGAATTCTCTCTCTCTCTCTCTCTCCTTCCTTTCTCCCTCCCTCCCTCCCTCCCTTCCTTCCTTCTTAGACAGAGTCTCACTCTGTCGCCTAGGTTGGAGTGCAGTGGCGTGATCTCAGCTCACTGCAAGCTCCGCCTCCCGGGTTCATGCCATTCTCTTGCCTCAGCCTTCCAAGTATCTGGGACTACAGGTGCCTGCCACCATGCCCAGCTAATTTTTTATATTTTTAGTAGAGATGGGGTTTCACTGTGTTAGCCAGGATGGTCTCAATCTCCTGACCTTGTGATCCACCTGCCTTGGCCTCCCAAAGTGTTGGGATTACAGGCATGAGCCACCGCGCCCAGCCTCCCAATTCATTCTTTCAAAACATGATCGAGATCTTCATTTTTAGCCTTAAGCACTGTTTTTCTATTTATCGTTAACTTATTTTCATCACTTTCTGCATAGAACTTCAACAGTTTATCCTTCTGTTTCCTTGGGTCATATATGGTGTCCATTCTGACACTATCTCTTCTGAAAGACACTTCACACATCACTTCTGGTTTCTCCAACAGCTTGACTTTCTGTGCTACAGGTAAACAGAAATGCTTTCTGTTATCACTGTTACCCACAAAGGTGTCTGCAGGCCCTTTTAACATTTTCAACAATATCTTTGCACCACAGACCAGAGAATAAGCAAAAAAAAAAAAAAACACAGTGAATGATGCATGCAGGTCTTGGCATCCAGCCTGACCTGCATCCAGCCTGCACATGTGCCATTTTCTCACCCTTTGTGGGTATGGCTATGTGGGGGAAACCGGATATGTACACTGAACATATACTACAGCACAAGGGGGCTAGGAGGGTCTGAAGGATCTTTTTCCTCCCAGATGGGATGATAAATAAACTGTGTGTTGTGCACTTGACTTTTGACTGCGACCCCTCACATGAGCTCAGGTGTGGAATTTTCTACTTGTGGCATCATGTTGGTGCCCAAGAAGTTTTGGATTCTGGATTTTCAGATTAAGGATGCTTGGTCTGTATCAGCAGACTAACAAAACACAGTGAACCTGCCCTCCCCCGCAGTGCTATCAAGAAGTTACACTGTACTGAAATGTCACTAAGACAGTGGCCCAAGTATCAGAATCTAAAAGAAGGAAAAATTCCAGAATGAACTTTATTTTGAAACCAGGAGCTTGGGCTTTTGGACCTTTTCCATTTTTAACTCCTATTTTATATTCCAGATACAATTCCCCCTATCCCACCAACACTGTAGCCTTTCTGCTACCTCCTTGCCATGACATGGTGAGAAAAACGCAAGCGCAGTCATGATGAGCTGATGTTTGTGGAGGGCGTTGGGAGTCTTGCTGGTGCATGCTTCACAAACACAGGATATTATTTCTAAGCTGCTGCTTAAAGAAGAGAGAGACAGGGAGGAGCAGTCTCCTCATGTTCTGGGGCAGCAGCAGGGGGCAGGTCAGGGGAACAGGAAATAACCAGCAATTTCCCAGAGCCCATGAGAGAGCAGAGCCACAGGGGCTGAGGCTTTGAAGCCCATCTCAGTGAAGGGGGCGACCCACATTTTCCACACTGCATTGGAGGGAAGCAAAGCCTCCTGAGCAACTAAGCAATAAAGATGACATTTTTGCAAATAAATTGTTGACTGCAAGGCTCACGGGAGGTAAGCAGAGATCCTGGCAGCTCACCCTTTCCTGCTGGGAGTTCTGTGTATGTAAACTTCCTGGTGAGAATCTCCACCAGTCCCTCTTGACAGGCACCTTAGGGAGAGCCAGATCTTCAGTCTCCACACCCCACACTGAGTTTGACACCAAAGGTCACAAAGCCATCAGCAAGAATCTGTTGTCTTTGTTGTACAAAGCAAAAGGCAGGGGCCACCTCCCAGCACCTGACCTGTAACGCACAGTAAAGCCAGCACAGCTCTCTTCACATTCTTCTAAGGATTCACACAAGGGCGGCAAGGAAACCTACCTGCCTCATAAACCTATCGTGTCTCCCACGCTATGCCTCCTTATGGTTCCACATCCCTCTGCAGGTAGAAGTTTGAAGTTCTAAAATTCAAAAAAGAGGTTTATCTAAATTAAAGACTGAGCAATGGAGCTTTCCCTTTTCCCAACTCTGTTGGGAGTTATTTTTGAAAAATATCTACTGCCTACAAAATACCATGCTAAGCACCACGAGAAAGCTTTAGAAATAAAGACAGTTTGAGTGATGCTTGTGACCTGCAAAAGACACAAACACATAAATAAATTACAAGCATCAGGCAGACAACAATCCTATCAGAACACAAAAGTTAAAAAGGGATTCTCTTTTCCTCCTGGGAGAATCGAGAAAGGGAGTTTGACACAGGTTGGCACTGACATGGCCCTGAAGGAAAGGACTTCAGCAAGCAACCACCGGTGGCAGCAGCTGTTTTCCATCTGCAGATTCAGAGAGGGAAGATAGAGGAAATTGTGAATACCTAGATGTGGCTGGAATATGTTTTGGGTAGAGGGTGTTGGGGAGGTGAGAAGGAACGGTAGCTATGGAGAACAGACTAAGGAGTTTGGACTTTTTTCTCTGTGAAAGAGGAAAGGGTTAAATGTTCTTTAAAATGAGAGAAATGCTGTTAGAATGGAGTGAGCATGGAGTCAAGACCAGGCTGTTACAATAGCACAGGCAAGAGGAGCTGGAGACTGTGGCTATGGGCTTGAGATCCTAGAACTCCTAATCAAGCCTCATTCTTCTCAGGCAAGTGTCAGGGAGCCACATGTGTTAAGGTGGAGACTCAATAGCTCTGTAGATACAAAGAAGAATGAGGGGCCAAAGTGTCATCACTGGACAAATGTGTGATTCCTGGGGCATTTGTCACAGACATGGCCGTCCAGATTTATGCTACAACTTGAGGTCTGCAGTAACAGCCGTTTCTGCTAGCTGCTTCAGTGAAGGGCAAAGGAAAGTTTGAGAATGAAGCCAGACCAATGTGGCGTGGGGCAAGTCTCCAACACTCTACAGGCTCAACAAATTGCAAGCTTTTCAGATTTAACTAAAAGTTGAGCGTGTCCAGTATCATGTACCATGCTGGTCAGTACCATGGATCATGTTGGTCAGTATCATGCTCCATGCTGGTCAGTATCATGTACCATGCTGGTCAGTACGTATCATGGACCCTACTGGTCAGTATCATGGACGATGCTGGTCAATGTCATGTACCATGCGGATCAGTAACATGTACTGTGCTGGTTGGTATCATGGCCTGTGCTGGTCGGCATCGTGTACCACACTGGTTGCCATTGTGTGCTGCGCTGGTCAGCATCACGTACCATGCTGGTCAGTATTCCTGTGGTGTGCTAGGCGGTATTATGTACTGTGCTGGTGTCATGTACCCTGCTGGTCAGTGTCATGGACCATGCTGGTTGGTTTTACGTACTGTGCTGGTTATTCCCCGACTCCACTCAGATCTGCTCTGCGCCTGGGGGCCTGACGTCTACAAAATATATCTCCCAGGCTCCCCTGCCCTCTGGTTTCCAGCTGGGCTTCAATCCAACCTTGGACACCATCCAGCAATGGTTCCCTTAACTCTGCTCACACCTCTGTACCTAGTCCCACCATCTTCTAGTAACAATAAATTCTTGTCAGTGTGCCATCTGTTTCTTGCCAGGACCATGACAAATATATTATTAATCCTCTATATGTGCCATCATTTCTCTTAGCAACCCTGAGAGGTATTATTTCCATTTCATAGATAAGGAAAATGAGGCAAAAAGAGGCTAAGATATTTTTGTGGTAGAGGCAGTAATGCTCACCTGTTACAATGCCCCCATGCCTCCATCCCAGCCCTGAGAGAAGGGGCACTGTATGACTAATTCTGGCCAATAGGCTACAAGAAAAAGTGATGAGCTGTGTGTGGTAATGCACGCCTATAATCCCAGCACTTTGGGAGGCTAAGGAGGAAGGATTGCTTGAAGCCAGCAGTTTGAGATTAGCCTGAGAAACATAGTGAGACCCCCATTTCTACCAAAAAAAAAATTTAACTTAGCTGGGTGTGGTGGTGCGTGCCTGTGGTCCCAACTACTTGGGAGGCTGAGATGGGAGGTTTGCTTGAGCCTGGGCAGTCAAGGTTGCAGTAAGCCAAGATCACACCATGCATGCAAGCCTGTGTGATAGAGTGAGACCCTGTCTCTAATAATAATAATAATAATAATAATAATAATAATAATAAATATTTTTTTTAAAAGTGGGATCAAGCACGGTGGCTCATGCCTGTAATCCCAGCACTTTGGGAGGCTGAGGTGGGTGCATCATGAGGTCAGGAGTTCAAGACCAGCCTGACCAACATGGTAAAACCCTGTCTCTACTACAAATACAAAAATTAGCCAGATGTGGTGGCGCACACCTGTAATCCCAGCTACTCGGGAGGCTGAGGCAGGAGAATCACTTGAACCTGAGAGGAGGAGGTTGCAGTGAGCTGAGATCGTGCCACTGTACTCCAGCCTGGGCGACAGAGCAATACTCAGTCTTAAAAAAAAAATAAATAGTAAAAAATAAATAAAAAATAAAAAGTAATGTATGGACATAGGGAGATGGGTTGTGGGCGCCTCTGTCGAGGCAATCCTGGGGACCTGGAGGTGGGAGCTGAATAAGGTGAACAGTGCATGCTGCTTAGCCACTGGAAAGAAGGCAGCTTCCTTGCACCCACAACCAACTTTATGTGAGTGGGATACAAACTTTTATGCATGAAGCCAAGAGATGTGTTACCATATACCCATCCAAGCAATCTGCTTTTCTAAGGTCACTAGTAAACGGCGGAACCAGGATATAAGCAGGATACAGGACAGCCGTACATCCTGTGCTTTGTACAAGGAATTAATTAGGAGGGAGAAAAAACAAAACAAAACAGCGCTAGGCCAAGTGAAGCCAAAGCCTGGGGCATTTTCTCTTGCTTATTTTTTCCACAGTTGTTCTGCCCTTCCTAACACCACCACCCATCAAGCCAGGAGCTTACATTTCCTGAGCGCTTGACACGTGCCAAGAAATGTGTTATATGTTTTGCCTTGTCCTCACAGGAGGTGTGCACGATTATTATCCACGGTTTTTCTTTGAGGCAGCTGAGCTCAGAGGGGTTAAGTAATTCTTGAAGTTCATGTAGGTGGTAAGTGTCAGAACTGGGATTTTAACCCAAGATATGTGACATCAAAGCATAATCTTATGCTATTACTTAGCATAAGATTTTTGCCAAAGCTGACAGGGAGGATGGCATGAAAATGGCCACACATACATACACACACACACACTGAGTCACTTAAGATTGAAGGGAGCCGATCCAATGGACCACAAGTATTGGAAACGTTCCCCCAAGGTCCCGCCACTGCACTTAAGCAAATGTTCTCAGCAGCCAAGAGAAAGTAGTCTTTTATCAGAAAACTTAGTGCTGTGTTTGAGAACTCCACTGTTATTTCTATGCTTGAAGAGTTTCTGTTTTTGCAAGGTCAATCGTCCAGGTTTTGAGAACCAGCTATTTAGGTAAATGTGTGCTATGGAAATTGAGGGGTGTGCTTAACAAGGTGGCTCTCCATGCCTAGGCAACCACAGGGTCACAGGGTGTGTGCTGTGGTGGGACAATCACACACCAGTAATTCCACGCGAATCATTCTTCTAGGAGACAGTGGCATTTGGCGAAGAGTAGGCCTGACCTGCTTAGCACACTCACCATCCAGATGTTCATCGTTTACATCACGGTGACATCAAACACACCAGGGATCTCCAAACCACCCAACACAATTCACTCTCTGACTAATAACATTTCCTTCTTTCATCCTGTATATTTCTTTTCCTTCCTTCCTTCCTTCCTTCCTTCCTTCCTTCCTTCCTTCCTTCCTTCCTTCCTTCCTTCCTTCCTAGACACAGTCTCGTTCTGTTGACCAGGCTGGAGTGCAGTGGTGTGATTTTTGAATCACTGCAGCATTAACCTCCTGGGCTCAATGGGTCCTCCTGCCTCAGCTTCCTGAGTAACTGTGACTATAGGCATGCACCTCCATGCCCAGCTAATTATTTTTTAGACGGAGTCTCGCTCTGTCACCCAGGCTGGAGTGCAGTGGCACGATCTTGGCTCACTTCAATCTCTGCCTTTAGGGTTCAAGCGATTCTCGTGCCTCAACCTCCTGAGTAGCTGAGATTACAGGCACATGCCACCATGCCAGGCTAATTTTTGTATTTTTAATAGAGATCGGGTTTCACTATATTGGTCAGGCTGGTCTTGAATTCCTGACCTCAAGTGATCCGCCTGCCTCGGCCTCTCAAAGTGTTGGAATTACAAGCATAAGCAACCACGTCCAGCCCTAGCTAATTTTTGTGTTTTTGTAGAGACAGGGTCTTGCCATGTTGCCCAGGCTGGTCTCAAATTCCGAGATTCAAGCGATCCACCTGCCTCAGCCTCTGAAAATGCTGGGATTGCAGGCATAAGCCACCTTCCCTGGCCTGATCCTGTATATTTCTTAACTAGTCTTCCATTTGGCTCATATAATTACATCAATGCTAGAATACAATTCACATTAGGGAGGCAAAGATAAAGATACATATGTGAAATTATATAAGATAAAGTTGCCTAAATAGAATGCAGCCTAATTCAGGCATCCCTGTTACCACGTCTGGGTTTCTAGAGCAGTCCAAGATGTAAGCAACATTTATAGATCTGGGTTCGGTAACTTTCAGCCAATTTTTTTTTCCGGTTATGATAATATTTCTTTTTTTGTGAAATATTTTTTCCTAAGGGTAAGTGATTTTTGAATATGGGAGAAAACTACCTTTTCCACTAATAAAGTGGAGCAGATATCCTGCTAATGCAATGCTAAATAAAACATCTAAAAATATTGAATACTATATATACATATATATATATATTTTTTTTCCGAGATGGAGTCTCATTCTGTCACCCAGGCTGGAGTGCACTGACGTGATCTCGACTCAGTGAAACCTCCACCTCCCAGGTTTCAGCGATTCTCCTGCCTCAGCCTGCCGAGTAGCTGGGACTGCAGGCGCCCACAACCACACCCGGCTAATTTTTGTATTTTTAGTAGAGACAGGGTTTCATCGTGTTGGCCAGGCTGGTCTGGAACCTCTGACCTCAAATGATCCGCCCACCTTGGCCTCCCAAATTTCTGGGATTACAGGCATAAGCCACCGTGCCCAGCCTGAATACAGTAATTTTTAAGCTTTTTTCTTTTTAATTGTATATATATGCATGTATATTTGACTGCACTTTCAAGGCAGCAGGGACGATTCTCAGGAGCTGGAAATGAAGAGACCAGGAAACCATGGTGGTAAGCAGGTTTGACAGCCTCTGTCCATAGACCCTACAAAGGAGTTTACCATTCTCAGTTTCCAAGGCCCTGAGTTTGAATGGCCTCATGAGATAAGGCCTTGGGTTCATATAATTTGGGAGGCTGGAAATGAGCTGCATCACATATATTTGCCACCCTCAGCAAAAAGGTGGGACTGAAAAACTCCATACCCCAGCACAATCATGACAAAGAAGCCTATCTGCTTTGGCCTTGGCTCTAGGTGCAGGGGAAAAGGCCCCTGAAAATGTATAACGATAGCCTTTTGGCACATAGATTTGGGGAATGAATTTTTTTTTTTTTTTAGACGGAGTCTTGCACTGTCCCCCGGGCTGGAGCGCAGTGGCGCGATCTCGGCTCACTGCAACCTCCGCCTTCAGAGTTGACGCCATTCTCCTGCCTCAGCCTCCCCAGTAGCTGGGACTACAGGCGCCTGCCACCATGTGCCCGGCTAATTTTTTGTATTTTTAGTAGAGACAGGGTTTCACCATGTTAGCCAGGATGGTCTGGATCTCCTGACCTCGTGATCCGCCCGCCTCGGCCTCCCAAAGTGCTGGGATTACAGGCCTGAGCCACCGCGCCCGGCCTGGGGAATGAATTTAAATCAGTTGGGTTGTCCAGAAATCCCAGCGCTGAGAACTTTAACTTAGAGTGGTCTTGGGTTGAAGGCAGCTGGCAGAAGGTAAAAGTAAATCTTTTTTAGAGGTTTGCACACTCAACCAAAGCCTCTCAAAATTCCACACATGAAGCCCAAAGGCCGTGAGCTCACAGCCCCAGTCACAAACATACAAGTGAACAAGCTACCATGAGCAAGAGGCAACAGAAATGACCGCCACAGAGCTAGGTCCCCCAGGGGCACCAGATAGTGGAATTATTCCATATAGAATATAAAATGATCCTGTTTACACTGTTTAAAGAAATAAAAGGGATTAAAACACATAAACAAGAAATAAGAGAGTTAGCCATGCATGGCAGCACACACCTGTAATCCCAGCTACTTGGCAGGCTGAGACACAAGAATTGCTTGATCCCGGGACGTTGAGGCTGCAGTGAGCAGAGATCAAACCACTGCACTCCAGCCTGGGTGACAGAGTGAGACCCTGTCTCAAAAAAAAACAAAAAATGGGCCAGGTGTGGTGGCTCACGCCCATAATTTCAACACTTTGGGAGTGCGAGATGGGTGGATCACCTGAGGTCAGGAGTTCAAGACCAGCCTGGCCAACATGGTGAAACCCCATCTCTACTGAAAATACAAAAATTAGCCGGGCCTGGTGGCAGGTGCCTATAATCCCAACTACTCGGGAGGCTGAGCCTGGAAAATCGCTTGAACTCAGGAGGCAGAGACTGCAGTGAGCCGAGATCATGCCACTGCATTCCAGCCTGGGCAACAGAGCAAGACTCTGTCTCCTGCCCACCCCCCACCCAAAAAAGAGAAGATAGTATGAAAAAGATCAGACAGACTTGATAAAAGAAACACAATACTTCTAAAAATAAAATAAAATAAACAATGGAAATTAAAAACTCAATTGATAGGTTAAAAAAACAACTGAAAGAATTAGGCAATCATTTCCTAGGCCTGGAAAATTCAGGTTTTTGCCTTCGAGAATGTTTATGCTAAGAAGCATCCAGCTGGATCTGTGTCCCTTTGGAGCTGGGGTCCTGCAGTGGCACTGGGTGTCTGTGGGACAGAAGGAACGTCCACCCTGTGTCCAGTAGGACAGAAAGGATGACCCTAGCCCTAGAGTTCCCATGGACTTCTAAAAGAAAAGTTGTTTTTATTTAAAGCTGCTTAGAATGAAGGTCTTCAGAAGCCTTCTGCACAATTTTCTACTTAGAAGATATTTTCTCCTTAACTGAACAAAATCACTTTGGTGTATCTTCGGGGTTTGACCTTATTAATAAATAAACATGTGAAACTTGATGTGCACAAATGTTTAACGTTGAAGTCTGCATGTGTGTGTGTGTGGATATGTGTGCATGTGAATTTTAAAATAAGACTTTACTGTGCTTTAACAGAATATTTTGTTGAAAACAGAAGACAGAAAAAATTATGAACAGCAAAATACATAAAGATCTTACCCAACATTCAGCAGAGAAACAAAGAAATTTTAAAAATGGAAGAGAAAAACAAATATGATGATGGATGGAATGAGAAGATTGGAAGCCCAGTGATAAGGAATTTCATAAGAAAGAAGAATTATCAAACATTCAATGGCAGGGAATTTTCCAGAGTTGATGAAAGATACAAATCCCTAGATTTAGGAATTAAGTGAATCTCAAGCTAAATAACAAAAAACAAAGCCCCAGTCACAGCGTTGTGAAACTAGATCACCAAAACAAAGAGAAGGTTTTAGGAGCAGCCAGGGAGGAAAAACAGCTTATCTATGAGGGCATAAAAATCAGACTGTCAGCAGAGCTTTCTCATTTGCAGTCATAAGACAGAGGTGCAATATTTTTCAAGCATGAGAAATAACTGTCAACCTAGATAACCTATCATTCAAGAACGAGAACAAAAAAGATATTCTCTCCTCCTTCTCTCTCTCTCAATACATACATATGTCCTTATTCTATGTATGTATAATTTACTGTAGCTCAAAGTTAAAGCATTCCAAGGTCTTAGAGTGTTGTGGAGCGGTGCAACATGGCAGATAGCTGACTGTCTCCCAGAGTGTGCTCTTTTCTTTGTCCTTCTAGTAATAGAATACCCTACCTTACATTTTAACTGGGCACAACAGTTAGAGACTACATTTTCCAATGCCCAACTGGTATGGGTTAAGGGGTGAATGGGAAGGGAGAAATCTGAGACAGAATAAAGACAAACTATCAAGTAGAAATAGGAGACAATAGCTGGAGGGGAACATGTATTCCAGAAACAGTTTTGCTTTTTTTTTTTTAGATGAGGTCTCACCGTGTTGCCCAGGTTAGTCTTGAACTCGTGGCTTCAAACAACCCTCCTGTCTCGGCCTCCAGATTAGCTGAGATTACAGGCACATACCACCACACTTGGCTCAGTTTTGCTATTTTTAAAGACAACAGATACTAGAGCATGTTTGTTTACATGTGTGATCCAATGGAGAGAGAGAAAATCTTGCAAAATAGAGGAAACTGTAAAAGGGAAAACTGCAAGAGGGAAGGTCTTGACAGGGCAAGAAGGGGTCCAGAGGACATGTGGTAGCAGAAGTTGGCCTTTAATAGAGCCGGGACCCACCCAATTAGATAATCAGATAATTTTCCAGCATCTATGCGATCTCATTAAATTTTAATAATTCAGTTAAACATCTTGAATATTAATTACTTTTCCTAAAAGGAGAAATTCTGTACTCTTTCAGAGTAGACATCATTGATGAGACTTAGAATCTCCAAGTAAAAGAGGATGATTCATGTTTAAGACGTAAACCAGAGTGACCGCAGGCAATGGGAAAATATTGAAGAATAGGGTTTAAAGGTGATCCTAGAACGTGTATGTTAAAGTGTTTAAGCAAACATGCCTGGGTTCATTGCTGGTTATTTTTCCTTGCTTTTCTATAATGTAGATATGAGAATGAATTCTCTGGAGGTCAGACAAGGGACTCACAGAAAAAATTGTTGAGGAAGTAATAGGACAGAGAGGTGACTCTGTGAGGATCCATGTCGTGTTCTTAACTGCATGGCAAGCCCTGTAGAAATTTCCGTGGCCCCTCAGTGCCTCCCATACCACTGAGTCTGCAGCAGAAATTCATCAATGTGCGAGGCCCTAGGAAAGACTGAATAAAAGTTGGAGAGATTAACAGAGCCAAAAGTACCCACACCTAGAGCTGACAGAATGAGGCAAGGTACCGAGTGAGAGGGAATTATTCCGGTACTATAATTTAGTAAGGACCTTCTGAAACTCCAGTGGTGTCGAGATTAAGTAGTTATGGCCTAGTGGCAATTTCATGGGAAAGAGCCAGAGGGAAAATTAACTTGCATTTGACATGAAACACATACTCTGTGGGTATTCATCAGAGTAAATTATACGCACTGGGGATGTTCAAAAGCACTTCCTTTTTCTCCCTTAATGAATATGTACTGTTGAATAACACTGTACTGCCCTCTTGGCTTTTAGTAACAATCAACAACTTCTGATGCCTATAATCTAGAGTTTAAGTGTCTATACTTATGATTAAATTGAGGATAGATACACATTATCATAATCCCTAGGAATTGCATATTATTTCCTACCAATCCTTAGTTCCTTGCTCCTCAGCACAATGCAGGATCCCAGCCAGGCTGGTGGGCAATGCCGTGGGAGAGCCCAGTGTTGAGGAGAAGACCCAGCCTCAGGGGGAGCCTGGGAGGCCAGGTGAGCTGGCCCAGGTGCCAGCCAAAAAATGGAAGCGCCAGACTGGGAAGATGCGGGGGCAGAGGAGTGGGAGAGGGCCAGGATAGGCATTTCCATGCCTCTCTCTGTCACCTTGAGAACATGGAACATTGGCTATTAATAGTCAGCAACTGTGTCCTGCTGTCCTGGGGAGCCTGGGGGAACCATGACTAGGAGGACAGCCTGCATGTGGAAGGCAGCTGGGCTGGATGGAGTGAGGGTTGCAGCCTGGCCGGGGGCCTTCCTCCTCTTCCTGCGGGGCCTCCCATGTGCCCTTGTGGTGAATGTGCAGAACACATCCATGTGAGCGCTCTGTTTACAAGATGGAAAGAGCCAGGTGGTTCTAAGAAGTCTTTTTTAAAGGAGGAGGCTGTAATCCCAGCACTTTGGGAGGCCAAAGCAAGTAGATTGCTTGAGCTCAGTTCTCCACCAGCCTGGGCAACATGGCAAAATGCCATCTCTACAAAAGATATGAAAATTAGCCAGGTGTGGTGGCATGTGCCTGTAGTCCCAGCTACTTGGGAGACTGAGGTGGGAGGATCACTTGAGTCCGTGTGGTCGAGGCTGCCATGAGCCATTGCAGTCCAGCTGGGGTGACAGAGCGAGACCCTGTCTCAAAAAAAAAAAAAAAAAAAAAAAAGCAAGCGAGGGAGCAGCACTGTCATGTACCCAGCTTCTTCTCACAGCACACGTGGGAGCAGGTAACACAGGTGCAATACTCACATTTTAGAAAAAGGGGACCGGAGAGGTAAAGTGATTAACTACCAGTCAGTGGCAAAGAAGGGGTCAGGCTCCAGGTCTCTGGAGTCATCTCAAGGACTCATTCTATCAGGGCTTAGAATTGGAAGCATCTTAATTAGCAGATGTGCCTTAATGAAGATGTGAAGGCAGGGACCTGACATTAATTGCTACCCCCTCAATTATGATGAGTCAGTATCCAAGAGTGACTATCTAATATAAGCAGTTACAGAAAACAGTCATTTTAATGTCCATATCTTGACTAGCATAGGCCTAAAGCACTACTCAGGTGGTTTCTGAAATCTCTTCCCATTCTGTGTTCACAGACTCAGAAAGTGGGTAGTGGTCCTGAAAATTGTATATATTCTGTGGAAGTAAGAGTATCTGACAGCAATAGATCACAAATACAGGAGCATCACACATGATGACCATGAACATTCCTAGTTGTTACAGTCCCGAGTCTTAGCCCAAGCAGAAGTTAGTAACCACTGGAACATCAGCCTGGAAAGAGAAAAATGGGCAGAGAGACACAGAAAGGAGGAAGACTCCGCAAGTCCATTTCCCATCAACTGGTTCTGCCACCACTTCTCCCTGGCCACAGACACTTTTGGCTACTATTTCAAGAAGTGTGTAAGTGACTCAGAAAGAGCAGAGACCTAGCCTCTTCCCATGGGCCTGTGGGAGATGTCTAGAAAGTGCTCTGTGTCAATGTCCCATCCTGGCCGGTATGAAGGAAAGGAGCCCTCCAACCTTGGGTGGCCTATGCCATCTTCCCCTTTCCACAATCCCAGCTCCTCCTGCCCAGTCTGAAACTCCCACTGTCAGAGTTGCTGAAACATGGCAGTGGTGCAGGGAGAAGGGAGGTGGGCCGAGGAAAGGGATCACTAGGAATAAACTTGATAAGGAACATCCAAGGCGTCGCATGAACAGACGTTAGTTTATTGTCATGAGCTAATTGCTTCTTTAACAAGTTTTTGATCAATTTCTGCTGCAGACTCAGTGGTGTGGGAGGCACTGAGGGGCCATAGAAACTTCTAAAGGGCTTGCAATGCAGTTAAGAACATGACATTCATATGGCACAGGAAGCTTCAATGGAGAACACCAAACCATATAACTAAGCCATAGGCTGCAATGGGAACCATAAGAACAACTAGGGAATTAAAGAGAAAGGGATCGGCTGGGCATGGTGGCTCACGCCTGTAATCCCAGCACTTTGGGAGGCTGAGGTGGGTGGATCACCTGAGGTCATGAGTTTGAGACCAGCCTGGCCAACATGGTGAAACCCCGTCTCTACTAAAATTACAAAAATTAGCTGGACGTGGTGGTGTGTGCCTGTAATCCCAGCTACTTGGGAGGCTGAGGCAAGAGAATTGCTTGAACCTAGGAGGTGGAGTTTGCAGTGAGCCAAGACTGCACCATTGTACTCCAGCCTGGGTGACAAGAATGAAACTCCATCTCAAAAAAAAAAAAAAAAAGCTGGGCACAGTGGCTCATGTCTGTAATCCCCAGCACTTTGGGAAGCCAAGGCAGGTGGATCACTTGAGGTCAGGAATTTGAGACCAGCCTGTGATGAAACCCCGTCTTTACTAAAAATACAAAAATTAGCTGGGCCTAGTGGTGTGTGCCTGTAATCCCAGCTGCTTGGGAGACTGAGGCTTGAACCCAGAAGATGGAGGTTGCAGAGAGCTGAGATTGTGCCACTGCACTCCAGCCTGGGGCGACAAAGCGAGACTCCGTCTAAAAAAAAAAAAAAAAAAAAGAGAGAGAGAGAGAGAGATAAAGGGACCAAAGAGGGATTCCTATCACATCACCTGAGAGGGCTTCATGGAAACATTTCCAGGGCAAAAAGCGAAAGTGTCGGTAAAGGGATACATCCTCCCCTGGACTGTAAATTCCTCATGGTCAGGAACCAGTAAAATGATAGATGGTTCGCTGGGAGTGGAGGGAAAGGTATAAATTTGACTATATCAGAATTTTGTCCAGAACCAACCCTGCCTACCTCCACCTGATTTAGGTAGGATACCATAGTGTGGCTATCGGGACAAATTTGCCCAAGTAAATCCTGAACAGGTAAATATCCTGAAGTTTTTGGCTTAAATACAAACACAGCTTTATAGCCTCTCTGGTGGCCCAGGGACAGTGACCTTTCTTAGTGTCTGCAGGAGATACACATGTGTGTTTGCCTCTAGGTTTTGTACAGCAGGTGAAGCCACTGTCACCTGAGCCGGGGCCTACTGGCAAGTTCCCAGGTGAAGGTGGGAGGCTAACCCCTGAGAGCGGCTCCACCTCAGCACTACTGAGCTGTATCATTCTCCGTTGTGGGGGCTGCCCTGTGTGTTCTGAGCGGCATCCCTAGCCTCTGCCACTCCATGCCAGTGGCGCCCACCCCTCCCCAGCCCGGTCCAACAGTCAGCAATGTCTCTAGCAGTATCAAACATCCCCCCAGCATCAAGCATCCCCCCAGCTCGAGGGAACAGGATCCCACACTACGGTGCCACAAGAGGGTATCCACAGCCAAAGGGTCTGTTCCCTGCTCATCATTAGTTACATATTCCCCGGGCAAAGCCACTTTCTTCCGCTGATGCCATTCCTTGAAATATGAAGGGAACTTAGACTTCCTCTAATTCAAGGCTCTCTCTTTAAGGAGATTAAAGCCCAGCAGGGAACTCAGTTCATAGAACGAGTAAACACTGTGGAATCTGCCACCCGGCCCTTGCAAGGCTGCTCCCTACCACAAAGCAGGAGGTAGAGCGCCAGCTCCCCTCCCCTCCAGCAGTGCCTAGCAGGCCCCTTGCTGAAGATAGGCATATCATACTATGGATATTTGTTTTAAAAATAGTTCTTGAGGACCAAAAGGTAAACTTAGGTCATTTGTTCATCATTCAGGAAACACTTAATTTTTGAGACGGAGTCTCGCTGTCTCCCAGGCTGGAGTGCAGCGGCGCAATCTCGGCTCAGTACAAGCTCCGCCTCCTGGATTCACGCCATTCTCCTGCCTCAGCCTCCCGAGTAGCTGGGACTACAGGCGCTCGCCACCACACCCGGCTAATTTTTTTTTTTTTTTTTTTTTTTTTTTTTTTTTGTATTTTTAGTAGAGAAGGAATTTCACCGTGTTAGCCAGGATCTTCTCGATCTCCTGACCTCGTGATCCACCCGCCTCAACCTCCCAATGTGCTGGGATTACAGGCGTGAGCCACCACACCCGGCTTAGGAAACATTTTTTATGTGCTTTTGTTGACTACTGAGGACACAAGTCTCTGCTCCTTAAACAAGGACAGATGTGAGGCGACAGGCATGTTGTTGGGGCTGAGGGTGCAGAGGGGCCTCATCTAACCCAATGGGAAAGGCGAGGACCACTTTCAGGGGCTGCAAACTCCTGAGCTAAGTCTGAGAGAATGATTTCAGCAGTCAGCCAGACAGAATAAGAAACCGAGGCCAGAGGAGGGAACTGAAGGTGTAAGAGAGAGCACACAAAAGCTTGTGGCCGGCCGAGTGCGCCGGCTCACGCCTATAATCCCAGCATTTTCGGAGGCCGAAGCAGGCGAATCACCTGAGGTCAGGAGCTGGATACCATGGTGAAATTGCGTCTCTACTAAAAGTACAAAAATTAGCCAGACATGGTGGTATGTACCTGTAATCCCAGCTACTCGGGAGGCTGAGGCAAAATTGCTTGAACCCTGGAGATGGAAGTTTCAGTGAGCTGAGATCATGCCATTGCACCCCAGCCTAGGCAATAGAGAAAGCCTCCGTCTCAAAAAAAAGAAAAAGAAAAAGAAAAAAAAAAAAGCTTGTTGCCTGGAAACAATGCAGTGGGCGCGCAAAATCCCAGCACTGCCACCTCAGCAGGATGTAAGAGTTGAGTCAGAAGAGATAGAAATCAGACTGAAAGGCCGTGACTGCTGTCCCGAAAAATTTGCATTTCATCTCTTAGGCAATGAGGAGCCACTGAGGGATAGAGTCAAGGAGAACAAGGTCAGGCAGGAGCAGTGGGTAGGACAATGCTGCAGTGTGGGGAGAGGTGGGAGACCCACAGGCAGGGTGCAGCTAGGGGAGTTGAGGATGCTTCTGGGGATGCCTGGAAGAGTCAAGACACTTAGGGCCGGGTGCAGTGGCTCAAGCCTGCAATTCCAATACTTTGGGAACCCAAGGTGGGAGGATCATTTGAGGCCAGGAGTTCAAGACCAGCCTAGTCAACATAGCAAGACCCCAATTCTATTTAAAACTACAAAAGCAGATGCTCAGGTGTCTAGCGGTGACTTCAAATGAGCACACACGGAAGAAGCAGATGTGCAGTGAGAGCTCTGGACCTCCACGTGGGAAACATTACGTCTGAGAGACTCCACTTTGAGCTGCCCAGTACACCTCTGTGTGGGGCAGACAGGTTGGGAGATCCAGGTTGGGAATGGTGCAGGGGGACCAGACAGACAGGGGGTGCATCCATGAAATGGAGTGACATAATGGCAGGGGCTGGGGTGTGGGCACAAGGAATAAAAGCAGGGAGCCGACTCTTCTGGGGAACAGCAACATCTAAAAGAGGCACCCCCTCGCCAGAAACCAACTTCCTGGTCAGCCCAGCCATTCTGTTAGGTGAGATGCTCTTGCAAGACTTTCACCGCCCCACCCCCTCCAGCCCCTGGCCGGAGCAGCCACGCTGGTCTCTTCTATGCTACAAAGGGAGCTGGAGTCTGAACAGGGAGGGGGATTGGTCAGACTGCTCATCAACCTTTGTTTCCCAACTGCTCAGGCAGCTCAAAGACTTTCATTTCCCACCACCACACTCTCCCCAAGGCACCAGAATGTGAGCTGGCACCACAGTGAGGACTCGGGACCCTACTAATGGACTGTGAACCTAACATTTGTGGAAAACGTTGCACAACTTCTAAGGCTTGTGGTCAGATGGGTTCATCCACAACCTAATCTAACTGTAGACTCTTAAGAACTAGATTATAGCTTACAGAAGAGGTTCACTTTTATTGCAAAGTGTGCTACCAAAGGGTAGCGCACTTTTGCCACATATTTGTAGTCCTGTACGTTTGTGGGAGGAGGAATAAAGCTCTTTGAACAGCCGTCCCCATGTGTCATGCCCTCTGACGAATACCCACAGTGTCCCCGCTTCTCATGAACCAGGACTTGCCGTTTCCCCCTGGATTTCTCTTGTAAACTTGACCCTCTCTGTAGGACAGATACAAGAGCATTTGCTCAAACCCTTCATGAATTATTTTCAACCCTTAGGCATTTCAGTCCTTTTGACAGTAATCACACCTTTCAGCTACTGAGTTATTTAACCTGAGATTCAGAGGCCTGTCCCTAGAGGAAAATGATGGTTTAAATGAGGAGCGTTTCTTAAAGCATTTTGCTTTTTATTTCTTACTCCAATTTTCCAAGTGTTTCTGTGTATAGAAATTTTTACTCTTTCCCTAAAGCTTTGTAGTCTCTCCTTTTTACTGAAGAGAAATTAAAGTGCAGGGCTGGTGGCAGGGCCCAGAGCATAGAAGGTAGCTTCAGGCGGGTCCAGGCATGGGTGTGGCCCCAGGTCACGAACTCTGGCCCTGTCCATCCTCAGGTATTACTGCCTGGAGGAGGATTGAGTGGTAGCTGGAGTACAAGGACAAAGAGATTTGTTTTTGTTTTTGTTTTTTCCTGTTTAAGAATGAAATGCTGTTGGGCACTGTGGGTCACACCTGTAATCCTAGCACTTTGGGAGGCTGAGACAGGTGGATCAACTGAGGTCAGGAGTTCGAGACCGGCCTGGCCAACATGGCGAAATTCCATCTCTATTAAAAATACAAAAATTAGCCAGACATGGTGGCGTGCGCCTATGTCACTGCACTACAGAGCGATACTCTGTCTCAAAACAAAACCAAACAAACAAAAAAAACAAAACAAAAAAACCCCGAAATGCTTTCTGGCAGAGTGAAGTCTCTCCTCCATCCACAGTGGACTCTTTATTATGACTGTGATGTGTTTGGGGTACACAAGCTGGTGTCTTCCCTAAGGTTGCTGAGGAACATTCTGGAAACACAAGTTCATTGTGAAATCCTCCACAATTCCTCACAGCAGAGTATCACCCTGTGAGAAACGTAGGGATCTAAACCCTGCAATTCATGGTGAGTCTGGTGAAGCGTCCGGACAAGGAGACTGAGATTTAATCTTGATTCTCCACTAATTGTCACTGTAATGTTCCCCGAAGTCATTTCTGCTCACTGGGTCTCAATTTTCTAATCTATAAAATGAAGGGTTGAAGTAGATCACTGTTTCTCATGCTGCGGGGTATAGACATATCTTGTGAGCTGTGAGGTCTCCTCTATAATAATTTTTTTTTCTAAAAATTTTTTTCTTTTTTTTTTTTCTGAGACGGAGTGTCGCTCTGTTGCCCAGGCTGTAGTGCAGCTCACTGCAATCTGCACCTCCTGGGTTCAAGCGATTGTCCTGCCTCAGCCTCCCAAGTAGCTGGGATTACAGGCTCCTGCCACCACACCTGGCTAATTTTTGTGTTTTTAATAGAGATGGGGTTTCACCATGTTGGCCAGGCTGGTCTCAAACTCCTGACCTGAGGTGATCCACCCGCCTTGGCCTCCCTAAGTGTTGGGATTATAGGTGTGAGTCACTGCACCCAGTCTTTTTCTAAATTTTTAATTTTGTTTATTTACTATTTTCTTTAAACTATCTCCCCCAGGAAAGATTATTTATTTTTTAGAGACAGGGTCTTGCTCTGACCCCAAGGTTGGATCATATGATATGTGGTGGCATGATCATAGCTCACTGCAGCCTTGAACTCTGGGGCTCGAGCAATCCTCTTGCCTCAGCCTCTCGTGTAGATGAGACTACAGGCGTATGCCACCACACTGAGCTAATTTTTTTATTTTATTTTTTTTTAGATATAGTGTTTCCCTATGTTGCCCAGTCTGGTCCCAAACTCCTGGCCTCCAGTGATCCTCCTGCCTCAGCCTCCCAAAATGTTGAGAATTACAGGTGTGAGCCACCGTGCCTGGTCAATCCAACTTTTTAATTCAAAAAAGTTTAGACTTACAGAATAGTTGCAAAAATGAAACAAGAACATTTACATACCCTTCACGTGGATTCACTAATGGCATTTTGCCACTCAAGTCTATTTCCTTCTATTGGTGTTTTCTTTTTTTTTGAGATGAAGTCTAGCTTTGTTGCCCAGGCTGGAGTGCAGTGGCATGATCTCGGCTAACTGCAACCTCTGACTCCCGGGTTCAAGCGATTCTTCTGCCTCAGCCTCCCAAGTAGCTAGGACTACAGGCGTGTGCCACCATGCCTGGCTAATTTTTTGTATTTTTCGTAGAGACAGGGTTTCACCATGTTGGCCAGGCTGGTCTCCAACTCCTGACCTTGTGATCCTCCCGCCTCAGCCTCCCAGAGTGCTGGGATTACAGGTGTGAGCCACCGTGCCCAGCCATCTATTGGTATTTTCATGTTCATGAAAATGGGCCAGGCACAGTGGCTCACGCCTGTAATCCCAGCACTTTGGGAGGTGGAGGTGGGCGGATCACAAGGTCAGGAGATCGAGACCATCCTAGCCAACATGGTGAAACCTCGTCTCTACTAAAAATATAAAAATTAGCCGTGCTTGGTGGCACAGGTCTGTAATTTCAACTACTCAGGAGGCTGAGGCAAGAGAATTGCTTGAACCCAGGAGGCAGAAGTTGCAGTGAACCAATATCGTGCCATTGTACTCCAGCCTGGGCAACAGAGTGAGACTCCATCTCTAAACAAATGCATGCAAGCTTCTATCTGAATTATAACGAGGGCTATTGCCCACACTAGGGCTTGGGGGTCTGCCTGTATCTACTTTCCCTTTGGCGTCAGGCAGTACTGCTTTAATTTTCATAAGATACCCAGAAAAGAAATGAAGAGGTCTCCACAATATCCACATCAAATGGTATCATGAGGCCCCGCATAAATGAAGGTTGTTCAGTAATTTTAAAGGGAAAAGTGTGTGGGAAATTTGAGTTCTTTCTTATTTCATACATTTGCAATACAGTAAAGGCATGTCAAACACACACAAAAACTTCTCCAGAGAAGTCATTTTCATATTGATGTTACCAGTAGCAACTTAATTTGAGCAAAGCATCATTTGGCAAATTAAATTAATATTATTAAATTAAATTTTAGTGGTTTGGAAGGAACGTTTTTACCGACTTCGTAAATTTGTCTTATGATACCTGTTCAAGAGCTATGAGCATAAGGAATTTATAATAATGTTGGTGCAGACTTGAGCAGCACTATAATAAAAGTAAAACTGAAGTCATGCTAGAATATCACTGGGGAGACTTGCATTCATCTTGTTTGTAAACAACGGACCAGAACAAGTTCAGATGTGCCTCAAGAGGGTCAGGCAGTTGAAGTATACCCATTTTGTTATATTGAGATTCTATATAGGATTTTATTTGGAAAACATTTGAATATTACCTATCTAGATTAATTTAATGAATCCATTCATCTTTAGCAACTAAACCAATTTATTTTCACTGACAACAGAAAGTACTGGTAGCTGTGGACCATCTTTCATCCCCATGCCCTTTGACATTTTATTTTCTCTTTTTCTCTTCATTATTATTATTATTATTTTAGACAGGGTCTTACTCTGTCACCCAGGCTGGGGTACAGTGGTGCGATCATAGCTCACTGCAGCCTTGATCTCCTGGGCTCAAGCAATCCTCCCACCTCAGCCTTCCAAGTAGCTGGGACTATAGGGGCCTGCCACCATACCTGGCTAATGTTTTTAAAAATTTTTCTTTTTTTTTTTTTTTAGACAGAGTTTCCCTTTGTCACCCAGGCTGGAGTACAGTGGTGCTATCTCAGCTCACTGCAAGCTCTGCCTCCCAGGTTCACGCCATTATCCTGCCTCAGTCTCCCGAGTAGCTGGGAGACTACAGGCACCCGCCACCACACCCAACTAATTTTTTTGTATTTTTAGTAGAGACAGATTACTGTTAGCCAGGATGGTCTTGATCTCCTGACCTCGTGGTCTGCCTGCCTTGGCCTCCCAAAGTGCTGGGATTACAGGCGTGAGCCACCGCACCCAGCCTAAACAATTTTTTTAGAGGTAGGGTCTTGCTATGTTGCCCAGGCTGGTCTCAAACTCCTGGCATCAACTGATCCTCCCATCTCAGCCTCTCAAAGTGCTGAGATTACAAGCATGAGCCACTACACTTGGCCTCTCTTTTTTTTACTGTGTATGACGTGGAGTTTTGTGGATGTACATGTGTATTAATCAGAGTTCTCCAAAGAAACAGAACCAATGGGATGTGTGTATCTATATGTATATCATCTATATCTATATCTATATCTATGAGAGAGAGATTTATTTTAAGGAAGTGAGTCACACAATCGTGGAGGTACAAGCTCAAAACCTGCAAGACAGGCAGCAGGCTGGAGATGCCGGGGCAGTCTAAGTCCAAAAGCCGTCTGCTGGCAGAACTCCTTGTTGCTCAGGGGAGGTCAGCCTTTATTTTATTTTAGTTTTTGAGACAGGGTCTCACTCTGTCACCCAGGTGGAGTACAATGGCATGATCTTGGCTCACTGCAACCTCCAACTCCTGGGTTCAAGCGATTCTCGTGCCTCAGCCTTGCGAGTAGCTGGGATTACAGGTACATGCCACCGCGCCCGGCTAATTTTTTTTTGTATTTTTAGTAAAGATGGGGTTTCACCGTGTTGGCCAGACTGGTCTCAAACTCCTGACCTCAGGCAATCCGCCCGCCTTGGCTTCCCAAAGTGCTGGGATTACAGGCATGAGCCACTGCGCCCCGCCCGGTCTTTATTCTATTAAGGCCTTTGACTGATTCGATGAGGTCCACTCACTGTTAGAAAGAGCAATCTACTTTATTGAGAGTCCACCAACTTAAATGTTAATGTTGTCCAAAAAACACCTTCACAGAAACATACAGCATAATGTTGGGCACCTGACCCAGTCAGTTTAACACATAGAATTAGCCATCAAAACGTATATCAGCTGGTTTGACTAGAAACAAGTTGTAGTAGACCTGGCGCGGTGGCTCACGCCTGTAATCCCAACAGTTTGGGAGGCCGAGGTGGGTGGATCACCTGAGGTCAGGAGTTCGAGACCATCCTGGCCAATATGGTGAAACCCCATCTCTACTAAAAATACAAAAAATTAGCCAGGCGTGGTGGCACATGCCTGTAATCTCAGCTACTCGGGAGGTTGAGGCAGGAGAATCGCTTGAACCAGGAGGCAGAGGTTGCAGTGAGCCGAGATCACGCCACTGCACTGCAGCCTGGGCAACAAGAGTGAAACTCCGTCTCAAAAAAAAAAAAAAAAATTGTAGCGGAGAAAAGAATTTGTTTGCAGCAATGTCAAGATTCTTTTGAGGGCTTAGAAATCTACCCAGGTCAGCTGCAGGTAAGTAGAATGTGTAGAATGCGGGTAAGAACAGCAGTGCGATGGAGGGAGTGCCTCTGCGATGGCTGGGGCTGTCTGTGCTTCATGGTACCCTAGTGTCCAACCCAGTGCCTGGCATGTATGATACATGCTCAGTCTGTCTGTTGACTGATGGAATGAGAAGATGTACTGGACTCCTTTGTAATACGTACCACAGCCGGGAGAAGTAAGCTTTATCAAAGTATCATTCTGTAAGTTGGGAAGGCACCACTAATTACCTGGCTTTAATTGACTGTTGGCAGCTGAATCTTCACAGAGTAAACCAAAGCCGTCAAGAACATCTGGCCAAATTCTTTCACTTGAGACTATCCTAAAGTCACCCAAGTATTTGCTGAGAATGAAGGTACACTCTGAGATCTAGCAAACCACGTACATTTTCCTGTACACACCTCAGGTATCTATACACAGCAAAATAAGAAGATTATAGCGTGAAACTTCACTACGGCCCTCCAGGCCTCCTCACCCAGCAGATGATAACAGCCTGAGGTGTGAAGCAAAGAACCCAAGGTTCTTCGAGCCACCATGACTGGCTTCATGTTAGTCTTTTAATGAGCATATTTTCCTTTCTGGACTGGAAAAAAATATTTTTAAAGCACATTTTGAGCGACTGTTTACACAAGGAGCTATGGGATTGGTGCTGTGTGGGCTCCTCTTAAACACTAATAAATCATCTTAATGTGATATTTTGGTGGGTGACTTAATTATATTTTTCTCAATCTTTCAACTTAATACTGCACTTTCAATATTGACAGTAGTGAAATTAGTGGCGATATCTCTTTTCTCCTATTATATATTTTTTTACCTCTATTGCAGCTTTATTGAGGTATAATTGACAAAATGGCATATATTTATAGTGTACATTGTGATGATTTGATACACATACACATTGTGGAATGATTACTGCAATCAAGTTTGCAGACTTGATTGATTCGATGACAAGAACCCAAGCAAAGAACCAAACAAAGGTTCCAAGCGCGGTGGCTCACACCTGTAACCCCAGCACTTTGGGAGGCTGAGGTGGGCAGATCACAAGGTCAGGAGATCAAGACCATCCTGGCTAACACGGTGAAACCCCATCTCTACTAAAAATACAAAAAATTAGCCGGGCGCAGTGGTGGGCGCCTGTAGTCCCAGCTACTTGGGAGGCTGAGGCAGGACAATGGCGTGAACTCGGGAGGCGGAGCTTGTAGTGAGCCGAGATTGTGCCACTGCACTCCAGCCTGGGCGACAGAGCGAGACTCTGTTTCAAAAAAAAAAAAAAGAAGAACCCTGGTTCCGACCTGATCTGACCTGCAACTTCTCACACTGCCTGCCTTCTGTTTATGCCTCACCATCCTCCCCAGTGGAGTGTTTATTCTGAGCCAGCTTTCTTTTTATTTGCAAAAATGTCTTCGTTTTTGTTAATGAATTGCTAAGGAGGTTTGCTTTCCTCCAACATAGTTTGGGAAAAGGACAGTCTCCTTTACTGACTGGCTTGCATCCCCTGCTGTTCCTTAGAACTGCTGGACTTCCTCCTTCACAGCCCTGCACAGAGGAAGCTAGGACAACTTCCTTTGGGATGAAGGATTCACTTCTGATAAAAGCGCAATCTCAAATGGTGTCCCCATTCCCACGCCACTAAGGCAGTTCAGCACCTTAGAGCCCCATTCCTACTATGGGTTCAGTGTTATTATTCTGCTCCCCGACTGACCCTATGCGTCTAATCTGTGTCCTTTGGCATCTTGTCTTTACAGAGCAGACCCATGTCCAAGGAGCCCACACAGCACCAATCCCATAGCTCCTTGTGTAAACAGTCGCTCAATATGTGCTTTAAAAATATTTTTTTCCAGTCAGAAAAGAAAAATATGCTCATTAAAAGACTAATATGAAGTCAGTCATGGTGGCTCACATCTGTAACCTCAGCACTTTGGGAGGCCAAGGAGGGAGGATTGCTTAAGGCCAGGAGTTCAAAACCAGCCTGGCCAACACGGTGAAATTCCTTCTCTACTAAAAAAATGCAAAAATTAGCCAGGCGTGGTGGCGGGTGCCTGTGATCCCAGCTACTCAGGAGGCTGAGGCAGGAAAATTGCTTGAATCTGGGAGGTGGAGGTTGCAGTGGGCAGAGATCATGCCACTGCACTCCAGCCTGGACTCTGTCAAAAAAAAAAAAGAAAAAAGAAAAAAGACTAACATGAGAAATACATAAAACGTGTAAGTGTTCTCACCAAAAAATAAAGGTGACCATGTGAGGTGATGGATGTGTTAATTAACTTGATTGCAGTAATTATTGCACAATGTGTATGTGGATCAAATCATCACAATATACACTATACATATATGCCATTTTGTCAATTATACCTCAATAAAGTGGCAATAGAGGTAAAAAAATATATAAAAGGAGAAAAGAGCTATCACTATTAATTTCACTACTATTAATAATGGAAGTGCAGTATTAAGTTAAAAGACTGAGAAAAATATAGAGTAATTAAGTCACGCACCAAAATATCACATTAAGGTAATTTATTAGTATTTAATAGTTAATATTAGAGAGAGAGATTTATTTTAAGTAATTGACTCACATAATCATAGAAGTACAAGCCCAAAATCTGCAACAGGCAATAGCCTGGAGACTCAGGCGAGAGTTGCAGTCTGAGTGACAAAATGTTTATATTAATTATCAATATTAATTATTCATATACTTTTGTCATAAAAGCTTGGCAGCATTTTTTTTTTGTTTTTTTTTTGTTTTTTGAGACAGGTTCTTGCTCTGTCGCCCAGGCTGGAGTGCAGTGGCACGATCACGGTTCACTGTAGACTCAACCTCCTGAGCGCTAGCGATCCTCCCACCTCAGCCTCCCAAGCAGCTGAGCCCACAGGCATGCACCACCACTCCTAGCTAATTTTTGAAATTTTTCTGGAGACAGATTTCGCCATGCTTCCCAGGCTGGCAGACCTTTAACTTTATAAAAGCAATAGAATATTGCAAATAAAGCTGAAGCCGCTTTTTTCCTTCCAACTTTCCGCCCTATTCTCTCTCCTCCCCAGAGGTAAGTATTAATACCATCACGAACGTGGGGAAAAGGTAGCATGAGGCAGGAAGAAGAAAGGTGAGCCCAGGACGCTACACAGACGCGCCCAACAAGGAAGCCAAGGTGGCCACCCCATCACACCCGCTCAGCCAAGGCTGCTCCCAGAGGCAAGCAAGTGAGTTGAGGTGAGGCTTAGGGCGCCAGTGCTGAAGGCCAGGCTTTGAGTCAGAGCTTGGGGTCTGCAGACCTCGTGATCAATTCTCATTTAGCTTTGCTTACATTATTTTCCCAGAGCTTGGGATAAAAGCCATTTGGGAAACAAAAAGGAAATCTGGGTTGGGACCAGGACCACCAGGGAGCTCCTGAGCTGGCTTGGTGGCATCCCAGGCCCGTGCCAGGACCCAGCAGGGCTGGTTTCCATGGGCATGAAAAGGCCCACATCAGAATTCCAGGGCAGAGGCGAGGATTGCAAACAGAAAGTGACCTCCTGAACAGAGAGCGAGCCTTTGAGTGTTCCCATTTCTTCTCCTGGGCCCACACTCGGACATGCCTCGTAACCGTTTCATCACCTGCAGGCCTGCTCACTAGCATGGGGGAGTCACACCTCGGCAGCCTGGTTTCCCTCCCATGTGACATCAAAAGGGGAGGGGCGTTTCTCTTGGAAACCTCAGTGCCCCGTTCTAAGAGGAAATGGAGTGTATGGTAACATGCAGCCATCACTGTGCTTCTCCGAGTTGTCTTGTCTAGTTCTGATGTGTCACACTACAGCTCATAAAATGAGGCAGGGTGCCAGCAGTGCCCCAGCCCTCGGCCAGCCCTGAGCGTGTTGGCGATTTCCTCAGGCACAGGACTAGCCCAATTCTTGGGGTTTGGAAAAATGAAGCTGTATTCAGCCAGCAACTGATGTTATTACTCCATGGGAGGGAGTCAAAAGCACATCTCTTATTACATAATTATCCTCTAATTTGTTTGTTTGTTTCTACAGAGAACAGCATCTTGCTATGTTGCCCAGGCTGGTCTTGAACTCCTGGCCTCAAGCAATTCTCTGGCCTCCCAAAGTCCTGGGATTATAGTCATGAGCCGTTGTGCCTGACCCTCTAATTTAAATTTAAAGCAATTTGGTGAAAAAGACACCTAAGTTATCAGACTATCCAAAGCTTCAAAAAACCTTTTATTCCAGTCCATGGGGTCCAAACTGGATCATAAGACAAATAAAATCCACAATGTCTATGGGGCTGCCAATTAATTCCTTTAGGTTTTGGTCTTTTAAAGTGAACAGGTGAAATGTGGCCGGGCACAGTTGCTCATGCCTATTCCCAGCACTTAGGCCGAGGCAGGTGAATCACCTGAGGTCAGGAGTTCGAGACCAGCCTGGCCAACATGGTGAAACCCCGTCTGTATGAAAAATACAAAAATTAGCTGGGCGTGGTGGTGCACACCTGTAATCCCAGCTACTCAGGAAGCTGAGGCAGGAAAATTGCTTGAACCTGGGAGGTGGAGGTTGCAGTGAGCTGAGATCGTGCCATTTTGCACTCCAGCCTGGGCAACAGAGCAAGACTCTGTAAAAAAAACATAAAAAAACAAAGGAAAGGAAAAGGAAAGGAACGGAAAGCCAAATGTATTACTATTGAAATGTGTCATTTTCATGGGTGAGGCACTAAAGTCTGCTTATATGACAAATAATAATTTCTGAATAATATTTGAACAGCGTTCTACTCTTTTCAAATCATACACACACAGCCTCATTTGCTTGCTTTGATTTGCAGTGCTTGCTGACGGCTGGTGAGTCTCTCTCCATAGATGGTGACTCCTGGATGGCCTCCCTGTTTCATCTCAGGTTGCTACACGCTTTGCAAAATGGGTCCTTTAGCCACTCTTGTTTCTGGCATTTCACAGCTGTGAAGTACAACCTCTAGGAGGATTAGATTGAACCACAAGAAATCGCCATTTTTTTAAGTCAAAAATGTTTGGTTAATGGTAACTTCATATGATACAACCTAATATTTTGGTCTAAACAAAGTTTGTGACCAAAGATGCCATTCCATGAATATTCACTTTGTCTGAATCCTCTTTTTATGTATTCAGGGAAAGTGGAACTGATTCTAAATGCTTTAAATGAGCCAGGCACAGCGGCTCACGCCTGTAATCCCAGCACTTTGGGAGGCTGAGGTAGGAGGATCATTTCAGGTCAAAAGTTCAAGACCAGCCTGGCCAACATGGTAAAACCCCGTCTCTACTAAAATTACAAAAGCTAGCCAGGCGTGGTGGTGAGCACCTGTAATACCAGCTACTTCGGAGGCTAAGGCAGGAGAATCGCTTGAACCCGGGAGGCAGAGGTTGAGTGAGCAGAGATCATGCCACTGCATTTCAGCCTGGGTAACAGAGTGAGACTCTTTCTCAGAAAAATACATAAATAAAAAATAGGCCAGGTGCAGTGGCTCATGCCTATAATCCCAGCACTTTGGGAGGCCAAGGAGGGCAGATGACAAGGTCAGGAGATCGAGACTATCCTGACTAACATAGTGAAACCCCATCTTTACTAAAAATACAAAAAATTAGCTGGGCATGGTGGCAGGCGCCTGTAGTCCCAGCTACTTGGGAGGCTGAGGCAGGAGAATGGCGTGAACCCAGGAGGCGGAGCTTGCAGTGAGCCGAGATCACGCCACTGCACTCCAGCCTGGGTGACAGAGCGAGACTCCATTTCAAAAATATAATATAATATAATATAATATAAAAGCTTTAAATATATTATCTCCGTTAGTCTGTACTATCACCCTATGAAACAGCCCTCCTGTTACTCACTGTTCACGAGTGAAGAAACCAAGACACAAAGAGGTTGAATAACTCAGCCCCTGCCCAGTCTCAACAGCGAGGATGTGGCTGAGCTCAGCCTTGGGCCCAGGCAGTCTAGGTCTGAAGCCTGTCTTCTTTGCTTTGGCTTCTCACCCAAGGAAACCAGAGAATGGAGAGCCAGATGGAAGTGGGAGGAGATAAGGAAAACTAATTAATATTCATGTCCAGAGGGGTTTGCATATTTTCATCTAAAGGTAAATGCAGACCTTTACTAAAAATGGCTTAAGCCATAGGAAACGCATTAGTTACCTAATAAGAAATCTAGTGTGCAAGTACAGCGGCTCACGCCTGTAATCCCAGCACTTTCGGAGGCCAAGGTGGGGGGAATATTTGAGATCAGGAGTTTGAGACCAGGCTGGCCAGCATGGTGAAACCCCATCTCCACTAAAAATACAGAAATATTTGCCAGTCATGATGGTGGGTGTCTGTAGTCCCAGCTACTAAGGAGGCTGATGCAGGAGAATTGCTCGAACCCAGGAGGCAGAGGTTGCAGTGAGCCGAGATTGTGCCAGTGCACTCCAGCCTGGGTGACAGAGTGACACTGTCTTAAAATAAAATGAAATAAAATAAAATAAAATAAAATAAGAAATAACAGTAATAGACCCATTGCACAATAACACATATGACATTCCTTAAACTATATATACATTTTTTTTTTAATTTTGCTTAAGTTCTGGGACTATATTTTCTAAAATAAAAGAAAATTCAGTTAGAATAGTAGCTTTGTTTGATATTTTTACAAATCTTTTCAATATCTGAGCTAATAAAAGATATCCCTCACATCGGCTTCTGCATTCAGTCAATGGTGATATGTTATTTTGGTTGAAGAACATGAAGAAAACCCAGTGTCACACAGATAAATAGCTGGGAAAGGGATTCATTTAAATAGCCTTTCAAGATAATTGTGGATATTTTTCTTTGATGCTACACTAACCATTAGCAAGTGGTGCAGGTTGAGTATCCGTTATTTGAAATGCTTGGAACCAGAAGTGTTCAGATTTCGAACATTTTCCATTTTGGAATATTTGCATATGCATAATGAGATACCTTGAGGATGAGATCCAAGTCTAAACACAAAATTTATTCATTTCATATACAGCTTACTCATATAGTCTGAAAGTAATTTTTATGTAATATTTGAGATAGTTTTGTATACAAAACAGTTTTCACTGCATTGACTGTGACCCATCACATGAGGTCAGGTGAGGAATTTTTCCAGGTGTGGCATCATATTGGTTCTCAACAAATTTCACATCTTGGAGCATTTTGGATTTTGGATTTTTAGATTATGGAAGCTCAACCTGTAGCATTTAATGGTTAGTTGCAATGTGGAATCAGAAACCATGATAATGAACTTTTCATACTATTATATTAAAATCCGTTCATCAGCCTGGCATGGGTGGCTTATGCCTGAAATCCCAGCACTTTGGTGGGCCGAGACAGGCAGATCACTTGAGGTCAGGAGTTCAAGACCAGCCTGGCCAACATGGAGAAACCCTGTCTCTACTAAAATACAAAAATTAACTGGGCATGGTGGTGTGAGCCTGTAATCTCAGCTACTCGGCAGGCCGAGGCAGGAGGATTGCTTGAACCTGGGAGGCAGAGGTAGCAGTGAGCCAAGATCACGCCACTGCACTCCAGCCTGGGTGACAGAGTGGGACTCTGTCTCAAAAAAAAAAAAAAAATTCATTCATCTGTTTTACACTTTGAATGGATTATTTATGAATGTTTCTATAACATCACACATTTTAACTTGGAAAATATTGGCTTACTAAGTTATACAGATCTTCAAAATATTGATGTATTTCACACCATACCAAAAAATTCATTCATACCACCACCTATCTTAATAAAGGAAAGTATTAAGAAGCCATCAGACTTATAGTGGTGGATTCAAGTTTTACAGTATCCTAATTTTCTGTGAACTGTTCAAATTTTATCATTGACAAGGAAAAATATCCATTGTTTTCACTTAAATAAAATGTCCACTTTGTTCATTTTGAACACAACATCTACCAAATACCCAAGTCTAAATAATCATAGTTTGTCCACCTGCTGTTCTTTCAAGTAAAAATGGTGTTTCATGATCCAAGTAGCCTATTTAGCTCACAACTCAAATGGTTGTTGATATGGCTGGACTGTGTCCCCACCCAAATCTCATTCTTTTAGCTCCCATAATTCCCATGTGTTGTGGGAGGGACCTGGTGGGAGATGATGAATCATGGGGGCAGGTCTTTCCCATGCTGTTCTTGTGATAGTTAATGGGTCTCACAAGATCTGATGGTTTTAAAATGGGAGTTTCCCTGCACAAGCTCTCACTTTGCCTGCTGCCATCCATGTAAGATGTGACTTGCTCTTCCTTGCCTTCTGCCATAATTGTGAGGCCTCCCCAGCCATGTGGAGCTGTAAGTCCAATAAACCTGTCTTTTGTAAATTGCCCTGTCTCAGGTATGTCTTTATCAGCAGCATGAAAACAGACTAATACAGTTGCACAGGTGCTTTTCCTGAGACAAGCTTCATACTTCAGTATGTAGCAAAAGTGCTCCATGTGCACTTCCCCTTTGGTCATTCAGAAATAGTAAAAAGGTATGTGTTCAAAAAGTTAAGATTTGACCAGGTGCGGTGGCTCATGCCTGTAATCTCAGCACTTTGGGAGGCCGAGGTGGGTGGATCACCTGAGGCCAGGAGTTCCAGACCAGCCTGGCCAACATAGTGAAACCTTGTCTCTACTAAAAATACAAAAAATTAGCCAGGCGTGGTGGTGGGCACCTGTTGTTCCAGCTACTTGTGAGGCTGAGGCAGGAGAATTGCTTGAACTCAGGAGGCAGAAGTTTCAGTGAGCCAAGATTATTCTACTGTACTCCAGCTTGGGCAACAAGGGTGAAACTCCATTTCCAAAAAGAAAGAAAGAAAGAAAGAAAGTTAAGATTTAATGGAATTATTGACTTTTACAGCTTCATCAAGGACATTTTTAAGTGAAACTATCTTGTCTTTTTTTAACTGCATGTATGGGACGGTGGAGGACATATGGTACTTCTGGTATGGAGACACTTGGTACAATCGAATGCCACTGCCTGGATTCATGCTAAGGAACCAGCAGTTTTACTCACCGTAGCTTTTGTATCATGCATGCAAATGTCAATAGACTTGTTCCAGGATACAACGTGAGATTCATAAGAGGCTTTTCAAAGCTTTGTATTTCTTACTAAGAGACAAATTCGTTGTCAAAAGAGTTATTCCACGATTTGCATTTGTCGCCAAATAATTCCCGTGAAGGATCTTTGGTGATTATTAGCTGGGGCTGATACCAGATGAATACATGCCCAAGAGCAAGCCCCACCAAATTGATAGATTTGCCCCAGTGGTAACCAAAAGTACAATTCTGCAGAAGAGATATTAATTCAGTTATTACTTTTCTAGCCAAATCTTTAAGGCAACAAGTTACTGAGTCATTGGAAAATGGTGTTATCGTAATTTCCTTGACTGACTTTTCATCCAGCAGCCATCCAGCAATGTCATCTGTAAAAGACTTTATAAGGCTTGCAACTCTATGTGCTCTTCTGCAGCCTGTGTAATAAAATAGCTTAACTGTGCAAGGAGCTTTGGAGGTTGTCTCATTTCTAATAGGAAAAGATGTGGCAAACAACTTTTAGCCTTTAAAGAACTCATCATATCTATATTTAAAATATTTAATCCGGAGGTGACAGGAAGGTGGGGATGGTTAATGGGTACAAAAAAATACTTAGAAAAAATGAGTAAGACCTACTATTTAATATTAGAACAGGGTGACTATAGTCAATAATCATTGTACATTTTTAAATAACTAAGAGAGTATAATTGGATTGTTTGTAACACAAAGGATAAACGCTTGAGGGGACAGATACCCCATTCTCCATGATGTGAGTATTAATACCTAGTATTTGATAGCACAACAGGGTGACTACAGCCAAAATATTTTAATTGTATATTTAAAAAATAACTAAAAGAGTATAATTGGATTGTTTGTAACACAAATGAGAAATGCTTGAGGGGATGGATACCTCATTCTCCATGATGTGATTATTTCATATTGCCTGCCTGTATCAAAATATCTCATGTACCCCATAAACTATGCACCTATGGCCAGGTGCCATGGCTCACCCCTATAATCGCAGCATTTTGGGAGGCTGAGGCAGGCAGATCACCTGAGGTTGGGAGTTTGAGACTAGCCTGATCAACATGGTGAAACCCCACCTCTACTAAAAATACAAAATTAGTCAGGTGTGGTGGCATATGCCTGTAATCCCAGCTACTTGGGAAGCTGAGGCAGGAGAATCGCTTGAACCTAGGAGGCGGAGGTTGTGGTGAGCTGAGATCACACCATTGCACTCCAGTCTGGGCAACAAGAGCGAAACTCTGTCTCAAAAAATAACCAAAAAACTATGCACCTTCTATGTTCCCACAAAAATTAAAAATTATTATTATTTTTTTTGAGATGGAGTCTCGCTCTGTTGCCAGGCTGGAGTGCAGTGGCATGATCTCAACTCACTGCAACTTCTGCCTCCTAGGTTCAAGCGATTCTCCTGCCTCAGCCTCCTGAGTAGCTGGGGCTACAGGTGTGCGCCACCACACCCAGCTAATTTTTGTATTTTTAGTAGAGATGGGGTTTCACCATGTTGACCAGGATGGTCTCGATCTCTTGACCTCGTGATCTGCCTGCCTTGGCGTCCCAAAGTGCTGGGATTAAAGGTGTGAGCCACCATGCCCAGCCAAAATTAAAATTTTTTAAAGAAAAAGAAAATAAAAGGAAAAAATAATAAAATATTTAATTCTTTTTTCTTTAAATTCTGAGTGAGTGATCTTCAAGTGATGCCACAACTTAATTGGCACCATCATACTTTATCTTTTTTTATTAATAAGCTTTATTTATTAGAGAAGTTTTAGGTTCACAACAGTAGTGAGAAAAAGTACTGAGAATTTCCACATACGCACTGTCCCCTGACACACACAACCTTCCCCATTATCAACATCCCACACCACAGTGGTGCATTTGTTACAGTCAGTGAACCTACACTGTGACGCATCAGTATCATGCAAAGTCCGCAGTTTCCATGAGGGTTCTCTCTCATTGTTGCACATTCTGTGGGTTTTGACAAGTGTATAATGACATGCATCTACCATCGTAGTATAATACACAGTTTCACTGCCCTAAAAAAATCCTCCGTGCTCTGTCTATTCATCCCTGCCTTTCTCCCTAATTCCTGGCAACCACTGGTCTTTTTCCCGTCCCCCTAGTTTTCCCTTTTCCAGAATGACATATAGTTGGAATCATACAGTATGGAGCCTTTTCAGATTGGTTTCTTTCAATTAGTAATATGCATTTAAGTTTCCTCCATGTCATTTCATGACTTGAAAGCTCCTTTCTTTTTACCACCAATAATATTCCATTGTCTGGATGTATAAAAGTTTATTTTTTCACTCCCCTACTAAAGGGCATCTTGATTGCTTCCAGGTTTTTGCAGTTATGAATAAAGCTGCTGTCAACCTACATGTACAGGTTTTTGTGTGGACATAAGTTTTCAACTCCTTTGGGTAAATACCAATGAGTGCCACTGCTGGATTATATGGTAAAAATAGGTTTTCTTTTGTAAGCAAATGCCAAACTGTCTTCCAAAGTGGCTGTGTCATTTTGTATTGCCACCAGCAATGAATGAGAGTTCCTGTTGCTCCACATCCTTGCTGGAATTTGGTGTTGTCACTCTTTTGGATTTTGGCCAGTCTAATACATATGTAATGGGATTTGTTTTGTTTTGTTTGAGACGGAGTCTTGCTCTGTCTCCCAGGCTGGAGTGCAGTGGCGAGATCTCGGCTCACTGCCATCTCCACCTCCTGGGTTCACACCATTCTCTTGCCTCAGCCTCCCGAGTAGCTAGGATTACAGGCACCTGCCACCACGCCTGGCTAATTTTTTGTATTTTTAGTAGAGACAGGGTTTCACCGTGTTAGCCAGAATGGTCTCAATCTCCTGACCTCGTGATCCGCCTGTCTTGGCCTCCCAAAGTGCTGGGATTACAGGTGTGAGCCACCATGCCCGGCTGTAATGGAATTTCATTCTAATTTGGAATTCCCTAATTATATGTGATATTGACTATCTTTTCCAATGTTTACTTGCCATTTGTGTATTTTCCTTAAGGAAATATCTATTCAGGCTTTTGGCCCATTTTTTCATAAGTTGTTCATTTTCTTATTGAGTTTAAGAGTTCTTATATTTTTAGACAATAGTTTTTTATCACTTGTATATTTTGCAAATATTTCTATGGCTTGTATTTTCATTCTCTTGACATTGTCTTTTGCAGAGCAGAAGTTTGTAACTTTAATGAGGTCCAGCTTATCAATTATTGATTTCATGGATTCTATCCTTGGTATTGTATCTAAAAAGTCATCACCATATCCATAGTCATCTACATTTTCTCCTGTGTTATCTTCCAATAATTTTATGGTTTTGCATTTTACATTTAGGTCTAAGGTTCATTTTGAGTTATTTTTGTGAATTTTCTTCTTTAACTTGTTGGATATGGTAGAAAATACTGATTTTTCAAATGTTGTACCTTCCATACGTGAAATAAATTCCACTAGGTTGTGGTATATAATTTGTTTTATACATTGTTGGATGCAATTTGCTAACATTTTGTGGGGGATTTTACCAATCTATGTTCATGACAGATGTCTTATAATTTTGTTGTAACGTCTCGTCTGTCTTTGGTATTAGAGTAATGCTGCACTCATAGGATGAGTTAGGAGATATTCCCTCTGCTTCTGTCTTCTGTAGAAGATTTTAGAGAATTGGTATAATTTCTTCCTTTAATGTTTGGTAGAATTCACCAGTAAACAGAAGGCCTGGTGCCTTCAGTTTTGGAAGGTTACTGATTATTGATTTAATTTCTTTAATCAATATATTGTCTATTTCTTCTTGTGTGTTTTGGCAGATTGTATCTTTCAAAAATTGGCCTATTTCATCTACACATTATCAAATTCATGGGCATAGAATTGTCCATAATATTATTTTATCATCTTCACACCCATGGGATCTGTAGTAATATCCCTTCTTTTTTCTGATATTAGTAATTTGGTCTACGGCCATACCACCCTGAACGTGCGCAATCTGGGTCTGATGTTAGTAATTTGTGTCTTCTCTCTTTTTTTCATAGTTAGCCTGACTATGGGTTTATTGACTTTAGTGAACTTTTCAAATAACTGTCTTTTGGATTTATTACTTTTCTCTACTGATTTTGATTTTCGATTTTATTGATTTCTGCTCTTTTATTTTTTCTTTTCTTCTGCTTACTTTGGGTTTAATTTGCTCTTCTCTTTCTAGTTTACTAAAGTGGCAATTATTGATTTGAGACCTTACCTCTTTTCTAATGTATACAATTATACAAATTTCCCCTTAAACACTACTTTCGTTGTATCCCACAAATTTGATAAGTTGTATTTTCATTTAGTTCAACATATTTTTTCTTTTTCCTTTTATTTATTTATTTATTTATTTATTTATTGAGATGGAGTCTTGTTCTTGTCATCCAGGCTGGAGCACAATGGTGCAATCTCAGCTCACAGCCACCTCCGCCTCCCAGGTTCAAATGATTCTCCTGCCTCAGCCTCCCGAGTAGCTGGGATTACAGATGCCCACCAACATGCCCAGCTATTTTATATTTTTAGTAAAGACAGAGTTTCATCATTTTGCCAGGCTGGTCTTGAACTCCTGACCTCAAGTGATCTGCTCACCTCAGCCTCCCAAAGTACTGGGATTACAAGTGGGAGCCACCATCATCAGTCATCTTTTTTTTTCTTTCTTTTTTTTTTTTTAAGATGGAGTCTCACTCTGTCGCCCAGGCTGGAGGGCAGTGGCGGGATCTTGGGTCACTGCAACCCCTGTCTCCTGGGTTCAACCCCTGTCTCCTGGGTTCTCATGCCTCAGCTTCCCAAGTAGGTGGGATTACAGATGCCCGCCACTAGGCCTAGCTAATTTTTGTATTTTTAGTAGAGACAGCGTTTCACCACGTTGGCCAGGCTGTTCTCAAACTCCTGACCTCAGGTGATCCACCCACCTCAGCCTCCCAAAGTGCTGGGAATACAAGCGTGAGCCACCGTGCCCAACCTATTTTTAATTTTTTCTTGATATTTCCCCTTGAACCATGTGTTATGTAGAAGTGTGTTATTTAATCTCCATGTATTTTGGAATTTCCCCATTTTCTTTCTGCTATTGATTTCTAGTTTAATTCCACTGGGGTATTATAGCAGATATTGCGTGATTTCTATTATTTTAAATTTATTAAGACACATTTTATGGCCCAGAATGTGGTTCTATCTTGATGAATGTTCCATGTGGGCTTGAGAAGAAAGTGTAACCTGTTGTTATTGGATAAAGTAATCTATAAATGTAATTATATCCGGTTGATTAATGGTGCTGTTTATTTCAAGGATGCCCTTACTGATATTCTGCCTGCTGTATCTGTCCATTTCTAATAGAGGAGCACTAAAGTCTCCAAGTATAATGGTAAGTCATCTATTTCTCCTTGTAGTTCCATCAGTTTGTGACTCACATATTTTGATGCTCTGTGGTTACATGCATACACATGAAGGATTATTAAGTCTAATTGGAGAATTGATCCCTTGGTCATTATGTACTCCACCTTTTTATTCCTGATAAAATTCTGCGCTCTGAAGTCTGTTCCAGCTTTCTTTTGATTAGTGTTAGCATGGCTTATCTTTCTCCTCTCTTTACTTTCAGTCTCTATGTGTCTTAATATTGAATGTGAATTTCTTGTAGACAACATATAGTTGAAGCTTGTTATTGATCCACTCTGACAATCTCTTTCAGTTGGAGTTTTTGGATCATTGTCATTTAAAGTGATTCCTGATATGGTAGATATTGTATTTGTCAATGTTTTCTTTTTTTTTTTTTTTTTTGAGAGGGAGTCTCACGCTGTTGCCCAGGCTGGAATGCAGTGGCCGGATCTCAGCTCACTGCAAGCTCCGCCTCCCGGGTTTACGCCATTCTCCTGCCTCAGCCTCCCGAGTAACTGGGATTACAGGCGCCCGCCAACTCACCCGGCTAGTTTTTTGTATTTTTTTAGTAGAGACGGGGTTTCACCGTGTTCGCCAGGATGGTCTCGATCTCCTGACCTCGTGATCCACCCGCCTCGGCCTCCCAAAGTGCTGGGATTACAGGCTTGAGCCACCGCGCCCGGCGTCAATGTTTTCTATTTGTTGCCTTTGCCCTTTGTTCCTATTTTTTTCCACCACTCTTTTTCTGACTTTTGAAGTTTTGTTTGTTTAGACACAGGGGCTCACTCTGTTGCCCAAGTTGGAGGTTCAGTGGAGCAATCATAGTTCACTGCAGCCTTGACCTTCTGGGCTCAAGCAATCCTCCCACCTTAGCCTCCCAAGTAGCTGGGACTACAAGTGTGAGCCATCATGCCTGGATTTTTTTTTTTTTTTAAGTATAGACAAGGTCTTGCTCTGTTGCCCAGGCTGGTCTTCAACTCCTGGGCTCAAGCAATCTTCCTGCCTATGACACATCTTATCTTCCAAGATGCCCTCCCGATTGCTATCCCAGCAAAATGAAGTACTGTTTGGTGAATAACATACCTTTCAATAATTTGCTTATTTTTGATAATGTTCCCACACATCCTCCTATTTGTCACCTTCATCCAATATCAATGTGGTGCTTCTGCCTCCAAACACCATCTCTTTTATCCAAACAATGGGTCGAGGAGTCATAGCCACTTTTAAGGCTACTACATAAGAAGACATTTACCCAGGTTATTGCAACTGTGGAAGACATGGAGAAGACATTAATCAATCCTGGAAGGATTACAACATCTATGACTGCATCAAGAAACTTGCTTGGTTCTTGGAGTGATGTCACCAAGCAAATCTATGATTTAAAAATAGAAACTAGGCCAGGCGCAGTGGCTCACACCTGTTTGCACTTTGGGAGGCCAAGGCAGGTGGATCACCTGAGGTCAAGAGTTCAAGACCAGCCTGGTCAACATGGCAAAATTCCATCTCTACTAAAAATACAAAAATTAGCCAGGCTTGGTGGCGGGTGCCTGTAATCCCAGCTACTCAAGAGGCTAAGGCAGGAGAATCACTTGAACCCGGGAGGTGGAGGTTGTACTGGGCCAAGATCACACCACTGTACTCCAGCCTGGACAACAGAGTGACACCCCATCTCAAAAAAAGAAAGAAGAAAGAAAGAAAGAGAGAGAAAGAAAGAAAGAAAGAAAGAAAGAAAGAAAGAAAGAAAGAAAGAAAGAAAGAAAGAAAGAAAGAGAAAGAAGAAAGAAAGAAAGAGAAAGGAGAAAGAAAGAAAGAAAAAGAAAGAAAGAAAAAAGAAAGAAAGAAGAAAGAAAGAAAGAAAAAAGAAAGAAAGAAAGAAGAAAGATAGAAAGAAAGAAGGAAAGAAAGAAAGAAAGAAAGAAAGAAAGAAAGAAAGAAAGAAAGAAAGCAAGCAAACTAAGTAAACCACCACCATGGACATGTTTCTGAAAAGAGTGACACTTCCTCAAGGAGAGCCTCAGGTAGGTCATTCAGGAGATAGTCCAGACAAAATGTGGAAGTGGAAGACAATGATACTGATTATCTTAATTGTGTGTAGGCCTAGGCTAGTGTGTGTGTTTGTGTCTTTGTTTTTAACAAAAAGAATTTAAGAAGTAATATTTAAAAGCTTAGAGACTAAGGATACAAAGAAAGAAAATGTTTTTGTGTAACTATACAATCTGTTTGTCTTTTAAGCTAAGTGTTATTTCAAAAGGGTCCAAAATTTAAAAATATTTATAATATTACACAGTGAACATATTACAGTAAGCTAAGGTTAATTTATTATTAAAGAAATATTTTTAAAATAAGCAGTGTAGACTATGTGTACAGTGTTTAAAAATTCAATAATAGTATACAGTAATGCTGCAGACCTTCCCCCATTCACTCATCATTCACTCATTAAATCATCCAGAGCAACTCCTAGTCCTTCAAGCTTCATTCATAGTAAGTGCCCTATAAAGGTGTAACTTTTTTTTATCTTTTATACTATATTTTTATTGTACCTATTCTATGTTTAGATACACATACTTAACATCGTGTTACAATTGTCTACAGTATTCAGTGCAGTAATATGGTGGACGGGTGTGGATGCTAGAAACAATAAGCTATATCATATAGCCTAGGTATGTAGTTGGCTATACCATCTAGGTTTATGTAAGTACATTCTACAATGACATAATCACCTAACACCACATTTCTCAGAACATATCCCATCATTAATTGACATATTACTGTAATTATCTTAAAGAAACTCAGTGAGACAAGAGAATATAGACAATTTAATGAAACCAGAAAACAATTCATAATATAAATTAAAAAATTTTTAAAGATAGATACCATTTTAAAATAACCAAATAGAAATCTTGGAGCTGAAGAATTCAAGGAACGAAATGAAAAATACTTGTGAGAGCTCCAACAGAAGATTAGATTAGGCAGAAAAAAAATTTTTTTTTTTTTTGGAGACAGAGTGTCACTCTGTCACCCAGGCTGGAGTGTAATGGTGCAATCTCAGCTCACTGCAACCTCTGCCTCCTGGGTTCAAGCAATTATCCTGCCTCAGCCTCCCAAGTAGCTGGGACTACAGGTGTACACCACCACATCTGGCTAATTTTTTGTACTTTTATTAGAGACAGGGTTTCACCATGTTGGCCAGGATGGTCTCGATCTGACCTCAGGATCCACCTGCCTTGGTCTCCCAAAGTGCTGGGATTACAGGCATGAGCCACCGTGCCTGGCCTACATTTTTTTTATATTGTTTTGTCCTTAACAACTTATTGTAGGTGTAGTATTTTTGACCATTTTGACTTTTAACCTTTTTAGAGATTTGAGATTTATCCACCACCATTACAACAATGGGGTATTCTGAATTTGACTATAAACTTATCTTTGCCAATGAGTTATATACTTGTATGTGTTTTCGTTAAAATAATTACTGTCTTTTACTTCTGGTTGAAGCACTCTCTTAAGCATTTCTTGTGAGGCTGGTCCAGTGGTGATTAATTTCTCCAGCTTTTGGTTGTCTGGGAGAGACTATTTCTCCTTCATTTCTGAAGGACAACCTTCTTGGACATAGTATTCTTGGCTGACAGGACCCCCCAACCCCACCCCACCCCACCACTTCTCTGAATATGTTATTCCATTCTCTCCTGGCCTGAAAGGTTTCTGCTGTGAAATCTGTTTATAGTGTAATGGGGATTCTCTTATATGTGACCTGACACTTTAAGTGATTACTACTTACTGAGTAGCTGTAATCCCAGCTACTCAGGAGGCAGAGGCAGGAGAATCGCTTGAACCAGGGAGTTGGAGGTTGCAGTGAGCCAAGATCACACCACAGCACTCCAGCCTGGCATCAGAGCAAGACTCCTTCTCACAACAACAACAACAACAACAAAAAGAATATAGTATATAATAAATATACAAAATATGTTTTAATTGACTGTTTATGTTATCAGTAAGGTTTCTGGTCAACAGTAAGCTGTTAGTAAATTTGGGGTGAATAAAAAGTTATAGCACCATGCTAGGTGTTAGTACCCCTAACCCCCATGTTGTTCAAGGGTCAACTGTAGATTTGACCAAATGAGATTTATCCCTAAAGGCTAGTTTAACATTCACAAGTTAATCAATGCAATCCATGACATAACAGAATGGATAAAATCACATGATCTTCTCAATTGACACAGAAAAAGCATTTGACAAAATTCAGCATCCTTCTTTGATAAAAACTCTTAACAGTTTAGGTATAGCAAGAAGGCTCCTCAGCATAGCAGAGGCCATTTATTACAACAACAACAACAACAACAACAAAAATCACTGCTTTTTTTTTTTTTTTTTTGGGACAGAGTCTGGATCTGTCACCCAGGCTGGAGTGTGGTGGCATGATCTTGGCTTACTGCAACCTCTGTCTCCCAAGTTCAAGTGATTCCCATGCCTCAGCCTCCCAAGTAGCTGGGATTACAGGCATGCACCACCAGGCCTGGCTAACTTTTGTATTTTTAGTAGAGATAGGGTCTTGCCATGTTGCTTGAACTCCTGGCCTCAAGTGATCTGCTCACCTCAGCCTCCCAAAGAGCTGGGATTACAGATGTGAACCACCATGCCCTGCCTCACTGATAACGTTATAATAAGTGAGGAACAACTGAAAACTTTTCCACTAAGATTCAGAACAAGGCAGAGATGCCCACCCTCACCACTTTTATTCAACATAGTACTGCAAGTACTAGCAAGAGCAATCAGAGAAGAAAAATAAATAAAAAGCATCCAATTGGAAAATAAGTAAAATTATCTTTATTTGCAGATGACATGATTCCATATGTAGAAAAACCTCAAGGATGTCACAAAAAGGTGTTAGAACTAATAAATGAATTCAGTAGGTTACAGAATGCAAAATCAACATACGAAAACCAGTAGCATTTCTATACAGAAATAATGACCTTGCTGAAACAAAAAAACATGAAAACAACCCCACTTACGGTAGTATAAAAAAAAAATCCTAGGAATAAATTTAACCAAGGAGGTGAAAGATTTGGGTACTGAAAACTATAAAACATTAATTAAAGAAATTGAAGAAGACACAAATAAATTGAATGATATCCCATGTTCATGGATGGGAAGAATTAATATTGTTAAAATGTTCATATGACTCACAGCAATAAACAGATTTCATGCAATCCCTATCAAAATTCCAATAGCATTCTTCACAGAAAGAGAAAACACAATCCTAAAATTTGCTTGGAACCACAAAAAATAGCCAAAGCAATACAGAGAAAGAAAAACAAAGTTGGAGTCATCACACTTCTGATTTTAAATTACATCAGAAAGCTATAGTCATCAAAATATATGGTACAGGCATTAAAAACAGAAACAGACCAATGGAACAGAATATAGAGCCCAGAATTAAATCCAAACATATATGGTCAACAAATTTTTGATAAGGGCACCAAGAGGACACAATGCAGAATGGGTAGTCTTCAAGAAACATTTCTGGGAAAACTGGATTTCTGCATGGAATAGAATTAAATTGGATCCTTATCTTACACCTTACACAAAAATCAACTCAAAATAAATAAAAGACCTAAATGTAAAACCTGAAACCATAAAACTCCTAGAAGAGAACACAGGGGAGAAGCTCCCAGACATTAGCCTCTGCAATGGTTTTTTGGATGTCACACCAAAAGCCCAGGCTACAAAATATATATATATATCAATGGGACTACATCAAACTAAACAGCTTCTGCACAGACAAGGAAACAATCAACAAAATGAAAAGGCAACCTACAGACTGGGAAAAAATTATTGCAAACCACATATCTAATAAGGAGTTAATATCCAAAATTTATAAGGAATCTTTACAGCTCAATAGCAGATAAACAAATAACCAGATTAAAAAATAAGCAAAGGACATGAACAGATATTTATCCAAAGAAGATATACAAATGGTCAACAGGTACATGAAAAGGTGCTCAACATCACTAATCACAAGGGAAATGCATATTAAAACCACAATGAGATCATCTCACACCCATGGGGATTGGTATTATCAAACGAACAAACAAACAAAAAAAGCCAAGATATAACAAATGTTAGCAATGGTGTGGAGAACAGGAACCTTAATACACTGTTGGTGGGAAGGTAGATTAGTACAGCCATTATAGACAAAAGTATGGAGGTTCCTAAAGCAACTAAAAATAAAAGTAACATATAACCCAGCAATCCCTCTTCTCAGCATATACCAAAAGGAAGTGAAATGATCACCTTGTAAAGATCTCTGCACTCCCATGTTCATTGCAGAATTATTCACAATCCCAAGATATGCAAACAACTTAAATGCCTATTGACAGATGAATGAATAAGTAAAATGTGGTATATATAAACAATGGAATATTATTCAGCCTTAAAAAAGGAGATGCTGTGATGTGCCACAACGTGGATAAACCTGGAGGACATTATGCTAAGTGAAATAAGCCAGACCTAGAAATAATATTCCATGATCTCACTTACATGTGGAATTTTTTTAAAAAGGGATCAGATACACAGACATAGAGACCGAAATGCTGGTTACTATGGATGAAGGTGGAGGAAATGGGGAGATGTAGGCTTAAGGCAAACTTCAGGATTTCAAAGTAATAATTAATTGAATGATAATGAGGTTGAAGGGAATATAGCAAGTATAACTGGAAGTAGCAAGAGCTCAGGAGAAGTAGTGAAGACAGTCTCAGTTCATCTCTCAAAATGTTCATCTTTATATCCTAAACCTACCTTCTTAGAAAATTCCAGAAAACATTCCTAAGCAAATGAGAGTATAGAAGGCAAAAAATGTTTTAATATTACTATAAAATAGTTTTGACCGGCTGGGCACGGTGGCTCATGCTTGTAATCCCAGCACTTATTACCTCGGGAGGCCGAGGAGGGAGGATCACAAGGTCAGGAGTTCGAGACCAGCCTGACCAACATGGTGAAACTCCGTCTCCACTAAAGATACAAAAATTAGCCAAGCTTGGTGGTGGGCACCTGTAATCCCAGCTACTGGGAGGCTGAGGCAGGAGAATCACTTGAAATCCAAAGGTGGAGGTTGTAGTGTGCCGAGATCACGCCACTGCACTCCAGCCTGGGCAGCAAGAGTGAAACTCCATCTCAAAAAAAAAATTGTTTTGACCTTGCAAACTTCCTAAAAGGGTCTTGCAATCTTACAGGGATCCCTGGACTACATTTTGAGAACTGCTAGATTAGCAAAACAGTCAGAGATAGACAAACAGAAATCAAGCACAGCCACTCGGCCTGACTTATCAATGAGGGCATTTGTGGTTGAGCAGGCATTTTTCTCTCTGGTACTTGCAATGGGAAACAATGAATGTTTGGAGAAGGCTCCTTGGAAATGTTGACATTATGAGTTAAAGGAGAAAGGAGAGTTTAACTTAGAAGAGAGAGCAAGAGCCCTAGCACCTGAAGTCTTCGGTTTTCATTCCTCATTTTTTAACTATAGGTGACATGTCTCTTCAATATTGCCTTCTTCTGCAAAATGAAAATTTTAGACCACATTCATGATTTCAAAAGTCCCTTGCTGTTCTAACCACTTCTAATTAATTAATGTGATGAAAGCGCAGTGATTTTAATACTCCGAGCACTGCAAACTTGTCTCAGTTCACGAGAGGGTACAAAAATGTGGCCTTAGCAATTTCCACAGACTTGCACAATGCCCTGCTCCAGTGGGGGTCCTCAGAACAGATAACAGCACTGCTACCCGGCATCCTGAGTGCTCAGTTTGGAGGCTTGATGAGATCAAACTCCAATTTTCACCAAAAATATCTCTACTATTTGGCCTGCAGAACAAAAGCATAAACAAAAACCTTGATTTGACTAAAATACCAGCAGAGAGGGACACCATCTGTGACCTTGCTAAGGAATTTTAGAACTGAGCAACTAAGGGAGAAATTTGCAAGAGCTCCAGTACTGAATTTACTGTTTTTAAGACTGCCTGGGAAACCTACAAAGAAAAAAATAACAATAATAATAGTACGACGTTGGCCTGCCAATGGTTTAGTTCAGATGTGTTCCACTTAAGAATCTAATGGAAAAAAATTGTGTATTAATCATAGCGAATTGGAAAATATAATGGAAGAAAAGACATATCTTGTCTCAAAAAAAGATAAAAATAGCTAAAAATAAATTTATCAATAAATGTGCAGTTGCCATAAAGAACATTTTATAATTTACTCTTGGACACAAAACTAATCACCCAGAAAGATACACTATGTTCTTAGCTAGGAAGACTCCTTATATGAAAGAAATCAAGTCTCCCTAAGTTGATCTATAAATTTAATACAATTCCAATCAGATTTTTAAATGGATTTTTTTAAATCACAGAAGTATAGTCTAAACCTTGTATATAAAAATCAATATGACTTGGCAATAAAATTCTGAAAAAAAAAGAGTAATTAAGGAGAACTGGAACTGAACCAAGCAGATATTTTAAAATATTAAAACCTTCAATAAATAAAATAATGTTACACATACATCAGTAGAAAGGATTAGAAAGTTGATAAATAGGCCTGGCGCAGTGGCTCACACCTGTAATCCGAGCATTCTGGGAGGCCGAGGTGGGCGGATCACCTGAGGTCGGAATTCAAGACCAACATGACCAACATGGAGAAACTCCGCCTCTACTAAAAACACAAAAATTAGCCAGGCGTGGTGGCACATGCCTGTAATCCCAGGTACTCGGGAGGCTGGGGCAGGAGAATCGTTTGAACCCGGGAGGCAGGGGATGGGGTGAGCTGAGATCACACCACTGCACTCCAGCCTGGGCAACAAGAGTGAAACTCTGCCTCAAAAAAAAAAAAAAAAAAAAGAAAGTTGATAAATAGACTAAAATACATATAGAAATTGATAACATATTGAAGGTACATTAAAATCAATGAGAAAGAACAGAATATTTACAATAAGTGGTCTTAGAACTACTGGGTAAACAAACACATGGACACGTTTCAAAGGGACCACATATTTAAACATAAAAAAGCAAGCTGTACTTTGGGAGGCCAAGGAAGGTGGATCACTTGGGATCAGGAGCTCGAGACCAGCCTGACCAACAGGTGAAACCCCATCTCTACCAAAAATACAAAATTAGCTGGGTGTTGTGGTGTGCGCCTGTAATCCCAGTTGCTCGGGAGGCTGAGGCAGGAGAATTGCTTGAACCCAGGAGGTGGAGCTTTCAGTGAGCCGAGATTGTCCCACTGCACTCCAACCTGGGCAACAAAGTGAGATTCCGTCTCAGAAAAAAAAAAAAAAAAAAAAAAAGCAAGCTGTAAAAGCATATAGAAATCATAGCAGGAAAAAAAGCAAGCTCTAGGCCGGGCACAGAGGCTCATGCCTGTAATCCCAGCACTTTGGGAGGCTGAGGCGGGCGCATCACGAGGTCAGGAAATTGAGACCATCCTGGCTAACACGGTGAAACCCTGTCTCTACTAAAAATACAAAAAAAATTAGCCAGGTGTGGTGGTGGGTGCCTGTAGTCCCAGCTATTCGGGAGGCTGAGGCAGGAGAATGGTGTGAACCCGGGAGGCAGAGCTTGCAGTGAGCAGAGATTGAGCCACTGCACTCCAGCCTGGGCGACAAAGCGAGACTGTCTCAAAAAAAAAAAAAAAAAAAAAAAAAGAAGAAGAAAATGTATTCTGATTTACTTGTGTGTGTATAAAATATCTCTGCAAGGAGGATACACAGAAAGCACAATATTCATAGAATCCAGGGGGGAAAATAGCTGAAAAAGAGGGGCCGCAAGAAGATATCCTTTCATTCCTACTAAATTTTGAATCATAAATTGACCTATTTTTAAATTAGTATATGTTTTTTGAAAAAAGAAAATGATCAAAAGGGTGTGTATTGGATATCCTAATGTACGTGGCACAGTGCTAGGTATTTTCTAGTCACAGAGACAAATCCAACTTGGAACCTCTCCTTTCTTGAAGGAGCTTAGCATCTTCTAGTAGAGGAGGGGTTTTGCCATTATGGCCAGGCTGGTCTCGAACTCCTGACCTCAGGTGATCCGCCCGCCTCAGCCTCCTGAAGTGCTGGGATTATAGGCGTGAGCCACTGCTCCTGGCCTCTCCTGGATTTTTCTTCCTCCATGTTCCGTAAATGTCAGTGTTCTGCAGGGTTCTGAGGACTTCTTTTCTCATTCCTGGGTAATCCCATCCACTCTAGTAAATTTATTAATAACTGTCATCTGCATGCTGAGTTCTCCAACATGTATGTCTCAATCCTTGTCATCCCTCCTGGGCTGTATACATGTGTCTGTGTATGTCTCTAATTCATTTTTACAGAGTGGTCCCACAAGGATCAACACGTCTAAAATCAAATCCATCACTTTCTCCACCCACAAGGATACCCCCTAGAAGCCCCAAACTTGATATTCCTCCCTAATTCTCTTAATCTCAATGGATTTTTCATCCTGTGCTTCATTATTTAAAAGAAGGGTTAATTTTATTTTATTTATTTATTTATTTTTTCGAGATGGAGTCTCGCTCTGTCGTCCAGGCTGGAGTGCAGTGGCCGGATCTCAGCTCAATGCAAGCTCCGCCTCCCGGGTTCACGCCATTCTCCTGCATCAGCCTCCCAAGTAGCTGGGACTACAGGCGCCCGCCATCTCGCCCGGCTAGTTTTTTGTATTTTTTTAGTAGAGACGGGGTTTCACCGGGTTAGCCAGGGTGGTCTGGATCTCCTGACCTCGTGATCCGCCCGTCTCGGCCTCCCAAAGTGCTAGGATTACAGGCTTGAGCCACCGCGCCCGGCCAATTTTATTTTCAAGTCTGTCTTTGTTTGCTTGTTTTCTTCTTTTGCCTGAATGCTAAGAGAAGCCTCTCCTACTCTCAAATCAGAAAAAAAAAAAAAAAAAAAAAAAAAAGTCCATACCTTTATTTATTCATTTTACACTTTAATTAAATCTTTTATTTTGCTGAAAGTTATTTTGGTATGAGGTAGGGATCTGATGTTCCAATACCAATTGTTGAAAAAAAATCCATCCTTCCTTCTATTTGTTTGAATTAGTGTTCAGCTCGTTCTCTGGAGTTTTCCAAGTAATAAATGTAATTAATGAAAGTTCCACTTTACTTTCCAGTGTTTATACTACTTATATTAATCAGGACTTTTGGGTTGGCAGCAATAGAAATATAGAAACTGAGCCAGGCACTGTGGCTCACACCTCTAATCCCAGCACTTCGGGAGGCCACTGTGGGAGGATCACTTGAGCACAGAAGCTCAGGACCACTCTGGGTAACATAGTGAGACCGGTCTCTACAAAAAAATAAAAACAAAAAGTATTAGCCAGGTGTGGTGGTACATGCCTGTAGTTCTAGCTACTTGGAAGGCTAAGGCAGGAGGATCCCTTGAGCCCAAAAGTTCCAGGCTGCAGTGAGCTATGATTGTGCCACTGCACTCCCGCCTGGACAACAGAGACCTTGTCACAAAAAAAGGAAAGAAAGAAATACATACAGAAATCCAACACTGATATAATTCGAATATTTGTCTCCTCCAAATCTCATGCATGTTGAAATGTAATCCCCAGAGTTGGAGGTGGGAGGTGACTGGACCATGGGGGCAGATCCCTCATGAATGGTTTCCCACCATCACCTTGGTGGTAAGTTGGTTCTCAGTTAGTTCATGTGAAAGCTGATTATTTAAAAGAGCCTGGGACCAGGCCTGGCGTGGTGAGTCACGCCTGTAATCCTAGCACTTTGAGAGGCTGAGGTGGGCGGACTGCCTCAGTTCAGGAGTTTGAGACCAGCCTGGGCAACACGGTGAAACCCTGTCTCTACTAAAATACAAAAAATTAGCTGGGCGTGGCAGCGTGCCCTTGTAGTCTCAGCTACTCAGGAGGCTGAAGCAGGAGAACTGCTTGAACCCGGGAGGCGGAGGTTGCAGTGAACCGAGATTGCACCACTGCACTCCAGCCTGGGACAGAGCAAGACTAAAAAGCAAAACAAAACAAAACAAGAGGCTGGGACCTCCCACCTCTCTGTCTTGCTCCTGCCCTCACCATGTGAGGCACCTACTCCCACTTCAACTTCTGCCATGAGTAAAAACTCCCTGAGGCCTCACCAGAAGCAGTTGCCAGCACCATGCTTCCTGTAAAGCCTGCAGAACTGTGAGCCAATTAAACCTCTTTTCTTTATAAATTACCCAGCCTCAGATATTTCTTTACAGCAATGCAAGAATGGCCTAATACACTGCCTTCAGCAAGAAACAAAAGTGCTAATTGGACAGAATTAGCTTCAGTCCTGGCTGGACTGGAGGATTCATATGACATCTTCATTAATCTGCCTCGCCATCCCTCCGCTCTGCTTTTTCCTGTGTGGTTCTCATTTTCAGACAGGTACACGATAAACAGAGGCAAGATATTTAAGTCCAACTACAGGTCCCATTTAACAGTCTCTTTTTACTAGTGACATAACTCCTTGGAGCCTAAGGAGGCTGCCTGGCAATGTTATTTTTGGTTATTTTGTTCACCAAAATCAATACAGATATTATCATCTTGACATGCTGGGCCAGGCAGCTCTGAGTGACTTGAACACAGTTGGAGCTGGACCACACCTTGTCTAGTTCTGAGCTCTGCTTCCCACTAAAACCCCGGAGTCTCAGGATATGGACAGGGAGTATTGATAGGGTAGTTTGCAGAAGGGATCTTACCTTTGCATAAACATCCACTTTTGCTGTATTTCAATCCTATCATCCAAAGAGGTTTCCTAAAGTTTTCTCCCTGCATTTGTTCAGCAGTGATGCGTGAGGGAAGTGCCCCAGGAAGACCCAGGGCCTGGCTGCCCCAGAAGTTTGGGTTTGCTCATTGCTTAGGTTCCTACCACGGACCCTTGATTGCAATTGCCAGAGTTCAACTTGAAGGTTAAACCTTAGCCATACAGTTAGGAGCAAAGTACAGAATTCATTTATTGCAACTTGGTGTGATTATGAAACTGGTTCTCAGCATTTTCAAATATTTGGCTCTGTTTTTTCTGTTTCCAGCCAAGCCACCTTGGTCTGGAATCTGTCACTTTGATGATACTTTTTGCTAAAGGCTTTGATATCTGAGTTAGAGTTCCACTTTAAAGGGGCTGTAATCCAAAAAACTCCTTAGCATCCCAAGGGCCTTGTCTGCTGACAGAATAGACTATCAACTGCCTCCCTGCTATGGGGGAAATCTACAGTGGCCCCCAACTCCACATGTTCCCTGAGAACCTTTTACTAGAAACTCACTCTCTGTACCAATTTTTTCTTTTCTTTTCTTTCTTTCTTTCTTTCTTTCTTTCTTTCTTTCTTTCTTTCTTTCTTTCTTTCTTTCTTTCTTTCTTTCTTTCTTTCTTTCCTTCCTTCCTTCCTTCCTTCCTTTTTCTTTCTTTCTTTCTTTCTTTCTTTCTTTCTTTCTTTCTTTCTTTCTTTCTTTCTTTCTTTCTTTCCTTCCTTCTTTTTTATTGTTGTTGTTTTTGAGACAGTCTTCCTCTGTCACTCATGCTGGAGTGCAGTGGTGCAATCTCGGCTCACTGCGGCCTCTGCCTCCCGGGTTCAAGTGAGATTCTCTTGCCTCAGCCTCCTGAGTAGCTAGGATTACAGGTGCCCACCACCACACCTGGCTAATTTTTGTATTTTTAGTAGAGATAGGGTTTCACCATGTTGGCCGGGCTGGTCTCGAACTCCTGATCCACCCACTTCAGCCTCCCAAAGTGCTGGGAATACAGGCATGAGCCACTGCATCCAGCCTCTCTGTGGCAATTTCTGCCTTCATGAAGGCCTTCCTCCTGAAGCTTAGTAGAGTGGTTGTGCTCTCTGCACCATCTCCAGTTTCTCCAGTGGGCTTAGCTCCCTGCTCTTCTGCACTCCCTTCACCACCAACTCCACATGAGGATTGTCCTCCCCTATGACCTCATGTGTCAATGTCACCTATAGGTTTATAGTTTTGGGGGGAGGGGTAAGAGAGTGAGAGAGCGTTCTTGGAAGTTATAACTGGGAAGCCATATAGCAGCAGGGACCTGCGGCAGAGGCCGGAGGTCTCCTCTGCCTTGTGGTTGGCTGGTGAGGGTGCTTGTGGCAGATAGAGTGAGGTTGCTGCCTGTGTGAGTGTTTGGCAGCTGCCTGGCAAGGCTCTGGGTGCAGACAATTTGAATTCTCTAACTGCATGGAGAAGGAGAGACCGTGGGGAAAAATAAGAGTGAGATCAGATGGGAGAAGATATTTGTAGCTTCTTAAACCAAACATGGACTAATATCTAGAGCATACAGGGAAAGAAAAGAAAGACAGAACTTCAGCTGAAAAAGGGAAAGAGAAGGGTGCGAACCCAAACAAGTGCAACAACAACAACAACAGGCAATGAAAGAAGAGGAAGCCCAAAAGGCGAATAAACCCATGAAGATATGCAGGGAAATTATACTAAAACAGGAATAGAGCCCTTCAGACCTGCTAGGGCATGACATAGACAGCCGATAACAGGCCGGGCGCGGCGGCTCACGCCTGTAATCCCAGCACTTTGGGAGGCCAAGGTGGGCGGATCACGAGGTCAGGAGATCAAGAGCATCCTGGCGAACACAGTGAAACCCCATCTCTACTAAAAATCCAAAAAAATAAAAAAATTAGCTAGGTGTGGTGGCGGGCTCCTATAGTCCCAGCTACTCGGGAGGCTGAGGCAGGAGAATGGCATGAACCTGGGAGGTAGAGCTTGCAGTGAGCCGAGATTGTGCCACTGCACTCCAGCCTGGGCGACAGAGTGGGACTCTGTATAAAAAAAAAAAAGAAGAAGAAAGCCGATGGTGGCTGGGCACTGTAGCTCACGCGTGTAATCTCAGCACTTTGGGAGGCTGAGGTGGGTGGATCACTTGAGGTCAGGAATTCAAGACCAGCCTGATCAACATGGCAAAACCCTGTCTCTACTAAAAATGCAAAATTAGCCAGGTGTGGTGGTGCATGACTGTAATCCCAGCTACTTGGGAGGATGAGGCAGGAGAATCGCTTGAACCCAGGAGGCAAATGTTGCAGTGAGCCGAGATCGCACCATTGCACTTTAGTCTGGGCAACAAGAGCGAAACTCAGTCTCAAAAAAAAAAAGAAAAAGAAAGTTGATGATACTGAGAGTGCCCGGGAAAGCCAGTAAGTACTGCAGCAGATTGTGGACTGGGGCACCTATTCCAGACAGCTTCCTGGTGGAACTTGGTCAAGTCAGGGATTAGCCCATGCCTAGTAATTCCTCTCCAAAAGAGCAATTATCTCATCTTTCAGGTTCCTACCATGGACCCTCCATCACAATTGCCAGACTCCAACTCTAAGGTTAAACCTTATCCATATAGTTGTCCCACAGCGGACATGAAAGAGGATGTTCATTGCAGCATTGGTTGTTACCGTGGGAATGTGGAGATAGCCTAGGTGTCCATTGCAGAGGTAATGGGTAAGAAAAATGGTGGCAGATGTACACTATGGAGTATTCCATAGCAGTGAGAAGCAATGAGCCACATGCACATGCAGCATAGACTGACTTTAAAAACAGCGATTGATGGCAATCACAGGAAACAGAAAGACAATACAGCACAATACCTTTATGTAAATCAATAACATGTGTACGGGCTGGCACGGTGGCTCATGCCTATAATCCCAAGCATTTTAGGAGGCTGAGGCAGGAGGATCACTTGATTCCAGGAGATCAAGGTCAGCCTTGGCAACACAGTGAGACCCTGTCTCTACCAAAAATAAAACAAAAATGAGCCAGGCATGGTTGTGCACACCTGTAGTCCCAGCTACTTGGGAAGCTGAGGTAGGAGAATCACTTGAGCCTGGGAGGTCGAGGCTGCAGTGAACTGTGATTGCAACACTACACTCCAGCCTGGGTAACAGGGAAGACCCTCTAGGTGTCTCAAAATAAATAAATAGGCCGGGCACAGTGGCTCACACCTGTAATCCCAGCACATTGGGAGGCTGAGGCAGGTGGATCACCTGAGGTCAGGAGTTTGAGACCAGCCTGACCAATATGGTGAAACCAGGTCTCTACTAAAAATACAAAAATTAGCCAGGCATGGTGGCAGGTGCCTGTAGTCCCAGCTGCTTAGAAGGCTGAGACAGGAAAATTGCTTGAATCTGGAGGCAGAGGTTGCAGTGAGCTGAGATGGCACCACTGCACTCCTGTCTGGGCAACAGAGCGAGACTCTGTCTCAAAATAAAAAGATAAAGTAAAATAAAACAAAACAAAATAAAATAAAAAAAATAGTACATGCATGATAGCAGTGATGGTTGCGCAATATAATGAATATACTAAAAACCATTGAGTTGTACATGTTAAAATTGTATTGTATGTGAATTATATTTCTCAACTTAAAAATGCATGTATATAAAATAATAGTAAATGGTTTAATAAGAACAAATAAAAATATTTAACTTCAAATACATTAGGATGGTTTGGGGGTTAGGCAAAGGGGAGTAAAAATAGAGGCAAAAATAAATAAAAGAATAAAGCTTTGTGCAACTCCGTGATTAAAAACATGGGTTGTTGGCTGGGCGTGGTGGCTCACACCTGTAATCCCAGCATGCTGGGAGGCTGAGGCGGGTGAATCACCTGAGGTCAGGAGTTTGAGACCAGCCTGACCAACATGGTGAAACCCCGTCTACACTAAAAAAGTACAAAAATTAACTGGGCGTGGTGGCGTGCGCCTGGAGTCCCAGCTACTCAACAGGTGGAGGTGCGGAGGTTGCAGTAAGCCGAGATCGTGCCACTGGCACTCCAGCCTGGGCGACAGAGCAAGACTCCATCTCAAAAAACAAACTAAACCAAAACCAAAACAAAACAAAAAAACCATGAGTTGTTGCCAGTGAGGTCGGTCTCTGATGCAGCAAACCTGCCACCGGTGGAGGTCCCTCTTCTCCTGCTAGCCTGGTGCTTCCTGGAAAACAGCCCCGTTTGAGAATATCACCAGTTCCAACTTCTTTCCCAGCCTCCTCTAACTTTGAGCCCAAGTCTCTTTCCACACCAGAAAGCCTTATTATCCTCTTTTCTAATAGCCCTTGATTCTAAATTAGGAAAAGCCCTGATTGTCAAGAAAAATGGAGCTGTTTTCCTCTTTCTCATGGGCAAAGAAGGCTCAGTATTTAGATACCACCATTCTCTGATCTCCACTGCCTGGAAGGGAGAGCCACTGGTGGTTTCATTGCAGTGGAGCTTTCTCTGCCCCACAGAGTGGGGTAAATTGCTTCTAATGAAACAAAGACAAACTGAGTTCGGTTTTACATCCAAATAGACTGAATCTTCATACCTTGCTTACACAGGTAATAGAAATCTACTCAAACTACCTTAAGCCAAGAAAGCAAGTTTACTGTGGAATACAAGAGCTCAGTGTTGGAACTCAAATTTTGAAAGTATAATGAGACCTCAAGAAGAGAACAAAGCAGGAAGCTAGGAAGCTGCCAGGAAGCAGCGCTGCTGCTCACTGTCTCTGTCTCTCTCTCCCTCTTCTCTGCACGAGGTAGAACGTGGCTTCTTCTCAACTAGTAGAGATCTGTATCGAGTCACTAAACCTCAACTCTCAATTCCTGGGAGTAAAAAACCTGACTGGCTCAGCTTGGGTCACGCATCTCCCAATCCAGTTAGCCACTGGGGAGGTGGAGGCAGCTGTGATGTGGGAGTGGGAAGTGGGGTGGCATGCTACAGAAACCCACCCTGAACACAGAGAGGTCAATTCTCAAAGAAAGAGGTTCTAAGCTGGCCAGATATCCCCAGGAGTCTACGAAACTATTTACAAAGATCCATTCTCTATTCATCAGAAATAAACACTTTAGTTAATTTAAAAAAAAAAAAAACACCAAAATTAGGCCACATTCGGTTATCACAGTACGATAATATTAGAAATTAAAACTAAAAATGTAAATGAAAAACAGTCAATAAACATTTAAAACACTGCAATTATGGAATAAGATAAAACTATTCAAGAAAACTTATGACCTGAAACGATTTTATTAATTAGGAAAAAGTTAAAATAAATAAATCAATAATTTTGCTCAAGAAGTTAGAAAAGAAGCAGTAGGAAAAAATTAAGTCTAAGGAAAGCAGAAGGAAGAAATTGAGAAAGATAAGAGCTAAAATAAAATTTTAAGTGCAAAAATGGTATTAAATAAATTCAGGAGCTGTTTCTCTGAAACAAAATAGACACATCTCTGGCAAGTATAATTCATACAATATGAATATGTAACATTAAACATTAGAAAGGCGACAAATTTAGATGCAGAAGACAGTTAAATATAAAAGAACACCTTCTACAAATAAATTTATTTGAAAAGCTGGACAAAATAAATGATCTTATAGAAAGATATCAATGACCAAAATTAATGCAAAAAGAAGCAGCAAAACTGAACAGAACAATAAATTTGGAAGAGTTGAAATTGTCATTGGGGGGAAAAACCTGCCAATGAAGCAGGCACATACAGCAGGTAGCTGTGTAGTTGAGTCCAACTTCTGAGTAGATGTTAATGTTACCTAAAATTATGCAGAACACAGAAAAAGATGAATAATCTCCCATTCATTTCACCAAGCGAACATAACTTTAATATCAGAACTTCACAATATTGGATAATTAAAGCACAGTGTTAACTTATTCATGCTTCAAGACAATCCCCCATCCCCTTTTTTTTTCAGACGAAGTCTCACTCTGTCGCCCAGGCTGGAGTGCAATGGTGTGATCTCGGCTCACTGCAAGCTCTGCCTCCCAGGTTCACACCATTCTCCTGCCTTAGCCTCCCAAGTAGCTGGGACTACAGGCGCCCGCCACCATGCCCAGCTAATTTTTTGTATTTTTAGTAGAGATGGGGTTTCATCGTGTTAGCCAGGATGGTCTCAGTCTCCTGACCTCGTGATCCACCCACCTTGGCCTCTCAAAGTGCTGGGATTACAGGCGTGAACCACCACGCCTGGCTGACAACCCCCTTTTTTGATGTGCATGGTGAGGAGGTGGATTAATTGCTGATTTAGTTCATACAGTGCAGGATGGAAAGGAGGTACAAATCAAGGCTGACCAAGAAAGGCATGTCTTTCCCTGGAGTCCTTGGATTCCATCTCCACAGCTGAAAGTGTGTCCATAATTGGTGGGTTCTTGGTCTCACTGACTTCAAGAATGAAGCCGCGGACCCTTGTGGTGAGTGTTACAGTTCTTAAAGGTGGTGTGTCCAGAGTTTGTTCCTTCAGATGTTCAGATGTGTCCAGACTTTCTTCTTTCTGGTGGGTTCATGATCTCGCTGACTTCAGGAGTGAAGCTGCAGACCTTTGCGGTGAGTGTTATAGCTCTTAGCGGCGACACGTCTGGAGTTGTTCATTCCTTCTGGTGGGTTAGTGGTCTTGCTGGTCTCAGGAGTGAAGCTGTAGACCTTCACAGTGAGTGTTACAGTTCATAAAGGTGGCGTGTCCGGAGTTGTTTGTTCCTCCCGTCCGGAGTTGTTCATCCCTCCCGGTGGGTTTGTGGTCTCACTGGCTTCAAAAATGAAGCTGCAGACCTTCGCAGTGAGTGTTACAGTTCATAAAGGTGGCGTGTCCGGAGTTGTTTGTTCCTTCCGTCCGGAGTTGTTCATCCCTCCCGGTGGGTTTGTGGTCTCACTGGCTTCAAAAATGAAGCTGCAGACCTTCGCAGTGAGTGTTACAGCTCATAAAGGCGGCGCTAACGCAAAGAGTGAGCAGCAGCAAGATTTATTGCAAAGAGAGAAAGAACAAAGCTTCCACAGCATGGAAGGGGACCCCAGAAGGTTGCCGCTGCTGGCTCCGGTGGCCTGCGTTTATTCCCTTATTTGGCCCCACCCACATCCTGCTGATTGGTCCATTTTACCAAGAGCTGATCTGTTCGTTTTACAGAGTGCTGAGTGGTCCATTTTGACAGAGTGCTGATTGGTGCATTTACAATCCTTTAGCTAGACAGAAAAGTTCTCCAAGTCCCCAGCCGACACAGAAGTCCAGCCGGCTTCACCTCTCAATCCCCCCCCTCTAAACAGGACACCTTACTGCTGTTGGGAATTTGGCCGATGATCGCTCTAGCTACTTCCTGCTGGATAGGGGCAAAGAAAGGGCCCTGCAGTTGTTGTGTCCTCCAGAGGGGAACTCTTTAGGCCAGTGGAAGGGCCAGCGGGTCAGTCCAGGGGTCCTCGGTAGATGTTGTTAGTTGAGCTCATTTGGGGTTCCATTTGTAAGACCATCTGTAGCTTGATGGCCTTGATCCTAGAGTAAACAAATTTGACAAGCAGGTTAAAAATACAGAGTCCAAAGGCAAGTAATAGCAAGATGGCTGCCATGGGACCTAGAAAGGGGAGAAGCCATGTTTCCCAACTCCAGAGGTTGGTATAAGAGTTTGAAAGGCATTGTCTGATTTCAGAAGTCTTTTCCTGTAAACACCGGGTGGCATCTCAACTGGTTAGTGTAAACACAACACTCTTCCCCTAAGAAGGTGCAGAGTCCTCCTTTCTCAGCAATGAGGAGATCTAGGTCTCAGCAGTTTTTGAGAATCACTGCTGCCAAAAAGTCTATTTGGGATTGTAGAGTAAGGATAGATTTCATTATTTCTTGCAAACCATCTAAGAAATCTTTTGAGAGTGTGTGGTAGTAGGATAATGCATGTTACACTGTTAACTTTTAGCAAACTTTACTTTAGTTGAAAACCTTGTGTGGGATTTTAATTTTTCTTTGCTATTAATAAAACATCGTTCAGTCCATATTAACTTAGAATTGGTATAGATGGTTCCTTCCTGATTCTGTAAGTACTTTAAGATTTGGCTGAGTGCAAAAAACTCACACGTTTGTATGGTAATAATTAAGAATTAGGTCCCCTGTTAGGAAACCTGCTGGGTTAAGGATTTTTGATAGGATTGATAAGAAGGCTATGAGTTGTCAGGGGCCTCAGTGCTTTTGGGCTATGCCCTCATTTGCACTGACAACAAGATGGTATTGGAGTGTTATAGGGTCACGGAGAAGACCTTCAATTATCAATTAGAGGTTTTAAATTTACCCTGGCTTTTAAAGGAATAGGGTATACTGTTTTTGTTGCTGTTGTTGTTGTTGTTGTTTTGATTTTTTTTTAACTACTTGCATTTCTCTGTCTTTGTCTCTCTTTTTGACTCCCTCTTTGTCTGTCTCTTCCTTTCTATCTCTGACTTTCTGTCTGTCTCTTCCTCTCTCTGTCTCTCTCTTTGACTTCCTATCTTTCTCTTTCTCTCTCTCTCTCTCATCTCTCTGACCCTCTCTCTCTCTCTCTCTCTCTCTCTTTCTCTGACTTTCTGTCTCTTTCTCTCTTTTCTTCTTTGACTTTGTCTCTCTCTTTCTCTCTGCTGGTCTTTCCCTGCTGCCAACTGCTTATGCTGCTGTTCTCCCCTCTCCTTCCCCTTTCTGATGGCCTCGGCAGCGTAAGACTGCCACTTCCTTGGGTTTTTGCACTGTGTGCAATAACTCCAGGATTTCCTTGTGGTATTTAATGGGGGTCCCCCAGAGGTTAGGAACTCCCTTACTTTCCATATTGCAGCATGGGCATGTAGAATTAGATAAACATACTTGATATCTGCATACACATTTTTTCTTTTTCCCTTTCCCAGTTCTAAGACTCAGGTAAGTGCCACTAGTTCTGCTAACTGGGTGCTGGTCCCTGGGGGAAGAGGCTTACTTTCAAGTATGGTTATATCACTAACTATGGCATAATCTGCCCTTTGTATCCCATTTTCCACAAATGAACTTCCATCGCTATACAGGTTAAAGTCAGGATTAGCTAAGGGGACTTCTAAGAGATCATCTCGGGTGGCATAATTCTGGACTATAATTTGTTGACAGTCATGCTCGATTGGTTCCTCATCCTCTGGGAGAAAAGTGGCAGGGTTGAGGGCCATGCATGTACGTATTTGAAGCACCAGTCCCTCAAGGAGTAGCACCTGGTATCTAAGTAGGCAGTTGTCTGAGAGTCATAAACTTCCTTTGGCACCAAGTATGACATTTACATCATGAGTAGTCCAGACAGTGAGATCCTTTCCATGTATTATTTTGATAGCCTCTGACACTAAGACGGTCACCACTGCCACTGCCCATAAACAGTGAGGCCAGCCTTTTGCTACTACATCAATTTCCTTACTTAGGTATGCCACTGGTTGTGGGATTGTCCCACAAGTCTGAGTAAGGACTCTGAGAGCTATCCCTGCTCTCTCTGTGATGTATAAAGAGAAGTTTTGTCCTGTGGGAAGGCTTAAAGCTGGAGTTTGTACTAGGGCCTGCTTTAAGGTTTTGAAGGCTGTTTCTGCCCCTGGCTCCCATTCTACTAGATAAGTATTTGCCCTCTGAGTCTCCTTGATTAGAGTATAGAGGGGCCTGGCTATCTTGCTGTATCCGGGGATCCATAGTTGGCAAAAGGCGGTAATTCCAGGGAACTCTCACAACTGTTTTAATGCCTTAGGGTGAGGATAAGCCAGTATAGGCTGTATTCGTTCCTTGCTGAGGGCCCTGGTTTCTCTGGCTAAGATTAGGCTTAGATATTTGACCTGCTGTAAGCAAACCTGGGCCTTTGACCTAGATGCCTTGTATCCTTGATTAACTAGAAAGTTCAAGAGATCTAGAGTAGCCTGCTGGCATGAGGCTTCCGAACTGGTAGCCAAAAGTAAATCATCCACATACTGAAAGACCAGAGTGCCTGGACTTGAGAAGTGGCCTAGATTTTGGGCCAGTGCCTGACCAAACAGGTGAGGGCTATCCCTAAACCCTTGGGGCAAGACCGTCTGCGTAAGTTGGGACATGTGGTCTGTGGGAACCTCAAAGACAAAGAGAAACTGCAAGTCAGAGTGCAGGGGAATACAGAAGAAGGCATCCTTGAGGTCCAGAACAGTGAACCGTTCTGCTTCTTCTGGTATTTGAGAGAGCAGGGTATAGGGTTTGGGTACAACTGGATATAGAGGAATTACTGCCTCATTGATGAGTCTAAGATCTTGCACTAGTCTCCATTGACTGGTTTTTGTACTCCTAGAATTGGGGTGTTGCAGGAACTGCTGCATTTCCTTACTAAGCCTTGAACTTTTAAATGTTTAACAATATCCTGTAATCCTTTATGAGTTTCAGACCTTAAGGGATATTGCCTTTGATAGGGAAAAGTGGTGGGGTATTTTAGCCTGATTTGGACTGGGCGGGCATTTTTTGCCCTTCCAAATTGTCCTTCCAATGCCCAGACCTCAGGGTTGATTCCCTCCTCAAGTAGGGGACAAGAAATGGGTAATCTGTTCCCCCTATTCATGTAGATAATAGCTCCAGCTTTGGCTAATATATCCCTCCCCAATAAGGGTGTGGGACTTTCAGGCATGACAAGAAAGGCATGTGAAAAGAGCAAAGTCTCCCAATTACAACTGAGGAGGTGGGAGAAATACCTAGTTACAGGCTGTCCCAGGATTCCTTGGATGGTAATGGTCCTTGAGGGCAGTCATCCAGGACAGGAGATTAGCATGAGAAGGCCATGCCAGTGTCCAGGAGGAAGTCGATTTCCTGGCCCTCAATGGTTAAACATACCCGGGGCTCAGTTAGGGTGATGACATGAGCTGGAGCTTGTCCCTGGCATGCTCAGTCCTGTTGGATCATCTGGTTAGGGGCTTCTGACCCAGAGAACCTTTGTCCTTTGGGTCAGTGCACCTTCCAGTGATTGCCTCAGCATAGCGGACATGGACAAGGGGGCGTCTTGTTTCTTGTTGGACATTCTTTTTTAAAGCATCCTTGTAAACCACACTGATAATATGCCCTACCAGGTGATGGGCCTGCTCCATTTTCTGTCCTCTCTGAACCACCAAAGTTTGTTTGTCTGAGGGCCATGACTAAGGCTGTGGCCTTTCTCTCATCTTGCTTTTCCTTTTGGGCATGTTCCTCTTGGTCCCCATTATGGAACACCAAGGTTGCCAGGTTTAATAATACCTCCAGATTTTGTTCAGGGCCCAGGGCTCATTTTTGGAGCTTTCTCCTGATATCTGTGGCTGATTGGGTAATAAATTTAACTTTTAGGATCAATTGACCCTCTAGCAAGTTGGGTGACAGGGGAGTATATTTCCTTAAGGCCTCCCATTGCTGCTTGAGGAAGGCAAGATTTTCTTCCTTTCCCTGAGTTATGGTAGACATCATTGACTGATTCATTGGCTTTTTCCTAATTCTTCTTAGTCCTTCTAGAAGACAGGTCAACAGATGCTTACGACTCCAGTCCCCATGATATGAGTCAAGGTCCCAGTGGGGATCCATACCGGGGATGGCTTACTGACCAGTAGGGAATTTGTCCCTTTCTTTGGCTGTCATTCTATCATTTACTTGACTAAGATACCAGGTATCTCCAAACTCTCGGACTGAAGTTAAAGCTACATTCTTTTCATTAAAGGCCATGGTTTAATCTAACAATAGCATGACATCTCTCCAAGTGAGATAGAAGGTTTGCCCTAGACCCTGTAGGACATCTATGTACCTATCAGGGTCATCTGAAAACTTCCCAGGTCTGCCTTGATCTGCTTGAAATCAGAGAGAGAGAAGGGGACATGTACCCGGGTTTGGCCAAATTCCCCTCCCCCTGCAGCTTGAAGGGGACATAACCAATAACTTGGGGGTTTCTGTGGTCCTTTGGAGATTTCTTTGCTTGTTTCCTTCTGGGTGGGGGAGATTAGAGGAGGCTTATCATTAATAGGAAGGGGAGCTATGGGGAGGTTAGCATATGGGGGTAAGCTGAGAGGTCCTCCTGTGGGATGTAAATTGCAAGCTTTGCATAGTTGTGGATTCTCCTTCAATGAAAAGAAAGCTTAGACATAAGGTATTTCACTCCATTTGCCTTCCCTCTTACAGAAAAAGTCAAGCTGCAGGGTAGTATTGTAATTTATACTTCCCTCAGGTGGCCATTTTTCCCCATCAGAGAGAGAATATTGGGACCAGGCTATAGTACAGAAAAAAATGAGCCACCTCTTTTTCAGGGTTTGCAGGTCAAATTGGTCCCAATGGCTTGGATACATTTCAAGTGTGAGCCTGTTGATGCCTGAATGTTTCCCATCTGACAGAAAAAGCTGCCTGCGGTTTTAGTTTGTTTCTCTCCCTGCCCAAGAACCCACAATGGTTCCTGGACCCTGTTGATTGGAATAGTTGTGCTCACCGACATAGCAGCAGAAACAGTAGCTTTCCTCATAGACCACAAGGAGGAGCGAGGAAGGTTGGATTTAGTGGCCCTTACTGACACATTCTCGAAAACTGTTAGAGTCCTAAGCATTCTCCTGTTAGTTTTGGGACTTTACTCCTGTCCTATTATGATGTTACGTCCCAAAAATGAAGTGGAGGGCTATACCCTGAGGGAGGGAAGGGATCTCCAGAGTTGGAAGAGTGATGCCTTTTGTACTCACTTATATGAATAGGAAGAATACAATTTCTGAGGCTCCCCTATCCTACCTTAGGAATAGCTGTTGTTAGGCCTGCTTGTCTGAGGAGGGATCCTAAAATTCCAGATAGTACCCCCTACGATGGGACTTTGGGCAAAAACTATGTCTTTCCGATTGGTGAGCCCAGGTCCCTACTAGAAATCATTCTTATAGGAGAAACTAGAAAAGCACCAGAGACAGGGAGTGGTTTTTAGAAGCAGGACTAGTCTTGGAGAATAGAGGTGAGAGGAAGTTTGTCTGACAGGCTTTAGGACCCAGGAGTCAAGGGTCAGCATAGATAGGATAGATAGGCAAGTCTCGCTTGGGTGACATGCCTTTGAGAGTTCCGCTCATGGCCGCAAAATCAACTAACTTGTTGTTGGGACCGGGAGCTGAATGGCTTTCCTCTCTGTCAACCCTAGGCTCAGCCCAGTACAGGAAAAGCAGAAGCTGTTTCCAGGCAAACCAATGCCCCCAACTCTGAAGAGTCAGGAGTTGTTAGAGAGCCCTTTCCCAGAAAGCCTGACACCCGTGTCTTTAGTTCTGTGGCCACACTAGTCTCTTTTAACTGGCCGACATGTGCCCAGTATTTAGCCCCCAAATTCTAAGGAAAAATAGGACAGAATAGCAAACGAAAGGGGTCTGATGGTACTCATCACTTGGTGATTGTCCCATCTGGGTTGCCAAAATGTGTCTGGAATTGGTTCCTTCTGGGGGGTTCTTGGTCTCGCTGACTTCAAGAATAAAGCCGCAGACCCTGGCGGTGAGTGTTACAGTTCTTAAAGATGGTGTCTCCAGAGCTTCGTCCTTCCGATGTTCAGATGTGTCTGGAGTTTCTTCCTTCCCGTGGGTTTGTAGTCTCGGTTGACTTCAGGAGTGAAGCCACAGACCTTCGCAGTGTTACAGCTCATAAACGTAGTATGGACCCAAAGTGTGAGCAGCAGCAAGATTTATTTCAAAGAGTGAAAGAACAAAGCTTCCACAGCAGGCAAGGGGACCGCAGTGAGTTGCTGCTGCTGGCTTGGGTGGCCAGCTTTTATTCCCTTATTTGGCCCCACCCACATCCTGCTGATTGGTCCATTTTACAGAGCGCTGATTGGTCCATTTAACAGAGTGCTGATTGGTGTGTTTTACAGAGTGCCGATTAGTGCATTTACAAACCTTTAGCTAGACACAGAGTGCTGATTGGTGCGTTTTTACAGAGTGCTGATTGGTGCGTTTATAAACCTTTAGACACAGAGCGCTGATTGGCGCATTTTTACAGAGTGCTGATTGGTGCGTTTACAAACCTTCGGCTAGACAGAAAAGTTCCCCAAGTCCCCATCCGACCCAGAAGCCCAGCCCAGCTTCACTTCTCTTCCTGAGTAGCTGAGAAGCCCAGCCCAGCTTCACTTCTCTTCCTGAGTAGCTGAGACTATAGTGCACACCACCATGCCCAGGTTCTTTTTCTTTATTTTCTCTAAATTCTAGGATGCTTTCTCAAGTTTGTGTTATCAGCTACTGCTATGACAAACTATCTCAAAATGCAATGGCTTAAAACTATTTCTCACAAATTCTTTTTTTTTTTTATTTTTATTTTTTGAGACAGGGTCTCTGCCCAGGCTGGAGTGCAGTGGCACAATCATGGCTCACTGCAGCCTTGACCTCCTGGGCTCAGGCAATCCTCCCATCTCAGCCTCCCAAGTAGCTAGGACTACAGGTGCGCCACCATGTACAGCTAATTTTTGTATGTTTTGTAGGTAGAGATGGGGTTTTGCCATGTTGCCCAGGCTGAATTTCTTGCAAATCTATAGGTGAGCTAGGTGGTTCTGTAAATCTGGGCTGGATTCAGCTAATCTTGGCGTGGTTTGCTCTTGTGTCTGTGGTCAGCTGGAGGGCTGACTAGCAGGTGGCTGTCTAGCATAGCTGATGTTGAAATGACCTGGTTCTACTCCAAGTGGTAACTCAACCTCCGGAAGGGAAGCCTGCACACAATCTCATGTCAAAGACACAGGAGCAGTAAAGATTGAAACTCTTCAAGCCTCTGTGTAAATCAAGTATGCAAATGTCTCTTTGGCAAGTTACATGGCTGAGACCAAAATCAAAGTGGGAGGGACTTCAAAGTTACAGGGCAAAGGGCATGGATAGAGGAAGACTATTAATGAGTGCCATTAATGTGATCAGTCTACCACATTTTTTCTTTGTTTTTTTTTTGAGATGAAGTCTCACTCTTATTCCCAAGGCTGGAGGGCAGTGGCATAATCTCAGCTCACTGCAACCTCTGCCTCCTGGGTTAAAGCAATTCTCCTGCCTCCTGAGTAGCTGGGATTACAGGTGTCTGCCACCATGCCTGGCTAATTTTTGTATTTTTAGTAGAGACGGGGTTTCACCATGTTGGCCAGGCTAGTCTCGAACTCCTGACCTCAGGTGATCTGCCCGCCTCGACCTCCCAAAGTGCTGGGATTACAGGTGTGAGCTACCACACCCGGCCTTCTTTGTTTTATTTATTGATATTCGGCAGAATCAACTCTGTAAATTATATAGTTTGTTACTGTGTTTTCAGTTTCCACATTGAAGGAGGAGAAGACAGTCAGAGGACTGACACAACCTGCCTTCAAGACATACTGCAATGCTACCATAATCCAGACAGTGTGGTACTGGTGACAGAATAGACAAATAAGTCAATGGAACAGAATAGGAAGCTCAGAAATAGACCCACATAAATATAATCAACTGATATTGATAAAGGCTCAAAGGCAATGGAATGGAGAAAGACAGTCTTTTCAACGTTGGTGCTGGAACAACTGGGCATCCGTACGGAAAAAAAAAAAAAGATGAATCTATACACAGCCTTTACACGTTTCACAAAAATTTACTTAAAATGGATCATAGAATGAAATGTAAAATGCAAAACTATGAAACTCCTAGAAGATAATGTAGGAGAAAACCTAGACAACTTTGGGTTTGGAGATGATTTTATATTTATTTATTTATTTTTGAGACAGAATCTCCTTTTGTTGCCCAGGCTGAAGTGCAGTGGCATGATCTCGACTCACTGTAACTTTGACCTCCTGGGTTCAAGCAATTTTCCTGCCTCAGCCTCTCGACTAGCTGCGACTACAAGCACACACCACCAAGCCCAGCTAATTTTTTTTTTTTTTTGTATTTTTAGTAGAGACACGGTTTCACTATATTGGCCAGGTTGGTCTTGAACCCTCACTTCAAGTGATCCCCCTGCCTCAGCCTCCCAACATGCTGGGATTACAGGCATGAGCCACCACTCCTGGCCTTGGAAATGACTTTAGATATAACACTGAAGGCATGATCTGTGAAAGAACTGGTAAGCTGGATTTCACTAAAATTAAAATTTTCTCTCTGTGGAAGACACTTTCAAAAGAGTGAAAAGACAAGCAGAGACTGGGAGAAAATATTTGCAAAAGACATATCTGATAAAGGAATGTTACATGAAACATGCAAACAAACAAACAAAAAACTCTTAAATTACCACAATAAGAAAACAAACAGCCCAATTTAAAAATGGGCCAAGGACTTCAACAGCTCTCTCACCAAAGAAGATATACAGAAAGCAAATAAGCAAATGCAAAGATGCTCCACATCAAAGGTCATGATGGAAATGCAAATTGAAACAATAACGTATCACTACACACCTATTGGAATAGCATTAATTCAGAATACTGACAACATCACATGCTGGTGAGAATGTGTAGTAACAGAAATTCATTCATTGCTGGTGGGCATGCAAAAAAAAAAAATATATATATATATCCAGGCCAAGGCCGGGCGCAGTGGCTCATGCCTGTAATCCCAGCACTTTGGGAGGCTGAGGGGGATGCGGATCACCTGAGGTCAGGAGTTCGAAACCAGCCTGGCCAATATACTGAAACCCCGTCTCTACTAAAAATACAAAAATTAGCCAGGCGTGGTGGCAGGCGCCTGTAATCCCAGTTACTCAGGAGGCTGAGGCAGGAGAATCACTTGAACCTGGGAGGCAGAGGTTGCAGCGAGCCGAGATGGTGCCATTGCACTCCAGCCTGGGTGACAGAGCAAGACTCTGTCTCAAAAAAAAGAAAGAAAGAGAGAGAGAGAGAAAGAGGAAGGAAGGAAGGAAGGAAGGAAGGAAGGAAGGAAGGAAGGAAGGAAGGAAGGAAGGAAGGAAGGAAGGAAGGAAGGAAAGGAAGGGAGGGAGGGAGGGAGGGATGGAGGGAGGGAGGGAGGAAGAAAGAGAGGAAGAAAGAAAGAAAAGAGAAAGAAAGAAAGAAAAGATGCCTTTTCTTTGCTTGGGGTTTAAACACCTGGCTACAAGACACTTTGTATAGGGAAGTTGGGGACTCTAGGGGTAGGATTTGTTTTAATATAATTTATAAATCTTTGGACTGGGGCATGGTGGCTGTTGCCTGTAAGTCAACATTTTAGGAGGATAAGGAGGGAGTATCACTTGAGCCCAGGAATTTAAGACCAGCATAGCCAACATAGGGAGGGAGGTCCCATCTCTACAAAAAGTTTAAAAATTGGCTGGGCGAGGTGGTGCACACCTCTGGTCCTAGCTACTTGGGAGGCTGAGGTGGGAGGATTACTTGAGCCTGGGAGGTTGAAGCTACAGTGAGCCATGATGGCACCAATGCATTCCAACCTGGGTGACAGAGCAAGACCCTGTCTCTAAATAAACAAAGAAATGAAGAAACCTATGATAAATCTCCCTGTTTTCAGACCCACTTTGACCTGCCTAGGAGTCCGAAGGCTTTCTAGGCTCTGCTCTCTGGGTCATGCTCAGCCCCAGCCCTGCAGTCGCAGCCCTGGCTATCAGCAACTTAGGCTTTCCACCGATCTCATCTCTCACCATCACTTCTGTGCACTTTGTGTTTACAGAAATTTGTTGAACTCTCTTGTTTGTTGATGATACCCTTTTCTATTCTCTTTATTGTTGGAGTTTTTAAAATATTAGTAATTAGCATTATAATAGAGTTTCTAAATTTATGTACTCAGTCTGCCATCTGAGATGGAAAATCTTCCATTTCCTTTAGTAATCAAGAAATAATTCATTGTGGTTTCTCAGGAAGAAAAGAAAGAATATTTTGAATCACAGGGCGTTTTGATGACTAGAATGACTAGAGTTGAGGAAATTCGTGGAAGCTGAGAATGTCTGTCTTCTCATTTCCAAAACAGCTCCTTAAGGCATGAGGACAAGCAGAACTACTGGCTATTCCCAAGCCATGTTAGATGTATTTGGTTCTTTTCTCCCAGGAGCTGAGATCGCGCCATTGCACTCCAGCCTGGGCGACAAAAGCAAAACTCCGTCTCAAAAAAAAAAAAAAAAGTCTCTGCAGATAATTATGGCAACAGCTCATGCTTGTATAGTACTTTATCTTTTGCAAAGTGCAATAACATTGTGAAATAATTCTGGTTTTATAGATGAAAACTGTGGCTAAGAGTGTTTGGATATAATCCAACTCAACTTTGCAAACTCAGGGCTGAAGCTTGGGTCTTACTTCTCCAAATTCCATAATTACCCACTTTATCGTGGTGCCACCTTGTTTTACAAGATCATTCTTTAATTATTAAATAATTAACAAGAGAATTCCTTCACAGAACTTAGTCACTTGAAGTTCTATTCTTTCTATTCATAATTTTATTCATATACTTCTTTTCTGGAACTCATCTATTACATTAAGTAGAATAAAGCTATGTTCATTATTTATTATTCATTTATTACTTATATTTTTTCTTTTCTTTTTTTTTTTTTTTTTGAGACAGAGTCTCACTCTGTTGCCAGGCTGGAGTGCAGTGGCACAATCTTGGCTCACGGCAACCTCCACCTCCTGGATTCAAATGATTCTCCTGCCTCAGCCTCCCAAGTAGCAGGGACTACAGGTGCACTCTACCACGCCTAGCTAACTTGTGTATTTTTAGTAGGGACAGGGGTTCACCATGTTGGCCAGGATGGTTTCGATCTCTTGACCTCGTGATCCGCCCACCTTGGCCTCCCAAAGTGCTGGGATTACAGACACCACGCCAGGCCTACTTAAATATTTTAAACTATATATAGTGGCTGAAAAGTATGAAGCAAATCTTTAAAGGTGCTTAAATTAAAAACAATAAGAAAATTAGGCCTGAGGCTGGGCATGGTGGCTTATGCCTGTAATCCCACCACTTTGGGAGGCCAAGGTGGGCAGATCACCTGAGGTCAGGAGTTGGAGACCAGCCTGGCCAACATTACGAAACCCAGTCTCTATTAAAAACACAAAAATTAGCTGAGCGTAGTGGCACACACCTGTAATTCCAGCTACTCAGGAGGCTGAAGCACGGGAATCACTTGATCTCAGGAGGTGGAGGTTGCAGTGAGCCGAGATGACACCATTGCACTCCAGCCTGGACTCTGTCCCTTTTTTTTTTTTTTTTTTTTTTTTTTTTGAGACGGAGTCTCATTCTGTTGCCCAGGCTGGAGTGCAATGGCACAATCTTGGCTCACTGAAACCTCTGCCTCCCTGGTTCAAGCGATTCTCTTGCCTCAGTGAGCAGCTGGGATTATAGGCATGCACCACCACACCTGGCTAATTCTTTGTATCTTTCATAGAGACAGGGTTCCACCATGTTGGCCAGGCTGGTCTTGAGCTCCTGACCTCGTAATCCACCCGCCTCAGCCTCCCAAAGTGCTGGGATTACAGGCATGAGCCACTAAGCCTGGCCAAGGACCCTGTCTCTTACAAAAAAAAAAAAAAGAAAAAGAAAGAAAGAAAAGAAAAGAAAAGAAAAGAAAAAGAAAAACAGGAAAAAAAGAAAAAAAAAAAAAAAAGAAAATTAGGCCTGACACATTTGGCACATATCATGATCCCTGGCACCACTGCTTACCAAATAAAAAGCTAGCCTGGCCGGGCACAGTGGCTCACGCCTGTAATTCCGGCACTTTGGGAGGCTGAGGTGGGTGGATTGCCTGAGCTCAGATTTCACGACCAGCCTGGGCAACACAATGAAACCCCATCTCTACTAAAATACAGAAAATTAGCCGGACATGGCGGTGTGCTCCTGTAGTCCCAGCTACTCAGGAAGCTGAGCCAGGAGAATTGCGTGAACCTGAGAGGCTGAGGTTGCAGTGAACCGAGATCGCGCCACTGCACTCCAGCCTGGGCGACAGAGCAAGACTCGGTCTGAAAACAAACAAACAAACAAACAAGCAAACAAACAAACAAATAGTCTACATACTAAGTATCTAATTTTTTTGCCTGGTGCGGTAGCTCACACCTGTAATCCCAGCACTTCGGGAGGCTGAAGCAGGCAGATCACCTGAGGTCAGGAGTTCAAGACCAGCCTGGCCAACATGGAGAAACCCCATCTCTATTAAAAATACAAAAATTAGTCCGGGCGAGGTGGCTCACGCCTGTAATCCTAGCACTTTGGGAGGCCGAGGCGGATGGATCATGAGGTCAGGAGATCAAAATTATCCTGGCTAACATGATGAAACCTCGTCTCTACTAAAAACACAAAAAATTAGGCGGGCGTGGTGGCACGCGTCTGTAGTCCCAGCTACTCCGGAGGCTGAGGCAGGAGAATCGCTTGAGCCCAGGAGGCAGAGTTTGCAGTGAATCGAGATCGTGCCACTGCACTCCAGCCTGGGCGACAGAGTGAGACTCTGTCTCAAACAAACAAACAAACAAACAAACAAACAACACAAAAATTAGCCTGGCGTGGTGGCGAGCACCTGTAATCCCAACTACGCTGGAGGCTTAGGCAAGAGAATAGCTTGAACGCGGGAGAAGGGAGGTTGCAGTGAGTCGAGATCATGCCACTGGACTCCAGCCTGGACGACAAGAGCAAAACTCCATCTCAAAAGAAAAAAATCTATCTAATGTTTTTAACATCCTAGCAAGTAACATAATGTGTACGTGCTTCTTCGATGTTGGCTCGAATACTTGATTGTCAAATAAGCTGGATTTGACATTTTACTCTGAGGGTTCGTTTGTCCGGACTGTGTTTAGGTCTCCATGCAGCCTGCTCATGGATGAGTGAGACATAGCCATTAAGCCTAGGACACAGGGTACAAAAGGAAGGAGGAGAGACTGGGGCTGAGACAAAACAGGGAGCGAGGCAGAGAGAGGAAACGAAATTAGAAAACTGGAAGCAAATAAGAAAAAGGACTTTGTGTTTTCTCAGTGCTGGCATTGCTCTGAAATGGGGAGATGTACAGGAAAGAGAATGACATGCTAATTAATATTCAGGTTACAGAAGCCAAAATGAACTATTTTTTAGGAGTAGAGGTAATTAAATCTCTGCACATACAAAGCAGAAGCTAATAAGCACTTACTGACCATCTACTTCATTGGACTGGTGAGCTTCATGCCTTTAAAATCACAAGAACTGCATAGGTGCCATCATTGCAGAGAACCTGCGCATAGCTGGGGCCTTGCTTTCCTGCCCTCCTCAGGGAGCCAGCTGCTCTGCCCACCCCATGATTGGGCACCAGTGACATCAGCTGCCAGCTGAATAACCAATTAGTGTCACAGAGAAACTGGGTACAGATTAAGGATGGATGTATAACCTCATTGTAGACACCACAGGAACTTTTTCAAAAGACATTTTGAAAAATTACCCATAATCTCATAAACTCAGAGCAGTTACATTATGTAAAGAGTGATTTATGTATAACTAGGCTTTACATTTTTTCTATCCTTTTTTCTTTTTTTTTCTTTTTTCTTTTGAGACAAGGTCTTGCTATGACACTTAGGATAGAATGCAGTGGTACGATTATGGCTCACTGCAGCCTCAAACTCCAGGGCTCAAGTGATCCTCTGGCCCCAGCCTCCCAAGGAGCTAGGACAAAGGTATGCCACCATGCTCAGCTAATTTTTAAATTTTTTGTAGAGATAGGGTCTCACTGTGTTGCCTCCACTGGAATGCAATAGTGAGATCATAGCTCACAGCAGCCTCAAACTCCTGAGCTCAAGCAGTCCTCCCACTTGAGCTTTCTGAGTAGCTAGGACTGCAGGCACATACCACCACTCTCAGCTAATTTTTAAAAATTTTTGTAGAGGCGGTTTCCCACTATGTTGCCTAGGCTGGTCTCGAACTCCTGGCCTCAGGCAATCCTCCCACCTCGGCCTTCCAAAGCACTAGTATTACAGGCGTGAGCCACTGTGCCTGGCTTAAATTTTCGTAACTGTCATATAAAAAACATATAGGCCGGGTGCAGTGGCTCACGCCTGTAATCCCAGCACTTTGGGAGGCCGAGGCGGGCGGATCACAAGGTCAGGAGATCGAGACCACGGTGAAACCCCGTCTCTACTTAAAATACAAAAAATTAGCCGGGCGCGGTTGTGGGCGCCTGTAGTCCCAGCTACTCGGGAGGCTGAGGCAGGAGAATGGCGTGAACCCGGGAGGCGGAGCTTGCAGTGAGCCGAGATCGCGCCACTGCACTCCAGCCTGGGCTGGGCGACAGAGCGAGACTCCGTCTCAAAAAAAAAAAAAAAAAAAAACATATAAAAAGTCAAACCACCAAAGTCTGCTGAGCCTTTACCTGTCAGACAAGATCAAAGAATAATGACTCTAGACTTAATCTCTGTGTACTTTTTGTTTGTTTAAGTAACACTCTTAATGTTTAGGCCCCAGGATTCTAAACAATTTTGTACAATTAAAAAAACCATAAACAGGCTGCTGCCTGGGAAAAAAGAATCCTTTGAATATTAAACATGGTATGCTCAATTACAGATTCACTTCTGATCTTAGTAAACATACTCTGCCAATCTTAACAATAATCGCTAGTCTCTGCATACTATTGTGCATTCTTCTTTAATCATCGTATGTAATTTTATATATACACGTCCCTCAATTCATTTCCTAAGCAGCCACCTCTGTCTCCAGTCTGTTTTTAACCTTGGGAGTTGCGTCAGTTTTGTTCTGGCTGTGTCGCGGGTCTGCTTAGAATCTTCTCTTGATTCTCCTTTGTCTTTAGAATAAAAAAAACAAGCTTGGGAGTCAGAACACCCTTCCGAGCTGGTTCCTCACTCTATCCTCATCTTCCTTGAGAAATCCTTCTAGGACAGAAGCACGGGTCAGCTCTCCCAGCCCAGAGCTCAAGCTCTGTCCACATAGGGCGCCTACTGGTTTTGCTGGTCTTGTTGGTGTAAAGTGATCATGGTTGAGTGTTATCATCTCCTCAGACGCCTGGCACTTTTGGCTCTTTCCTCTGGTGTGAGCATTACTTGTGTATAATGCGTGCACATAGCCCAGTGGAACAGCCATCATTTTCTTACCGATTTGTATTAAATCCCTATCAGTTTTCATGATTGAGAAAGTCTTTTCTTGGACCTGTCATTTGCGTTCACTTTGTCCATAGTGTCCTTCAATGAAGAGAAATTCTAAAGTTGACATAAGTTAACTCACGTTTAGCCTAATGCATGTGCTTTGCGAGTTTATAATGCATTCTTCCAGATCTTTCTGTGTTACACCCTCTATCAAATTAGTCATCAACTCCCCTAGAGTCCTGAATTATTTTACTCATACTTCTTGTATTTCGTCCTCGTTAAAGCGTTTCTTTAGTTGTCCTGTCTTGTTTTCTGAATTCTGACCTCCTCAAGGCTAGGGACTGGGAATTATTCATCCTTGAGTCGCCAGCACAGCCTGACTCATGATAGTCAGTGCTGGTGGAAGGAAGGAATGACCCATTTTAGTGGCCGTGTCATTGTCTACGTTGAATTCTAGGAAGTCATCTCCTCTCACCCTTACAATGCCTTAGCCAAGAACTTTCCATTCCCATGGTCTCTTGCTCACAGTAATTTGGACCATTTGTGGACACTTGGCTCAGACTGAGTGAATCAGAATCTCTCTCCTAAGAATTTAGAACTGGGGCTCAGACAGACTGAGTCAGTTTGCATCTAATGCTGGCCCCAAGAGGTCATGTAGCATCAAGCAGCCATGCAGGGACAGCTGTGCCGGTGATCAGGGATTGAGACTAAGAGGTGGTGTACAGGGAGAAAGCTGTCCTGCAGAGCAAAACAGAGCAAGAGCCGGGAAGGGGAGAGAGACTGGATCTTCCTTGGTTCCTGACAGGTTTCCAGTTCCTGGTTCTGATTCCTTATGAAGGCTCGGAGTTCAAATCTCTGTCTTCTTTGACCTTGAGAAAGCTTTAGTCGGTCCTTTTTCCTTATAAGCATAGAATCCTTACAGTAGTGATTCATATGTTTTCTACATAAAGAATAATTGCTATTTTCACATTGTTCACTGGAGACAGTATTAACTTGTTCAATATATATTATAGGTAAGGCATCTTCTCAACTCTTACAGCCACACAAAAGTGGACTTAGACATTCAACTTGTCACTAGCTGAGCTCTTTTTTTTTTTTTTTTTCTTTGAGATAGAGTTTTGCTCTTATTGTCCAGGCTGGAGTGCAGTGGTGCAATCTCAGTGCGAGGCTCATTGCAGCCTCCACCTCCCTGGTTCAAGCAATTCTCCTGCCTCAGCCTCCCAAGTAGCTAGGCTAGGATTACAAGCACCTGCCAACAAGCCCAGCTAATTTTTTTTTTTTTTGAGACAAAACCTCGCCCTTGTCCCCCAGGCTGCAGTGCAACAGCACAATCTCGGCTCACTGCATCCTCCACCTCCCAAGTTCAAGCGATTCTCTTGCCTCAGTCTCCCGAGTAGCTGGGATTACAGGTGCCCACCACCACACCTGGCTAATTTTTGTATTTTTAGTAGAGACTGGGTTTCACCATGTTGGTCAGGCTGGTCTCGAACTCCTGACATCAGGTGATCCACCCACCTCAGCCTCCCAAAGTGCTGGGATTACAGGCATGAGTCGCTGTGCTCGGCCAAGCCCAGCTAATATTTTTTTGTATTTTTAGTAGAGACAGGGTTTTGCCATTTTGGCCAGGCCAGTCTCAAACTCCTGACCTCAGGTGATGCACCCACTTCGGCCTCCCAAAGTGCTAGGATTACAGGTGTGAGCCACCATGCCCAGCCCGCTGAGCTCTTTTTTTAACTACACTTTCTATTCTTTTTTTTTTTTTTGGCTCTGTCACCCAGGCAGGAGTGCAGTGTTGTGATCTCGGCTCACCACAACCTCTGCCTCCTGGGTTCAAGTGATTCTCCTGCCTCAGCCTCCTGAGTAGCTAGGATTACAGGCGCACCATGCCCAGCTAATTTTTGTGTTTTTAGTAGAGATGGGGTATCGCCATGTTAGCCAGACTGTACATGTTTTATTCTTGAAGTGGGCATGACTATGCTTACCACTTCTGAAATCATGAGGCCTCGTAAAATTTGATTCAGGTTTTGAAATTAACAAAAGTGCCAGGCATGGTAGCTCACACTTATAATCCCAATGCTGTGGGAGGCCAAGGCAGGAGTATCACTTAAGGACAGGAGTCCAAGACCAGCCTGGACAACATAAGAAGATGTCTCTACAAAAAAAAAAAAAAAATTTAAATTAGCTGAGAGTGGTGGTGCATGTCTGTAGCCCTAGCTACTCAGGAGGCTGAAGTGGGAGAATCACTTGAGTCCAGGAGTTCAGGGCTGCAGTGAGCTACGATTGTGCCACTGCCCTCCAGTCTGGGCAACAGAGCAAGACCCTATTTTAAGATAAAAATAAAAATAATAAAAGAAATAAATTGGCTGGGCACGGTGGCTCACACCTGTAATCCCAGCACTTTGGGAGGCTGAAGTGGGTGGATCACAAGGTCAGGAGTTCAAGACCAGCCTGTCCAAGATGGTAAAACCCTGTCTCTACTAAAAATACAAAAATTAGCTAGGCATGGTGGCAGCCACCTGTAATCCCAGTTACTTGGGAGGCTGAGGCAGGAGAATTGCTTGAACCCAGGTGGCAGAGGTTGCAGTGAGCTGAGATCACGCCACTGCACTCCAACCTGGGCAACGGAATGAGACTCCATCTCAAAAAAAAAAAAAAAAAAAAAAAGGAAAATCAAGGTCTAACACCCCTTTCCCCTTAAATCCTGCTATGGTAATTCTAAAGGGTTCTTATCTATTCATTTGAGTAGCTTTGGAATAACATATGCATGTAGTTCTGTTACTGTATGTTACTTAAAGTGTGAAACTTCATTATTTAAAAAATTATATAATACAAATATTTTACTCCTAAGAATGATTTTTTCCTGATTGATCCTAGTAATGTATTTATTTATTTACTTACTTATTTCCTTATTTTAGAGACAAGATCTTGCTCTGTCACCCAGGCTGAAGTGCAGTGGTATAGCTTACCGCAGCCTCAAACTCCTGGGCTCAAGTGATCCCCCCACCTCAGCCTCCTGAGTAGCTGGAACTACAGGCAAGCGCCACCACATCTGGCTAATTTATTACTATTATTTTTTGCGATGGAGTCTCGCTATGTCACCCAGTCTGGCCTCAAACTCCTGGCATCGATTATCTGCCTTGGCCTCCCAAAGTGCTGGGATTACAGGCATGAGCCACCATGCCCACCTCTCACCTTATTTTTAGCATAACTTATATAGAGTGGCTCAAAGCAAGCACAACACCAATAATAACAACTCTAATGGAATACATATTCTGTCGGACACTGTGCCAAGCAGTTAACATTGGACATTTCATTTAATCCTGAAAATAATTCTTTATGGGAGAGATATCATCTCCATTTTATAAATGAGGGTGCAGGGCACTGCTGGTAAGAAAAAGAGCTGGGGCCAGGTGTGGTGGCTCACACCTGTAATCCCAGCACTTTGGGAGGCCGAGGAGGGTGGATCACTTGAAGTCAGGAGCTCAAGACTAACCTGGCCAACATGGTGAAACTCCGTCATTACTAAAAATACAAAACATTAGCTGGGTGTGGTGGCAGCCACCTGTAATCCCAGTTACTCTGGAGGCTGAGGCTCAAGAATTGCTTGAAACCGGGAGGCAGAGGTTGCAGTGAACCGAGATCGTGCCACTGCACTCAAGCCTGGGTGACAGAGTAAGACTCTGACTCAAAAAACAAAACAAAAAAACAAAAGAAGAAGAAAGAAAAAAAGCTGCGATTTAAATCCAGGTCCCCAGGTCGGTCTCTGTTCATAGCTTGCATTGCTAATCCCTCCAATATATGCCTAGGGGATGTAGCTACTGACTTCCGTGCTCTGGCTTTTTTTACTGCATATACCTGAACTGCAGGGGAGTGTTTTTTGTCTATCTTTTGTAACTTGGATATTCTTGAGTCACTGAAGGGAAACTATAGCAAAAAGAGCCATTAGAGGAAGGAAATGAACAAACTTCAAGTCTTATCTTCTTATCTGTGCTCCTAAGGTTATGACTCTTGACTCTCTTTCTGTGATTTATAAAGTGTCAGTATAACTGCTTTGGGGGAAAAGCTAGACTACATTCAGTCCTCAGTTGGAAGCCTGGGTGGCTGCAGACTCAGTGACTCACAGAAGGAATAAACAGGAGAGGAGAAAAGGTACGGAAACCTTCATGTCATACTTACACATTACTGAGGATATAGTGTTTTTTTGTTTATTTGTTTTGTTTTGTTTTTGAGATGGAGTTTTGCTCTTGCTGCCCCAGCTGGAGTGCAATGGTGTGATCTCGGCTCACCACAACCTCCGCCTCCCGGGTTCAAGCAATTCTCCTGCCTCAGCCTCCCGAGTAGCTGGGATTATAGGCATGTACTACCATGCCCGGCTAATTTTTTGTATTTTTAATAGAGACGGGGGTTTCTCCATGTTGGTCAGAATGGTCTCGAACTCCCAGTCTCAGGTGATCTGCCCTCCCCGGCCTCCCAAAGTGCTGGGATTACAGGTGTGAGCCACTGCGCTCGGCCACTGAGGATATTTTTTAAAATATCAGAAAGTATTATGGCAGAGTGTCAGTAAAAGAATAACTTTTTCAACAGGAAGTTTTTCTGAATTTAGTTTGTGCAGCAATTTATGTAGACCTGCCTATCATTATGAAAGAGTTTGTCTTCTTTTGTTCTCAGTTATAACCTAAATGACAACCAAGTATGTGAAGTGGCTTTTGTGAACTTGCTACAATCTTTGCATGCCCAGACTTGCCTGGTACAAAATGTACAAAATAGACCTGTGATTTATAAACTGTGGGGTAATCATGTGAACACAAAGGAAAAAAAAGAATCTCTTATATTTGAGTTTTTGAAAATGATACTTTAAAAATATTGTATGAAAAAATTACTTGCTGCCATTTGCTTGACTTTTCTTTATCTCAGAGGGACTTGAATAATAAGGTGGCTTTGTTATCTGATAAATTAGGCATGCTACACCATTCCCCAGGAATAATATCTGTATTATTTTTCTCCCAGAAACAATGCTTGGACCTCTAAATCTTTCTGTTTCTATTAGGAGAATCATAGAAACACAGAGTGGAAAGTCTTTCTTTTTTTTTTTTGTGACGGAGTCTTGGGTATATACATTGGTAACCAATTAAAAACTATACTCTTGAGTATATACATTGGTAACCTATTAAAAACTATATTAAATAACAACAAAGGATTTTACATTATATTCCAAGGGGCTTAGATTGTGTATCACTTAGAATGAACAATCTAGAGTAAAGGAAGTCTTATTCTTAGCAGATGAACAAAGTGAAGCCTACCAAGGTTAATAATATGCTCAAATTCAGTCAGGCGCGGTGGCTCATGCCTATAATCACAGCACTTTGGGAGGCCAAGGTGGGCGGGCGAATCACAAAGTCAGGAGATCTAGACCATCCTGGATAACATGGTGAAACCCTGTCTCTACTAAAAATACAAAAAACTAGCCGGGTGAGGTGGCGGGCGCCTGTAGTCCCAGCTACTCCAGAGGCTGAGGCAGGAGAATGGTGTAAACCCGGTAGGCGGAGCTTGCAGTGAGCTGAGACAGCGCCACTGCACTCCAGCCTGGGTGACAGAGCAAGACTCCATCTCAAAAAAAAAAAAAAACCACACAAAACAAAACAATAATAATAATATCCTCAAATTCAAACAGATACAGCATAGATTGAAACATGCTGGAACTGTTTCTAGTCATGTGTTTTATTAACTGAGTTGCCTAACTCATTTTCTACCTATATTGGTGCTTTCAAACTTGTCCTATAGTACGCAGAAACGTAGAGTTGCCTTTGATTGCATTAAATATAACAATACAAACTGAACAAAAGTCAAATTTTATTTTAACTACTTAGGAGAAAGATAAACTTGAACCTTTCAATTGGCCAATAATGACAAGTAATTATAGAGTTCAAAAGGAAAAAGATTATTTGGACCATGAAGTGACTTCCCTCCATTCAGAATAGTTTGGAGCTAAAATTACTCTCAAACAGCTTGAAAAAGCAAATGTCAAGCTTCAGTCAAAGCTGTTAGTGAGCAGAACTGTGTCTACATTTGTCATATGTTGTTAATGTGTTCATCTCAAATTTCTGAACAGCTATAATTAAGGAGTAGGTTTCTAAAAATTTATAATACTTTTGAAGTCTACCAGATTTGCCAGGGTCTTTTTTTTTTTTTTTTAAACAAAGAAAGGGTATATTTGACAAGTATTAAGTTTGCATAAGTAAGAATTGTTATTAATTCTGTTTCACCATGGCAACGGACCACAGGCCATTAAATAAGGCAGCTTAAGGGCAAAAACATCCAGAAGTTTAAGTAAAGTTAGAATGCAATTAAATAAGCAAATTCTGAGTAATTAACTTTTCAACCACTTTTTATTCATTTAAAATTTGTAGATAAATGAAAATCTGTCCTTGGAACTTGCATTTCTAAAACCCAGTCTCCAGTCCTCTGTGGAAAACATCACAAGTCTTAAAGATGAAAAGAGAGAGCTGACTGATGATCAAAAGTCTCCAAGAAGAAAGGGAAAGAAATCCTTTCCCAGAAAGATTTGCTGATAAAAGCCTTGACTGTTCAAAAGGGAGTATAAAGTTTATCTGCAATTAGCCAGGCTGGCACCTTCTTCAGTGATCTGGGCTATTGACATATTCCTCAGTAGCAGTCAGTTTCCAATACACACTGTTTGATTATCAATATTTTATTGACATGTAAGACAGTAATGGGATGTTAGACTTTGCTTAAGAACTATAAGCTGTGGGCAGGGTGTGGTGGTGCCCACCTATAATCCCAACACTTCGGGAGGCTGGAGGATCACTTGAGGTCAGGAGTTTGAGACCAGCCTGAGCAACAGAGCAAGACCCTATCTCAACAACAACAACAACAACAAAAATTAGCCAGGCATGATGGCACACATCTGTAGTTCCAGCTATTCAGGAGGCTGAGGTAGGAGGACTGCTTGAGTCCAGGAGGTCAAGGCTGCATTGAGCCATAATCATGCCACTGCACTCCAGCCTAGGTGACAGAGCCAGACTTTATCTTAAAAAAATTTAAAAATGGGCAGGGTGTGGTGGTTCACACCTATAATCCCAGCACTTTGGGAGGCTGAGGTGGGTGGATCACGAGGTCAGGAGTTCAAGACCAGCCTGGCCAACATAGTGAAACCTCATCTCTACTAAAAATACAAAAATTAGCCAGGTTTGGTGGCAGGCACCTGTAATCCCAGCTACTCAGAAGGTTGAGGCAGAGAACTGCTTGAACCCAGGAGGCGAAGGTTACAGTGAGAGGAGATCATGCCACTACACTCTAGCCTAGGCAATAGAGTGAGACACTGTCTCAAATATAAATAAATAAATACTATAAATTGTGGAAGACAGTGACTCAAATAAATTCAAAACATGATGTTGTGACACTTGGACTAATGTGGTAGTTTGCTAATACTGAGTATAAAAATGGAAAAAGTTAATGTGTAAAAAAATCACCTGCACCATGACTACTCTTTTCTTTTTTTAATTTTGAGACAGAGTCTCGCTCTGTTGCCAGGCTAGAGTGCAGTGGCAGGATCTTGGCTCACTGCAATCCCTGCCTCCCCGGTTCAAGCGATTCTCCTGCCACGCCCAACTAATTTTTGTATTTTTAGTAGAGACGGGGTTTCACCATGTTGGCCAGGCTGGTCTCAATCTCCTGACCTTGTGATCCACCCGCCTTGTCCTCCCAAGATGCTGGGATTACAGGCGTGAGCCACTGTGCCTGGCAGTGGTTTTCCTCAGTCTTAATGGGACATAAGATAGGGTTAAACATGTGATTGGTCCGCCCAAGATTTCCCAAATACCAACTGGGAATTTTGTAGATCACCTGCACCCCCTTTATAGTTCCTTCCCTTTGGAATGCAAATGGATTTGTGTTTGCTGGGATTATCATAAATTGTAAGAGCTTAGAGATGGCAAACCAATTAAAATACTGGTATAGCAAACTAATTTGGAAAGGCAAATGTGTGACTTGGATTGTTTGCTTTTTCAGGTTTTCCATGTAACCACTTTCATTGGCATGATAAATTGAAAGTTTGTTACTGAACATTTTTAAAGAGTAATTATATATTTTTTGAAAAATTTTAACTCCTGGCTGGGCATGGTGGCTCACACCTGTAATCCCTGCACTTTGGGCAGCCAAGGTGGGTGGATCACCTGAGGTTGACAGTTCGAGACCAGCCTGGCCAACATGGTGAAACCCCATCTCTACTAAAAATACAAAAAAATTAGCCAGGCATGGTGGAAGGTGCCTGTGATCCTAGCTACTAGGGAGGCTGAGGCAGGAGAATTGCTTGAACTCAGGAAGCAGAGGTTGTAGTGAGCCGAGATCACACCACTGCACTCCAGCCTGGGCAACATGGCAAGACTCTATCTCAAAACAAAAACAAAAACAAACACAAAACCTCCTGAAAAATATCTAGAACACTGTACTCTGGAGTGTTTTCAGGGAAAAATCTATCTTCCTTTCTGAGGGGAAAATCTATTCTGCTTTTTGGAGGGTATTAATAGGATAAGTTGTGCAGATTTACTGACTTTCACAACATGCACTGGACTGCCAGCAAAGAGCTGCAAGAATGGTAGAATCCCTGTTGCTCTCTTTTGTGCTGGGGGAAAAAAAATATGAGAATGAAGTTATTCCATAGACTTGCTACTTTCTGAGACAGCATGGCCCTGGATTCAACCTGATTTGATTAAGTAAATATTTGTTAAACACCTACTATTGTGTCCAGAATTTATTCCTTCCGGTGGGTTCTAGGTCTTGCTGACTTCAAGAATGAAGCCGTGGACCTTCATGGTGAGTGCTACAGCTCTTAAAGATGGTGCGGACCCAAAGAGTGAGCAGCAACAAGATTTGAAGAGTGAAAGAACAAAGCTTCCACAGTGTGGAAAGGGACCCGAGCAGGTTGCCACTGCTGGCTGGGGTGGCTGCTGCTGGCTGGGGTGGCCAGCTTTTATTCCCTTATTTGGCTCCACCCACAACCTGCTGATTGGTCCATTTTACAGAGTGCTGATTGGTCCATTTACAATCCTTTAGCTAGACACAGAGCACTGATTGGTGTGTTTACAATCCTCTACCTAGACAGAAAAGTTCCCCAAGTCCCCACTCGACCCAGGAAGTCCAGCTGGCTTCACCTCTCACTATTTCAAGGTACTACAGTGGATCAAGGAAAAACTTGACATGAGAAGAAAGGAAATCAAGTTTTATTTATGTGTGTGTTTTTCTAAAACCAGTTATAAGTTAAAAACATCCATATATATAGTATTTTACCATATGTTTGTCAGAAACTATCTTTTTATATACCTGCCTTTGTAATGCTCCCATTTGTCCCTGGGCAAACATTTTTTTCCCTGTCTAATCTTCACACTTCTCAATACTGTAAAAGTTTAGGACTGGAAGAGTCACTCACACGTTCACTTTTCTTCATGACTAAGGTGGTGACAAAAAGATTATTATCTGCTGGCCGGGTGCGGTTGCTCACAACTGTAATCTCAGCACTTTGGGAGGCCAAGGCAGGTGGATCACAAGGTCAGGAGTTCAGGACCAGCCTGGCCAACATGCTGAAACCCTGTCTCTGCTAAAAATACAAAAATTAGCCGGGCGTGCTGGCAGGTGCTGGTAATCCCAGCTACTCAGGAGGCTGAGGCAGAGAACTGCTCAAACCTGGGAGGCGGAAGTTACAGTTAGCTGAAATCATGCCACTGCACTCCAGCTTGGGTGAGAGAGTGAGACTCCATCTCCCAAAAGAAAAAGAAAAAAAAGATTATTATCTGCTGTCCTCTTGAGAGATGAAGCCAACTGGGCTTCTGGGTTGGGTTGGACTTGGAGAACTTTTCTGTCTAGCTAAAGGATTGTAAACACACCAATCAGCACTCTGTGTCTAGCTAAAGGTTTGTAAATGCACCAATCAGCACTCTGTAAAATAGACCAATCAGTGCTCTGTAAAATGGACCAATCAGCAGGATGTAGGCAGGGCCAAATAAGGGAATAAAAGCTGGCCACCTGAGCCAGCAGCGGCAACCCACTTGGGTCCCCTTCCACACTGTGGAAGCTTTGTTCTTTTGCTCTTCACAATAAATCTTGCTGCTGCTAAATCTTTGGGTCTGCACTACCTTTAAGAGCTCTAACACTCACTGCAAAGGTCTACGGCTTCACTCCTGAAGTCAGTGAGACCAGGAACCCACCGGAAGGAACAAACAACTCTGGACGCGCCACCTTTAAGAGCTGTAATACTCACTATGAATGTCTGTGGCTTCACTCCTGGAGTCAACGAGACAATTAACCCACCAGAAGGAAGAAACTCCGAACACATCTGAACATCTGAAGGAACAAACTCCAGACACACCTTCTTTAAGAACTGTAACACTCACCACAAGAGTCTGCGGCTTCATTCTTGAAGTCAGCAAGACCAAGAACCCACTGGAAGGAACCAATTCTGGACACATTTTGGCAACCACAAAGGGACTATTGACTATCACCAAGCGGTGAGTACCATCAGAGCCCTTTCGCTTGCTATTCTGTCCTATTTTTCCTTAGAATTTGGAAGCTAAATACTGGGCACCTGTTGGCCAGTTAAAAGCAACTAGTGTAGTCAGGAGTTGGGAGCATTGGTTTTCCTGGAACCAGCTTCTGCTTTTCCTGTACTTCTGAGCTGAGCCTAGGGTCAACAGAGAGGAAAGCCATTCAGCTTCAGGGTCCCAACAGCAAGTTGGTTGACCCTGAGGCCATGAGTGGAACTCTCAAAGTCACGTTGCCCAAGTGAGACTCGCCTATCTATCCTATCTATCCTGACCCTTGCCTTCTGGGTCCTAATGCCTGTCAGACAAACTTCCTATTGCTTCTCTTCTCCGAGGCTAGTCCTGCTTCTAAAAACCACTGTCCCTGTCTCTGGTGCTTTTCTAGTTTCTTCTATAAGAATGATTTCTAGTATAAACTCCAGGACTCTCTTGCCTTCTTTAGGCACCCGGGCTCCTCACTGATCAGAAAGACATAATTTTTGCCCAAAGCCCCATTGGCGGGGGGACAATCTTCTCTGGAATTTTAGGATCCCTCCTCAGACAAGCAGGCCTAACGAAAGCTATTCCTGAAGCTAGGATATGGGGAGATTCATAAATTGTATCCTTCCTATACATATAAGTGAGGACAAAAGGCATCACCCTTCCAACTCTGGAGATCCCTTCCTTCCCTCAGGGTATGGCCCTCCACTTCATTTTTGGGACATAACATCTTTATAGGACACGGGTAAAGTCCCAATACTAACAGGAGAACGCTTAGGACTCTAACACGTTTTTGAGAATGCATTCGGTAAGGGCCACTAAATCCGATTTTTCTTGGTCCTCCTTGTGGTCTAGGAGGACAGGCAAGGGTGCAGGTTTTCGAGAATGCGTCAGTAAGGATCACTAAATCCGACATTCCTTGGTCCTCCTTGTGGTCTAGGAGGAAAACTAGTGTTTCTGCCGCTGCGTCAGTGAGTGCAACTATTCTGATCAGCAGGGTCCAGGGACTGTTGCGGGTTCTTGGGCAAGGGGTGTTTCTGCTGCTGCGTCAGTCGGTGCAACTATTCCAATCAGCAGGATCCAGGGACTGTTGCATGTTCTTGGGCAGGGAGAGAAACAAGCAAACCAAAATTGCAGGTGGTTTTGTCTTTCAGATGGGAAACACTCAGGCATCAACAAGCACACCCTTGAAATGCGTCCTAAGCCATTGGGACAAATTTGACCTGCAAACCCTGAAAAAGAGGTGGCTCATTTTTTTCTGCACTATGGCCTGGCCCCAATATTCTCTCTCTGATGGGGAAAAATGGCCACCTGAGGGAAGTACAAATTACAATGCTATCCTGCAGTTTGACATTTTCTGTAAGAGTGAAGGCAAATGGAGTGAAATACCTTATGTCTAAGCTTTCTTTTCATTGAAGGACAATCCACAACTTTGCAAAGCTTGCAATTTACATCCCACAGGAGGACCTCTCAGCTTACCCCCATAACTTAGTCTCCATATAGCTCCCCTTTCTATTAATAAGCCTCCTCTAATCTCCCCCACCCAGAAGGAAACGAGCAAAGAAATCTCCAAAGGACCACAGAAACCCCCAGGTTATCAGTTTTGTCCCCTTCAAGCTGTAGGGGGAGGGGAATTTGGCCCAACTCGGGTACATGTCCCCTTCTCCCTCTCTGATTTAAAGCAGATCAAGGCAGATCTGGGAAAGCTTTCAGATAATCCTGATAGGTATATGGATGTCCTACAGGGTCTAGGGCAAACCTTCAATCACACTTGGAGAGATGTCATGCTATTGTTAGATCAAACCCTGGCAGTTAATGAAAGGGCAGCCCAAGAGTTTGGAGATACCTGGTATCTTAGTCAAGTAAATGATAGAATGATAACCAAAGAAAGGGACAAATTCCCTACCAGTCAGAAAGCCGTCTCCAGTATTGGTCCCCACTTGGACCTCGACTCAGATCATAGGGACTGGAGTCACAAATATCTGTTGACCTGTGTTCTAGAAGGACTAAGGAGAATTAGGAAAAAGCCCATGAATTATTCAATGATGTCCACCATAACTCAGGGAAATGAAGAAAATCCTTCTGCCTTCCTCTAGCAGCCATGGGAGGCCTTAAGAAAATATACTCCCCTGTCACCTGAATCACTTGAGAGTCAGTTGATTTTTCTTTTTTGAGATGGAGTCTTGCTCTGTTGGCCAGGCTGGAGTTCAATGGTGCAATCTCGGCCCACTGCAAGCTCTGCCTCCTGGGTTCATGCCATCTCCTGCCTCAGCCTCCCAATTAGCTGGAACTACAGGCACCTGCCACCACACCCGGCTAATTTTTTTTTTGTATTTTTGGTAGAGACGGGGTTTCACCATGTTAGCCAGGATGGTCTCAATCTCCTGAGCTCGTGATCCGCCCACCTTGGCCTCCCAAAGTGCTGGGATTAAAGGCACGAGCCACTACGCCCGGCTGAGGGTCAATTGATTCTAAAAGATAAGTTTGTTACCCTTTCAGCTGCAGATACCAGGAGAAAGCTCCAAAGGTGAGTCCTGGGCCCTGAACAAAATCTGGAGGCCTTATTAAACCTGGCTACCTTGGTGTTCTATAATAGGAACAGGCCCAAAAGGAAAAGCAAGATCAGAGAAAGGCCATAGCCTTAGTCATGGCCCTCAGACAAACAAACCTTGGTGATTCAGAGAGGACACAAAATGGAGCAGGCCAATCACCTGGTAGGGCTCGTTTTCAGTGTGGTTTACAAGGACACTTTAAAAAGATTGTCCAGCGAGAAACAAGCCTCCCCTCGACCATGTCTACTATGCTGAGGCAATCACTGGAAGGCACACTGCCCCAGAATGCAATGGTTTTCTAGGCCAGAAGCCCCCAACCAGATGATCCAACAACAGGACTGAGGGAGCCAGGGGCAAGTGCCAGCTTATGTCATCAGCCTCACTGAGTCCCAGGTACGTTTAACCATTGAGGGCCAGGAAATTGACTTCCTCCTGGACACTGGCATGGCCTTCTCAGTGTTAATCTCCTGTACTGGATGACCGTCCTCAAGATCTGTTACCATCTGAGGAATCCTGGGACAGCCTGTAACCAGGTATTTCTCTCACCTCCTCAGTTGTAATTGGGGGACTTTGCTCTTTTCACATGCCTTTCTTGTCATGCCTGAAAGTCCCACACCCTTATTGGGGAGGGATATATTAGCCAAAGCTGGAGCTGTTATCTACATGAATATGGGGAACAAGTTACCCATTTCTTGTCTCCTACTTGAGGAGGGAATCGACCCTGAGGTCTGGGCATTGGAAGGACAATTTGGAAGGGCAAAAAATGCCCACCCAGTCCAAATCAGGCTAAAATACCCCACCACTTTTCCTTATCAAAGGCAATATCCCTTAAGGTCTGAAACTCATAAAGGATTACAGGATATTGTTAAACATTTAAAAGTTCAAAGCTTAGTAAGGAAATGCAGCAGTTCCTGCAACACCCCAATTCTAGGAGTACAAAAACCAAACAGTCAGTGGAGACTAGTGCAAGATCTTAGACTCATCAATGAGGCAGTAATTCCTCTATATCCAGTTGTACCCAACCCCTATACCCTGCTCTCTCAAATACCAGAGGAAGCAGAATGGTTCACTGTTCTGGACCTCAAGGATGCCTTCTTCTGTATTCCCCTGCACTCTGACTTGCAGTTTCTCTTTGCCTTTGAGGATCCCACAGGTCCTCACATCCCAAATTACACACGTCCCAAATTACATGGACTTTCTTGCCCCAAGGATTTAGGGATAGCCTTCATCTGTTTGGTCAGGCACTGACCCAAGATCTAGGCCACTTCTCAAGTCCAGGCACTCTGGTCCTTCAGTATGTGGATGATTTACTTTTGGCTACCAGTTTGGAAACCTCATGCCAGCAGGCTACTCTAGATCTCTTGAACTTTCTAGTTAATCAAGGGTACAAGGCCTCTAGGTCGAAGGCCCAGGTTTGCTTACAGCAGGTCAAATATCTAAGCCTAATCTTAGCCAGAGAAACCAGGGCCCTCAGCAAGGAATGAATACAGCCTATACTGACTTATCTTCACCCTAAGACATTAAAACAGTTGTGGGGGTTCCTTGGAATTACCGGCTTTTGCCGACTATGAATCCCAGGATACAATGAGATAGCCAGGCCCCTCTATACTCAAATCAAGGAGACTCAGAGGGCAAATACTCATCTAGTAGAACGGGAGCCAGGCACAGAAACAGCCTTCAAAACCTTAAAGCAGGCCCTAGTACAAGCTCCAGCTTTAAGCCTTCCCACAGGACAAAATTTCTCTTTATAACGTCACAGAGAGAGCAGGGATAGCTCTCAGAGTCCTTACTCAGACTTGTGGGACAATCCCACAACCAGTGGCATACCTAAGTAAGGAAATTGATGTAGTAGCAAAAGGCTGGCCTCACTGTTTATGGGCAGTTGCAGTGGTGACCGTCTTAGTGTCAGAGGCTATCAAAATAATACATGGAAAGGATTTCACTGTCTGGACTACTCATGATGTAAATGGCATACTAGGTGCCAAAGGAAGTTTGTGGCTATCAGACAACTGCCTACTTAGATACCAGGTGCTACTCCTTGAGGGACTGGTGCTTCAAATACGTACATGCATGGCCCTCAACCCTGCCACTTTTCTCCCAGAAGATGGGGAACCAATCGAGCATGACTGTCAACAAATTATAGTCCAGACTTATGTCAACTGAGATGATCTCTTAGAAGTCCCCTTAGCTAATCCTGACCTTAACCTATATAGTGATGGAAGTTCATTTGTGGAGAATGGGATAGAAGGGCAGATTATGCCATAGTTAGTGATGTAACTGTACTTGAAAGTAAGCCTCTTCCCGCAGGGACCAACGCCCAGTTAGCAGAACTAGTGGCAACTACCCAAGCCTTAGAACTGGGAAAGGGAAAAAGAATAAATGTGTGTGCAGATAGCAAGTATGCTTATCTAATTCTACATGCCCATGCTGCAATATGGAAAGAAAGGGAGTTCCTAACCTCTGGGGGAACCCCCATTAAATACCACAGTGAAATTATGGAGTTATTGCACACAGTGCAAAAACCCAAGGAAGTGGCAGTGTTACACTGCCAAAGCCATCGGAAAGGTGAAGGAGAAAAGGCAGAAGGAAACCGTCAGGCAGATGCTGAGGCCAAAATTGCTGCCAGGTGGAACCTTCCATTAGAAATACCTATGGAAGGACCCTTGGTATGGAACAACCCCCTCTAAGAGATTAAGCGCCAGTATTCCCCAACTGAAACAGAATAGGGACTTTCACGGGGGCATAGTTTTCTCACCTCGGGGTGGTTAATGACAGAAGAAGGAAAGGTACTTATACCCAAAGCCAGCCAGTGGAAAAATGCTTAAAACCCTCCACCAAACTTTTCATATAAGTATTGAAAACACTCATCAAATGGCCAAATTCCTATTTACAGGGCCAAGTCTCCTCCGTACTATTTGACAGGTAGTCAAACCCTGTGAGGTGTTCCAAAGGAATAATCCCTTGGTCCATCATAAGGCCCCTTTGGGGGAACAAAGAATAGGTCACTATCCTGGAGAGCACTGGCAGTTAGACTTCACCCATTTGCCTAAGTCAAAGGGATTTCAATATTTGTTGGTCTGTGCTGATACTTTTACAAATTGGGTAGAAGCTTTCCCCTGCAAGACAGAGAAGGCTCGGGAAGTGATTAAAGTCCTAATTCATGAAATAATTCCTAGATTTGGGCTTCCCCAAAGCTTACAGAGGGACAATGGTCTGACTTTTAAAGCCATAATAACTCAGGGAATATCCAGGATGCTAGGGATACAATATCACCTTCACTGTGCCTGGAGGCCACAATCCTCAGGGAGGGTTGAGAAGGCAAATGAAACACTCGAGAGACATTTAAGGAAACTAACACAAGAAGCTCATCTCCCATGGCCTACTATTTTGCCCATGGCCTTGTTGAGAATTCGAAATTCTCCTCACTTATCTTCACCCTCACAAAATAGGGCTCAGTACATATGAAATGCTGTGTGGACGACCTTTTCTCACAAATAACCTCCTACTTGATCAGGAATCAGCCAACTTTGTCAAAGATATAACTTCTTTGGCAAAATATCAACAAAACCTTAAAAACCTACCTGAAGGATGTTACAGAGAAAAAGGAATAGAGTTGTTTCAACCAGGAGATATAGTGTTGGTCAAATCTCTCCCCTCTACCTCCCCATCTATGGACTTTTTGTGGGAAGGACCATACTCAGTAATCCTCTCTACCCCCACTACAGTTAAGGTGTCAGGAGTGGAATCTTGGATTCACCACACCCGAGTCAAATTTTGGACACCCCTGAGGAACCTGTGGGACCGTCAGCTCAGGAGTCCCAAGATCAGCCAGACCAGCCTCGATACACCCGCGAACCATTGGAGGACTTCATCTCCTATTTCGGAAGGAAACATCCCAGACTAAAGAGGCTCCTACCACTGATCCTGAAGAAAAACCCCATCCTCCTTAAAAAAGATAAGTGAAAACCTACGTAATCTTTATCTTTAACACCTCTCCTTGCCCCTTCAATGGAATCCTTTTACTATTTCATCATATTATTAAGCAGCATACTAACCATACTCTTTGCGACAGGACTATATACTGTAGCTCCTGCCAGGATGAAAACGAAATAGAACGCAGGGAGCCACTCAGTATGCTCCCAACACCCCTTTCCAGCCACTCACCAGAGCTACCTTGGCAAGTACTCTAGCAGTATGGGAAAATGAAAACAACAAATTCACACACCTTTTTAACATACACAACCAGTTCTGTCTACCCAGCCAAGGTATATTCTTCTTATGTGGAACGTCAACTTATATCTGCCTCCCCACTAACTGGACAGGCACCTGCACCTTAGTCTTTCTAAGTCCCAACATTAACATTGTCCCAGGAAATCAGACCCTATCAGTACCCCTCAAAGCTCAAGTCCATCAGCACAGAGCCATACAACTAATACCCCTACTTATACGGTTAGGAATGGCTACTACTACAGGAACCAGAATAGCCAGTTTGTCTACTTCATTATCCTACTACCCACACACTCTCAAAGGATTTCTCAGACAGTTTGTAAGAAATAACGAAATCTATCCTTACTCTACAATCCCAAATAGACTTTTTGGGAGCAGTGACTCTCCAAAACTACCGAGGTCTAGACCTCCTCACTGCTGAGAAAGGAGGACTCTGCACCTCTTAGGGGAAGAGTGTTGTGTTTACACTAGCCAGTCAGGGATAGTACGAGATGCCGCCTGGTGTTTACAGGAAAAGGCTTCTGAAATCAGATGCCTTTCAAACTCTTATACCAACCTCTGGAGTTGGGCAACATGGCTTCTCCCCTTTCTAGGTCCCATGGCAGCCATCTTGCTATTACTTGCCTTCAGGCCCCGTATTTTTAACCTCTTTGTCAAATTTGTTTCCTCTAGGATCAAGGCCATCAAGTTACAGATGGTTTTACAAATGGAACCCCAAATGAGCTCAACTAACAGCTTCTACCAAGGACCCCTGGACCAACCCGCTGGCCCTTTCACTGGCCTAGAGAGTTCCCCTCTGGAGGACACTACAACTGCAGGGCTCCTTCTTTGCCCCTATCCAGCAGGAAGTAGCTAGAGCAGTCATCACCCAATTCCCAACAGCAGTTGGGGTGTCCTGTTTAGAGGGGCTTTGAGAGGTGAAGCCAGCTGGGCTTATGGGTCAGGTGGGGACTTGGAGAACTTTTCTGTCTAGCTAAAGGATTGTAAACATGCCAGTCAGCACTCTGTGTCTAGCTAAAGGTTTGTAAATGCACCAATCAGCACTCTGTAAAATGGACCAATCAGCAGGATGTGGGCGGGGCCAAATAAGGGAATAAAAGCTGGCCACCTGAGCCAGCAGGAGCAACCTGCTCGGGTCCCCTTCCATGCTGTGGAAACTTTGTTCTTTCGTTCTTCACAATAAATGTTGCTGCTGCTCATTCTTTGGGTCTGTACTACCTTTAAGAGCTGTAACACTCACTGTGGAGGTCTGCAACTTCACTCCTGAAGTCAGTGAGACCACGAACCCACCAGAAGGAAGAAACTCCAGACACATCTGAACATCTGAAGGAACAAACTCCGGACACACCATCTTTAAGAACTGTAACACTCACCACGAGGGTCTGCGGCTTCATTCTTGAAGCCAATGAGACCAAGAACCTACCAGAAGGAACCAGTTCTGGACACATTCTGTCTTCCTGTCTCAAGGGGATAAGACAATAGAGTTGACAGCCCTGTTTTAAATGGATTCAAAACTGTAAAATCACCTTTTTTTGAGAAGGAGTTTTGCTCTTGTGGCCCAGGCTGGAGTGCAATGGGGCGATCTTGGCTCACCACAACCTCTGCCTTCCGGGTTCAAGTGATCCTCCTGCCTTAGCCTCCAGAGTAGCTGGGATTACAGGCCTGCGCCACCAAGCCCAGTTAATTTTGTATTTTTAGTACAGAGGGGGTTTTTCCGTGTTGGTCAGGCTGGTCTCAAACTCTAGACCTTAGGGGATCCTCCCATCTCAACCTCCCAAAGTGCTGGGATTACAGGCGTGAGCCACTGTGCCCGGCCAGAATCACTTTTTTTTTTTTTTTTTTTTTTTTTTAAGGAGTTCCAGTGCATTTAATAATTTTGATGGGGAACAGTTGACACTCTGATTGCTAATGTTTAAGATGATAGAGGAGGGCCAGGCGTGGTGGCTCACACCTATAATCCCAGCACCTTGGGAGGCTGGGGTAGGTGGATCACCTGAGATCAATGGAGACCAGCCTGACCAACATGGTGAAACCCCATCTCTACTAAAAATGTAAAAAAGGGTGTGGTGGCGCACATCTGTAATCCCAGCTACACAGGAGACTAAGGCAGGAGAATGGCGTGAACCCAGGAGGCAGAGGTTGCAGTAAACCGAGATTGCGGCTGCACTCCAGCCTGAGCAACAAGAGTGAAACTCTGTCTTGGGGCAGGAGGAGAAAAAAACAAAAAAAGATGATAGAGGAGAGCAGAATTGGAAGTGGTGGCCAGACAAGAAGGCGAAGTTAATTGCTTACATGATGTGATTTCAGAAGCCATAAACACTTTCTTATCTCTAAAAATTACCACTGCTCTCTAATGTCTAAAAACTTCCTTTCCCTCCTATTGAAACCTCTCTCTGTTAAAATGCAGACCAAACACCCCGTAAGTGTAACGCTTTGACTGTCAGTCATCCAGACTTTTGTGGAAGTGTGTTTTAGATTCCTTTCTGGAAGTAGATTTTGATAGGGAACAGGAGGATATTAGATACTATGGGACTAAGTAGAGAATAAAGAAGCGTAAGCTTGTCTAAGACACCTTAGACACCTCGCCTGTTTTTCAGTTTTACTGATGATTGGTATGAGAGGAAAAACAAAACCTGGTTAAATAAGAAATGGATGCATAAATGCTTTTTCTATAAATTAACAAACTTCAAGCTTATAGAAAAAGTTATTCCAGTACAAGAAACTCCTATATGCTTTTGATCCCCACTTGGTAAAAGCCCCACTTGCTCCATCCGTGTCTCTCCTCATCTGTTCACTCATATGCCTGTAGTTTGCTGAGAACTGACTTTCCATCCGCTGTCACTTCTCTTCAGGCCAAATAGTTTCCTTTAGTATTTCTTGTAGAAAAGATCTGCTGCTGATAAATCCTTTCAATGATCATTTATCTGAAAGTATTTCGTTTCTCTAAACATATATGTAATAGCTGCTTTAAAGTTCTTATCTGTTGGCTGGGCATGGTAGGTAGCACATGTGCCTGTAATGCTAGCACTTTGGGAGGCCGAGGTGGGCAGATGGCTTGAGTTCAGGAGTTCGAGATCAGCCTGGGCAACATGGGCAAAACTCCGTCTCTACTAAAAATACAAAAAATTAGCTCAGCATGGTGGTGTGTGACTGTAGTCCCAGCTACTCAAGAGGTAGAGTTGGGAGGATCGCCAGAGCCTGGGAGGTCAAGGCTGCAGTGAGTTGTGATTGTGCCACTGCACCCCAGCCTGGGTGACGGAGTGAGACCCTGACTCAAAAAAATAAAAAAATCAATAAAAATTAAACAAAGTTATTATCTGCCAATCCAATATCTGGGTAATTTTGAAGTCAGTTTCCATTGACTGCTTTTTCTCGGCTACGGACTGCATCATCACATTTTTTTCTCTTTGACTATAGTCTCATTTTCCTGTTCTTTCTGTTCTCATTTGCCTGTTCTTCTCAAATTCCTGTAATTTTTTTATTACATATTGGACATTGTGAATGATACAAAGTCTCTAGATTCTGTTATCTTTCTCTGAAAAGTGTTGATTTTTGTTCTAGCAAGCAAAATTAATTTGGCAAGACTTGAATGGCAATTCCTGTGGTGGCAGCAGCTGAAAACTGCTCAGTTCTTTCAGCTTTTTTTTTTTTTGAGATAGACTTTTTTTTTTTTTTTTTTTTTTTTTTTTTTTTTTGAGACAGAGTCTTGCTCTGTCACCCAGGCTGGAGTGTAGTGGCCGGATCTCAGCTCACTGCAAGCTCCGCCTCCCGGGTTCCCGCCATTCTCCTGCCTCAGCCTCCCGAGTAGCTGGGACTACAGGCGCCCACCACCTCGCCCGGCTAGTTTTTTGTATTTTACGGGGTTTCACCGTGTTAGCCAGGATAGTCTCGATCTCCTGACCTCGTGATCCGCCCGTCTCGGCCTCCCAAAGTGCTGGGATTACAGGCTTGAGCCACCGCACCCGGCCTGAGATAGACTTTTGCTCTGTTGCCCAGGCTGCTGGAGTGCGGTGGCACAATCTCATCTCACTGCAACCTCAGCTTCTTTCGCCTTTTTAGCCATTTGCTTCCTGCTAGGCTCCTGAGAGACTACAGACCATAGTTCAAGGATCAGCCAAAAACTTGCCCAAATTTACATGCAGTTCTTCTGTGGTTCACTTCTTTCTGGGATGTCCTGTCCCTGTCATCTCTCCAGAGCCCTGAGTTCTGTCCTCAGAGACCGTGGCTTTCTGCCTGTGTTTCCCCATAGTCCTGAGCTGTGGACTGGGAAATGCCTTCAGGCAAAAAACTGTAGAAATGAGAATCTCAACCGGTGCCCTTCTCTTAAAGGTCATCTTCCTTCTGGTTTGTCTACATAGAGTTACTTCCATATAGTTGTTGGCGGGCGGGGCGGGGGTTGTTCCATTATGTGTTTCGAGATGGAGTCACTCTCTAATGCCCAGGCTGGAGTGTAGCGGTGCGATCTCGGCTCACTGCAACCTCTGCCTCCCGGGTGCAAGCAATTCTCCTGTCTTGGCATCCTGAGTAGCTGGGACTCCAGGCGTGTGAGTTTTGTATTAGTAGAGATGGGGTTTCACCATATTGGCCAGGCTGGTCTCGAATCCCTGACCTCGTGATCCACCTACCTTGGCCTCCCAAAGTGCTGGGATTACAGGCGTGAGCCACTGCACCCAGCCCAAATAGTTGTTTTCTAAATATTTTGTCCTGAACTTATTGTCACTATCTCCAAGAGTTAGTCTGACACAATTACTCTGCCATTACCAGAAGTGGAGACTACACTTTTAAAAAACACACATAAAAAAATCACCTCTATAAACTATTACAAGTAAATTAATTAATTCAACAAGTAGTTATTGAGCATTTACTTTGGGCTAGTTACTATGCCAATATTAGGTGCTAGAAATCCTTTCAGATATAAAGAATTATATAAAACTAAAGTCAACTTGAATGGGCCTGGTTCTTTAGACTTCAAAATAAAGATGTTATTCAGAGACATTACAATCCCTTCTCCCTACCCACTAAATGAATACCATGTACATTTACTTGTTTTCTCATAGACATTTTACACTTACATGGTTCATTTTCTCAAGAAATTCTGATTGCAGCATTTGCAGTTACCACCACCAAATCAGCTGTAGTTAAACATTCTCAATTTCCTTTGACTAGTTTGAAATTTGTCAAAATATATATTCATAAAAACCCCAGAGATAGAGCCACTCTTTCCTAACAGTGAGACCTCTGTCACTTCTCCATTTGGAAGAAAAGAAATTCTGGAGCTAGAAACATCACCCTGAAGGAGGTGAAAGCACAGTGCTCCTTCAGCATCAAAACCGGCACCAGGGAGGGGCCTCCCCTTTCATTTACCCCACCTTCCAATCTGGATTGTGGAATGTTACTAACCTCCACAAATGGTCTTAGTTTTTTACTATATCTAAATAAAATAAAGGTAAGGCTGGACGCAGTGGCTCATACCTATAATCTCACTTTGGGAGGCCGAGGTGGGTGGATTACCTGAGGTCAGGAATTCGAGACCAGCCTGGCCAACATGGTGAAACCCCATCTCTATGAAAACTATACCAATTAGCCCAGTGTGGTGGCACATGCCAGTAATCCCAGCTACTCGGGAGGCTGAGGCAGGAGAATCACTTGAACCCAGGAGGCAGAGGTTGCAGTGAGCCGAGATGGCGCCACTGCACTCCAGCCTGGATGACAGATTAAGACTCCGTCTCAAATAAAATAAAATAAAATAAAATAAAATAAAAGTAGCGGTTTCATTAGTATAAGGTCCAATGCTGAATGCCACTTATTTTGTTAGAGGTCAAAGAAAGTTTGCATGTCTGTTGTGATGTGTAGGGTTCACCACTTTAGTTCTGAGTTCCTCATTCCCATTCTTAAATCCTCATTCAAGACCTGTCTCACTCACAGGCTTATGGGAGGATAAAGAGGGATGTAAATGGGAGAGGTGGGACATTTTTCCTGCTTTATAGCTTTGTCTAAGTTTGGCTTTGGCTTCATTAAGGAGCCAAGTGGGAAGTACAGGAGCACCAGCCCCTGCCCTCTGGTCCTCACTATTGTGAACATGTTGGAGGTTAGCTCAGTGCCCTTCCTATTTCCGTTAGTTTTCTGGCACCTCTTATTCTAGTTCTGCTATTAGAATAGCCTATGGAAGAGGATCACATAGAGCAAGCACAGGGGAAACACTCTAGAACCAACCATTGAATGAATTACTTGGCTCTATACAATGTTCTTTTGTTCCTTCTCCATTTTCTAGGTTAAATTTATTCTTATATCATCTTAACATCTGAAACTATTTTTTATTACTATTTTATCTTACTTTTAGTGAACACTTAAAATACTTCTGATGTTACAGCAGTTTTACCATTAAACCTTGCATGTCGTTTTCCGATGAATCATGAGTAACTCAACCAGACACAGCGTGAGGTCAACAGCAAACATCTGTGCCCTTGGAGACGGCCTTCTCCCCTTCACGCAGCTGGCTGGCATCAGCTAAATAGCCAGTTATTTAACACACTCAAGCCGAGCACCAGGGCAGACTGACCAGTGCTTACTGCTGAATATCTTATGCATTAAAAAGGGAAGATGAAACCAGAAGAATACAAGGGATAATTACTAGCTTATTAGTCGTTCCACTTTTCTTCCAAAGAAAACAGTTCCGTTGAGTCTCAGGTGGATGTTGGGTAGAAGCAGGACAGCCAGACCGCGCCGCTTTGAAGTGTGGTTGCAGGGCTTGCACTCTCCCCAGTTCAGCTGTTGAAGCAGGGAAGAGACTTCAAAGCCAGCTTGCTGTTGTTCCTGCCAGTGGGGTGTGTGTGCAATTCCCATCGGTTTGCTTTAAGGAAAAAACGGAGAGGAATTCATCTCTCACTTGCCAGGGTTTGATGCTCATCAAACGATCTACTAGTTTGTAGTTATGACCATCTCTATCTAGTGGACACAAAGAAAACAATTCATTTCATTGTGTGACTTGTATTTATTTATGTACATTAATTTTACAAATCTGATAGCCAGTTTGTGTAATTTGTTGAGATTGTGCCACATGTCAGTGACAAGTAAACCACTCCTACTGCTGATTAAATTCGCTCATGGAAATATACAGTAGTTCTCCTAGGCAAAGGCAAGTTTAGAAGATTGTCCCCTTGCTGCTTTGCTACTACAACCCATAATTACAACTGTTTACAATCCTTTAGTCAGATTTAAATTCGATATATAGGCAGTGCGCTCAAACTCCTTTGTGAGTTAAGAATTATTCTATTTGGTCAGTTCACTTTGTACAATACATTTTTGAACAACACATTTTTTAAAGTAAGTGTAATTTCCCTGAATGATTTTATTTGATCTAAACCTTAATTTTCATTTAAAATGTATATTTTATTTCACAATAAGGGGAAAAGAAAATAATACTTGAAGTCATTATTAACTTTTTTTTTTTTTTCTGAGATGAAGTCTTGCTCTGTCGCCTAGGCTGGAATGCAGTGGCATGATCTCAGCTCACTGCAACCTCCACCTCTCAGATTCATGCAATTCTGCCTCAGCCTCCCGAGTGGCTGGGATTATAGGCGCAAGCCACCACACCCTTCTAATTTTGTATTTTTAGTAGAGATGGGGTTTAACCATGTTGGCCAGGCTGGTCTCCAACTCCTGACTTCGTGATCCTCCCATCTTGGCCTCCCAAAGTGCTGGGATTTCAGGCATGAGCCACCGGGCCCAGCCAACTAATTCTTATAATTGAAAATAGCTCTAGTTCAAAAATGGATTCTTTTGACTTACGTGGACAATTAAACTTCCCCACTACTACCCAGTCAGTTTTTATTTAAATAAATATGAAAAATTAGGTAAAAACATTTCATTGTATAGTACAGAACAAGAAAAAGAGATGAAGCTCTTTGGGAAAGCTTGGCATGCCAAGTAACCAGATGGCAACATTCGCCAGTGGTAGTACTATTACCGCACAGTTGCCAACACCAACATAGAGGCATCCATTTATTCAACAGCAGGGGCCCAGTATGGCCTAAAGTAGAGCTACCTGGTGGAAATGAAACTGGGGGAAAATGGCCGGGCGCGGTGGCTCAAGCCTGTAATCCCAGCACTTTGGGAGGCCGAGACGGGCGGATCACGAGCTCAGGAGATCGAGACCATCCTGGCTAACACAGTGAAACCCCGTCTCTACTAAAAATACAAAAAAAAATTAGCTGGGCGTGGTGGCGGCGCCTGTAGTCCCAGCTACACGGGAGGCTGAGGCAGGAGAATGGCGGGAACCCGGGAGGCGGAGCTTGCAGTGAGCTGAGATCCCGCCACTGCACTCCAGCCTGGGCGACAGAGCGAGACTCCGCCTCAAAAAAAAAAAAAAAAAAAAAGAAACTGGGGGAAAAAACAAACTCGCTCCTGGGAGCATAATGAGGAAAAAATCTAGTTACAGAAAGCTTTTAAAATTAGCACAGGAGAATGCATCATGATGTAGAAAGGACAGTCTACCATACAAGTTCTGAAGAAGCAAAGGTCATTAATTAAAGAGCTGTTAACAGCATATTCAGGAGGCTGCAGCAGGAGAATTGCTTAAACCTGGGAGGTGGAAGTTGCAGTGAGCAGAGATTGTGCCACTGCACTCCAGCCTGGGTGACAGACTCTGTCTCCAAAAAAAAAAAAAAAAAAAAAAAAAAAAAGAGCTGTTAACAATAAATTAATGTTATTGATCTGATCTGATACTTATCACTCACAGAATACAATCGAACAGGAAGTTATTCCAATGGTTGCATTTTTATTTTTTAATATTGTAAATGGTATAAACTCGAGGATTCCCGCTTCCCAAGATGTGTTTTTATTTCTCACTGATTGTATCCTGAAGGAATCACAGGTCTTTGCAAGGTCAAGTCACCATCGCTGGTTACATATATCCTGGATATGTGCAGGTTCCCTGTGTCAAGGCCTTTTGAGCCACTTGTATTTACCTAACAATGACCTGGAGATGCAATTTAAAAAAGCAAAACAATGCACAAAACAATTGGGGAAAAGTCACAAGTAAAATAATTTTATGCAGACAGAAATGTTTTTAAAGCTGTTCACGATTTAGTAGAAAGAATCAGGAGCTTGCAACAATTACTTCTGTTGCTCATTTTCTGAGGCTTCATTCCAATGAGAGCTGCACACTGTCAGCTTGGTTTTGTGGCTGCTGATAGTCGTACTTTCTTGCTATTCACAAAAACAACAAGAAAAAGAAGAGATAAAATTAATAAAACTGCAAAATGATTACTACTTAATATCATTAAATTACAGTCAAGTCATGATTCTTAATAAAGAAATAGTTTTGTCTGTTTCAGAGAGTCTCCCTCTGATGCCCAGGCTGTGGTGCAGTGGCACAAACACAGCTCACTGCAGCTTCAACCTATTGGGCTCAAGCAATCCTCCCACCTCAGCTTCCCAGGTAGCTGAGACCACAGACAGACACCACCACACCCGGCTAATTTTTTATTTTTTTGCAGAGACGGGGTCTCGCCATGTTGTCCAGGCTGGTCTTGAACTCCTGGCCTCAAGGGATCCTCTCGCCTCGGCCTCTTAAAGTGCTGGGATTACAAATACGAGCCACTGCACCCAGCTAAGTAATTAGTCTAGAATTAAAACAATTTTGTTTCTTTGGAAAAGATGTATTACACTTCATGATCCTCTAATTTCTCAACACTGCTGATGCCCATTTTTATATGTTTATTATTATTCATGTATCAGGATTATTCAGAGCTTTAAAATATAAACATTAAGTTATTAAAACTTCAAAATTATATTAATTTTTGAGACAGTGTCTCACTCTGTCACCAAGGATGGAGTGCAGTGGCACAATCATGGCTCACTGCTGCTTTGACCTCCCAGGCTCAAACAATCCTGCCACCTCAGCCTCCCAAGTAGCTGAGACTACTGGCTAACGTCACCACGCCCAGCTAATTTTTTGTATTTTTAGTAGAGACAGGGTTTCACCATGTTGCCCAGACTGGTCTTGAACTCCTGGGCTCAAACAATCATTCTGCCTTGGCCTCCCAAAGTGCTGGGATTACAGGTGTGAGCCATCATGCTTGATCTAAGCTATTAAAATTAATGTTTTGTAATTTCTTCCTTTATTACCTGTCATTTCCATCTTAAAGTTAATAATGCTTTTGTCCACACCATAAGGAATTTGACTATATTTTAACTTATAAATCTAACAGGCTTATTGTTGATTAAACATATAATGTCTTCAATATAAACTAGAAGAAAAAATAGATATGCAATTCTGTCTTCTTTTTGTACTTCTAAGAAATGTTTATTGAAGAAAAACTGTCTTAACCTGAAACTAGAGAAAATACAGGGCTAAAATTCTTTGTGTCATCCACTGCTTAGCTTTAAAACTTTCAATCTCTTCTGAGTTCTTGTTTTTTTGAGACGGAGTCTCACTCTGTTGCCCAGGCTGGAGCGCAGTGCACAATCTGGGCTCACTGCAAGCTCTGCCTCCTGGGTTCACGCCATTCTCCTGCCTCAGCCTCCCGAGTAGCTGGGACTACAGGTGCCCGCCACCCTGCCCTGCTCATTTTTTGTATTTTTAGTACAGATGAGTTTTCACTGTGTTAGCCAGGATGGTCTTCATCTCCTGACCTCGTGATCCACCCGCCTTGGCCTCCCAAAGTGCTGAGATTACAGGGGTGAGCCACCGCGCCTAGCCACTCTCTTCTAAGTTTTTCACTAGCCAATAAGGAGATATTATTTGTTTATGCTACTCAGGGTAGATTCAGATTTTTGTAGCCCAAAGCGTACAACTTCAGGAGTCTTCTATTTAAAAAAAGAATTCTGTTGCCTGTTTCTTCTGGAAGCACCAGATTCTGTCAGGACAAGATACATCACGAGCACTAAGGACCCTTTATGCTGGGATTCATTAAATGTGCAAATCCACACATGGGCTCACTGCTTATAAGCATAATGGCTCCCAAAGATGTCCGCATCTTGTCCCATAATCTGTGCCTATGTTACCTCACAGGACAAAAGGGACTCTGAAGATGTGATTAAGGTAGGGACCTTGGCATGGGGAGATGACTCTGGATTATCTGCCCAATATAATCAGATGGGCCCTTAAAATTACAGAGTTTTTTTCCTGCCTAAGTTCTGAGAGAAGGAGATGTGGACATGAAATAGTCAGAAAGATGCAATGCTTTGCAGATGGAGGAAGGGACTGTGACCCAAGGAGTGTGGATGGTCCTGAGAAGCTGGAGGAGGCAAAGACAGGGATTTTCCTTAGAGGCTCTAGAATAACAGAACCATGCAGGCACCCTGAAGTTAGCACAGTACAGCTGCTGTGGAGCTTCTAACCCACACAACTGTAAGACAACATGTTCGTGTGGTTTAAGCCACTACATTTGTGGTAATTCGTTACAGCAGCAATTAGCACAGAAAACTAATAGACCTTGCAAACAGAAATTCGGATCAATTTTATTTTATATCATTCCCATCAAAAAAGAAATAAACTGTGGGTTTATAATGTATCTGCTGTGTTACTGAGCATATTACTGACAGTGGATAACTTGTTTTGCGTATGTGTCAATAAAAACTTAGTTCTTTACTTAGAATTTTTCATACAGAGCTCCTGGCTCTGTATTTTTTTTTTTTTTTTTTTGTGAGATGAAGTTTTACTCTTGTCCCCCAGCCTGGAGTGTAATGGCGTGATCTCTGCTCACTGCAACCTCTGCCTCCTGGGTTCAAGCGATTCTCCTGCCTCAGCCTCCTGAGTAGTTGGGATTACAGGTGCCCACCACCACGTCCAGCTAATTTTTGTACTTTTAGTAAAGACGGGGTTTCACCACGTTGGCTAGCTGGTCTCGAACTCCTGACCTCAAGTGATCCGCCCATCTCAGCCTCCCAAAGTGCTAGGATTACAGGCATGAGCCACCACGCCTGGTCCCAGGCTCTGTACTTTTTTTTTTTTTTTTTTTTAGCAATACTTATGTTTCTTTAAAAGAATTTTTTTAATGTGGTAAAATATACATAACATAAACTTTACCGCTTTAACCATTTTTAAGTGTACAGTTCAGTGGTATTTCATGTACTCGCATTGCTGTGACCATCACCACCATCTATCCACAGAGCTCTTCTCATCATCCCCAACTGAACTCTGGACCCATTAAACTCCCTATTCCCCTCTTCTGCAGCCCCTGGCAACCACCATTCTACTTTGTATCTCTATGATTTGCCTCATGTAAGTGAAATAATCCAATATTTGTTCTGTTGTGACTGACTTATTTCACTTAGTATACCATCTTCGAGGTTCATCCACGTGTAGCATATCAGAATGGACTTCCTTTTTTTCTTTTTTTGAGACGGAGTCTTGCTCTGTCGCCCAGGCTAAAGTCCAGTGGCGTGATCTCAGGTCACTGCAACCTCCGCCTCCTGGGTTCAAGCGATTCTCCTGCCTCAGCCTCCCAAGTAGCTGGGATTACAGGCACCCACCAATGCGCCCAGCTAATTTTTGTATTTTTGGTAGAGATGGGGTTTCGCCATCTTGGCCAGCCTGGTCTTGAACTCCTGACCTTGTGATTCACCTACCTCAGTCTCCCAAAGTGCTGAGATTGTAGGTGTGAGCCACCGCTCCCAGCCAGAATGTCCTTCCTTTTAAGGGCTGAATAACATTCTATTGTATGCACCACACTTTGTTTATTCATTCATCTGCTGAGGACATGTGGGTGATTTCCACCTTTTGACTATAGTGAATAATGCTGCTATGTTGAATTAAGTTATATGCCTTATTTTGAGCCAGTATCACATGCAAATGGCATAAAATACAAAAGGAACAAAGGATAAGTATCTGAAAAACATATTAAACATCTGAAAAAAGTACTAAGTTTTCATTACTTACGATTTCTAATAACATTTTGCTAAATGAACTCAATTCCAGAAAATCTATTTTAAACATGCATATGTGTATCTTTCAGCACAGAATACACTTACAAATGGAATACATTTCCAGTTGTTGTCTCAAACGAATCTTGCTTATTGTGTCATAAAAGTTGGGCTCTGACAAAGTTTCCTCTGTAGGTGGCACGCTGAATATCCTCATAATTCTCCTTTTGTTCCTAAACACAAAATCCATGTAGTTTTGTATTAATGTCTATAGAGTTGTAATATGCTTATAATCCTGGTCATCAGAAGCTGTGGCAAAAGGACTTAAATGACAACAAGCCCATTTTACTTTCTATTTTGTCTTTGAGAGCTGCTTCCTTGGCTCAAAGTATTATTTCTTTCATTAAAAAGTATGAGGCTGTAAGTGAGAAAAGTAAGTAGCTGAACACATCCAATTAACACAACAAAGTGAAGTTCTTCCATTTGTGATTCTCCTCAATCCCCAAAAGCCAAATATCCTATGAGAAAATCACAAACAAGAAAACAGCTGATTTTTCCTTCCTTTCCCGTCATCCAGATAAAGCTAAATGACTGAGCTGGAGAATAAACTGAATGTAAGCAGACCTTAATTTTAGAAAGTAATGAATAAACATATTTCTTAAATACAATAGCATGGCCTTAGTGGAGACATCTTTTTAAAATTAAGAACAGCGTGCCTCCGCTTTTAAAAGAAACATGGGGAGGCGGTGGTGGCTTAGAGGAAAGTGGTCACCTGCCAGGTCATCAGTGATGGTCAGGGAGCCTCCTCTCACCACCCCTAGAGTTCATGAGCCAACAGGCCAGCTGCTCCAGGAGGGTTCAGCTGAGATCTGGGTGCAAGTGGGGGCTCTGAATGATTCCTCAGGCCAAACTTAAATTATTTCTGGATTACTAATTACCTTGAACTCTCGAATGCCTTTTTACCTTGGGAGAGGATACCTGTAAAGTATGTGTCTGCAGAAGTATCCCAATGTAACACTGCTCTTCCTCTTTTTAAAGCATCCCCGCACCTCCCCCTTTTTACTGTACTTCTGGGAAAGGAGCCAGGGAATGTGGAAAAGCAGTTAAATTAAGCTACAACATCTGGAATTAAGGCAGGAAATATTCATTGAAGATTTACACTATACGGCACACCAGGGACCCAAAGGTAAAAGACAAAAAAGACATGTTGTAGAAAGGACAAACAAGTAATCAGATAAGACTAACGCTGTTTAATAAGTGCTATCATACAGTCATGCACAAAAAACAAGGAAAAGCTTATACTGGTTGAAGGGAGATTTGCTGAATACATAGGAGTCAGTGTTTCTGCATTCAGGGACTTAAGCCAAAACAATGTGCTCAATGAAGGGTGACAATGAACCCAGGCTGGATGATAAAATTGGGCTATATTAGAAATTACAGAATTGAGAGTTTAGTGTAGCTGGCCTGGGGGCTAAGAGTGGTACTTAACTCTCTATTTCTTAAAGCAATGGGCTTTTTTTGTTTTTGTGATGGAGTCTTACTTTGTTGCCCAGGCTGGAGTGCAGTGGCACGATCTTGGCTCACTGCATCCTCCTCCCAGGTTCAAATGATGCTCCTGCCTCGGCCTCCTGAGTAGCTGGCATTACAGGATCGCGCCATCACGCCCAGCTAATTTTTGTATTTTTAGTAGAGACGGGGTTTCACCATGTTGGCCACGCTGGTCTTGAACTCCTGATCTCAGGAGATCCACCTGCCTCAGCCTCCCAAAGTGCTGGGATTACCGGTGTGAGTCACCATGTCTGGTCAGCAATGGGGTTTTCAGAGCCAAACCTTGGCCACCAATGCTTGAGACCAGAGTGGACAGTGTCTGTCAGCACTAGAACAAAAATTATAATGAAATTTATTTTATTTATTTATTTTTTGAGATGGAGTCTCGCTCTGTCACCAGGCTGGAGTGCAGTGGTGCGATCTCGGCTCACAGCAACCTCCAACTCCCTGGTTCAAGTGATTCTCCTGCCTCAGCCTCCCAAGTAGCTGGGATTACAGGCACGTGCCACCACATCCAGCTACTTTTTGTATTTTTAGTAGAGACAGGGTTTCACCATGTTGTCCAGGATTGTCTCAATTTCCTGACCTCGTGATCCACCCATCTTGGCCTCCCAAAGTGCTGGGATTACAGGTGTGAGCCACTGCGCCCAGCCTGATGCAATTACTTTTACGTATTCATTTCATATTTCTTAAACTTGCAAAACTTGTAAATGCACAGTTTTTATCTACCCTGAGAAACAAAAATTTACCTTTTGGCATACATGAAGAGACCGAAGCTAACAAGGATAACTATCAAGTAAACATTGGTGGCTTCATTCCAGGCTTCGTGAACAGTATAATCAATAGAACCATCGTCACCCATCACTCCATAACCCCCAGCCATGGGGCTGTAAGAGAGAAAAGAAAGTAGGGTTTCTTTTAATTAATGATGGTAGCACTGTCTGAAGAAGGGTTGGCAAACATATGGCCTACTGGTCAAATCCAGTCCACTGCCTGTTTGTGTGTGGCCCATGAGCCAAGAATGGGATTTACATTTCTAAGTGGCACATTTTAAATGGTGCAGTTGGCCCTCTCTATCTGACAGTTCTGCATCCGTATAATCAACCGTGAAAGGAAAATATTTGCAAAAACAATACAAATTTAAAAAAATACATTATACCAACTATTAACATAGCATTTACATTGTACTAGGTATTATAAGTGCTTAGAGATGATTTAAAGTACACAGAGGATGTGCTTAGGTTATATGCAAATACTATGCCATTTTATATCGGGACTTGGGCATCTATGGATTTTGATATCTGAGGGGGTCCTGGCACCAATCTCCCGAATACCAAGGACTGCACCTACACAATATTGATTTTGTTTCAAAGTCCACAAAACCTAAAATATTTACAATCTAGCCCCTTAAGAAACTTGGGATAAAAAATAATATTACTAAAAGGACTGAGCTTGAAATGTTATTGCAGCTTCCAAATTGTAACACCCAGAGGAAAGTAACAGAATACTTTAAAACAGAGACTTCGCTGGTGCCTGTAATCCCAGCACTCTGGGAGGCCGAGGTGGGCGATCACCTGAGGTCAGGAGTTCAAGAGCAGCCTGGCTAACATGGTGAGACCCTGTTTCTACTAAAAATACAAAAAATTAGCTGGGCATGATGGCGGGTGCCTGTATTTCCAGTTACCCGGGAGGATGAGGCAGAAGAATCGCTTGAACCTGGGAAGCGGAGGTTGCAGTGAGCCAAGGTCAGGCCACTGCACTGCAGCCTGGGTGACAGAGTGGGACTCTATTCAAAAAAACAAAAACAAAAAACACAGAGACTCAACACCTGGCTGTGCTGCTACAAAAGTGTTGCACAGCAGCCTAGCAAGGATGTGACAGCCAGAACACGGCTCTCTCACCCCGCATGCCTCCCATACTGGGAAAGGTTTGGAGCTTTATCTAGCTTTGGCCTGCTGGACAAATTTGGTTGAAAGAAGCTATGGGATGAAAAGATACATTTTGCTATTGACACAGCTGTGACATCTACCCTAGGAAATGCATTCTTTGGACATTCCCACAGAAAGTTAAGAGTGGTCACAGCAAGTGCATCAAACAGCAAGTAAAAGTAATGACGACTTCTTTGTGTTAGAGAAGTTCACTGAATTTTTCCTTAAAGAGAAAGTTCCTCCCTTGTGTTGGGACATAAAAGGTAAGGCTAAGTAAAATGACCTAATACGTAAAGAAAATCCAGAAGTGTTGTTTTAGACACTCTATATACAGGAGAAAAATGGACAAATATAGGTGATAGCTGCACTGTAGTTTCTGAGAATCAGTCATTTTCTAATACCAAGAAAAAGAGTCTAAAAAGTTTTCGGTGACTTTTTCTACGCTGCCTACAATAATGAAGGCATTGCAAAAATTCTTCCACTAAAATGTCTTGCAGGAGTCCATGCTGTAAGCCTCCGAAGTGTTCATTAGTGTAGATTTGGCCAGCTAGTTAATATATATGTACTGAGGGCAGAGTTCTTTCTTCTAGCTTGCCTCTATATAAGAAGAATGCAGTTTCATTAAGAACAGAGAGGTCTGTTCCTAAGCCACGTGGCATGTTTTGCCTTTCTGACAACTTGTCAGAAGTTTGGGGACATACTGTACTCCTTTAGAATAAAGTGAGTATCATGAACAGCCATTTAACTTCAACTCTTCAGACTGAAGGCAGGAGTGATTTCACTAAAATAACTATGGGTGTCTGCTGAATATAAAGATTGGTCTCGTGAAAATTAGCCAGGAACAACAAAAACAGAACTTAAATTGTAAACATTTGTAGATGCACTATCTAAATATTATTTAAACACTAGACTATACCCAATTCCTAGATACTGAAGACTGGCTGTGGATTTTTTTTTGAGTGAGAGGTACAGAGGTATTTGGCATATTGACAGTTTGAATTCTTATTCCTCAAAACTAAATTCCAGAGTTCCTCTGAATGTAACTTTATGGTTTATAGTAAGTAATCAGCCTACTTCAGACATGGAAACTTTTGGAAGCCCAGACACTATAACTGTCTGTATAATTTATGGAATCTCAAACTTCGTTGGTGCCAAAGTGTAAAATAGCAACCACCACCACCGTGTTTGGCAAAAAAAAGATGACTTTATGTGTCTTGATTTGAGATGCTGCAGAAGCCACAGGACAATTATGCAGCAGGGAGGCAGCTTTCAGGATTGAGAGTTATTAACAAATTAGGCAAGAAACGGGGAGCCATACAGCACTGGCCACTAGAACATTTCATCAGTGTCATTTATCTGACAAATTACAAAATGTTTCCTATTTTCTAATGACAAAATGGATCAGAATCAGGTTAATTTCTTGCTTTAATTTTTCGCAAGATGTTGTTAATGTGCCACATGGAATGTATATACATGTACCACAGTAAATGGTATATTCCTACTCAAAGCGCTACTTCCTCCTGCCCCAAATATGCAGGTCTTTAATTACACTTAGGAAAAAATTTCTAATTACTGCTGACACAGAACGGTAAAATTAAACGTGAATTATACAACCTATATTATACAACATGATTGGTATGTCATGAGGTCACTCTTCTGTGCTTCCAGGGACATGCACTTGAGTTATTTTTAGGAGTGTAGTTGTGAAAGATTTGCAGAGGGGAGGCCTTTCCCTCCCAGTCCTCAATCATGATCAATGGCATGACTTTGTAAGGCTGCCAGGAGTAAGGAGTGCTCTGGTCCTGAGTCACAGTACAGACCCACAGCCCACATGCAGCCTGAACTATGACCCCGTCCCCTCCTTCTCGGCATGCCACAGTGTAACCAAGTGTACACACATACACCTGTTGCGTGCTTACTGCGTACCAACACAGCCTTCCTCTGGAATCTAAAGCAAGATACCTTTTTTCACATTTTCCTGTAATGTAATGCTTGAACTATTTCAGTAAGGAGAGGCTAGGATGGGCTGAATTAAGTTCCAAGTAAACATGTGTATCTAAAGTTGCCAATATATGACAACTAGGAGTTGGTTTTAGGTTGCCAAACTTTCAAGATGAGAACTACGTTTTCTTTCCTTTCTTTTCTTTTTTTTTTTTTTAAAAAACAGGGTCTCGCTCTGCCACCCAGGCTGGAGGGCAGTGGTGCGATCTCGGCTCACTGCAGCCTCCACCTCCCGGAATAGAGGGATTCTCCTGCCTCAGCCTCCCAAGTAGTTGGGAATACAGGCAAGTGCCACCATGCCTGGGTAATTTTTTTTTTGTTTTTTAAAGTCGGGGGAGTGGGGGGTCCTCTCACTATACTACCCAGGCTGGTTTCAAAACTCCTGAGCTCAGGCAATCTGCCCGCCTCAGCCTCCCAAAGGGCTGGATTACAGGCGTGAGCCACCATGCACAGCCGAGAACTACTTTTTCTAGGGACTAGGTCACTGTATCATAGGCTTTAAAATCTGTGTCGTGATTTTGGGTTCCTCATGCCACGTCTAGGTGGTTCTAAAACTGACCACCGCTTGTCATCGTACATTCATGTTACCATTTTTGTCTCTCACTTAGAACTTTGTTATTTTGATACAAATTCACATTGGAACCACTTAGTTCCTAGAGTCCCTTACAACAAAATCCTCTGCATCAATAAATGGGATTTCTTTCTCTGATCCCTCTGAAACACTAAAGGCTTGGCATCCTGAAGCAGAAGAGTACATACAAGCTCACAGGCCTGCACCCAACATCGAGGAAAGCAATTCACAGGTGCTGGGCAGTCCACAGAGTCACTGAATCATCCCAACAACCCTGCTGGGCGGCACTAAAGCTCCATTTTACAGGAAAAGAAGCTGGGGTGGCGGCGGTTATATAACTTGCCCAAAGCCACACGGGCCAGGGCGTGGAGGCGCGGGGCTGTTACACACACGACTCCCAAACCTGAACTCTTCCAGCCTTGGCCCCGATCCTGCGAGACCTGCTCCTTCCGGAAGAAAGTCAAGTGGAGCAGGGAGAAAATGTAATCCTCTCCCAGGAAGCGGCCCGGGTCCCGGGGCGGCCAGGCTCTAGGGACGTTTCCGCCGCCCGCAGGCTGCGCGTGATTCAGCCTCAACCCTCCCGCTGAACCCCCGCCGCCCTGGCAGATGGGCCGCCGCGACTGGGCCGTGTGCGCTTCCGGAAGCGGGCGACCGGCTGCTCCACGCGACGCCGAGGAGCTCCGCGCCTGGACCGGGCAGGTGGTCGGAGCTTCGGGGACCGCACGGGACCTGGGGCGGGCGGGCGGCGACCCCCCCTTACTCTCGCGTCCGGGGCGGGGCGGGCGGCGCGGGGCGGGGCCGGGTGACGCGGCCCCGCCGGGGACTGGGAGGCGCGGGGACGCGGGGCCACTCACGCTGCCAGCTCCGGAGGCGGCACGCGGCCAGCGCTGCTCCGCTCCGGGGCTCTTTCCCCCGGAGTCGGGGCCGGGCTCGCGGGAACCGGTTACCGAGCGGACCTGGACGCCCTCTGCCTTCGTCATTTCCTGCCGGCCGATCGGTTTCCGGATGAAACGAGGAGCCAGGTCTTTTTTTTTTTTTTTTTTTTTTTCCCCCCCTCCCTTTCCCCTTTTCAGTTTTTTGAGCCGGAGAGACGCAGCTGCGGTCCCCGTGCCGCCCCCGGGCGCGTGAGTGGAGCCGGGCTCCTTTCCCCTCCCCCGCCGCGACCCCCGCCCGGGCTGCGCGCACCGCCCCCCGCAAGCCCCCTGCCCGGACTCCCGGGCTCCCGCGGGTGGGGGCCGGGCTGGCGGGCGCCGGCGGGGCTAGAGGCGGCGGCGGGTTGCGTCCCACGCGCCTGCTGGCCCACGTGGACCTGGCCGTCGCTTGCCGTGCGGCGCCTTTGCGAAAACTCGACGGAAGTGTCAGGGACCCGGGATTACCTGCGAATGCCGGGCGCCTCCTGCTCCGCTGTGCGCGCGTGGGGCGGGACTCGGAGGGGGAGGGGTCGTGTATGTTGTCCCACCTGGCGCGATGAAGCTGGGCAGCGCAGAGGATTTCTTTTTTGGTCTTGAGGGCATAGAGTCCCTTTTCCTATTCACGTGTACTCTTAAGAAAGCGTCTGTTCTCCAAACTGGCTTTCTATTCTCCCCGTCCTAAATGGTGCGTGGCTGACACCGTAGTGTTTTCAAAACTGGATTTGGCCAGGATGCTATAGCATTGTCAGTGTAAGTGCCTTTTGGCTATTTTTATTTAATTGTGTGGTGACTTGACAGAAGTGTTTCCCAGCTTGACATAGGTAATGAATTTGCATAGGATTTCAGCATCAGTATGGAAGTGATCAGATGTCAGTGGTTGGTGCCACCTTGCAAATAAATGGCCACTGGTCCACGTAGTTCGTCTTTATACATTTTGAGCAAGTTCTCTAGGACCAGCTGACTGGTAATTATAAGTCACAGGAAACCCTGCAGAGATGAGAGCTAACATTGAACACTTAACAAGTTTTCTATTCTTTGTTTCATCTGTTACAATTAAACTCACTTTTGTCTAGGGTAAGACCATTAGTTTACGCAAAAACATACTAGCTTAATTTACGGTATTTATATATGTTTATATATAGTGTATATATAATCATATATATATAGTTGTATAACATTTAGTTTGACTCTAAAGTTGGAAAATGAGGAAAATAACAGGTGATGTTGAGTACTGATTGTTTGCGTGGCCTGTGCCAAATGGTGTGCATGCTTTATGTCACTTAATCTCAAAAGATTTGAATACATGAGTTTGATTTCAGTGTGTCCACGTGTGAAACGTGTATATTATTGTTATTGTTTTGTTTTTTTGAGACGGGGTTTTGCTTTTGTTGTCCAGGCTGGAGTTCAATGGCACTATCTTGACTCACTGTGACCTCCGCCTCCCGGGTTCAAGCGATTCTCCTGCCTTAGCCTCCCAGGTAGCTGGGATTACAGGCGCCCGCCACCACGCCCAGCTAAGTTTTGTATTTTTAGTAAAGACGGGGTTTCACCATGTTGGCTAGGCTGGTCTCGAACTCCAGACCTCAGGTGATCCGCCTGCCTTGGCCTCCCAAAATGCTGGGATTACAGGCGTGAGCCACAGCCACCGCTCCCAGCAAACGTGTACATTAAATACTTGTTTCTGCTTTTGTAAAATAAGAGTGTTGGCAATATAAAATGTTACCCATAGAGTAAATTAATGTGTTGTTTCAAGTTGGAATATGGCTTTAAAAATTCATAAAAGTACAATTAGTCCCTTTATTTAGGTGCTGAATAGTTTCCAAAGCCCTGTGTCTCTTATTTATCAAAGTCTCCATTATATAACATTGTTGCCCAGTGAACAGGCGACATTGGAAAAAGGTAAATATTGAGAAAGCCCTAATGGTGCTTTGTTAAATGGCCCCCTCTTTCCATATTTAATTTCTAAGTGACATTCCTAATTAAGGGTAAACAAACATAATGAAACAAGACTAATTTTCTAATACCAAACTAAAAAAAAAACAAAAAACAGTGGACTGGCTATTTGTTGATGAGTCTAGCGCAGTTTTACTGGGCATTTGAATGTTAAGGATGTTATTTACATTGTAGGTAGTTGTGAAAGATTTGTGTGTCTAAGTTTTTGGTTTGCCTTTAAATGTCTTGAACATATGCTTAGTACTGAGTCCAGTACTTTGTGCATTAATAGTAAGTTTTTGATTGGATTTAATTGAATAGTTTTGGCTTCCTTAATTTTAGTTTGAAGATAGAATTTAATGATTTGTGTAGGCATAACAGTTCCAATTAACAATGATTGTGAGATGAGCGTAGGGTTTAACTTAACAGTTCACATTTTCTTGGGAGTTGAAAGGACTGGAGAGTTGGATGTGTGTCTTCTTTGTAATTAAAAAGCATATGGAAGTTAGCTATCAGAAGATTCTGGTGGTCCGTCTTTGGGAAGAGGAAGAGATTAAGAATGCTTTGCTAGTCAGTATTTACAAAAGGGTTTCTTTACTTAAAGTCATTTTCTTTGGGGAGGGGAGGAGTTGAGAGTTGTCATCAATGGAAGGATCTTAGAATGAAAAAGATGTACATGTTTTCTTTTGGAGTGAATTTGTGACTGGAGATGGGGTTTCATCGTGTTAGCCAGGATGGTCTCGATCTCCTGACCTCATGATCCGCCCGCCTCAGCCTCCCAAAGTGCTGGGATTACAGGTGTGAGCCACTGTGCCCGGCCTATGTGCTTTTTAAAGATGGCACTGATTTAGAATACAGTATATTACAGTACATGAAAAAATTTTGGAATTTCTGTATGGTTGTCACTGTTGGAAAGCCATAGTGAGTGTAGTAACAGCATTGGCTCCTGTTCATAAGGCGTTTAAGTGATGTGTTTCCTATGACAGGAAGACAAGCCTTTCTCATTCCTTCAAAATTTGGCTCTCAGATGGAGTGCCCTTTAAGCTCCCTGAATGCAGGGACTTCTTCTGTTTCACTCATTGTCTTTTCCCTGGGGCCTAGAACAGAACCTGGCAAACAGTGCTACGTAAACCTTTGTAGAATGAGCACGTTCCACTTTCCACTAGTGAAGATCCCACCTGCCTTTAGGTGCAGGGCCACTCCAGCCTCACTTTCTCTGCAATCTGCAGCCCACAATGACTCTTTGAACATTTACTGTGTATACCACACTCTGTGACAGTTAATCTTTTATAGCTTTATATTGATACATGAGTGTTTCATGTATTTTGTTTCCTCACCCAAAATATAAGCTCTTCAATGCTATGGGATGTCCTATTTTTGAGAATTGCCTTGGTATCCAGTATAGTATATAATATTATATATTACATCTAAAATATATGTTATATATTACATCTATAATATATAATATATATTACATATAATATAATATTACATCTATTTTATATAATATATATTACATCTATTATATATTATATATTATATATGTAATAATATTATATAGAATAGATGTAATATATATTATATATATAGAGAGAGTAGGTTTATATTTACCTATTAAATGAATGTTACTGTGGGGAAACATCAAAGATATTCAAAATGGTAGGTAATATTTTAGTTAGGCAAACCTAGTGTACACATGTGAAACAGTACTAGAATTTGGAGCTAAATAAGAGTTAATACTTATGTTGTGCTTAAAATGTGAACCTCACAACAATCCTTTGAAGTAGGTACAATTATTTCCTCATTTTTCAGAGGAAGAAATGGAGACACAGCAAAGTAATTAAGTTTCTTGCTCAAGATCGTACCGGAAATCATAAGGAGGCAGTCTGGCTCCAGAGGCAGTGTGGTTTCTCTGGGGATATTTACTTTATACTTCGAAGGGAGATCTAAGCACTACTTTTGCAGCTGTAAGAGATGCTCTTTTAAAAATTTCAAAGTAGCGTAAGAGATTGCAGTGTCTCTAAACTGCAGAAGGAATGCTGGATTTTCTATAGAGAGGACATTGATAATGGAATGGTTAAGGGGACATTATATATTGAAATGACTAAAGATGGGGGAGAGAAACTGAAGTTTGAATCTCAAAGCTGAGGATTATAATTCTTTATAGATGCTGAATTCTAGAACAGTGATTCACCAGGACATAGGACAATGACTGCTTGTTACTAATTTAGTATCAAAAAACTTATGCCAAATAAAATAATATTGAATGACACTGGATATCTTACTGCATTTCTTTTTTTAAACGCTTACCAGATTTGATGCCCTAGCGGTAGTAATTTACCTTAATGTGGGTATTACTAAAGGTTTCCTATACACTTCTGTCCATTTGCTTTGTCTTTTTGTGAAAAAAAAATTTTTTTTTTTTTGAGACAGGTTCTCACTCTGTCGTCCAGGTTAGAGTGCAGTAGTGTGATCTCACTGCAGCCTCTGCCTCAAGCAATCCTCCCACCTCAGCCTCCAGAGTAGCTGGGGCTACAAGCATGCACCACTGTGCTCAACTAATTTTTAAATTTTGTGTAGAGATGAGGTCTCACTATACTGCCCAAGCCAGTCTTGAACTCCTGGGCTCAAACAACCCTCCTCCTCAGCGTCCCAAAATGCTGGGTACGTCAGTGAGCCATTGTGCCTGGCCTTTTTGTATAATTTATTTTTTTTTAGACAGGATCTGGCTTTGTCGCCCAGGCCGGAGTGCAGCAGCACCATCTCGCCTCACTGCAGCCTCTGCCTCCCGGGTTCAAGTGATTCTCCTGCCTCAGCCTTCTGAGTAGTTGTGATTATAGGCACTTGCCACCACACCAGCTAATTTTTGTATTTTTAATAGAAGACAGGGTTTCACCATGTTGGCCAGGCTGGTCTCAAACTGCTGACCTCAGGTGATCCACCCACCTTGGCCTCCTAAACTGCTGGGATTACAGGTGTGAGCCACCATGCCCAGCTTTTTTGTAGAATCTTGATCCACTTTTTCAGGTTGTATTGAGCAATAGAGAACACTGTTGGGGTCAGGAGGTCTCTTCAAACCAAGTAATACTGTGGTGGAAAAAAATGTAAAATTGCATGGTTGATTTGGTGACACACCTGGAATAAAGTCAGTTTGAAGCTGTTTAGAATTAGATGAGGGCCTACAAATATCAGCAAGATTAAGAACAGTGGTATTTCTCTGAAAGCGTCAGTATGTCTCCCTTTTGTTGAGAGCTGACAGTATGATTTTGGGGGGCATTGGGCATCAACGGTCACTGAATCTAAATGGCTCCACAGATAGGGGAGTATATACATCACCATACCAGCTTTCCAAGAATCAGGAGGAAGTACCCTTGAATGAAGCATGGGCTGCAAGCCTGGTTAGCAGCCAGGGAGGACACACATACACGTTGCAGGTACAGTATTCTGTATTACACAGATTGTTTCCACTGGGAAGGCTGTTATGTCATTTATCTTGAGGGTAGCTTCAGAATTTGAGTCAGTGATGAAATGACGTGCTGCTTTCGTTATGCTCCCGTAAGAAGAACATTACATATTTTGGGATGGCCTGCGTAAAAGAAACTTGTGATAATGAATATTGACCTACACCTTGTGTTCTGTTTAAGTATCTGAGGAAGTAATTTGGAAAACTTGAATTAAAATAATCTATATTGAAGTTTTTATCCAATTTGCACGTTAGCCCTAATCTTCATTTCAGGCTCTTCCCTGAATGGAAAACTTTTAGGGAAAGAGAGAGTGATACACTGATTAATTTATTTTTAGCCTACAAAGCTAGGATAATTTAATGAAATCTCTACTAGTGCCATGTTATGAATTTTAGGGTTGGAGAGCTAGATTCTGGACACGATCTATTCTTTAACTAGGAATGTACAGCAGAATGACCCAGGGTTTATCCTGAAAGTAACACTTAACCCTTGAGATGCAGATTTGGTAGAGCTGCTGCCACAGGCCCTGGACATCAGTATTAAACCATCCTTAAGTGATTCTGGCGCCTCTTCTCCCGTAAGAAAAACCAGTCCTGTATTTTATATTTAAGAAGACCTGGGCAAACAAATGACTTGCCTAGATTTGGTTCAGTGGTACGAAGATTTAACCACCAGATAATACAGTTTCAGAATCCTATGGCTGGAAGAAGTTTACCAAGTCATCAATTCAGTAGTTCATCTTACAGTGGATTATAAACCATGCTTGTCAATTATTTGCAGTACTTTTATTGTATACCCTGTGATGCCCTTTTAAGTTTTTTTGAAAATATTATATACTTAAAACTGAAGTAAAACATTAAAATTTCTTATTAGAATTATTTTTCAATCTTAGCTGAAGTATAACATTGTATGAAAATTTGCACTGCATTATTAGTTTTTTTTTTTTTTTAATCTAGTTGATTTTCAACTTTTCTTTTTTAAAGGCATCTCCTTGGAAACAATGCCATCTTTGAATGTGAGAGATAAACCTAGTTTCAGCATATCTGCAGCAGAGACCAGTGCATCAGGCTTATTCCCACAGGAAGCCGCCTAAAGCCTGTGGCGCGGCAACCATTTCCAGGACTAAATAATAATGTGTCAGATGCCTGTGAGTGGACTGCCTGGCCAAATGACTCATGAAGATATTCACGGAAGAATAGTCAAAAAACAAAGAAAAGGCACATTATAGAAGCACCTTCAATTCCATCGAGGATTTTTGAGCAGCTAAAGAAGAAAGTTCTGAAAATATGAGTGACAGTTCTCCAGCATGTTTTTTTAGTTGTTTCTTACATTATCTTTGTTAACCCATCCGCTTTTGTGTATAATATTTGAGTTATTTTCCACTACTGCAATGGCTAATAATTTACTTAGGCTCAGAGTTTTACTCTGTATGGACAGAAACACAGGAGGTACCAACAGTGGGAGAACAAATAGGAACAGTTCACTGGGATGTTGGTCCCCAGAAATTGGCTTTTATTGAATAATTCCTAAAGGGTGTGGTGTGCTGAATTGCTTTTTCATGGTGATGTGCTGCTGCTTGTTCATACCCATATGACTTTAATTTCACCTTCCTTTATCTACTCCCAGCCTCGGTATATGCCTACTTTTTTTTGAATAATTTTTGGCACTAAAGATCTGATTACCATATTTTTTCAATTTAAAAATTATATCTTCACAAATAGACCTTTGGTATAGTTGCATTTTACCCTAGGTTATTTTCTAGGATCAAGAATAGAACAATTTCTGTTCTTTCCAGCATTATTCTTTACTAATCATATGTTCTTGTTCAGTGTTTTGTTGTTCTCATATTCTAGGTGAAAATGAAGGGTAATCTCTATGTTCTATTTTCAGTTTTCTGGGAGATCAGAAAAACATGGGTAATAGAAATGTATGGAAAATTTACAAGGTCTCTTAACCATTGTGTTAAACTTGCATTAAGCTTCTTTTTTTACAATATTGATGTCAGTGTTACCTCTTCTTTCCTTTTTATTTATTTATTTATAGACAGAGTCTCATTCTGTCTCCCAGACTGGTTGGAGTGTGATGATGCAATCATGGCTTACTGCAACCTCTGCCTCCCAGGTACAAGTAATTCTCATGCCTTGGGCTCACGAGTAGCTGGGATATTTAGTAGAGACCAGGCTTCACCATATTGGCTAGGTTGGTCTTGAACTCCCAACCTGAGGTGATCCACCCACCTCAGCCTCCCAAAGTGTTGGGATTAAGGCGTGAGCCACCATGCCCGGCCCCTTTTGTTGTTTTGAGGGGCAGGCAGTAAGAAGCAGGGATTTCTTCAAATGCTAGTAAGCACAAAGAGAGAGAGGAAGAAGTTTTTGTAATTAACAAATGAACAGGGCCAGGCATGGTGGCGTGAGACGCCAAGGTGGGCGGATCATAAGGTCAGGAGTTCGAGACCAGCCTGAGCAACATGGTGAAACCCTGCCTCTACTAGAAATACAAAAATTAGCCAGGCATGGTGGTACACGCCTGTAATCCCAGCTAGTCAGGAGGCTGAGGCAGGAGAATCGCTTGAACCTGGGAGGTGGAGGTTGTAGTGAGCTGAGATCACGCCACTGCACTCCAGCTGGGCGACAGAGCGAGACTCTGTCTCAAAAAAAAAAAAAAAAAAGTCGATCATTAAGGCCATTAATGTGCATGGACAGTTTTTTTGAGATGGAGTCTTACCCTGTTGCCCAGGCTGGAGTGTGATTACTCAGTCTCGGTAAATATAAACCTGCTCTGCAACCTCCACCTCCTGGGCTCAAGCGATTCTCGTGCTTCAGCCTCCCAAGTAGCTGGGATCACAGGCATGCGCCACCACGCCCAGCTAATTTTTTGTATTTTTAGTAGAGATGGGGTTTTACCATGTTGGCCAGGCTGGTCTTGAACTCCTGGCCTCAAGTGATGCGCCTGCCTCACCCTCCCAAAGTGCTGGGATTATAGGTGTGAGCCACTGCAGCTGGCCTAATAGACACATTTTTAGTAAGTAGTTTGTTGATTAGAATGAACAGCACTTGCCATGTCGTTGTTTTTAGCTATTATGGCTAAGTCAACCTCATCAACATTTTTTTCTTCTGTAAATTGAGGACAATTTTTACTTTTATGAATGAAGTCTTACCCAGCAGGGAGAAGTATAAGCAAAGAAACGTATTTTTAATTTAATGAAGCAAAATTCCATACGTCATTTTAAAAATAGTGTTTCTTTCCCTGATAGGCCTCTTCTGCATCATTCTTTTAGCTTCCTTTTGCCCTGTTTATCACTTGGTCCCACTTTTATATTTTTCCTCTTCAGTCCAGAATTTCTTGTTTAGTTTCTTGTATTTTGCCTACTCCCTCCCTTCTCCATGATTCAGCCTAGTCTTTCCGCCCTCTCTGGATTTGGGTGTGCCTCCTTCCTGTGGGCCACCTCATCTTGTGCTGCTGTTAGCCCTCCTGCCTGCTCACCTGCCGCTTCACCCTCGCCTGTGGTCCACTCAGCCCGGTCAGTCCTGCTCCGTTCTCCACTGCTTCGGTCTCCCATGTGTTTTTATCTAGCTCTGGTCCCTTCTCGTCTCCACATTTATTTTGTTTTCTTTCTGTGCTTGTTAGTCCTTGTGCACTTGGTCCTTGAGCTCTTTTTCTATTAATAGGTATTACTAGATGGATTTGTTGTCTGCCTTTACATAGAACACACATCCTTAATGTGCATTTCCTGGGTAGCCGGGATGAATCAATTTTTATTAACTTTCCTTCCAACATTGAGCTTCCTGTGTTTTCTGCTTCTAAGAATTAGATTAGTATTTTAGAAGACTAATACAACTTTAAAGACAGTCAAGATAGTCATACTCTACCATTTCAGCCCTTTATTCTAGAGTTTGTGACATTTCTCACTCCCTTAAAAGATTAAAGAACACCCAAAGCAAGTTTGGGGTGGAGGTGGGGAAGGGCAGGAAGAGAAAGGTAAGTGCTATAAAAGGACTCATTGTTAATTTCTAGAAATTGGACTGAAATCTGAAAGCAGAAGCCTTAACATTTTTTAGATGGAAGATCCCTGAAAAGAATAAAAAGTATCCATACTTCTGTTAACTAGTTTTAGTATTGGGTCATTTGTAGTTTACATTCTCCTTTAAGTTTTAAGACCTTCAGTGTTTAACGAAGCAGAGACTGACCAGGCACAGTGGCTCACACCTGTAATCCCAGCACTTTGGGAGGCCGAGGTGGGCGGATCACGAGGTCAGGAGATTGAAACCATCCTGGCCAACATGGTGAAACCCCGTCTCTACTAAAAATACAAAAAAAAATTAGCTGGGCCTATGGCGGGCACCTGTAGTGCCAGCTACTGGGGAGACTGAGGCAGGCGAATCACTTGAACCCGGGAGGTGGAGGTTGCAGTGAGCTGAGATCACACCATTGCACTCCAGCCTGGGTGACAACGAGACTCAAAAAATAAAAAATAAAATAAATAGAGACTTAATCTTGTAAATACTCATTTTATTTTTGAGAGGCTCGATGTCTCCTTAAATATTAACCTGTGGCATTTTGTAATTATACTGTAATAGTGTCAGAATGCCATTAACAACCAACCCTTTTTGTTTCTTGTGTGGGAAAGCTTATAAATTATGTGGTCTTGCCCCTCTGGACCCTGTAGTTGTAGCATAGTGAAAATGGAGCTTTTGGTAAAACTTTGTATTATGCTGTTGACTCACATTGTCTCATATTTTTCTTTTATACTTCTGTATTCTATGAATATGGTGCTGTCCTGTCATTGAATTATTATAATGTATGTGAACTGCTGGAGGTAGACTGATGTGAGTACAGTTCTTCAACTTAAAAACCCTTATATATCACATTTGTGGTGTTTAAGATATAAGAACAGCCCTACAAAGAGGGGATGATTGTATTGAATATTCTTTCTGCTGAGCCTGCCTTAATTGTGAGGGTGGTGGTTTGGGTATCTTGGAGCTAAAAGAATGGCTAAGAGTCCACTAATGGTCCTGTAGTGTTTACCATCCCTGAGCAGTTAGTAAAGAATGGTCGCAAAGCCACAGTGAGGCTACTAACAAGGAACTTACGTAGATATGCCAGGTCCGGCCTGTGTTCTGGAACTATAGAGATGAATAAGGTATGGTCCTTTCTCTCTGGAGGGTCACAATTGAATAGGGAATATTAATACATGAATGATTGCAGTACACTGTGGCAAATGCTAAAATATATGCATGTAGCAGCTATTACAGGAGAACTGATTAATAGGGAGAGTCTGGCCAGGCTCGGTGGCTCACGCCTGTAATCCCAGCACTTTGGGAGGCCTAGGCGGGCAGATCACTTGAGGTCAGGAGTTTGAGACCAGCCTGCCCAACATGGTATAAACCCTGTCTCTACTAAAAATACAAAGAAAATTAGCCAGGCGTGGTGGCGGGCATCTGTAATCCCAGCTACTGGGGAGGCTGAGGCAGGAGAATTCCTTGAACCCGGGAGGCGGAGGTTGCAGTGAGCTGAGATCATGCCACTGCACTTCAGCCTGGGCGACAGAATAAGACTGTCTCAAATACAAAACGAAAAAAACTAACCATATTACTTTATAGTCTGTCCCCTCAGACTATAGTTTTTTAACTAAAAAAAAACCCCTTTTTTTTAGTTAAAAGAAGTTTATTTAGCCTGATCAGTTTACCAGATGTCTTTTTCAGTGACTTTTGTCTCTTCCATAAATCCATTCTCAAAATTTGCAACAGTTGAGCGTATTTGACCAAAATGTGCCACAGGCTTCTGAAGCCTATTCAAGAAGAAGCATGTCAGCATTATTGGAGTAGGTCTTTGCGATGACTGCTTTTGGGAAGATTGGAGTAAAATTTATGGATACAGAAGTTTTGGAGTATGTTAGGAAATTACTAAGTCTTTTTATAGTTGTAATCCCAACACTGGGTTATATATATTTAATACCAACCTGAGTATATTTCCTGAATAATATCTTTTTTGGAGACTTGGACAAAGTTAACTTTTTTGCTTTTTTAAAAGGTGCTGCTTAAACTAACTTCCTTTAACAGAACCAGACTAAACAATCTGCATTTCTAATGTAGAAAAAATATGGCACAGTAATTTGATATTTTGTTTATGGTTTATTATCTTCCTAAGTTATTGGTTCTTTGAAATATGGGTCTCTGGCCTGTATACCATCTGATAAATTAGGTTGGGTAAATTTTTCACCTGAAAAAATTCATTCTTCTGACCCAGGTTGTATGGCTTGGAAAAAAAAAAAATCACATATTCATTGCATGATTAAACTTGTCCATTAGATTGTGATTTTGCACGTTATAAGGATTATAACTGGGGTAATTTTAAAATGTTGGTATTTGGATAGAACTACCAGCCCAGGATTTTGATAAAAATCAAAATATATATTGTATCTAAAGTTTTTTTTTAAAAAGTTATTATTTCACTTATAATCAAAAGGTTTAAATAAGTTTAGTTTATATTTTATGATTATTATTATTTTGTATCTATTCAGAGATAGGAAAACTGCATTCCCATAGAAAGGGAGACATGGTGCATTAATATTCCAAAGCTTAGTTTAAGCTGGTGATGATTAGAAAAGTGGCTTTCATTTGTGTTCTCTAGAAGATTCTCAGTAGTCCTGTGGGCATGTGAACAACAGCATGTATAATCTCCATAATGAATGTCTTGTTAGCAGAAATGTCTGAGGCATTGCTGAGATGCAGAATGAGCTGAGGTACTGATTTTGTCTTTCATGGCTCCCTATTATGTTTTTTGAGAAACTGAGCTTTTCCTGACAGTGTTTAGTTTTTCTTGGATATTAATGCTATTAATAGTAACAGTTTCCATTATGGAGCCTTAGTAGGTTCTTGACATACATTAACCCATTGCTATTACTTATGTAATTTTCTAATAAAGCTTGATGTGATAAAATATATTTTCTGTAATATACTCATAGAATATATGGTTATAAGTAAATAAATAGATGTTGGGGGAGTCCTCCAGATTGGTTGTATTACATTTTTTTTTATTCTTTTAATTTTAAAATTTCTTATTTATTACATTTTAAAAAATGAGGAAATGGGCCAGGTGAGGTAGCTCACACATGTAATTCCAGTGCTTTCAGAGGCCAAGGCAGGAGGATCACTTGAGCCTTGGAGTTCGAGAGTAGCCTAGTTAACATAGCAAGACTCCATCTCTTCAAAAAAAATGTAGCTGGGTATGGTGGCATGTGCCTGTAGTCCCATCTGCTTGGGAAGGTGAAGTGGAAGGATTGCTTGAGCCAAAGAGTTTGTGGTTATGGTGAGGTATGATCACGCCACTGCACTCCAGCCTGTGTGACAGGGGTAAGATCCTGTCTCAAAATAATAATAATAATAATAATAATAGGCCGGGCTCAGTGGCTCACACCTGTAATCCCAGCACTTTGGGAGGCCAAGGGCGGGGGATCACCTGAGATCAGGAGTTCGAGACCAGCCTGACCGACATGGAGAAACCCCGTCTCTACTAAAAATACAAAAATTAGTCGGGCATGGTGGTGCATGCCTGTAATCCCAGCTACTCAGGAGGCTGAGGCAGGAGAATCACTTGAACCTGGGAGGCAGAGGTCACGGTGAGCCGAGCTCGCGGTGAGCCGAGATCGCACCACCACACTCCAGCCTGGGTGACGAGCGAAACTCCATCTCAACAAAAATTAACAAAAAATAAATAAAGGGGACTTTGAGGGAGGATATGATGGAATTGCCCAAGATTGTGCAGAAAGTAAATGATTAAACCAGGGTTTTAATCTAAGTCTGATTAAATCCTGTGCTTTCAACCAGTTTTCTGTACTGCCTTTTCAAATATTTCCCCTTGGAAAAGTAAAATTTGGCTGTTTTTTTAAATGCATATTTTTTTCTTTTTGTGTTTTTGTTTTTGTTTTTGAGACGGAGTCTCGCTCTGTCACCCAGGCTGGAGTGCAGTGGCACAGTCTCTGCTCACTGCAACCTCCGCCTCCTGGGTTCACGCCATTTTCCTGCCTCAACGCCATTCTCCTGCCTCAGCCTCCCAAGTAGCTGGGACTAAAGGCGCCCGCCACCACACGCGGCTAATTTTTTGTATTTTTAGTAGAGACAGGGTTTCGCCGTGTTAGCCAGGATGGTCTCGATCTCCTGACCTCATGATCCACTCGCCTCGGCCTCACAAAGTGCTGGGATTACAGGCATGAGCCTCTGTGCCCTGCCATATAAATGCACATTCTTTTGAGCTAAGGAGTACTCTATCAACCCTGTGGTATACTCCTGTTTTTTTTCCCCAAAATAACATATCTTTGTTCCCGGTTGTAGAAGTAATGAGGTTCATTGTTAAGAGTAATCAGTGCTTAGTGGTAATAGAAAATCAGGTAATACAGAAAGCTATAAAGAAGAGAGTGGTGAAAATGACTAGTAATTCTACCACCCAGAGGTTAACATTTTGATGTATGGTCTCGCTGACTTTTTGGTGTATAAACACATACACATAATGTTTTAAAAATACAAATAGATTTATAACAGGCATGTTGTTTATAATTCTAATTTCATTTATTATATTTTGGCCATTATTCTATGTCATTATACATTTATATCTTCATTTAAATTTTTTTCCTCCTTTTTTTTTTTTTTTTTTTTTTTTGAGATGGAGTTTCGCTCTTGTTGCCCAAGCTGGAGTGCAATGGCATGATCTCGGCTCACCGCAACCTCCACCTCCTGGGTTCAAGCGATTCTCCTGTTTTAGCTCCTGAGTAGCTAGGATTACAGGTATGCGCCACAACGCCTGGCTAATTTTGTATTTTTAGTAGAGATGGGGTTTCTCCATGTTGGTCAGGCTGGCCTTGAACTCCCGACCTCAGGTGATCCGCCTGCCTCGGCCTCCCAAAGTGCTGGGATTACAGGTCTGAGCCACTGGGCACCCGGCCTTTTCCCCATTTTTAAAAATAAACTGTTTTTAAGAAAAGTTTTAAATTTACAGAAAAGTTGCAAAGATTAATAGAGAGAGCTCCTGTATACTGCACATCTAGTTTCTTTTTTCTTTTGTTTTTTTGAAGTGGAATCTTGCTCTGTCCCTCAGGCTGGAGTGCCATGGCACGATCTTGGCTCACCGCAACCTTAGCCTCCCCAGTAACTGAGATTACAGGCACGCCCCAGCACACCCGGCTAGTTTTTATATTTTTAGTAGCCACGGGGTTTCACCATGTTGGCCAGCCTGGTCTCGCACTCCCGACCTCGTGATCCACCAGCCTCTGCCTCCCAAAGTGCTGGGATTACAGGCGTAAGCCACCACTCCCGGCCCACCTTTTTTTTTTTTTTTTTTTTTTTTTTTTTTTGTGAGACAGGCTCTTGCTCTGTCACTTAGACTGGAGTGCAGTGGTAGGAACTCAGCTAACTGCAGCCTCGATTCTCAGGCTCAACCAGTCCTTCCACCTCAGCTTCCCAAGTAGCTGGTACTACAGGCGGACACCACCATGCATGGCAAGTTTTTCTATTTTTTTGTAAAGGCTTGGTCCTGCTATGTTGCTCAGTCAGTTCTCAAACTCTGGGACTTACGTGATCCACCCACCGTGACCCCCCAAAGTGCTGAGACTCCAGGTGGAAGCCAGTGCGCCTGTTGTCAGTTTCTCCTATTGTTAAGATTTTACATTCATGTCATACATATGCTAAAATTAATGAACCAATATCAATACATTATTATTATCAAAATGTCATACTTTATTCAGATTTCAGTCATTGACTGTGACAGTTTCTGAGGCTTCTTTTTTTTTAATGACCTTGACAGTTTTCAGTCAGATATTTTGTAGAATATTGCTCAGTTGAGATTCGTTTGTTGTTTTTCTCATGGTTATGCTGGGGTTAGGAGTTTCAGGGAGGGAGAGGCAGCAGGCCATTTTCATCACATCATTTCAGAGATATATACAGTCAACATGACTCATCAGTGTTGATGTTGACCTTAGTCAGTCTGCTGGGGTCGTGTTTGCCCGGTTTCTCCACTGCAGAGTTTACCTGTTTCTCCTCCTTATGTGTTTCTGTGCTTCCCTTTTGGGAAGGCAGCCCACGCATCAGGAGTGGGAAGTTATGCCTACCTCCTTGAGGGCAGAATATCTATGTAGATGATTTGGAGTTCTGTACAGGAGCTGTATCTGTCTCCTCCATTTCTTTATTCAACATTTATATCTGTATATACTAGTGAATATACCCTGGGTTAGAATCCAATGCTGCTTTATTTATTGCTCATATTGTTCTAGCTTTTGTTATTGGGAGCTATTTCAGTTGGTTCCTGTGCCCCCTTGCCATATCCTATCATCGTGGGTTTATGTCTTAATTTTTTAAATATCTGCATGGTACTCCATTGTAAGGATGTACTCTACTATAATTTAACCAATCCCTTATTGATGGTAATTTAGGTATCAGATCAGTTGTAAACAATACTGTGATAAGCAGTCTTCAGAAGACATTTATGAAAACGTTCATGTATTCAGAAAGGTCTGCCCATTTTACTTTTTTTTTTTTTTGAGACGGAGTCTTGCTCTGTTGCCTAGGCTGGAGTGCAGTGGTGCGATCTTGGCTCACTGCAACCTCCGCCTCCCAGGTGTAAGCAATTCTCCTGCCTCAGCCTCTTGAGTAGTTGGGATTACAGGTGCTCTCCACCACGCCCAGCTAATTTTTATATTTGTGGTAGAGACGGGGTTTCACCATGTTGGTCAGACTGGTCTCAAACTTCCGACCTCAAGCGATCCACCCACCTCGGTCTCCCAAAGTGCTGGGATGATAGGGGTGAGCCACCATGCCCAGCCATTTTACATTTTATGTGATATGTGACTCTTAACAATACCTAAGCAGATTTCAGAGGCGTGAGCATTCTCACGAAAAATAGAGGCATATCTGTCACCAGAGTTGCCTTTCTTCCTTTTTCTGTGTTTTCTTTAGCGAGGGGGTGATGGTGGGTGTGGCACCAACAGTCCTAAAGAGCTGCTTTGAGATCACACTTTTCTGAGACACCTGTGCCTTCTCACTATAGAGTCAGCTACTGTAGACAGCTAACAAAAGATGAATTAAAACTCAATTCAGGAAAAAACGAACAGCATTCTCAGAGTAAAAATATTAGACCTGGAAGCAACCTTAGAAATCATCATGCCTCAACCATGGGTTTTAGAAACAGGAAACTTTTTATTAGGTGAGATGGTTTGCCTGGAATTATGCATTAGCAAAAACATTTAAGAATCTGGATTTCTGCCTAAGTCTCAGAATTTCTTGTTACATGGGTATATTTTATTTTATTTTATTTTATTTTTATTTATTTATTTATTTATTTATTTATTTAATTTATTTATTTATTTGAGATGGAGTTTTGCTCTTGTTGCCCAGGCTGGAGTGCAATGGCGCAATCTCGGCTCACTGCAACCTCCCAGGTTCAGGCGATTCTCCTGCCTCAGCCTCCCAAGTGGCTGGGATTACAGGCGCTCGCCACCACAGCTGGCTCATTTTTGTATTTTTAGTAGAGACAGGGTTTCACCATGTTGGCCAGGCTGGTCTCAAACTCCTGACCTTGTTTTCTGCCTGCCTTGGCCTCCCAAAGTGCTGGGATTACAGGAGTGAGCCACAGCGCCCAGCCTGCATGGATATATTTTATATCTCATGCAAGGATATACACAATTTTTTATGTTGGAAATTTTTAAACATAAAGAAGACAAAATAGTGTAATTAATCATGTCCCCACCCCCCAGCTTTATCAATTTGTGGCCAATCATGTTAAAACTTCTACCTACTCCCCCCATTACCATGTTACTTTGAAGTAAATCCCACATATTAAATCACTATAAATATTTCAGTATATTCAAAAGGAAAAAACTTTTTTCAAAGCATAACCATAATACCATTTTCATACCTTAAAAGCATTTCTACTTAAGAATATTTAGTTGTAAAAATTTCCAGAAGTTGTGTTTATCATGAATTAAAATGTGGCTTTAGTGAAAATACAGTTCCTTGGTATACCCTCCCAGCAATTAGGGAGAGATTCTGTCCACCAGCAGAATGGCCTGGGTTACAGCTTTTATCAAAATCTGCTGTCTGAGGGTCTTAGTTGAAATAAATAAATTAATCTCCTATTTGAGTTCTTCCGAGGCCGAAAGATTGATAATGACTGTATGGCCCATCTCTCCTGACTATATATTGTTGCTTTTTTACCTTAATTAACTCTTAAGCTTTGTCCGTGAGGAAGAAATTCCAAGGACATATCACAAGAAGAATTATTTTTCAGATTTCGCCACTAGCCGAAGCCACTGATTGGAATGTGGCAGTGGAGCTGTTCACTCTGATCTTCTGTGAGGGATTTCTGAAGGTCAAGTAAGATTCTTACGTGTAATTTCCTGCATTGGGACTTTACAGATCTTCTAAGAAAACCAACATGTTGATTTTGCATTTGTTTTTAAGAAGATGACTTCAGAGGAAAGAATACCCTTGATATCAGAGATGAACCTAAAGGCAGAATGGACAGTGATTATTCTGTTTTCTTCAGTCGGCACATTAATTGGATTACTTGACTGTTTATGACTTAAAAGGATGATTACTACTCTCGATGTTTTAAATATTGTCTTTTCCTGGGGTTTCACTTGATCTTTAAAATTAAGTGAGCTACTAGTCCTGTCTCAAAAGCTTTACAACCAGAACAGCAAATTTCCTTTTAAATACCCATTTACTTGCATTGAGTATATGCTATAATTGCCTCTGTCTGTTCACATACTGTTAAAATATGCAGTTTAAATGTCTAAATTGGAGATTAGGTGAAAAAGGCAGAAATTTTCCTCTTGCTTTTTCTAAGAAAGATGAAAACAATCTTAACTGCATGATTTTATTTAAAACTTTTATTGGAAATATTCATTTGCTAGCCAGTATTGTTCATTATACACAGATTTGTGTTTTACTCTAACCTAAGGTTGGAAAAGTCCAACCTTTCAAATGTCAAAACCTTTTGCTTTTGACAACATTGCTGACTTTCCTTTTCCCTGTTTTCTTTCTTGAACAGGCTTTGTTATACTTGATTAGCTTTTTCTCTCCCATTTTGAGCACCCTCTTTGTATTATTTATGAATTTTAGCTTTTATCTATTTATTTCCATTCAGTGGATACCTTTTGAAAAGGAGAAATCAATGCTAGTTTTCTTTTTGTTTCTGAGTAAAATTTGAAAGATTAATAAAAATAGCCACAGTTTCAAATATATCCCTGGTCAAGTGTATTCAGTTATTATAGGCTGAAGTATAATATGGATTTGAGGTTCTTGGGAGACAGTGTTCAGCCTGCATGCTGTATGTGAATTATGGGCATATTTAAGATTCAGTTCTATAGCATTTTTACCTACTCTATCTATTCTAAGCTACTTTTTTTTTTTTTTTTTTGAGACAGAGTCTTGCTCTGTGGGCCAGGCTGGAGTGCAGTGGCGCGATCTCGGCTCAATGCAACCTCTGCCTCCCGGGTTCAAGCGATTCTCCTGTTTCAGCCTATGCACAGCTGGGACTACAGGCGTGCGCCACCACGCCCAGCTAATTTTTGTATTTTTAGTAGAAACTGGGTTTCACCATATTGGCCAGACTGGTCTCGAACTCCTGACCTCATGATCCGCCGGCCTTGGCCTCTCAAAGTGCTGGGATTACAGGCATTAGCCACTGCGCCTAGCCTATAAGCTACTTTTAAACCCCCTTTTTGCTGGGTGCAGTGGTGCATGCCCACAGTCCCAGCACTTTCGGAGGCCAAAGTGGGAGAATTGCTTGAGGCCAGGAGTTCAAGACTAACCTGGGCAACATAGTGAGACTCCTATCCCTACAATTTTTTTTTTTTTATTAGCCAGGTGGTGCATACCTACAGTCATAGCTACTTTGGAGGTTGAGGCAGGAGGCTCGCCTGGGCCCAGGAATTCAAAGGTGTAGTGAGCTATGCTCGCACCACCACACTCCAGCCTGGGTGACAGAACAAGTCTCTAAAGAGAAAAGAAGAGAAGAACCCTTTTTGCTACAATAATACCTTTTTTTTTTGAGATGGAGTCCCACTCTGTCGCCCAGGCTGGAGTGCAGTGACACGATCTTGGCTCACTGCAACCTCCGCCTCCCAGGTTCAAGTGATTCTCCTGTCTCAGCCTCCCAAGTAGCTGGAATTACAGGCACCTGCCACCACACCCGGCTGGTTTTTGTATTTTTAGTGGAGACAGGGTTTCACCGTGTTGGCCAGGCTGGTCTCGAACTGCTGACCTAAGGTAATCCGCCCACCTCGGTCTCCCAAAGTGGTGGGATTACAGGCGTGAGCCACCATGCCCAGCCAGTAGTGCTTTGTCTTAATCCTTTTTGCTTTGAAATTGTATTACTTTCTTAACTTTGACACCTTGGCTACTTGCCAGCGGAGGTTGAATGACTTTCTTGTCTTCTCCATCCTTCAGTGTCCTCCTCTGAAAAGTAAGGATATTTATCAGCCACCACCTCATTGGATTGCCTGTTGAGTTAAATGAGATAGGCTCTAGTACCTGGCACATGACAGCTGCTTGCTCACTATTATTCTGGCAGTCTTGTCTTCTCTAGCCATCCATTTGTATCTTTCCCCCCTTACATGTTTGTACCTTCACTTAGGTTAGGGAAAATGGTTTATGTCTCCTAAATAGGTGACCCTCTTCACAAACTTTTAAAAACTTTTTGTTTTTAAATGATTACAGACTCACAGGAAGTTACAAAAGTAGTACGGAGAGGTCCTGTTTACCTTCTACTCAGTTTTCCCCAAAAACCCAGAAAATTGCCATAAATCTGGATAACCCACAGAGGTTATTCAGATTTCCCTGTTTTACATGCACTCATTGGCGAAGTGTTTGCATAGTTCTGTACAGTTTGATCACGTGTAGATTTGTGTCACCACTACCACGATCAAGATACAGAATTGGTTGGACATAGTGGTTCATACTTGTAACCCCAGCCCTTTGGGAGGCTGACGCAGGAGGATCACTTGAGCCCGGGAGTTTGAGACCAGCCTGGGCAACATGGCAAAACCTCATCTCTACAAAAAGTACAAAAATTAGCCAGGTGTGGTGGCGGTGCACCTGTAGTCCCAGCTACTCAGGAGGCTGAGGTGGGAGCATCACTTGAACCCAGGAGGTTGAGGCTGCAGTGAGCAATGACGATGCCATTGTACTCTAGCCTGGGCAACAGAGGGAGACCCTGTCTCAAGAAGAAAAATACAGAATCGATTCATCACCCCAAGGCTTTTCCTTTGCTACCCCTTCATAGCAAGCCCCTAACCTCTGGTAACCACTAATCTGTTCTTATCTCTGTAATTTTATCATTTTTAGAATACTATATAACTGGAATCATGCAAAATGCAACCTTTTGAGATTGGCTTTTTTCACTCAGCATAATACACTTGAGATCCATTGAGTATTGAGTACGCATTGACTCCTGAGTGTCAACAGTTTGTTACTTTTTATTGCTGAGTAGTATTCCATAATGTAGATATACCACAGCCTAGCCATTTGTCCATTGAAGGACATTTGGGTTATTTTCAGTTTTTACAAATAGTATTGCTATGAACATTTGTGTACAGGTTTTTCTGTGGACCTGAGTTTTCATTTCTGTGGGAGAAATGCTGAAGAGTGTGATTGCTAGATCAAATTTTTAAAAAATGGAACATTAGGCTTTTTTGAATATACATGCTAGTGCAGTCAGCACGTATAAACAGTCATTTCTTAATGGCAGCCATTATAAATAATATACATTGCCCCTTGTTTTAAAATATCTTTCTGTATAATTTGCAGCTGAGTCCAAAATATAGAATCCTGTCTTATGTATACTGTAAGACAACACGTACTCAAATATTATTTCCTTTTGTTAATGAATCCCTTTTAATGTTTTATTGAGCTTTTTCTTGTGGGGAATAATAACCATTCTCAGATAGTACATTTGGATGGGAAAAATATTTCAAGTAATGAGTTTTTTAAAAATCAATTACTTGTAATGTGGTAGAGGTTAATTTTTATTTATTTATTTATTTGGTGTTCCTGGGTGGACGTGAAGAATTTTTAAAATACTTACGAAGATTAGCATAAAGAGGCTGGGTGCGATGGCTCATGCCTGTAATCCCAGCACTTTGGGAGGCTGAGGCGGGCAGATCACTTGAAGTCAGGAGTTTGAGACCAGCCTGGCCAACATGGTGAAGCCCCTTTTCTACTAAAATTATAAAAATTAGCCAAGTGTGCTGGTGGGTGCCTGTAATCCCAGCTGCTTGGGAGGCTGAGGCAGGAGAATTGCTTGAACCCAAGAGATGGAGGTTGTAGTGAGCCGAGATCATGTCACTGCACTCCAGCCTGGGCAACAGAGTGAGGCTCTGTCTTAAAAAAAAAAAAGATTAGCATAAAGAGGTGGGAAATTGGGAAGCTCATTAATTGACTAATGTCCAACAGCATTTCAACTTATTGGTAGAGTAGCACTGGCACTTTTGTTTTCTAAAATGTTTGGGGTCCTAATATGTTTTATAAAATCATTGTGTCCCAGGCTAATACATGATAAATTATTAGAGTGAGGCTACAAATATTCTTTTGAATGCGAGGGGCTCCTAACTATGACAGCCATAAATTTAAGTCACTTTAAGTTGGGCATCAAAAGCCAACGTAAGGACAGTCCAGGTTATGGATGGGAGACAGGCAGGGGCTGGTCCATAGGTTTTGGCTTTCCCAGATGTATCTGACTAGCCTTTACATAACTGATAAAGGAAGTGCTCTTTGTAAGAAGTTAGAAAAAGAGAAGGAAAAGAGTGAAATATAAAAAGCAGTAGTTCTTGACCCCAACTGCATATTCAAAATATTCAAAATGTAGCTTTAAAAACAAAGCAAGTGTCTATGCTGGGCCAGTTCAATTAAAATCTCTGAAAGTGGCGCCCAGGTGTTGGTTTTTTTGTTTTGTTTGTTTTTGTTTTGTTTTGTTTTTTAAGTTGGAGTCTCGCTCTGTTGCCAGTCTGGAGTGCAGTGGTGCAATCTCGGCTTACTGCAACCTCCGCCTCCCGGGTTCAAGCCATTCTCCTGCCTCAGCTTCTTGAGTAGCTGGGACTACAGGTGCACGCTACCATGGCCAGCTAATTTTTGTGTTTTTAGTAGAGACAGGCTTTCACCATGTTGGCCAGGATGGCCTAGATCCCTTGACCTTGTGATCCACCTGCCTCGGCTTCCCAAAGTGCTGGGATTACAGGCGTGAGCTACTGCACCCGGCCAGTATTTTTAAAAAATGCTTCCAAGGTGATACTTCTGTTGAGCCAAGATCGAGAACCATTGAACTAACAGGAACAGCATCTGTGCTCAAATTTCAGTGCCTTACAGTTTGAGTACACTGCCTGCATCTGTCCTCTGCACATTGGACTACTGTGCATTCCACATAGCTTTTATTTATGGCTCTGCTGAGATTAGTATTTTCCTGAGGGTGGGGAAAATCACATTTGTGAATGGTGGACACATTTAAACTTCAGATCACAGCTTTAATATGTACAGCAGAATAGTGCTTATGAAGTGGAATCAAATACCCAAAACAGTGAGCAATTCAGAATCATTGAGTAGTCAAAAAGGAGAGTGGGCTTCATCTAGGATACACTATGGGTGGGAAACTTTTTGGGAAATAGAGCATTTAGAAAACCTGTGTGGAGTGTGGGACTGAGCCATCTGAGTACTGACAGAGCCTATTGTGGGCCACATTCTTCTCTTTTTCTAGCTTAATTTTTTACTTTGTAAAACAATATTTACTTGTAACAAGAGAAAGTATACACAGATGAATAAAATACAAGAGTTAATGTCCCACCCATGTTCATAGCCTGATGGGAATTCCTCCCCATTTGTTTCTGTACTCAAAAGTGTGTATAATGACATAGGGTTTGTGAGATTTTTGTTTTTCAAATAGGCTCAAACTCTGAACATGATTCTGAAGCCGGATTTTCCTCCTCAGTATGTCATAGATATGCCTCCAGGTCAATAGAAACAGATTTAACTCTTGTTTAAAAAATGTGAATAAAATTTGATAGCCATTATGAATAAAATATGAATAGCCATTTGGTATGACTTTATGTAAAATAATATAGTCAACCATTTCCCTGTGAATGGACATTGAATGGACATTTAGGATGTTTCCTTTCTTTAAAAAAAAAAAAAAGGTTGGCCGGTTGCAGTGGCTCACGCCTGTAATCCCAGCACTTTGGGAGGCCGAGGTGGGTGGATCATGAGGTCAAGAGATCGAGACCATCCTGGCTAACATGGCGAAACCCCATCTCTACTAAAAATACCAAAAATTAGCTGGGCGTGGTGGCACGCACCTATAGTCCCAGCTACTGTGGAGGCTGAGGCAGGAGAATCCCTTGAACCCGGGACGCGGAGGTTGCAGTGAGCCGAGATTGCACTACTGCACTCCAGCCGGGTGACAGAACGAGACTCCGTCTCAAAAATAAATAAACAAATAAATAATTCTTAAAAAAAAATTTGCCACTACAAACAATGTTTTTGTACATACAACCTTAGGGACTTGTGCTTTTTTTCCTAAAGTATTCTTACAATCCATGATTTTGTTTTGGTCAGATTTCTTAGTTTCTGGATGTCTTCTCTATTAGAATAAATGAATTAGTGTCAGTTGATTTCCAGTTAATTGACTCTTTCTGGGTATTAAGTTGGGCTTTAATAGGAAAATCAACTATGTTAGGAATATTTGGATACCGATGAATCCTGGCAACCAAGATGTTCTCCAGAGGCCCTACAATCCCTAGGATGGGGCTCCTTAACAGAAGGCCCATGGTGGTCTTCGTGGAGGTCCGTCAACCACATGGTATTGATTGCAAAATGGTGTGCACTTGGACATTTTATGGCTTTCATTAGATTTTCAAAGGGGCTTTTGCTGCAGATATGGTTAAAATTGATAATATATTTATATTGTCAATTAGAGAATATTACTAAGCCTAAAAAACCTGTAAGGTACTCTTAAGTTCCCATCAATAGCACATTTTTATTTTATTATTTATTTATTTATTTTATTATTATTATTTTTTGAGACAGGCTCTCACTGCAGTTGCCCAGGCTGGAGTGCAGTGGCATGAACACGGCCCACTGCAGCCTCAACTTCCCAGGTTCAGGTGATCCTCCCACCTCGCCCTCCCAAAGTGCTGGGATTACAGGCGTGAGCCACCTCGCCCAGCCTCAGTGGCACATTTTGAATCACAGTATCCTCTTTCTGTAAAGACCTGGATCAAAATAAGTTTATCTAATTTCCAGGTCACATAAAATTAGGAGAGATGACTAATACTATAGATAGCAGATTCTAGTTTCAGAATAATCTGAATAGGTTGTAATAATGTTCTAAAATCAGCAACATGAGATACTAAGGATAAATCATCTCCAGGAGTTGAGAAATGCTTGGGGGTGGTGGACTGTCTCAAGTGCACGAGATGAAAAATAGCTCAGAGTTTATTGGGGCACAGACTTATGTGAGGCATCTCTGTGATGTGGCTGCTAAAAACAGCAAGCTCAGGTTGCACTGATGCGTGCCTAGATTACATCGAGTCTGTTGTCCTGTTTTGTGGGCTAGTTAGAGCACCCTTGATGAATTGTGTTTTAGTCTCTGAACCACAGTTTAGATGAGACATTGGCAAACGAGGGAGGCAGGACTAGTGGTGGATGGAGAAAGGAAGTCATATCAGGAACTGCTGCTAAAGGAGTTTGGTGGTTGGATATGAAGGATGGTATAAAAGGAGAGTTGTAGCAGCCCTTGGGAATAGGAAGACCAGAGGGTGGTATGTAGCTCTTCTGTGCTCAGTAACTGAATGAATGAGTGAAGATTATAAGGCAAAGGATTTTGACTTGGTCTAAGACAGATTCTTGTGGTGGTAAGAGCTCTCCAGCAATGGGATGTGCTGCCCTGGACAGCAATGACCTCCCAGGTCGGGGAACCCTTCAAGCCCAGCCATGGACTAGTCTGAGCTCCAGACCAGATTCCTGCTCTAAGTGAAGGGTTGTACAACAGGACTTCAGAAGTTCTTAACTGGAGTTTTACATTTCTTCTCTTAGGTACTTTAATTCTAAAACAGGAAAAGATTCTAGGATAATATTGTGTTCCCTTTAAAAGTACTTTTATGGAAGGAGTATTTTTGACTCAAAGGCTACGTGATTGTCAGTACAGGTTTTTCAGAGGTGCTGAGAATTGAAATATAACCGATTTTTATCTGAAACTGCAGTGCATAAGTTACTCCGCTGTTCTACCTGAAGTAACTAGTCTGGACTTGTAGGATAGTGTTTAAGATTTCATTTTGGTTACTTTAGAGAGGAGAAGAATCACAATTTTCCAAATTACAAAAATGACTAAAAAAGGAAATTTCATCACTTCCTGCCCTTGCTATGGCTTCAGGAAGCACAGTCTCCACTAGACCAGTTGTCCTGGCTTCTGACTTGCGTAGCAGCTCTGTGTTTTATATAAAACTGGTGTCATGCTGTGTCATGCCCATGGGTTTGCACCCAAGCTTGCATACCGACCTGTGGAAGTACACCGCCAATATTTGTTGAAGCTGGTTGAGACTAAGCTATCCCTTATGACCCTTTGGTAATTGAAACAATATAAAAATCCTTGAGGTTGTGGAAATACATAAATATTGTCAAACATTTTTATGTAAAACTTTTTTTAAAAAACCCTGTATTTTAGACCCCTGTTCCAAGACACACTAGCAGTCTTAGAATAGTTGGGAGGCTACAGCCACTTATGACCCCAGGATTTCTACTTTTTAGAGTGCCAGGGGGTGGGTTAGAGGTTAGGAAGGTAGCCTCGTGGATTCAAATCTGGCTTTAGCACTTAGTGGCTATGTGACCCTGGTTTCCCAGGTCTGTTCTCTCACTTGCAGAAGAAAGATAGTGATAGACTTTTGCCATTGTGAGTAAGCATTCAGCACAGCGCTGGCGCCGGAGAGAACTCAGAAATACTATATTCTGTTACCATACTTTCTTCTCTCACCTCTTGATCTCTTTCCGATTTTTTCTGATTTAACAGATACTGTCATCTGTATATCTTGTATTATCTTGAACACAGCATGTCTAAAACTGATTTTTTATATCCCTACTCCACCTTGCTCATCCTAAACCTACTCCTGCCATACTCTCCTGTCACCCCTGTTTAATACACAGGTACCATTCATCAGAGGTAGCATGGGGAGAGGTTAATACCACAAGCTCCGGAGTCAAAACTGTCTGGGATTCAATTCTGCCCCACTACTTATCTCCATGTGACCTTGGACAAGCCAATTTAACGTCTGTAAATCTCAGATTCTTCAACTATGAAACAGATGTGATATCAGTCTGTCTTAAAGAATTGGGAAAAATCAGTGAGATCAATACACGTTAAGTGCTTTGTACAGTTGTTGACACTTAGGTGCACAGTACATGTTTATTATTTATAATTCTCACACTAGAAGTGATAGTGTCATCCTGAATTCCTCTTCTTTTCCCCACTGAAGTCATCAATGCTATGATTCTACCTCCAGTCTCTCTTTTTCCATCACTGCCTTTACACCAGGCTTCCCTAAGCTGAATCCATCACTCACAGAGCTTTATCAGCCCCAGAAATTACATGTATGTTTTTTGACATATGTGCATGTTTCTTAGAAAAAGGGCCTTTCTTTTTTTTTTTAACGGAGTATTACTCCATTGCCCAGGCTGGAGTGCAGTGGTGTGATCTCAGCTCACTGCAACCTCTACCTCCTGAGTTCAAGCAATGCTTCTGCCTCAGCCTCCTAAGTAGCTGGGACTACAGGCGCGTACCACCATGCCCAGGTAATTTTTGTATTTTTAGTAGAGATGGGGTTTCACCATGTTAGCCAGGCTGGTCTCTAACTCCTGACCTCAAATGATCCACCTGCCTCGGCCTCCCCAAGTGCTGGGATTACAGGCATGAGCCACAGCGCCCAGCCGGGGAAGGGCTTTTTAACTTTTATGGTTGGCATTCATGCAAGTCAGTAACCCAAAAAAGGCTAATAATTACTTTTATCTCTTGCCTGTTTCCAGTAGCGTATAAACTAACGGACATTTCTCCCCTAATCTCTGTTTCTAATCTGCTCTTCACACTGTTACCCAATTAACTATTGTTTTAATGTTTTTCTATTGCTATCCTAAGCTGATGCAGTGGTGTTGACTCCCTGTTGCCCACCGGAGTGGTTCTTGCCCACAGGTTAGAATTGCTACATGGGAGTTTTTAAAAACTGCTGATGCCTGGACCCAATTATTATTGCTAACAAATAACAGGCCATCAGCATTTTGTTCTAAAGCTTCTCAGGATATTTTAATTTGTATCCAGAGTTGAGAGCCTCAGAGCTACAGGATAATGGACCCACTCCTTAGCATGGTGCTTATAAGACCCCAGCAATCTAGCACCAATCTATTTTTGCAAGCTAATCTTCTACCTCTTCTCCCATTCATATCCCATCACTTGTATTCAAAACACATACTTCTTGCTATTCCCAGAACCTGCTACATTGTTTTCTACCCCTGAGCCTTTGCCTGTACTGATTGCTCTTCCTAGAATGCCTTTCACTGTTTTTCTGCCTGGGTATTTCCATCGCACAATCTCCCCAAGCCCCAGAGAGAATTGCATCCCTTACTTCTGTTACAGGATTTACCTGCGTTATTATTTATGTACCTGTCTTCCAGGGTACACTGAACTCCTGGAAGATAAGATCCTATTCATTTCTTTTCTCAAGCACTTGTCACCAGGTTGGGAAGCTCCCTGAGAGCCTGATGGATAAATGAACACATGAGAATGTACAACCAGCCGCCTACTCAGGGGAGTCAGGAAATCTATGGGGTTAGGGAATGCAAGTCAATGTGGTATAGGAGTGGTTAAAAGTGCTCAGCAAAGTTTTATCCTCTTCTATTGCTTTTTCATACTTGTGTGAAAAGGAAAGATCTAAATATATGAAGTTTATCATCTAGGATGAGGAAAGTTCAGACCAGCTTTTAAAATACTCCCAAACATTGACTGTCTGAATATAACAGCATAAAGTCATGTCATATGTGTCTCCCAAGACTCCAGCGGTTTCTGAATGAGAGGTGGAGAGGCAGCCACTGTGATAGTGGCAGCTGTTAATTCTGCCCGGTGGATTATTCCAACTGAGTTACTGATATGAAGATGCCCTTATATGGACAGTTCTCCAGACATTATATGTTTCTAATTTTGATCTCACCCCTGGCCTTTGTGTTTTAGCTGCTGTCTAATCCTTCTCTTGGCTATTTTTAATACTTTTTTTCCTCCATGCATCTCAGAATTGTCCAGCATTCTAAAGAATGGCAAGTTAAATGTAATTTATTCTTCCTGTTTTTTCAGTGCCTAGGATTAGTTTAAGCATAAAAGTGGTTTTGAGAGAGATTACTTTAGTAAATGATCTCAGAGATACTCTGTTGGATATTGTTTGAGGGGTGTTTTGTGTTATTCGTTCCTTATCTTAATTATTTTCCTGAGCACTGACTACCACAACACTCTTATGAGAAGAGATGGTGTATTTAAAGCTGATACAAAGAACAGTGACTACTAATCTGATGTTGTGATTTGGGCATGCATAGTTCTGATCTGCTGTGTATGAGCAACCTGAATGCTCTTTATCTAACTAGCTGCTTATTACTTTAATAATTTTAAATAAGAAGGGCAAGAGTTTTCTTTTTCAAAGCCACAATGTTGGTTGGACCTTATAAATATGCTGCGCTTTTACATTTCTATCCATCTTATTGAAAAATATTTTTGGGCTGGGTGTGGTGGCTCAGGCCTGTATTCCCAGCACTTTGGGAGGCCAAGGCGGGCAGATTACTTGAGATTAGGAGTTCGAGACCAGCCTGGCCAATATGGTGAAACCCCATCTGTACTAAAAATGCAAATATTAGCTGGGTGTGGTAGTGCACACCTGTAGTCCCACCTAGTCGAGAGGCTGAGACAGGAGAATCGCTTGAACCCGGGAAGCGGAGGTTACAGTAAGTTGAGATTATGCCACTGCACTCCAGCCTGAGCATAGCAGTGAGACTCCATCTCCAAAAAAAAAGAAAAGAAAAGAAAAGAAAAGAAAAAGAGTTTTTTGAGGTTTTTTTTTTTTTTTTTTTTTTAACTGTAAAGAAATCTGGATCTATCCAGAGCTGTTCCTTATGGTTTATATAAAAGGTTCTTAGTTTGGGAAACAAAAAAGGAGAATTTTCAGTTGTTTTTAAAGAGCATTTTTAAAAAACAGATCTGAGTCAAAGAAGTGGGAAATGCATCCTGTCCTGGCAATTGGAGAGGCAAGAATATAATGTCAAAAAGAAGAAACCAACTCTTACAATGAAAGCATTAATGTCTAAAATGGATAATTGGCTTTTATTTTGCGGTCTACAATCAACCATGACTATCCCAGTACTGTTTGTCCACTCCTCTTTTGTGAACCATCCCCCTGTATGATAAAGGAACTGGTCTCTGGCATTTCTCAGAATGGTCTCTTGGATTATTATAATTATTGGGCTATTATAGTTCTGAGAGCCGAGTTGTTGATCCTTCTGGGTTTGGTTTTATGGTTTTTTGGTGGTTTTTTTTTCTTTGTTTTTTGCTTATCTCAGCTACTTTGAAAACGAACACTCATGTTTTTAGTACTTTTTAAATGAAAGACTTAGTACCTAAGGATACAATCACGTACGTTTATCAGGAGACCTGTGGAAGCAGCCACATGCTGTGTTCTTATAGCCAAGTGCAACTAGATCCTCTTATGAATATTTTGTTTCTTAATTTGAGCTTGACTTTGAACTGCTTACCCTAAAAGTGACCACTTTTTTTTTTTTTTTTTTTGAGATGGAGTCTTGCTCTGTCACCTAGGCTGGAGTGCAGTGGCGCTATCTCGGCTCACTGCAGCCTTTGCCTCCCAGGTTCAAGCGATTCTCCTGCCTCAGCCTCCCGAGCAGCGGGGATTACAGGTGCCCACTATCATGCCCAGCTAATTTTTGTATTTTTAGTAGAGATGGGATTTCACTATGTTGGCCAAGCTGGTCTTGAACTTCTGACCTTGTGATCCACCTGCCTTGGCCTCCCAAGTGCTGGGATTACAGGTGTGAGCCACTGCACCTGGCCAAAAGTGACCACTTCTTAGTTTATCTGTTTGAAAACAGATCATACCCATTTACAGCAAAACTTACAAATTAGAAAACAAATTCTTGATTTCCATGTCTCTTGGAAAATTGGTATCAAGTGTTGTCTTCCACCACACACGTGGGCATCTGCCCTTCAAGCGCCTCTCACAGATGCTCAGAGACTTGAGCAGGAGCCTTGAGAATAGACTTGAAATTATTCACAGTGAAGCTGGAGGCTCTTGGCTGTCATTATGAGGGTCCTTTCAGGCATACCCTGCAAGTTCCCTGTCTACCTGAAATAGGGCTTACATATAAAATACGTATATTTTATAGCTTACATATAAAATATATATATTATATGTATATTTTCTTTTTTTAAAAAAATCCATGTATAAAATATATTTTTTTTTCTTTTTTTTTTTTTTTTTTTTTTTTTGAGACGGAGTCTCGCTCTGTCGCCCAGGCTGGAGTGCAGTGGCGCAATCTCGGCTCACTGCAAGCTCCGCCTCCCGGGTTCACGCCATTCTCCTGCCTCAGCCTCCCGAGTAGCTGGGACTACAGGCGCCCGCCCCTGCGCCCGGCTAATTTTTTCTATTTTTAGTAGAGACGGGGTTTCACCATGGTCTCGATCTCCTGACCTTGTGATCCGCCCACCTCGGCCTCCCAAAGTGCTGGGATTACAGGCGTGAGCCACCACGCCCGGCCTATATTTTTTTTTTCAAAAATCCATGCCAAGCTCTGATGTAAGTGCTTTATGTGCATTAAGTCATTTTTGCAACAGTCCTAGAAGGTGGATGAATCCTTATCCTCATTTTACAGATGGGCAGGGAGAACTCTGTCAAATAATTTGCCTACTGTCTCAAAGCTAGCGGTTGGTTCAGTTTGACTGAACCCAGGAATATGGCTCTATTAAAAGACTCCTACAGCCCTCTGTTCCTCAGAAAGTCTTAAATTTCAAGTTAAAAGTAGGGTAATCCTTACCTAAAGACTGTAAGTGCTCTTGAAACAGACTTGAATGATTGTGAAACAGTATAGGTTTAAATCACAAAAATTCTTATTTTATACCATGTATCAAAAGATTTAGGCAATCAGTAGCTTGTTGCCTGATACTTAATAGTTTTCCTGTTATCGGACGGAATAAACTGAGAAGTGGATGTTTATGATTAGAAGTTTAGCACAACTCATTATTTCACATTCTACCCAATACAAAATTGGCAATAAGGTTTTGTTTGTGATGGGTAAAGTTTACCTTGGTGACACCTATGAAAAAGTGGTTTCTAAAGAAGTAAATACTATAAAATTGCAGGAAAATGTTACTTATTTCAACATAGTAGAATATTTTCAAGCACTTTTGGTGGGTTTTTGTTTTGTTTTGTTTTGTTTTTAGTATAATCCAGTAACTGTCCTTAGTACTTTCCTTTTAAAAACAGAGGAAACTCAACATCGTGTTGATTCAAGTAATAAAACTGCATTTAGAAGTATTTTCAGTTTAGATGTATATCTAGTTCAAGCCAAATTAGTCTGGGATTAGTAAGGTTTTTGTTAACCTAACTTTCAAATTACTGTGGCTGTAAATCTAATGTTTGACTTTTTCTCCAAAATCTTACTGCATTCAGGGTTTCTTGTTTTAGATTAGCTTGCATAGTAATAAATTATAGAAGTGAAGGTTGCACTTAATAAGCCTGTGCTTGTTTTTCCATTTGAGGTGCATTTATCACATAAGGTATTAGGGCTCTTTTGTTTTGAAGCTAGTGGCCGTGTTGTATCTGTCTCTAGTGGTTTCAAGCCTAGCATCTTTTTGTTTTGTTTTATTTTGTTTTGTTGAGACAAGTTCTCGCTCTGTTGCCCAGGCTGGAATGCATTGGCACAATCATAGCTCACTGCAGCCTCAAACTCCTGGACTCAAGAGATCCTACCACCTCAGCCTCCCAAGTACCTGGGACTGCAGGCAGGTACCACTGCACCTGCTAATTTTTTTTAATTTTTTTTTTTTTTTTTAATTTTTAGAGACAAAAAATCTCACTATGTTGCCCAGACTGTTTTCAAATTCCTGGGTTCAAGCAATCCTACACCCTTGGCCTCCCAAAGTGCTGGGATTATAGGCATGACATTGTGCCTGGCTAAGCCTAGCATCTTGTATCAGCAAGTGCAGAATTATTGCCCCCAAGAGAAAGGAGAAAGCTTCCAGTGTGAAAGTAGAGGAAGGACAGCCTGTGTTCTTTTAACTGAGTGGAGGATGATGTTGGGGTGCATGAAATGTGTCTGACTTGGTGCTCTAGATCTCTATGGACTCCAGACAAAGGAGGAGGAAGGGAAACATTTAAATATGTTTAGCATTTTCTACATACCAGGTACTGTTCTTGGTGATAAAGCTGTATCTATATATCTACACTTAAGCATACCTTTCTATATATATCTATCTGTTTGCTGTATGTGCATAAACATATAAGTTTATTTAACAAAACGTTTATACCAGACACTATTCTACATACTTTACAAATAGAAAACTCATTTAGTCTTCATAATAACCCCATGAGGCATGTATAATTATTATTCCCATTTTAAAAGTGATGAAGGCACAGTGAGAAAGTAATTTCCCAAGACAACTACAAAGTGATGAAGCTGGCATTTGAACCAGGCAACCTTGCTGCAGATGCCGCTTTCATTGGATACTTTATAGCCTAGATTTGGAAAAATTAAGTAATTTAGTCATCAAAGCAGCTATTACTTGATGGAGCTTGAATCTCAGTACAAGCTGTCCCCTAGACAAACATAGCTTTCCTTTTTCTCCATCTTTGCTTGTGTGTTGCTTCTGTATAGTGTTCTTTCTACTCCTGCCACTGTTGAGAGCTTAGGAGAAGGTTCCCTTCAAATGCCACTCCCAGGTTGGGTGTGGTGGGCTGTAATCCCAGCACTTTGGGAGGCCGAGGCAGATGGATCCCCTGAGGTCAGGAGTTCAAGACCAGCCTGGATAACTTGGTGAAACCCCATCTCTACTAAAATACAAAAATTAGCCAGGCGTGGTAGCAGATGCCTGTAATCCCAGCTACTTGGGAGGCTGAGGCAGGAGTATCACTTGAACCTGGGAGGTGGAGGCTGCAGTGAGCTGAGGTCATGCCACTGCACTCCAGCCTGGAGTTACAGAGCAAGACTCCATCTCAAAACAAACAAAAACAAATACCACTCCCTCCAAGATCCCTTTTTTGAAAATGGAGATGGGCTCTCGATATGGTGCTGAGGCTGGTCTGGGACTCCTGGCCTCAGGCGATCCTCCCACCTCAGCCTCCCAAAGTGTTGGGATTACATTACAGGTGCGAGCCACTGCACCTGGCTGAAGATACCTTTCTTTTTTTTCTTTTTCTTTTTTTGAGACAGAGTCTTGCTCTGTTGCCCAGGGTGGAGTGCAGTGGCACGATCTTGGCTCACTGCAGCCTCTGCCTCCTGGGTTCAAGCGGATTCTCCTGCCTCGGTCTCCTGAATAGCTTGGGACTACAGGTGTGTGCCACCATGCCTGGCTACTTTTTTTTGTATTTTTAATAGAGGTGGGGTTTCACCATGTTGGCCAGGCTGGTCTCGAACTCCTGACCTCAGGTGATCCACCCGCCTCGGCCTCCCAAAGTGCTGGGATGACAGGCGTTAGCCACTGCGCCCGGCCAACCTTTCTTGATTAACACAACTGGAAGCCTCTTCGTTACTTATGTTCCTATTGGAATGAACTTTTAACTTTTGGGATGCTTACTAATTACTCCCTTATATGATAAGTTTATGGCCAGTGTCATGACTCTTATCATATTATGAGCCTCTTAAAGGCAGAACTGTCGTTGACACCACTTTCTGTTGTCGTCATGGGTATCCTGCCACTTATACAAATCTTGCAAATGCTTGGGAGTTTCCTGATGGTGCTTTAACAAATGTTTGTTAAATCGATGGCTGTTCTGAATGTAGAGCAGTATGAAATCCCCAAGAGAATTCTAATATAATTTTAAAAATCAACTATGTTAAAATGAGTATTCAAACAACAGCAGTCATAATGCTGCCTTTACTTTCACAATCCTGATCAAAACTGTCGTAAAATTATGCTGAATTAGCTATTTATCAGGGTTTTTAAAAGCACTGTCTTGAAGAGTTTACGTCTTTTTTTTTTTTTAGCTGAAGAAGATAACAATTTCTTCTGTGTAGAGTTAGAACTCTCTGTTCATATGTATGTGAATAGAGTCCATTTCTGAAGTGTGAAGACTGCATCGCTGTGGATCACACTGGTGTAGCCCTCCTGAGCATGCAGCCTTTTTGGAGAGTATGTATGAGTCAGCTTTTGCTGCATAACAAACCACCTGCTACTAGTGGCTCAAAAAACCAAACATTTATTTCTGTACCTCACAGTTCTGTACGGCACCGGAGTGATTCTGGCTTGAGCGAGCCTGGCTGGACTCGCAGTTAGCTGGCAGCTGGTTGGCTGTGTGGTTTAAGATGGCCTGACCCACCCATCAGCACTCAGTGGGCTGATCGGCAGCAGGGACTTAGCAGTGATGGCGTGTCCCCACTCCATGTGGCCTTCTCATATGCAGTAGGGAAGCCAGGGCAGGGCATTTTGGAGTCGCAAGAGAGGGTGAGCCCCCACACGCCAGCACTTTCCAGGGCCCAGCGTTATGTTTGCTCTTGTTCTACTGGCCAAGCCCAGAGTCAGTGCGGGAAGGGACTCCCTGGGGTAAGGAAGGAATAGGGGGACTTTACAGCAGCTGTCTGCCCAGACACGTGATTCGCCTGTGTTCTTCAGTCAGTGTCCCTGAATCCTGTACTAACCTCTGGTTGGGGACATGAGGCCATATCATGGAGAAAATGAAACAGGCTGGCGCAGCTACAGAGTTTTCCAAAGGAGTTAACAAACCTTGGTTTTCCTGAAATACTTAACAACCATTTGAAGTTCCTTTCAACATTTTATTTTTTGAAGAAGCTTCATGCTATAAAAACAGGGAGCCTTTAATCCACACTCAGTCAATATCCCAAATTGCCCTTCAGCAAGTACCACACTGCTGCTAGACCTGCTGTGAGCATAATGGCTCCGGCCGTTTATTGAGACTCTTTGTGTGCCTGTGCTATATACATCTCACTTCCTTCCAACACCGACCCTTGATGTCAGCATAATTATCCCCATTTTACAGGCGAGGAAGCCGAGTCACGGAGGTGAGCTCAGTTACTCAAGGTCAAACAGCTAGTAGGTGGTGGGGTACATTTTGAACCCAGGTCTTTGTGAGTCCACAGCTACAATCCAAAGAATTCCTAACGTAGGCCAGGCACATTTGGTTCACGCCTGTTATCCCAGCACTTTGGGAGGCCAAGGTGGGTGGATTGCTTGAAGTCAGGAGTTTGAGACCAGCCTGGCCAACATGGCGAAACCCTGTCTCTACTAAAAATACAAAAATCAGCCGGTCATGGTGGCACACACCTATAATCTCAGCTACTCAGGAGCCTGAGGCAGGAGAATCCTTGAACACAGGAGGCGGAGGTTGCAGTGAGCCAAGATTGCACTACTGTGGCAGAGGGAGACTTTTTCTCAAAATAAATAAATACAGAGAATTCCTAACAAGTTGAGTTTTTTCTTCAATGTTCATTTTTTGGTGGCTTTTTTTCCCTTTGAGATAGAGTCTCACTCTGTCATCCAGGCTGGAGTGGTGGCGTGATCTCGGCTCACTGCAACCCCTGCCTCCCAGGTTCAATTGATTCTCATGCCTCAGCCTCCCAAGTAGCTGGGACTACAGGTGCGTGCCACCATGCCCGGCTAAGTTTTTTGTAGAGATGGGGTTTCGCTACATTAGCCAGGCTGGTCTCGAACTCTTGACCTCAAGTGATCCTCCTGCCTCAACCTTAAATAGTTAGATCAAATAACCAGGTTCAATTTGTTGATAAATAGCTCAGAATAGAAACTTCACTGCTATTTCCAAATGTCATTTTAAAATATTTTAGAATACCTGATTTCTCCATGACCTATCCATGCTTTTCTGAGGTTCCAAAGTAAAATGCAGAATCTTGAGTCATTCCAGAACATAAATTTAAAATTTAATCAGAAAATAACCTTCATTTAAGAAATGAGGGGCCAGGTATGGTGGCTAACGCCTGTAATCCCAGCACTTTGGGAGGCCAAGTTAGGTGGATCACTCGAGCCCAGCCTATTTATTTACTGTCCTATCATAGGCTTGAGACCAGCCGGGGCAACATAGCAAAACTCCTCCGTCTCTACAAAAAATATAAAAATTAGCCAGGTGTGGTGATGTACACCTGTAGTTCCGGCTACTTGGGAGGCTAAGGTGGGAGGATCGCTTGAGCCTGGGAGGTGGAGGTTGCAGTGAGCCAAGATTGTGCCACTGCACTCCTGCCTGGACAACAGAGTGAGACATCTTCTCAATTAAAGAAAGAAGAAAAGAGGCCGGGCGCGGTGGCTCAAGCCTGTAATCCCAGCACTTTGGGAGGCCGAGGCGGGCGGATCACAAGGTCAGGAGATCGAGACCACAGTGAAACCCCGTCTCTACTAAAAATACAAAAAATTAGCCGGGTGCGGTGGCGGGCGCCTGTAGTCCTAGCTACTCAGGAGGCTGAGGCAGGAGAATGGCGTGAACCCAGGAGGCGGAGCTTGCAGTGAGCCGAGATCGCGCCACTGCACTCCAGCCTGGGCAACAGCGTGAGACTCCCGTCTCAAAAAAAAAAAAAAAAAAAAGAGGAAAAGAAAGGGTACTGTGTCCCTCTTGTGCGGCACCCTCCCTCCTCTCCCTGCTGCAGCCATAGCACATCACACATAAACTGCGTCTTATACTTGACCCAAGTATTGTATCTGCCTGGGTGAGTCTGTTCCTGTCGCTAAAAGGTGAACTCCTTGGACATAGAGACCTTGTCTTTCATCTCTGTATCTGTCCCCAGCACCTGTCATAGTAACTGGAACATGCCAATGTTTTTTTTTTTTTTTTTTTTTTTTTTTTTTTTTTTTTTTTTGAGACGGAGTCTCACTTTGTTGCCTAGGCTGGTGTGATCTTGGCAGTGGCGCGATCTTGGCTCACTGCAGCCTCTGCCTCCCGGGTTCAAGAGGATTCTCCTGCCTCAGTCTCCTGAGTAGCTGGAACTACAGGCGTGCAACACCATGCCTGGCTAATTTTTTTTGTATTTTTAGTAGAGACGGGGTTTCACCATGTTGGTCAGGCTGGTCGCAAACTCCTGACCTCGTGATCCACCCACCTCGGCCTCCCAGAGTGCTGGGATTACAGGCATGAACCACCATGCCTTGCCGCCAATTTTTATTGTATGATTTTATAACTAAAATTTCATGTCTAGCAGTGAAATTCTTCTGTCTTCTTTGTTTATTTATCTTCCTTTTAGTCCTTTCTTTCTCCTCAGATCTTTCCCCTTCTATCTATGTCAGTTCCTTCGTTTTCCATAGCTCTCCATTTCTCCCAGCATCTGCTGCTAGTCTAGTCTCCTGGCTCTTAACCTTTTTGAGACACAGACTCTTTTAATGAAGTGATGAAGAAATTTCTCTCTCCAGAAGAAGACACACAGAGAACACAGAATATTTTGCTATTATTTCAAAGGTAAAGAATGCCAAGAAGCCAGGGGCAGTAGTTCATGCCTGTGATCCCAGCACTTTGGGAGGCTGGGGTGGAAGAATCACTTGAGGCCAGGAGTTCGAGGCTGGCCTGGGCAACATGGTGAGACCTCGTCTCTACAAAAAAATTTAAAAATTAGCCAGGTGTGCTGGCACATGCCTGTAGTCCCAGCTACTCAGGAGGCTGAGGTGGGTGGATTGCTTGAGCTCAGGAGGTTGAGGCTCCAGTAAGCCGTGACTGTGCCACTGCACTCCAGCCTGGGTGACAGAATGAGACCCTAGCTCTAAAAAACAAAGAATGCCAAGTGTCTAAACTTTGAGCTCCTTGAGGACAAAAACTAGGTTTTTTTCATCTTATATGCCTAGTATCTTAGTTGATGTTTATCGAGTGTATGTAAGTGTGCACTTGCCCACAAACACGTAAATATTAGTATATGTTGTAGAAAAGCTGTTGTCAGGAAGATATTTGTACACTCAGGCTTTCCACTATTATAGTCACCAGGCACATGTGGGTACTGAGCATTGGAAATGTGGATTGTCCAGATTGGAATGTACTAATTGTAAAATATGCAGTGGATTGCACAGGCTTGGGGCAGTACAAACAAAAGAATGAAGATATCTCATTAATAGTTTTTATGATTATTACACATTGAAATAATATCTTGGATATATTGAGTTAAATAAATTATTAAATTAATTTTACCTCTTTATTGTTACTTTTCTAAAAGCAGCTACTAGAAAATTTTAAATTATACATGTAGTTGCTCATAGAAGGTTGGTATCTGGGTTAATTCATTAGTGTAGATTCATAAACACAGTAATTTTCTTTAATTTCATGGATTCGTTGAACTAAAGATCCCATAGGTCACCGCCTTCCCTGTCCCTCCTCTACCACCAAAAATTAATGAGAACAAACGGGAAGAATTTACTCTGCTTTTAAAGGTACTCTAATACAGATTTTTCTCTACTGTCATAAGTATACCTAGAACAAAAGCACTGTTGACTCAAGTAGTTTCACTAATGAAAAGGAAGCAGCAGAATGACTAATGTAAATTGGAGGAGGCACTGTTTTATTTGGAATGCTTTGGTTCTTCCACTGTGGAACAAGTGTGGCTGCAGTTGAAACAGCAGAGTCATACTAGGCATATCTGATGTGTGAGGAACCGGAGCATTGCTCAGGGTCCCCTGCCTTCCGATGAATGGATGTAGGATCCATCATACATCAGATTGCTCCTCTCCAATACAAACTCTGATGCAGAAAAGCACTTGGTGTCGTTGCTTTTTCTTACTTTGTGGTTTAGGGCAGAAATAATATTTTGGCTTAGAGACTTTTCTCCTGAACTATGACATAATAGGATAAGAATATTGTGTCAAAAATAGCCTTACAAGGTCCTTTTTGGCATTAAGACTTCTGGAGTGAGTTTGCGGTAGATTATTGAGAACAGTTCTGTTCATTAGCAGCTAGCCATCTTTGATGAGTGCCGACTTCTCTCCTTTCAGCACAGAGTGGGAAATGGCTGCCTCCCATGACTCTGGGTTGGAGTGAAGGGGAATGCATACCAGCCACCCTCTTGCAGAGGTGGGGCAGGTGCTGGCATAGAGCCTCAGGTTAGGCCGAGGGGATGCAGTCTCAGGCCAGCAGCCGGCAGTGTTTGTAAACAACAGGAGGGAGATTGTGCTGGTGATGTCCAACTCACACCAATGAAGATCAACCGTTTGCACTTTGGGCAGCAGGCTGCAGATAGACAGTGCCTCCTGAGGGCATTGCCATGTTTTAGGGATCCATGTTGTAGGATGCCTGCCTGCAAGAGAGAGTCTAGGAATGCTTTTTAAGCCCCTGGAGTTCAGGCCTGGTGTCTGGGTGTCAAGTAGAGTGAACCTCCTGAAGTCCAAACTAACATGACATTTTAAAATGAGGAAAACAAACAGCTCTGAAAAGGTCTATAGGATTATAGATAAGTGGTTAATGTGGAAGATGTTATAAAGGGCTCAGGAGGTGATGGGGTGATCCAGGGTTGGTTGAAGTCATTGACATTGGATCACCCTGTCTTTTACCCATCTGTGGAAAAAAAGAGGAAAACGACATCTCCCAAAGATGCTTGGAGATTTGATTGACGTTTGTAAAGTGCTTTGATATCTTTCATAGAGTGTCCAATAAGAGCAAAATGTGTCATCAGAACTTAGTCTAAAGCAAACTATTCTAAACCATCTTGAGTAGATACTAAGCAGTTAATGTCTTCGTTATAAGTTGTACTTATATTTTTGAGAGAAAGTTTTTCATGTTCTGATTTTCTTTTAAGTATCAGCTGTATGCTTGGTGTCTTTACCTGTTAGCTTGAGTTCCAACATGCTCTGTAGATGGTCAGTCACCTACAGAGGACAATTTTTCTAGCCAAGCAGTAAATCCACCTTAAAATGCTTCTTGCCAAGGACAATGCCTTTGCAAATATTTGAGATGTTTATTCTCAGTTGTGATTTATTACTGAATCTGTGTCTTCATAGCTACTCCTTGGGAGGTGCAGAAGGAGGCAGAGCCAGAAAGCAAGTCCCTGCAATCAGTTCATTATAGAGAAAGAAAAAGCTGTTATTTCAGGGTTCTGGTGGATAGACTTTCCGATATGTATGTTCTGTGTCTATTTAATTTCATGTAGTGCTGCATCTAATCACGCTGTTTAATCGAATAGAATGTCCTTTTGCTTTGCTTTTGCTTGTAAAGAGCACACAGCACTGCCACCTTGTTGCCAAAGTTTGGTCTGATTTGAATGTGCTTAGAAATCAAGTGAATGCCTGTTAGGAAAAAGCTTACTCCTTCTCTTTGTCAGTACTTGCAAAAACAACTTAAAAGAAGTTAGCATTATTGGACTGAATTCAGTAATTAGCATAATCATGATGCTATGTATTGTTCACCAGGGCACGCCCCTTGGCCGCATTTCCCATTAAGAGGACACCGATGTTGTCCTAGTGAATAAATCCCGGCACACATGATGCAAATCAGCGTGTTCCTGCCTGCCGCTTGGCTGCGGTTAATTTTAGCCGGGGTTAGTTCTATGAGTTGTAAAAGTAGAAGTTAGCAAGCTGAAATGTGACTTCTCGGCCTAAGGTGATAGGATATCTATTTTAGCCTTCAGATTGTGTTTATGATCAGGAGAGCAGTCTTCTGAAGAATTGTGGCTCAGTTTTCTTGGAAACTACTTGTAAGTACTGGGTGGAATTTTAAGACTTCTCTTTGTTCTTTTCTCCTTAAATCTTCCTAATGTTACCATCATAGTAATGTTTATCTCTTGGGAAAACTGGAAGCTTTGAGGTTGGTACGTTAGAGAAAGCTAAGAAAGGTGGCAAAAGGTTTTTCTTTAAATATCTCCTAGTGCAATAAATCTGCCTCATTCAATTTTCCCAAGAAAAAGTTTTCGATTCTTTCTTAGTTTTGCAAAAGCAATCTGTAGATTATTATTTTATGTTAAAATATTTGACTAATGGATATGGTTTCTGTAAATACAGAAACATTGTATTGTGTCATTGAGCTTATTTTCTACTATGGTAACCTAACTCTTGAGAAAAAAAATGTTAAAAGTTCATTCCTGTCATACTCTGTGCTACAAGTTTATTTTGTAGAAATAATGGAGTGTCAAATGTAATTTTCTTTAATGTACAGATGGACAGTTTTTTATCTTTTTAAGGGGAATTTTGTGCTACAAAATAAACCCATATACGCCTAAAGAGAAGCACTTTTAAAAATTAATTTAGGAGGAAGGTTTTAGAGAATAATTTAAAGCATCCTCTTTTAGACTGAGTTAGTTATCAAAAGTAACCAAAGACCATGGGATTCTGTAACCTTAACTGCAGTTCATCTAACACGTTATTGCCAACTTAAATTTGTACTGAAGAACACAAAAAATTTTGATATTGAGTATTTTAAACTACATTTGAATCACCTTGCTTATTTAGAAGTGTGTTTGCAGTGTGGACTGACTTCATGCCAAACAGTCTGCTTACAGCAGGGAACCAGGCAGGAATTTCTTCATCAATTAGCAAATACATGTATCAGCTTTAGGAATATAGATGTTAATGAAACAATTCTCCTAGGCAGTAGGATAGGTGCTTACCAGCTATCTGTGCCTGTCAACTCTAGAGCACGGAAGGAGGCAGGTCCTCGGTTAGTATTGTGAATGCCGTTTTCCTATTTTGAAAAGATATAGTTAAAGACTTCTTTGTTACTATGTATTGTCTGATTTTAAATGCAAATGACATAAAGTGTCAACGATGAAAGGAAATATTTCAGTGTTCCATTTAATAGGAAAAGAACGAAAGAAAGAAAAGCAGTACTGAATTCTTGGGCTATTTTTAGAAAGAAACTTACTTCATACTTAGTTTTTACTGAGCTGAAGAGAAATTTGCTGTCCAGATGAATTATAATGATAACAGAAGCCTCTAATGTCATCTTCAGCAGTAAAAAGGGTTTCGTTCCAGTAATCCTTTATAAAGAATACGTTTATCCAAAAAATTCTGACTTATTGCTGTTACTTCTTAGTTTTAATTGTTAATAAGGCACCATCAGAATCTCAGTGGAGCATTTTTAAAGGTACACTGTAGTTGGGTATTAGTTTTCAAGCCAGTATTCACTTGACTTATTGTATTTTTAGTCCTGCAAAAAGAGAAAAGCTGATTCGAATTTATCCATTGTTTAATTTCACAGACATTTCTGTAGGTTTTTCTACTACTAGGAAGCGTGTGCTTTATGACGAGTTGCTAAAATGCACATAAACACTTGCGGAGTGTTTGTTTTAATGATTTACGTGCTGAGAGTGGCAGCGGTGAGTGAGAACGGAGATAGTTTTCATTATGTAAGTGTTTGCCGGTGCTGCGATTCTCTTTGCTGCTTCTACCCCGTGTGCCTGGTGAAATGATGCTGGCCGTGACTGGTTATGACCTTGGGCGACAAATCATGATGAGCTCTATGCAGAGTCACACACGGGGGGCCCAGGTGCTGAGAAACAGGTCAGCCTTGTGGCTTCAGGAGGAGTCCAGGAGCCGAGCCCGCCTGCCCTTGCCCTGCTGTCCCCACGCGGCAGGTGACCACACGTCTCCCCTGCAGCCCTGTTGGAGCCACTCTCTCCAGCTGCCCGTGCTCTTATCCTACTCCTCCACGTCTTAAAATAGTTACAGACCCAGAGGCTCTGACAGAACCGCTGCCGCTGCCGGTTGCAGGAGATTTATTTCACTGTTACTTTCTGCCTAGAGGGATAGCCTTCTGCTCGGAAGCTTTGAGGGGTTTCTCAGGAACGCAGAGAGGAACGTTTTCTCTGGGACCCCTTGACTCACACAAGGTTTTAATGGGTCCCTTGCCTGCATGGCTAAATGGGAACTGCGCTATGTAACAGGTTGCCTTTTGGCTTGGAGCTGGGATGCTCAGTGATCACATCCCTAGAATGTTCTTTCTCTAAAAGAAATCTTGTCGGAAGAGGCTATGTTATGTGAGTTCCAGCTGTTCATCTAAAGTGGAAGGAGCACCTGCTCCTAAAGTGGAAGGAGCAGGAGGGATGCCTTCAGCTTCCGACCGTCTTAAACACAAGTGTAACATAATGGGATATGGCCCTCGGGAGGAAGACTGACTTCTCGGGCATACGGAGGACTGCTGTCATAATTTAGCATGTGTTAAGCACCCCACAGCACACGCAGTGCACAAGGAAAGCATAGTTCCAACCCACATGCTGCAACAAGGCAGGACACAGAAACTGGGCCGCTGACATTCAGTAACTACACTGGCAGAAAAACATGTGAAAATGAAGAAAAGGGAAACAAAATGAGTGGGGTGGGTTGAGGGTACTTCAGCATTCAGCTCCTCTGGGCTTTTGCCACCTGGGCTGTGCCTTCCCATTCTCTTCCATAGCTGGGAAGTGATGGGGACAAGTGACAAGACTGACCGCAGAAGCCTTGCCCCCCACTCTCAGTCCTCTGTTGCAATCCTCCTGCAAAGAGGAGAAGCTTCACAGTTTCACTTGCACCTGAAACTATTATTATTATGTGGAGGGGATAGACTTGTTATAAAGTCCAATAAATATCAAAGCATCTTTCTCCATAAAATGATATTTAGGTAGAAATCTGGAGTTCCGGATTCTCCCTTCCTGAACTGGTTTGCACTTCAACAAGTTACTTAACCCTGCACTGGTTTAGGATATTGAGTCAACTGTAACATTAGCTAGGGAAATGCCTTCAGCTTCTCAGAAGAAAGGCATTATGAAGGTCTCCTGAGCATTACTGCAGCTCGTAAAGGAGTTAGAAGCACATGAATCAGAAGAAGGGCTGATAGGCAGACTTGGGTACTGGAGAGTAATAACGTGAGCGGCCTGCGTGGTTCTGTGAGTCTGTGAGTCTGTGAGTCCCTCCCCTCCCCGTGCCCAACCTCAGCCAATCTCTAAGGTTCTGGGTCTAGTTCATGGCTCCACAATGAAAAGAGACTGGGAGAGGGCTCCACAAAGAACCCCCCAAAAAACAAAACAAAACAACACAAAACCAAAAACCAATTGAGGGTTGGAAAATGATACCTATGATAAGAGGGTAGGGAACTTCTGTTATTTAGTGTTATGTAGCCTGAAAGAGGAAATGAATGACCGGGAGACTCTTAGATTGTTCTTCAAGTATATGTGTGTCTCAGTGCCAAAGAATGGTGACCCACTGGTATCTATTTCCATCGAGAATGAAAGGGTCAGGTCCAGCAAAGGTTAGGCTGGAACAGAGGTGCTGACAGTGGGGACCCTGTTCCTTCAGCATCAGCACAGCCTGGAAACATGTGAGAAATGCAGAATCTCAGGCCCCACCCAGGCCCTGCTGAATCAGAAACCACGGGGTGGGGCCGGCAGCCTGTGTTAAAAAAGTCTCCCAAGTGATTCTGCTGGATGAGATGCAAAGATGGAGGGTATTATAAAATGGGGAATCTGGATGCCAAAAAATGTAACCCTTTTTCCTGAAGTCATCTAAACATGGTATTATATTTGTTTGCAGTATTTTCAATGTACTCTCTAAAGCCAGGAGATAAATGACCTCTCAGAGTCCCTTCCAGCCCTGACTTTGCTCTGGATTTCCTTTTGTCACTTAGAGAAGATTAATAATTAACGAGGAAAATTTTGCAATTACTTTTCTGAGCTAAGACAGTGTTCCTCTCAAATGAGGCTCACCTGAGATAATGTGAGAATAATATTGTGTTAGCATATGGATCTACTGTATTTTATCATCAGTGTTACCAGATAGACTCTCTCCTCCCCATCTGACCTCACAGCCACCTGAAGGGGTTCTGGGCAGTGTTAGTGAGTAGCCCATATGAGGGGTGGGGAGCTTAATGTTGGCTCATGAGCACTTTATATCACAGACTGCGGCCAGGTTGGTCCCTGTCTTCACAGAGCCCATTTCAGAAGAGGGGGAGCTGCAGGGAAAGTTGGACCCTACCCACCACACCCTAGGAGCAGGAAGCAACATAGAAGGCCCTAACAAATCCAAGCACAGTGGAATGTATTATCTGTGTGTCAGCTCTCCACTAGAGATAGAGGAGAGGGACACATTTTATCTCAACATTTTGTATCTACAACAAATAGCCCAGTGGCACACATAGGATGGACTTAATACAAATAAATTCTAATTCCATTGGAATGGCTAAGGCCACAAGTAAGTGCTCTGCCTTCTCATCTGTAATCAGTTCTCTAGAGTCAGGAAGGTGGCCATTCTCACCTTTCCCGATCAAAACTGTTACTCCTAGGAGTCCCCTATTCATCTCTCTGCTCTCTCTTCCACCCACCTTTATTTGCACATAATAGAAATGCATCTGAATTTAGTTACGCCTGTGCCCTTTTGTATGTTTATTTTCCTTTGTGCTTTCGCTTGACAGAAGTGTCTCCGGTTGAAAACACAGGCAGCTGAGAGTGTCTATTCGTTATACTTTGTATAGCATTTAGGACAATAAAACCTTTTTGTGATCATAATGAAGAAAGGGCTCTCTGAGGACGTTTTGCCAGTGCTGTTTAAAAAGTGTTACACTTCCTGCAGGAGCTAGGTTTTTAAAAATAATAAAGATAAAAATAAAAACTGTCACACAAGTAACGCACTGCCATGTCTGAAAAAGACCCGCCTTACCTTAGCCAGGGAATTTTGGCCCTAATATTTCAGCACTTGAAAATGGGATCTGACCAGGTGCGGTGGCTCACGCCTGTATTCCCAGCACTTTGGGAAGCCACGGCAGGCGGATTACTTGGGGTCAGGAGTTCAACACCAGCCAGACCAACGTGGTGAAACCCCCTCTCTACCAAATATACAAAAATTAGCCAGGCGTGGTGGTGCACACCTGTAATCCCAGCTACTCGGGAGGCTGAGGCAGGAGAATAGCTTGAACCTGGGAGGTGGAGGTTGCAGTGAGCCAAGATCGCGTCACTACACGCCAGCCTGGGCAACAGAACAAGACTCTGTCTGGAAAAAAAAAAAAAAAAAAAAGGAGGGATCTGTAGAATCCTTGGCTTTTATAGCATAGTTAATTACATGTTTGCAGAGTATTGAAAATTGCCTCAGGTGAGAAAAGACTGGTGAGGACAGTTTGAGCCAAACTCTAGTTTGCCTGGTCATAAGATATTGATGTTACTATTCAGTCTTTCAATCTTTCAACCTCATTATGTTTCAAACAACTGACCTCTCAGACATGAGGCTGCATGCACTGTTATTTCTACATCTGTGTCTGTTTTCAGAACATATGAGGCCCAGTGAACATGGTGGCTGTACAGAGATAAGATCGACGTGTCTCCTCACTCCAGAGAGCACCGGGAGCTGATCTTAACCCTGAATGAGCCTTTCAATATAAGTAGAGTCTGTGAAACCCATGAACTTCCAATAACTATATAGCCAGTAGGTAACATTCCATGTGTCTGTTTAATTTGGTTCTTAATAATGGCAGCCAAAAAGCTATTTTCATTTGTGTACAAAGAGGAATTACAAATAGTCATTCTTTTCTTGGTATTTCTTCCTTGGAAAAATCACGTTTCTAAAATCAATCTGTAGCTAGTTCACAAATGTGTCATTAAAAATAAGAGAGGTGGCCGGGCACGGTGGCTCACAGCTGTAATCCCAGCACTTTGGGAGGCCAAGGTGGGCGGATCACGAGTCAGGAGATCGAGATCATTCTGGTTAACACAGTGAAACCCCATCTCTACTAAAAAAAAAAAACAAAAAACAAAAAAAAAAATTAGCCAAGTGTGGTGGCACGTGCCTGTAGTCCCAGCTAGTCGGGAGGCTAGGGCAGGAGAATCACTTGAACCCGTGAAACAGAGGTTGCAGGGAGCCGAGATTGCACCATTGCACTCCAGCCTGGGTGACAGAGCGAGACTCCATCTCAAAAAAAATAAATAAATAAGAGTGGTTAAGTGATTTGGGATAAACTTTGTCTCATTATAGCTGTCCAGTCAAAAAAAAATTAAACTTGAAGAAAAAGGTAAAAAAATATATTTTACTTATTATTAGACTGTACAAGATTTATGGACCTAATAATTGAATACAATATCCCCAGAAACAACCTAGTAAGTTACTGATTAAATAATTTATGGTATTTCCATAGCATAGAACACTATGCAGCCATTCAAAATGATGGCGTTAGATGTATATCAAGTAAAAACCAGCAGGTTACAAAACATTATGTGTTTATGACCCCATTTTTATAAAAGCAAGGCACATGTATGTATGTACCTGAGAAAAGAATGTTGCATTTATTATGAGCAATAACTATCTCTAGGAGGTGAGCTTATATGTGATTTTCAACCCTTCTTTTTGGTTACCTGTATGTTAATTTTTTTCTTCAGTGAGCATAGATTACTTATGTAATAATAGAAAACTTTCTTTTTAAAAAAGAACTATTTTAATTCATTTTTATTTTGACCTTTATATTTTATTTAATTCGGCAGTGGCCTCTCAGTTGGCTCATATAAGTAGTGCCTAGTCCAGCCGATAAAGCTAGTATACCAATACATTAATTGTGGTTTTTTTGCAGTAATGGGCCAGTAGCATTTTTCCTTGTTTTACTTTCCCATTTTCTATATTTATCAAATTTTTTGTGAGCACATATTATTATTATTATTAGTTTTGAGACAGGGTCTCATTCTGTCATCCAGGCTGGAGTGAGAGGGGCCATCAGGGCTCACGGCAGCCTTGACTTCCCCGACTCGAGTGATCCTCCCACCTCAGCCTGCCAAGTAGCTGGGACTACCGGCACACACCACCACACCTGGCTAATTTTTTTAATGTTTTATAGAGATGGGGTCTCACTATGTTGCCCAGACTGGTCTTGAACTCCTGAACTGAAACAATCCTCCTGCCTTACTCTCCCAAAGTGCTGTGGTTACAGAGGTGAGCCACCATGCCCAGCCAATATTATTTTTACACTGGAAAAATCTGATTCATTTCTAAGGCAGAGACTTGGGATCATGGCTTTTGGAAAGACACCCACATAAACTGATGTGTAGTGGTCACTGAAAAAGGTTAAATTCTGTTAATTCTGGAGTATTAGAGGTATCCAGCAAGTGTCTGCTTTCATTACCACATTGAATCTTAACAAACTCTATAATCTGATCTCAAATTGGCCAGGATCTCAGACTCAGTATTATTTGGAGAGCAATGGCAGCAAGCTGGGGACTTTAGGATATTTTGAAGTCAATTAAAATAACACTTCTGGTGTTATGATTATCCATTAAAATTTCAGAAGGGCCCAGAGTTCAGAATGTTACATTCAAAGCAGTGAACGGTGGAACCATGTGCAGTAGGCCTCAGGTAATACAATTTTGAGTGACAGTGATGAGGGATGATGGAAAGAACGCATCCCCTAGCCAGTGTTTCCAGGGCACTTATCTGTGTAGTATCGTGGTGTATCTCACCAGTGTTCACTACATGTGAGAACACTTTAAGAAAGTCCTGGCTCCCTCAGTCACTTCTGCCAGACGCTGCCAGGATGTCCTCATGGCCTTAATCAGAAGGTTATTTTGGGTAACCGTTTTGGTGCTTGTGGCACTTGATTTAAGAAAATCTGGAACAAAGATTGTAGAAAATCTTGAACAAAGTGGGGCTTCCCACCAAAGCAGGCCCCCTTTCCACCTGCTTTACACAATGCCGCATGAGAGTAAGTACTTTTGATGGTCATTGAGAGAGGCTCTCCTAAGCCTGGGCCTGGAGCAAAATGGCATTTGTCACTAGGTTTCCTTTGGGCATTGAGGCTGAAATTCAGACTGAATTGAATCTGCTTTCAACAGGACTAAGACCTTAAACTTAATTGAAAACCAAGGCCGGGCGCGGTGGCTCACGCCTGTAATCCCAGCACTTTGGGAGGCCGAGGCGGGCAGATCATGAGGTCAGGAGATCGAGACCATCCTGGCTAACACGGTGAAACCCCATCTCTACTAAAAATACAAAAAATTAGCAGGGCGCATGGTGGCAGGCGCCTGTAGTCCCGCTACTTGGGAGGCTGAGGCAGGAGAACGGCGTGAACCCGGGAGGCGGAGCTTGCAGTGAGCTGAGATGGCACCACTGCGCACCAGTCTGGGCGACAGAGCGAGATTCCATCTCGGAAAAAAAAAAAAAAGAAAAGAAAACCAAGTGCCTTGATAAACTAAAAGGAATCTGGAATCATGTGCTACCATGTTTTGGCCTAGCCTTTAGTTTAGAGCCTTTGTTACTCATAGAAGAGTGTTTCCTGGAATGCTCGGAACTGAGAAAGCTGGTTTTTCAAGTTTCACCTTTACATTTGTCATCCATATGAGGAATGCTCTTCTTTTTATGCTCCCCTTCCTTTCTTCATCGTCCTGTGTCTTTCTACTGCAAGTATACGAGAGGAGTAGTCATGACATTCCTCTCTGCCGTATTACTTCCTTAGGAAGTGAAGACACGCCTTGCATGGGCGCATCTTCGTTTTCTTTTTTCTTTTTTTTTTTTTCTGAGGCAGAGTCCTGCTCTGTCACCCAGGCTGGAGTGCAATGGCACGATCTCAGCTCACTGCAACCTTTGCCTCCTGGGTTCAAGCAGTTCTCTTGCCTCAGCCTCCTGAGTAGCTGGGATTACAGGCGCCCACTACCACGCCCAGCTAATTTTTTGTATCTTTAGAAGAGACAGGGTCTCACCATGCTGGCTAGGCTGGTCTTGAACTCCTGACCTCGTGATCCGCCCGCCTCGGCCTCCCATGTGCTGGGATTATAGTCCTGAGCCACTGCGCCCGGCCAGGCGCATCTTCATTTTCTCTGGGGGGAAGAAAGAGGTGTGGGTGAACACCTTCACTCATCAGTCAGATATTCAATGAATCGAGTACTGTTCCCAGTGAGATTGTGGGGGGACAGTTCCTAGGACATCAGCATGTCCTGGCTGCCAAGTAGTTCCAACTGAGTTGAGTCCCAAAGCTCTCCTGCACACCATGTGAGTGTAGACGTGCACAACGCCACATCACGATGGAATAGTAGGTGTTAAAATTTGGTTACTTGGCAAGTTGAATGCCTTAAAAGAAGAAGGAGTCTTCTTACTTCCTTAGAAGGGATAGAGCCAGATAAAAAGGATTTTCTGAGACTGTAGACTATGTTGGACAAGGCAGGAAAACTGGTGGTCATCAAGAGAAAGAGAGTGACTTTTTTTTTTTTTTTTTTGAGATGGAGTCTCACTCTGTCACCCAGGCTGGAGTGCAGTGGCACGATCTCGGCTCACTGCGACCTCTGCCTTCCACGTTCAAGCGATTCTCCTGCCTCAGCCTCCCAAGTAGGTGGGATTACAGGTGCCTGCCACCATGCCCAGCTAATTTTTTTTTTTTTTTTTTTTTTGAGACAAAGTCGCACTCTGTTGCCCAAGCTGCAGTGCAGTGGTGTGATCTCGGCTCACTGCAACCTACACCTCCCTGGTTTAAGCGATTCTCCCGCCTTAGCCTCCTGAGTAGCTGAGACTACAGGCATGTGCCACCGTGCCTGGCTAATTTTATTTTAGTAGAGACGGGGTTTCACTGTTGGCCAGGCTGGTCTTGAACTCCTAACCTCGTGAGTCGCCCGCCTCAGCCTCCCAAAGTTCTGGGATTACAGGCGTGGGTCACCGTGCCCGGCCAATTTTTGTATTTTTGATAGAGACGGGGTTTCGCCATGTTGGCCAGGCTGATCTCTAACCCCTGACTTCAGGTGATCTGCCCGCCTTGGCCTCCCAAAGTGCTGGGATTATAGGCGTGAGCCACCACACTAGCCTGAAAGAGGGTGACTTTTATAAGAGGAAGAAGAGAGTGGATCTCAACTTAAAAACTTGAATTGCATTTATTTCCCTCTTTTTTATCTTTTTTTTGTTTACTTGTTTTTTGCTTATTTGTTTTTATCTTTACTCTGAAGACTAAAAGCAAAAGTAAGAGAGATGAATGTAGTTAACATAGATGTTAGGAGTTATGAAAGAGCTCATTTGTTATAAAGGTTTTTAAAAGAGTGATTGCCTGAGACCTGACTTGAAATTAAAGTGGCAGCTGTCAGAGGAAGAGGGAATCACTGGGATGTTCTGTCACTTTCTGCCTTGGCTGCTGTGTGGTTAAGTGTCCCTAGGGACTTAGAGGGCAGAGCGCCTGGCAACGCACCTCCTTCTCTTGGGCCTGATTTTTGCCACCTCTGCTTTTTTTTACATTTGTTTGGTTTCCCCCTAATCTTTAAGCATAGTGTCTTCAGGCCCGTGAGGCATGTCAGCAACAATTAAGTAAATCCAGAGTTTTGGGGTTTTTTGTTTTTGTTTTTGAAACGGAGTCTCACTCTGTCTCTCAGGCTGGAGTACAGTGGCAGGATCTTGGCTCACTGCAACCTCCACCTCCCGGGTTCAAACAATTCTCCCGCCTCAGCCTCCTGAGAAGCTGAGATTACAGGTGGATGCCACCATGCCCGGCTAATTTTTGTATTTTCAGTACAGACAGGGTTTCACCATTTTGGCCAGGCTGGTCTTGAACTCCTGACCTCAAGTGACCCACCCACCTGGGCCTCTCAAAGTGTTGGGATTGCAGACATGAGCCACCACACCCAGCCAAAATCCAGAGTTTTTACTTGAAGAGAAAAGACTCAAAAGCCTCATCCAGAAGAAATGTCTCCTGGTCAGATATAAAAGCCTGACAGTATCATACTATTAACTATTATAATGATAATTTTTTAAGTTTATATTTGTATTGTATTCTGAGAAGAAGTTATCCTCAGCGAGCAGTGGTATAAGAAAGCTTCTGTTTTCTATGTCCCCACTAACTAGTAAGCAGTGAACTTCTAAGAACTCAAGCAATCAAATTGAATCCAGCTTTGTAAGACCAATACAGATATAAAAGTATATTTTTCTAACAGCAAATCCTGTTTTTTTTTTTTTATTTGCACATGGTAGAATTTGCTTTTTCTGGTATACAGTTTTGTGAGTTTGTACACATGCACAGATTTTTGTGACCACCACCACAAACAGGATACACAATAACTTCAGCTCCCTGAAGACCCCTCTTGAGCTGCCCCTTTATTCAGACCCTGCCTTCAACCCTTACTCCCTGAACTGTGGAAGGAGTCTTCGAGCCACACACAGCTGTGGTCAAGGGTGAAACTTTGCAGGCTACGGGGGCTTAAGCGCAACCTCTGGCCACTAAGTGGCTTGTGCTGTCCCACAAGTAATCCCTAGCAAATTGCACTAAAATATAAAAACAAGGGGAAAATCTGAGTGGGGCTGGCAGCTGCACACTGTAGGAGAATAGACTTCAGAGAATCATTAATAGTTCAACCAAGTACCCACACAATTAAGTGACAGCTGCAGGCCTCTGGGAAGTGGGAGTATGAGTGAGCAGAATTGTTATAGTTTATTATTTAAAAGATCCAGTTTTCAATGAAAAATTATAAGACATGTAAAGAAACTAGCTCGTGTGAAACACACACAGGGCGGGGTGGGGGGCAGACAGTGGAGACGGCTTTTGAGGGGGCCCAGATACTGAACTTAACAGACAGTCTTCAGAGCAGCCATTACACATACGTTCACAGACTAAAGGAAACCATGTTTAAATAATGAAAAGAAGGTATGCTGGCAGACTCATCAAATAGAGAATATTCATGAAGAGATAGAAATTATAAAATAAAAAAAGAACCTGGCCGGGCGCGGTGGCTCATGCCTGTAATCCCAGCACTTTGGGAGGCCGAGGCAGGCGGATCCTGAGGTCAGGAGTTCGAGACCAGCCTGACCAACATGGTGAAACCCTGTCTCTACTGAAAAGACAAAAATGAGCCAGGTGTGGTGGCACGCACCTTAATCCCAGCTACTTGAGAGGCTGAGGCAGGAGAATCACTTGAACTCGGGAGGTGGAGGTTGCAGTGAGCTGAGGTTGTGCCACTGCACTCCAGCCTGGGAAACAAAGCGAGACTGTGTCTCAAAACACAACAACAACAAAAACCATTTGGAGACACCAAAAGCACAAGGCAACAAAAGTAGGAATATTGGACTATATCAAAATTAAAAGCTTATGTGTATCAAACGATACCACAGAGTGAAAAGGCAACCTTTCAAATGGGAGAAAATATTTACAAATTTATACCTAATAAGGACCCAGAATACATAAAGAACTCCTACAACTCGGCCAGGCGTGGTGGCTCACGCTTGTAGTCCCAGCACTTTGGGAGGCCGAAGTGGGTGTATCACCTGAAGTCAGGAGTTTGAGACCAGCTTGGCCAACATGGCAAAACTCTGTCTCTACTAAAAATGCAAAATTAGCTGGCCATGGTAGCAGATGCCTGTAATCCCACCTACTTGGGAGCTGAGGCAGGAGAATCCCTTGAACCTAGGAGGCGGAGGTTGTTGTGAGCCGAGATTGTGCCATTGCATTCCAATCTGGGAGACGGAGCAAGACTCCGTCTCAAAAAAAAAAAAAAAAGAACTCCTATAAGTCAAAAACAAAAAGCAAATGACCTGATTTTTTAAATGGGCACAGGACTTTAATAGACATTTCCCCAAAGAAGACAATACAGACGACCAATAAGCATGTGAAAAGATGCCCAATATCACAAATTATTTGGGAAATGAAAATCAAACTGCAGTGAGATACCACCTCCACCCATTAGGATGGCTATCATATAAAAAGATAAAACCTACAGAAGATAACAGGTGTTGATGAGGGTAATGAGAAATTGGAACCCTTGTACACTATTGGTGAGAATACTAAATGGTGAGGCTGCTGTCAAAAACAGTATGACAGTTCCTCAAAAACTTAAACTTAGAATTACCACATCCAGCAATTCCACTTCTGGGTATGTATCCAAAAGGACTGAAAGTCTGGTCTCGGAGAGATATTTGTATACCCATTTTAATAGCAGTGTTCGTCTGTAATCCCAGCACTTTGGGAGGCTGAGACAGGCGGATCACGAGGTCAGGAGTTCGAGACCAGCCTGACCAACGTGCTGACACCCCGTCTCTACTAAAAATACAAAAAAAAAAAAAAAAAAATGGCCGGGCGTGGTGGCGTGCGCCTGTACTCCTAGCTACTCAGAATTGCTTGAACCCAGGAGGCGGAGGTTGCAGTGAGCCAAGATCAACCCACTGTACTCCAGCCTGGGCGACAGAGGGAGACTCTGTCTCAAAAAAAAAAAAAAAAAGCAGTGTTATTCACGGTCGCCAAAAGTCGCAGCACAAATGCCCGCTGATGGATGAATAGATAAACACAGTGTGGTCTACATCTACAAGGAAATATTGCTCGGTCTCAAAAAGGAAGGAAATCCTCATACATGCTGCAACGTGGATGAACCCTAAGTGAAATAAACTAGTCACAAAAGGACAAATGCTGTGTCGTTCCACTCATCTGAGGTCCTTAGGCAGTGAGATTCATAGAGGCCGAGGTTGGAATGTTGGTGGCTAGGGGTTGGGGAAAGGCGAGAATGGCAACTTATTGTTTAATGGGTACAGAGTTTCAGTTTTGAAAATGAAAGGAGTTCTGTGGCTGGATGGTGGCAGTGGTTGCACAGCAATGTGAATATACCTAATGCCACTGAACCATACACTTTAAATGGTTAAGATGGTAAATGTTATGCAATGTATATTTTACCACAATTTAAAAACATTTTTTAAAAGAAACTCTGCAGTTGAAAAGTATGATAACCAAGATGAAAAATTCGCTAGAGAGGTTCTGCAGTAAATTAGAGTTGTCAGAAGAAAGAGATGTTGCTGTAAGGAATGAAGCAATAGAGATGTTGCTGTAAGGAATGAAGAAAAATGAACAGAGCCAGAGAAATGTGGGCCACCATTCAGTGCATCAGCGGGAGAACCAACAGAGAAGGTGCAGAAAACAATATTTCAACACTTAAAAATAATCATGGCCAGGTGCGGTGGCTCACGCCTATAATCCCAACACTTTGGGAGGCCAAGGTGGGTGGATCACTTGAGGTCAGGAGTTCCAGACCAGCCTGGCTAACATAGTGAAACCCTGTTTCTACAAAAATACAAAAATTAGCCCTACGTCGTGGCACATGTCTGTAATCCCAGCTGCCCAGGAGGCTGAGGCAGGAGAATCACTTGAACCCAGGAGGTGGAGGTTGTAGTGGGCTGAGATCATACCATTGCACTCCAGCCTGGGCAACAGAGCAAGACTCTGTCTCAAAAAGATAAAAAATAAAAATGTTCTGTAGTAATTTAACTTCCCAAATTTGATGAAGAACACTAATGTACACATCCAGACAGCTTAGCCAAATTCAGTTAGGATAGACACAGACATACTGCAGTCAGAAATTTAAGAGACAAAGAAAAACTCTTGGAACCCGCAAGAGAGAAGTGACTGTCAAGTCCAGTGTAACTCAAGGAAGATGGACAGCTGACTTCCATCAGAGGCAGTGAGACTGGGAGGCAGTGGATGACATATTAAAGTGCTGAAAGAATCCTACATCCAGGCCGGGCGCGGTGGCTCAAGCCTGTAATCCCAGCACTTTGGGAGGCCGAGGCGGGTGGATCATGAGGTCAGGAGATCGAGACTATCCTGGCTAACATGGTGAAACCCCGTCTCTACTAAAAATACAAAAAACTAGCCGGGCGTGGTGGCGGGCGCCTGTAGTCTCAGCTACTTGGGAGGCTGAGGCGGGAGAATGGCGTGAACCCGGGAGGCGGAGCTTGCAGTGAGCCGAGATCACGCCACTGCACTCCAGCCTGGGAGACACAGCGAGACTCCGTCTCAAAAAAAAAAAAAAAAAGAATCCTACATCCAGCAAAACTGTCTTTCAAAAGTAAGACAAAATAAAAACACTGCCACACAAATAACTAGCAGACCTACCTCACTAGAGGAAGGCAGATGCGGCAGCTCATGCCTGGAATCCCAGTATTGTGGGAGGCCAAGGCCAGAGGATCGCTTGAGCCCAGGAGCTCTAGGCCAGCCTGGACAACATAGTGAAACCCCATCTCTACCAAAAAAACTAGCGAGGCACATTGGCACACACCTGTAGTCCCACCTAGTTGGGAGGCTGAGGCAGGAGGATCAAGGCTGCAGTGAGCCGTGATCATGATGATCGTGCCACTGCACTCCAACCTGGGTGTCAAAAAAGAAAAAAGTAAATAAAAATACTAAAGGAGGTTCTTTAGGCTGAAAGGAAGTGACACTAGACAGTGATTTGAGTCCACACATACACACACACAGCTCTGCTAAAGATAAGTAGTTAATGATAAAAGACAATATAATTACATATTCCTTTTTCTTTCTTAACTAATTTAAAATATCATGAAAGAGCACCTTCTGTCTGGTTGCCCTCCAGTCTATAAGAAAGTTGTATGCTGTTCTTGAAACAATCTCTCTAGACTCAAGTTTTCTTTTCTTTTCTTTTCTTTTTTTTTTTTTTGAGACTGAGTCTTGCTGTCGCCAGGCTGGAGTGCAGCAGCATGATCTCGGCTCACTGCAACCTCTGCCTCCCAGGTTCAAGTGATTCTCCTGCCTCAGCCTCTCGAGTGACTGGGATTACAGGCATGCGCCACGCCACCATACCCAGCCAATTTTTCTATTTTTAGTGGAGATGAGGTCTTACCATGTTGGGCAGGATGGTCTCAATCTCTTGATCTTGTGATCTGCCCGCCTTGACCTCCCAAAGTGCTAGGATTACAGGTGTGAGCCACCGCATCTGGCCTTTTTTTTTTTTTTTTTGAGATGAGTTTTGTTCTTGTCGCCCAGGCTGGAATGCAATGACACAGTCTCGGCTCACTGCAACCTCTGCCTCCCAGGTTCAAGCGATTCTCCTGCCTCAACCTCCTGAGTAGCTGGGATTACAGGTGCCTGCCACTACACCTGGCTAATTTTTGTATTTTTAGTAAAGATGAGGTTTCACCATGTTGGCCAGGCTGGTCTCGAACTCCTGACCTCAGGCGATTCACCCGCCTTGACTTCCCAAAGTGCTGGAATTACAGGCGTGAGCCACTGCGTTCGGCCTAGCCCCAAGTTTTCTGAAGGAAAAATGCAGGCACAGGGAGCTTGACAAGCTCCCCTCTTTTTGGAGGGGGGTGCTTTCTGGGTCTTTTATTTGTATGCATTGGGTCCATCACCCCATGAGTGTACCTAGGGAAATCAGCTGACCTCCCTGAACATTCCATGCAGTGAGACAAGCGGTGAGGAAATAAATGAGTGACTCTGATGCCTGGTCATCTCAGCCCCCCTTTACAGGCACAGTGGGTGGGAGAAGGGAAGGGCTGTGATTGTCCTGACCTCTGGGGAAGGAGGAAAGGTAGGCTGGAGGCTGGGCTGTTAGCACCTCCCGCCCACAGTTTCGAGGGCTCACTCCGGGCCTAGGTTTGCCAGGGTGCCCTTTGGTCCAAATGCAGGCCTTGTGCTTAGTCCTGTGCCCTGTTTCACTCTTGGCCTGGAGGCATTTTTGTACTGCTGATGTCTCAGGGCCAGCTGTGTGGCCGAGATGCTTAGTGGCTGCATGTAGACCAGCAAGCAGAGCACCCGGCTGGCTGAATGCCCTGGGGGTCTGGAAGGCCAGACCCAAGCGCTCCTGCATGATCTGGGAGCAGCCTTTAGCTGCCTGGCTGCCCTCCCAAGTCAGGCTCTCTTGGATCATGGTGGCTGCCAGCCATAAACCACACCCACCCACACTTCATCAGACTGCACACTGTATCTGTCAGGGGACACCGTGGGACTACACCCCATTCTGCCCCCATGGCCTCTCCTGCAAAGCTCGAAGATAGCTTGGAAAGCACAGAGTGCAAGAGAGATGATCTTTATCGTGCATAAGGAATTAAGAGCCATGAGCATTCTCAGAGTGAGGAAATAGTTTTCAAAGAAATCTTATAAAATGTCTTTTCTGTATTGTGTTTTTTAACTGTCATCCCACGGTTTTGTGAAGGTATTAATAATATCAAACCAGTGTTCATGGTTTCTTAATTTAGTAAAAAGATTTCACTCTTAGTAGTCTCCACAGAAGATGAGAGGAGCTGCTAAATTTCTACCTGACTTACCGATCAAATGAACGTTCTTGGGACTATATTGCCTTGTTTAGCCTGTTTATACTGCCAATTTAGCAAGTTATTAGTGGAGTGGAATCAGGTTTTCAGATTTCTGATGAAGCACTTCAGAGACTTGAACAGATTCTTCCAAATCTGTTGGGAGAATGGCAAAGAGGAAGAGGCTGCCTAGATCAACTTAATAATCATTTGTCCTCTGTTGCTTTTTCTGCTGGCTAAGAACAATTGCTTAAGAATCTCTGGAATGATAACAAGAAATATGGGGCTGTAAGTTGAGCATGGAAAGGAGTTAAGATAATTTCATTTGTCAGCTCCTCTGTTTATATTAATGTTGCATTAATGGAAAGAATATGCGGTCTTACCAGGAACAAAAAGTTTTATAAGTACCATCCATATTTTTATTGAACCTCTAATAGAATCAAAACAAAGTTAGCAAATAAACATGTAAGAGCCATATCTATTTTCATACATGGTTCCATTTTAAACTGTCGCTGAAGGGAAAGTATTTCCCTAATATAGCTCTTGGAACTTAGCCAAACAGTCCAACATTTCAGGGCACAGAATTGGAACCAGTGATCCTAGGTTTGTCATTTGATAGAAGTTTCGTATGTTAAGCAATTTGCTCACGAATATCTCCCTATTTTTGGTTATGAGTGAAGAAAATATCTAGAATATCTGGGAGGGCGAGGAATCCATCTATGGTACATATGGAAAGGAAGAAAGGAGAAAATGTTGAAGAACCTTTTCTATGTTAGAGAGTGGGAATAAATTCATAAAGCTTGGCTGTTCTTGTCCCTTGCTTCCAGACAGTAGCATGCCTCAGACTCTCCAGCAAGGCGATGATCTACTTTAAAAGTCTCTGCTGCTGGGGAGTCCACATTTCCAGTGGGAGCTCACTTCGGTGGGCTGCAACCTATTCTGTTATAAATGTGTTTCTCCTATCCAAATACAGTTTGTTTGTTTGTTTTTAAGATGGAGTTTTGCTCTTGTCACCCAGGCTGGAGTGCAGTGGCATGATCTCGCCTCACTGCAACCTCTGCCTCCTGGGTTCAACCAATTCCTCTACCTCAACCTCCCTGGTAGCTGAGATTATAGGCACCCGCCACCCTGCCCGGCTAATTTTTATATTTTTAGTAGAGACGGAGTCTCACCATGTTGGCCAGGGTGGTCTCAAACTCCTGACCTGAAGTGATCCACCCACCTTGGCCTCCCAAAGTGCTGGGATTACAGGCGTGAGCCACCGCGCCCGACCCAATTTTTTTTTTTTTTTTTTTTTTAAGAGACTGAGTTTCACTCTTGTTGCCCAGGCTGGAGTGCAATGGCACAATCTCAGCTCACTGCAACCTCTGCCTCCCAGGTTCAAGTGATTCTCCTGCCTCAGTCCCCTGAGTAGCTGGGATTACAGGGGCCCGCCACCACGCCTGGCTAATTTTTTGTATTTTCAGTAGAGATGAATTTTCACCATGTAGAGAGATTTCCACTGTGTTGGCCAGGCTGGTCTCGAACCCCTGACCTCAGGTGATCCACTTGCTTTGGCCTCCCAAAGTGCTGGGATTACAGGCATGAGCCACTGTGCCCAGCCAAATACAGTTTTGTTTTTTTTAAGACAGGGTCCTACTCTGTCGTCCAGGCTGAGTGCAGTGACAACACTCCAGTCTCACTGTAACCTCGACCTCCCAGGCTCAGGTGATCTTCCCATCTCAGCCTCCTGGGTAGGTAGATAATTTTTGTATTTTTAGTAGGGATGGGGTTTCGCCATGATGTCCAGGCTGGTCTCAAACTCCTGGGCTCAAGTGATCCGCCCACCTTGACCTCCCAAACTACTGGGATTGCAGGCATGAACCACCTTGCCCAGCCTAAATAATAGTCTTTTTTCTTACATGAAAGACTGTTTCCTTGTGCTGTGTCCTCAAATTAGATAAAGAGAGGCTGATATATTTCCTAATAATAACTTTTTCATTGACTCATTGAATTATAAATGTAAAAGGAAAATGACAAATAAAATCTTATAATTACCTGTCATACGGTCATTCAGATTCCATTTGAACGTCACCAAGGATGGCACTTAGATATCCTGAGGCAGCCTTTCCACTAAAAAAGAAAATATTTTCCATGTAAGTCATGTCGGACCTTGGAAATCTTTTCCTCTTCAGGCCAAATCATCCTAACTCCTCTGACTTTATCTCATTTTAATTATTTTTTGCTGTTTATTTCCTTTTCCTTTAAAAATATATGCACTTAGATTTATTTATTGTAGATTTATGCAATGCCTTCCCAGAGAATAAGAGGCTGTGTGGAAAACATCTAAATATCACAGAAGCTTTAGGGCTGGGAAGAAACTTCCCTGTAGGAATGAGAAGAATGCAGAGGGAGCGTGGATGGAGCAGGAATGAGACCTGGAAGGAAAAAGGGCAGGGAAGGCTGAACCCTCAGGGTCCGAAGCAGGAATCTTAGCTAGAGAACCAAATGGCAAAGTAAGTCTGTTCATGTTCCATAAGTCCACGAAGGCCGTTGACTGCACTGCTCAAGACAGGGTCAGAATTTTCCACCCCTCCCCACAGGACAATCCTGTGGCTCACAGTTTCAGGCTAAACGGCCTCTTCCTGGCCCTGTGGTCTCTGGTTGATGTAGAATAATAGACTTGGACAGGACCAGAAGATGTCATCTGATATTGACAATTTTGAAGGGTGAGGGCCCGGCAGCATTCTTGTGAGTCCATTCTCTTTATTAGCCTCCCTCCTTCCCATGTCTCTCCCTGCCCACCCCTAGCTTAGGCCAGGAACCCAGGGAGCCTCAGCACCCAGAGTTGAACCTCGTATCATCAGGGCCTGGCAAGTGTCAGCCAGGAGCATCACTTCCTAGTTTCTCAGCATTGCTTTCATTTCAGTGCCTCCTACTGTGGTGTGGTGTGGTGTGGACTCATGGGAAGGAGATAGTGCATTTAGGGACTCATTGTTTAAATCTACTTTCAGTGATGCAGCCACATCTTTAAAATGACCAAAATTGGACTCGATTACTGCTAAAGTCCCTTCATACCCTAATGTTCTATGATCTTCTAACTCTGTAAACCAAAACAGGAATAAAAGCGTAATTATAGGTTGCTTCTTGTAAGCATTAGCTTCAAACAGTTTCAAGAGAAAAGAGGCCAGCAGAGTCCTTGGCATCATCGAGATATTTTCTATTCAGTTCAGTCCTGAGGGCCAAACCTCAAGAGAAGCATAAGGAGGATGAGGGAAGAACTGAGAAAGACTCTTTGTGACTGATCGTGGGCCCTTTGGAATATAAATTGAATACAGGGCTGGGCACAGTGGCTCATGTCTGTAATCCCAGCACTTTGGGAGGCTGAGGCAGGAGAATCAGTTGAGTCCAGGAGTTTGAGACCAGCCTGGGCAACATAGTGAGACCTTGTCTCTACCAAAAAGAAAACAAAATTATCCAAGCATGATGGCATGTGCCCATAGTCCCAGCTACTAGAGAGGCTGAGGTAGAAGGATTGCTTGAGCCCAGGAGTTTGAGACCAGCCTGGGCAACATAGGGAGACCCCTCCAACCTGTAAAAAAATAAAATAAAAATTACTGGGTGTGGTGGCGCTTGCCTCTAGTCCCAGCTACTCAGGAGGCTGAGACAGGAGGATTACTTGAGCCCAAGAGCTTAAGGCTGCAGTGAGCCATGATCGTGCCACTGCACTCCAGCCTAGACAATAGACTGAGACTCTGCCTCAAAAATAAAAACAAAGGAATAAATAAATAATTGGAATATAGTAGAAGACTCCACACCATGCAGAGACCTTTTTACTAAGCGCTCCAATACTAGACAAAAGGATATTCTTGATGGTGAAAAAGATAAATAAAGAGAATACAAAATGTGTTTTACGTTTTACATCGTAGGTAGTAAGCCTGGAGAAAAATTGAGGCCCCGGCTGAAAACATAAATAGATTAATGGTGAATTCATTTTGTTTATTTAAGAAAACTAAGCCTATTTTTGTGATATGTTCCTAACTTTTTTTTTTTTTTTTGAGACAGAGTCTTGCTCTGTCACCCAGGCTGGAGTGCAGTGGCGCGATCTCAGCTCACTGCAAGCTCCGCCTCCTGGGTTCACGCCATTCTCCTGCCTCAGCCTCCCGAGTACCTGGGACTACAGGTGCCTGCCACCACGCCCGGCTAATTTTTTGTATTTTTAGTAGAGACGGGGTTTCACCGTGTTTGCCAGGATGGTCTCGATTTCCTGACCTCGTGATCCACTCGCCTCGGCCTCCCAAAGTGCTGGGATTACAGGCGTGATGTTCCTAACTTTTTTAAAAAAAATGTAGTGTTTCGAAGGGTCTTCCAGTGATAAAGTGGTCATTGCACATCGTAGAAAATTTTGGATAACGTCAAAAAAAAAAAAAGAGACCTAGAGAGAAGTGCAATTAACCTGTGGGCTTATTTCCTGAAACTCTTAGCCCACACTCTCTTAAACACAGCGGAGGCCATGTGGCTAATGTCATTGTGTGTTCCCATGTTTCCCCTAGGATCACCATGTTCCAGTGTCATGAAAATCTCTCAAGTTACATCATTGCAGTGGCTACCTAATATTTCATCTTTTAGAAGAAGTTGCCTTAGCCACACCCCTGACTGGGAACATTTAGATGTTTCTTCTTTTTTATGATCATAATAAATGACACTATATTCCACGTCTGCATTATTTGCCCACATTTCAAAGTCTTTGCCTATTTTCTTGAGCAGTTGAGGCTGATGTCATGAAGAGCACCCATACCCCACTGAGTGCTCCTCATTCACAGTAGGGCCCTGGAGTTGCCGTACATCTGACCTGGTCAGTGGACAAGAACCATTTTCTTTTCTTTTCTTTTCTTTTTTTTTTCCCAGACAAGGTCTCACTCTGTCACCCAGGCTGGAGTACAGTGATTCAATCTCAGGTCGCTGCAACCTCTGCCTCCCGGGTTCAAGTGATGCTCCTGCCTCAGCCTCCCGAGTGGCTGGGATTACAGATGCACACTGCCATGCTGGCTAATTTTTGTATTTTTAGTAGAGGCAGGGTTTTGCTGTGTTGGCCAGGCTGGTCTTAAACTCCTGACCTCAAGTGATGGGCCCGCCTCGGGCCTCCCAAAGTGTTGAGATTACAGGCATGAGCCACTGCACCCAGCTAAGAGCCATTTCAGTAGGAAGATAGCTACTTTTTAAATTATTATTATTTTAAAGAACTGTATAAACCATTTCTAACTGTACTTAGGTAGATACCATTACAGAACCTCTCATCACAGATTCATGACAGTTACCCTTGCAGAACTGATTTCAGAGTTGACTTTGGGGTCACAGATTCAGAGTGACCCTGTGATTGTAGCTTGCCCACACTCAGACTTTCTCTGAGTGACGTCCTTGCAGGTCTTGGTCTATGAAGTGCCCAGAACTTCAGGTTTAAAGGATCTTCAGTCTGTGGTTCCCCATGGGAATGATTTTCAGCTGAAATGTTTATATTTGCGTAAACTTAATACTAACAAATGGGTTTCTACCGTGAGATCCTCTAGAAGCCATCTGGAAGGCTTGTCTGTGGAAAGCCGGCTTTTCTTTTCCTTGTGGATTTGAAGAGAGGTCTGTTGGCTGGCTCTGGAGCAGGCCTTTCCTCTCTTCCCTGGTCCCGGAAGAGTCACGTCCCGAGCCCCTCTCTGTGGGCTTCATGTCTGCAGCACTAAGTCAGCGCCCCCTCGATCGGTCTCCTCGCTGCCATTGTTTCAAATGTGCTGTGACGTACATCACCCCTCCCTGAGTCCTTACTTGACTGAGTGAACTGGCTGGGTTTTCTGTGTCTCAGTGGAAGATTCCTTTTCTCATTGAAAAGAGAACCGTTTTTTTTCTTTCTTTTTTTCACTGTGTAATCTACATACCATCCTAGGGGACTTGGTGGAGGTGGGGGGCAATGCTTGCAATATAGATAAGGGAAAATATCAAAAGTGAACATTACCTTTTATGACCAGTATTTTTTCTGATCACTTTTTTTGAGGTAGACTGTATATACCTCAATAAATAAAGCTCAGCAGTTGTGAGTGAACAGTTTCGTGAGTTTTGACAACACGTGCAGTAACACAGCTACCACCATACTCAAGGTGCACAGCAGAGCACTCCCTGTGTAGACATGGGTTGTTGTTTCTCTTGGGTAACTACACACCAGATTGGGGCTGCTGGGTCATGTGGTGAGTGTACACTGCACTTTTAAGAAATTGCCGATAGTTGGCCAGGCGCAGTGGCTCACGCCTGTAATCCCAGCACTCTGGGAGGCCAAGGTGGGTGGATCACTTGAGGTCAGGAGTTCAAGACCAGCCTGGCCAACATGGTGAAACCCTGTCTCTACTAAAAGTACAAAAATTAGCCAGAGGAGGTAGTGCAGGCCTGGCTACTGGGGAGGCTGAGACAGGAGAATCACTTGAACCTGGGAGGCAAAGGTTGTAGTGAGCAGAGATCGCACCATTGCACTCCAGCCTGGGCGACAGAGTGAGACTACATCTCAAAAAAAAGAAAGAAAAGAAATTGCCAATTGGCTGGGGACGGTGGCTCATACCTGTAATCTCAGCCCTTTGGGAGGCCAAGGCGGGTGGATCACAAGGTCAAGAGATCGAGACCATCCTGGCCAACATGGTGAAACCCCGTCTCTACTAAAAATACAAAAATTAGCTGGGCGTGGTGGTGCGCACCTATGGTCCCAGCTACTCGGGAGGCTGAGGCAAGAGAATTGCTTGAACCCAGGAGGTGGAGATTGCAGTGAGCCGAGATCATGCCACTGTACTTTAGCCTGTGACAGGGCAAGGCTCCATCTCAAAAAGAAAAAAAGAAAAAAAAGAAAAACAAATTGCCAATAGTTTTCCAAAGTGTCTTTACCATGTTGAGTGGTTTTTTTCTTAGCACCCTTTTAGTGTTTCTCTTTGCCTCCCTTCTTCCCTTAAAAAGTCCCTGTCCAGGCTGGGTGCAGTGGCTCGTGCCTGTAATCCCAGCACTTTGGGAGGCCGACCGAGGCAGGCAGTTCACGAGGTCAGGAGTTCAAGACCATCCTGACCAACCCATATGGTGAAGCCTTGTCTCTACTAAAAATACAAAAATTAGCTGGGCATGGTGGGGCGTGCCTGTAATCCCAGCTACTTGGGAAGCTGAGACAGGAGAATTGTTTGAACCCGGGAGATGGAGGTTGCAGTGAGCCGAGATTGCGCCATTGCACTCCAGCCTGGGCCACAGAGCAAGACTCCATCTCAAAAAAAAAGAAAGTCCCTATCCCTCACAACGTGTGTCAGTCTTTAACCAAAAACAAGGTCAGAGTCTGCATGTTGAGGAAGAAGAGCAGGTCTAAGGGAGGAGGCTGGAGAAACCCACAGGACTGGGAAGAGAGTGGGGCACAGGGCTGCCTGAGAAAGATCCTTTCAGAAGGATTTGGGAACCTCTTGTTTGTTATTCTTCCTGTGACAACAGTGATGCCAGTAACTTCAAGTTGCTTGAGGCGAAACACTTCTGCGCAATTAAGTTTGATCCTCACAATAATTCTGTAAAGTGCATGCGCTGTCACTATCCCCATTTTATAGATGCCGCAATTCAAAAAGTGTGTGTGAGGTACCCAGGGTCAGCCACTAGAGAGGAACAGAACTGCGACAGGACCTTATGCTTCCTGACCTTCACCCCAGGGCTTTATCTGCTAAGAATGGTAATAGTCACCACGTATTGATTGCTGGAATTGAGCTTGGGCCTTCTTTGCATGTAACCGGTGGCGAGGCATCTGCCACAGTCTCCACGGTTCAGGTGAGTCATTGAGGTGACTTACCCAGGGTTGCATAGCCAGGAGCTGGCCGGACGGGAATGGACCTAGAGTCCCTGATTGCAGGTCCTGTGCTCATTGCCCTTCTCCACACAGGAGAAACAAATGCTCCTTTTGTAACCACAGAGAGGAAAGAAGGTGGCAAGCCTTTCTCCTTAGGCAGGTGCTTGCTGGACTTAAGCTGGTGGGCTGAGGGTGTGAGTGTGAAGGAGAAAAGCCGCGTTAAAGAGCATAGGCACAATTGTGGAAATGAGTTGTCTAAGACTGTTTAAGTAGGAGAGGGGATCTCTGGGCTGACACAGTGCCAAGGGGAACATCAAAGTGATTAACAACCTCCCCAAGCAGAACCAGGCCAGGGCGAAGCTGCCCGGGGGCTTGTGCCCGCCACTCTTCCCACCCACGGCGGTCCTGTGGTTCACCTGTGTGAGTTTCACGAGTTTTGACAACATGTACAGTAGTCCAGCCACTGCCATATTCAAGGTGCACAGCAAGGGAATCGTCCATTAAGACACAATAAACCGGCCGGGCACGGTGGCTCAAGCCTATAATCCCAGCACTTTGGGAGGCTGAGGCGGGCGAATCACGAGGTCAGGAGATCAAGACTATCCTGGCTAACATGGTGAAACCCCCGTCTCTACTGAAAAAACAAAAAAATTAGCTGGGCGTGGTGGCGGGCACCTATAGTCCCAGCTACTTGGGAGGCTGAGGCAGGAGAATGGTGTGAACCCGGGAGGCGGAGCTTGCAGTGAGCAGAGATCACGCCACTGCACTCCAGCGTGGGCGACAGAGTAAAACTTCATCTCAAAAAAAAAAAAAAAAAAACACACACACACACACAGTAAACCCGCCTGGTTCACCCATTGAAAAGCCCACCTGTGGTCAGACCCTATCCTAGCCCCAAAAAGCAAAACTGAAAACAATGTGAAAGAGAAGAAAAACCTACTTGGTATTTTTCAGTTCAGTTCCATAAACCATCTATCCTCTCTCCACCCCCATGTTTAATCCACCATCTGGTCCTGTTGGATTTTGCCACTGCAGTTCTCTTAAATCATGGTATTCCCTCCCACCCACCACCATCCACACCCTGGTCCCAGATGCTTCGTCTCATGCCTAAGCCATGCAACGGGCTCCTGACTCATCCTCCATGTTTTTGCTTGCCTTCTATCCAATGTGGTCACCACACTGCAGCCAGAAGGATCTTCTGGGCCCTGGTGTGGTGGCTCACGCCTGTAATCCCAGCACTTTGGGAGGCCAAGTGGGGTGGATCACCTGAGGTCAGGAGTTCAAGATCAGCCTGGCCAACGTGGTGAAACGCCATCTCTACAAAAATACAAAAAAATTAGCCAGGCATGATGGCGGGTGCCTGTAATCCCAGCTACTCAGGAGGCTGAGGCAGGAGAATCTCTTGAACCCGGGAGGCAGAGGTTGTAGTGAGCCAAGATTGTGCCACTGCACTCCAGCCTGGGCGACAGAGTGAGACTTTGTTTTGTCTCAAAAACAACAGAAAAATTCCTAAGTCTGGGCCGGGCATGGTGTCTCACACCTGTGATCCCAGCACTTTGGGAGGCCAAGGTAGGAGGATCACTTGAGGATAGGAGTTTGAGACCAGCCGTGGCAGCATAGGGCAACCCCCATCTCTACAAAAGATTTAAAAATTAGCAGGGTATGGTGGCACATGCCTTTAGTCCCAACTACTGAGAAGGCTGAGGCAGGAGGATCGCTTGAGCCTGGGAGGTTAAGGCTGCAGTGAGCCATGCTTGTGCCACTGCATTCCAGCCTGGGTGACAGAGCAAAAAAAAGAAAAGCCAAGTCTGGTCACGCCAGTACCCCTCTCTGATTAAAACCCTTCAGTGGCACCCCACTGTCCACATGGTGGCCAGTCTTTAACCAGACCCACCCGACCTTCATCCTGGTTCCTCTCACCCTGGCCTGCCTCCAGGCCCCTCCTTCCCACCATGAGAACCATCTGGAATGAGTGTTCCCCCTGCACCTCCCACACCAGGCCCAGCATGACTCTGGCCGTCTGAGGTCTCAGGTGAGCCTTTGCTGCCTGCTACACCACGTCCCACCGGCTGTGCTCTCACAACACTGTGTGGCACCATCTCCTACCTGCATAGTTCTTGTCACCAGTTTATAGACATTTATGTGTTGATATGATTAGTGTCTGTTTCCTTCACTGGACTTCCCAGATGTGCCAGGACCACATCCATTTTTGTTCATTGCCATATTTCACAGTCAGTAATTGAATATTGTTCATGTTTGCCCTATTGGCAAGGTAGCCCGGCAAACAAGATTTTATCAAGAATTTGTTTATATCTTGAGATAGATCATACTGGCCCCCAATTTTTAAAGTTTTGATTTTCATGTATAGATTTAGTGTGCCTGTCATATTAATAAAATACTCTTTCAGTGGAATGTTGTCTTTTGCCCTTAGAGTGGTCTTTTCATTTGTCTCACTTGGGATCTGAATCTCCAAAATTGCATAGGCTGAAAAATCTTAGAAATGATAACAACTATCAGTGTATATTTTCTGTTTCATTGTGTGCTTATAGCATTGCACATTGATGATGCTCAATATATTTGTATATTTGTTTATTATTTTCATTTGAAAAACATGTAACCACAGTATATAGTTTGGGGAGGAAAGGGAAAAAATTGTCTATAACCTTGCTGTTCAACCTCTGTTATAATTTTAGTATATATTCTTTGGTATTTTTATATGCATTATTATTTTTTATTTTTATTTTTTATTTTTGAGATGGAGTCTCGCTTTGTCACCCAGGCTGGAGTGCAGTGGCATGATCTTGGCTCACTGCAACCCCTGCCTCCCAAGTTCAAGCAATTCTCCTGCCTCAGCCTCCCGAGTGGCTGGGATTACAAGCATCTGCCACCAGGCCCAGCTAATTTTTGTAGTTTTAGTAAAGATGGGGTTTCACATGTTGGCCAGGCTGGTCTCGAACTCCTGACCTCAAGTGATTCAACCACCTCGGCCTCCCAAAGTTCTGAGATTACAGGCGTGAGCCGTCGCACCCAGCCTTTTATATGCATTTTCAACATTGCCATAATCACAGTGTACATAAAATTGTGTGTCCTGATTTTTCCCTTTAAATAACGTTATTGATGGGTCAGATTATTATATTGTATATGGTGTGGTATTTATTCAGTTCAACTCAAGCGTTTATATGCTTGATACCATTCAAAGAAAATATACAGTGCCTTGGCTCTCCAATAATAGAATACCATAATTACGAAGCTTGCAGTGACATTTTTACTTCATGGATGTATCTTGTGGCATCTCCTTTCCCTCTCAGAAGCAGGAACAGTGGCGTGGGGGAAGGGCTGCTCCTTCTGGGGTCAGGGGAGGCCTCTCTTACATTTGACATTTGAGCAGGCACCTGAATGCAGGGAGGAGGGAGCCGTGCAGCTGTGGGGGAAGATTCTTCCTGCAGAGGGATCCTCAGGTACAAAAGCCCTGAGGTGAGAATGTGCCTGGTCTTTCCAAGGGATTGCAAGGGGACAGTGACACCAGGGCATCATGGGGGAGGGGAGAGGAGCTGAGGCCAGTGAGCTGCAAGGAGGCCTGAAGGGTCTTCCTGACCCTGGTGGGGCCTCTAACTTTACCTCCTAGTGAGATGGGATAGTGGCATCGTGATAGGATTGCCTCATTCTCCCGGCTTCTGTGTTCCTCTCTGGGGCCCATCAGTTCCTGCCTTGGTCACCCCCCAGATAAGTGACCTCTCGCCAGGCCTGTAAACTCTACCAGACACATGCATGATAACATACTGTGTTCATTGCGTATGCATAAATGTGGAGGTGGGTCGTTGGCCACACCCAGTGGTATCACAGACTCAGATTTGGTTATTGCTGTTCCAGGAAACTGGGCACATTCCACATATTTGAAAAACCATGCAACTAAATTTCTCATTTCTTAATCTTTTGCTCATTTGAGGCAATTGTTCCTTGCTGAAAATAATGATCAAATATGTTTTTCCAATTGCATAAAACAATGTAACCTAGTAAGGATTACTATTAGTCTGTAGTTATTAAGCATGCTTCAACTCCTGACAGTTCTAGAAACCAGGTTTTTTTGTTGTTTTTGGTTGGGGGTGGTTATCCTAATTATAATCTTCCTTGAATTGCTTTATGGTTAGGTCCGTCACATGCCAAAGTTAGATCCCATTAGCAGGCTTAAAACATTTATTTCTGAAAGAACAAACTGTTACAGGTTGCTGAGTATAATTGATTTCTTTTGTTTCCTTTCTGCTACAGGAGGAGACATCACAGCTTTCCCAGATCGGGAGGAAAAATATGGAATGTGTTTTACCGCTGACTGAACACAACCAAATGAACTGTCCTGACAGTAGTTTGCAAACCAGCAGCTAGCAGTTTGTCCAGCCTCTAACATTGTCCAGCACTTTCCAGAGCAAACTCACTGTTTACAAGAACTCTTGGCCTTACGAAGTTTATAACCTCAAGCTTTGTTTATTTAAAATATTCCTGCAAAAGAAAAGTACCCGGCACCCACTTTCCAAAATGGCCATGGATGAGTATTTGTGGATGGTCATTTTGGGTTTCATCATAGCTTTCATCTTGGCCTTTTCTGTTGGTGCAAACGATGTTGCCAACTCCTTTGGTACGGCCGTGGGCTCTGGTGTGGTGACCTTGAGGCAGGCGTGCATTTTAGCGTCAATATTTGAAACCACCGGCTCCGTATTACTAGGAGCCAAAGTAGGAGAAACCATTCGCAAAGGTATCATTGACGTGAACCTGTACAACGAGACGGTGGAGACGCTCATGGCTGGGGAAGTTAGTGCCATGGTTGGTGAGTAGCCTCTTCTCTACGCCGATGGGACATCCGCCCACTGACCCGCTTCCCTACAGTACTTTGCCCATATCCATAAATGTGATTTTTGCTTTGGCTTTTCAAAAACTGGTTGGATGTTTCATATTTACTTTCTTATTTTTGCTTTCTGCATATTAATTTATGATTTTTAAAGTGTTTAAATATCAGGCAACCATTTATTTTCTCAACTTTTGAGCAAATTTGGTTGCTAAAATAGATTTCAGCTAAGTGAATAATTTTCAGAAAATACAGAAAAAGATCTTGTAGAACAGCGCTTTATTATTTTAGAGTTCTTTGAAAGTTGTCTAAGTTTCCAGGAAGGTTGATTTAGATTTTTTTCTTAAGGTTTTTCATCAATTAGGAGGCAATGTTTTGAAAACTTGGATGTCAAAAATAATATTTATTAGTCTAACTTTTATATTCACAGTTTAAGTTCTAAAGAAGTTACCAAATAAATCTTAAGTGCGTGTGTTTCAAGAAATTCTGGTCTCTTACATTATTTGTCATCCTTTTGTCGACTTTTGTTTTGATTTTCTGATTCTACCTCTGGGAGCTCCATTTGGTATGTTTGTTTTGTTTTCTGGCCAAAAAATAATGTACGTGTTGCCTGGTGATAGCGTGACCTTTTATTGCAGTTTCAAGTTGTCTAGATGAAGTGTGGAGGTGTGTGAACTGTGTGAATAAGCAGAGTGGCTGGTTGGACAGAGTGATTTCCCCATGGCCTAGGCAGACACAGATCCCAGCCCTGTGGGTCCTCCCATCACCTCCCTCGCTACGACAGAAAAGAACCTTCCGGGCAGGCGTGTGTTAAGTGCAGCTGACAGGATTCTTTCTCTGCTTGCCTCTAGGTAGAGATGACGGCACAACAGACAGCTGATGTATACGGGTAATTTGGTTAGGGAGAAGAGGGTTAGAGAGGAATTCTACCACCTTCTGCTTTCAACAGGACATATCCTCTTGTAGGAAGAGTCCTGCAGCAGGAGGTAAGATGCTGGTATACTGAGAATACAGCCACATTCCACGATTCCCGAGTTCTTTATTTTGTCACTTACATTTTATCTTTTTTTTCTTTTTCTTTTTCTTTTTTTTTGAGACAGAGTCTTGCTCTGTGGCCTAGGCTAGAGTGCAATGGCATGATCTCCACTCACTACAACCTCTGCCTCCCGGGTTCAAGCTATTTTTTCACCTCAGCCTCCGGAGTAGCTGAGACTACAGGCATGTGCCACCACACCTGGCTAATTTTTGTATTTTTAGTAAAGACAGGGTTTCACCATGTTGGCCAGGCTAGCGTTGAACTCCTGAACTCAAGCAATCTACCCACCTTCGCCTCCCAAAGTGCTAGGATTATAGGCATGAGCCACCACGCCTGGCCTGTCACTTGCATTTCTTAAACACCCAGAATTTAGAGATTATTGACCAAGTTTACAATGGCCCAATCTCATTTTGTTCCGAAGGCATTTGATCAGAAGCAGCCTGGTGTACTAAGAAATTCCATATGTCCCAAGCACTGTAGGCCGGTAACACATGCCAAGGAGCTCCTACTTCTCAGCTTGACGCTTTGTGTTGTAAAGATGTCAGGTTCAACTTTGGGAGGCCCCCCAAGATGGGGGCCTCTTGATCCCAGGAGTTTGAGACCAGCCTGGGCAACATAGGGAGACCCTGTCTCTACAAAAAAAATTAAAAAATTAGCTGGGCGTGGTGGCATATGCCTATAGTCCTAGCTGCTTGGGAGGCTGAGGTGGGAGGATTGCTTGAGCCCAGGAGATTGAGGCTGCAGTGAGCTGTGATTGTGCCACTGCACTCCAGCGTGGGCGACACAGTCAGACCCTGTCTCAAAAGAAAAAAAAAAAAAAATCAGGTTCAAGATCACCTTTATTCCAGCAACTATAGTCATTATTGAATTTTACTTACCTTCACGGAACGTATGTATATCTCAGCATAGTCAGATATAATGGAAATTTACCTTAGAAAAATAATCGTTATTTGTAAAATTCACCTTTTTAGTTGTGATAGATATCTAAGATTTAATTCCATCAAGCGGAAATTAAGATTTTTCTAGTCAGGAAAATCTGACTAGATGTGTTGAAAGTATGGGACAAATCAAGAAAAACACTGACAAAATTAAATCTTTTTCTTTCTTTTTTTTTTTTTTGAGATGGAATCTCGCTCTGTTGCCCAGGCTAGAATGCAATGGCGTGATCTCGGCTCACCTGCAACCTCCGCCTCCCTGGTTCAAGTGATTCTCCTGCCTCAGCCTCCTGAGTAGCTGGGATTACAGGCACCCACCATCACAACCAGCTAATTTTTATATTTTTGGTAGAGACGGGGTTTCACCATGTTGGTCAGGCTGGTCTCGAACTCCTAATCTCGTGATCTTCCCACCTCAGCCTCCCAGGGTCCTGGGATTACAGGCGTGAGCCACCATGCCTGGCCACAAAGTTAAATCTTAACTAAGTTTTTTTCCTTTTGATGGATAAACCTTAGAGGCATGGTGCTGCTTATTAAAGAAATTTGTTAGGGAGGCCACACTGAAGACCTCCGTGTGACTGGAGGGTTCATGAACAGGGCCTCATCTGCTGACTCTTCCTGCGGACAGGATAACTTTTTTCACTTCTCCGTTCCCCACCCCTGCCGTTTGGCTCTTTACTGAAAGAATGAAGGATACTTACCTCAACTAGAATTTGGGTTTACCAAAGCAATTTGGGGTTTTGCTTGAATAACTTGATTTTGTTTGCTTTGGTTTTTAAACTTTTTTTTTTGTTATGTGGTTAGATGAATCTCAAAGCTTATTTTGTTGGGAATTTGTGTGAGTTACCTAGATTTGTAAAATTGGGGTCTTTGCCCTGGGAGCTATAAATTTAAGGTGGTGGTGTAATTACCATTGGCCAAAACCACAGCTGATTCTGTCCAGATGCCTGAATTCTCCAGTCTTCTGCTTCTAAATCCAACAGTCCTTTTTTCTTCTCCCTCTCTCCCCCTGTCCTTAATTCTATTCTGTTTGATTCTTTTGTTTTCTCTTTTAGTCACTTCTCCCCAAGCCCCTGAGCATCTGTGCTTCCTGACAGAGTTGTGTTAGAGTTAAGGTGGTTGGGTAGAAATTATTGCTGCCAGCAAAACGTCCTGAACAAGTCATCATGTGGGACTAGCTCAGCCCTAAAGCAGTAGTCTGTCCATTTTGTAGGAAACCAGCAATGGTTCCAAAAGTCTGAGAATTCAAAACTCTGCATCTTTTTGTGGAAAGACCCACACTAGCACAAACGAGCCAGCTCCTCGAACCCCTTAAGAAGCACACAGCCCTCTTCCAGCTCCCTCTGCCCAGCCACACTCTGCCACCTCACACCTGCCCGGCAACCTCCCTGGAGCCTGAGCCTTTGCTCTGCCGTTTCTTTCCTCTGCACGGGAATGGTGGCCTCTGAGATGCCCATCTCCCCACTTTCCCTAGGTTGTGTCTTGCACTCTTATCCCATGCTTCATCTCTTTCCTCTGTCAGATGCCATTATCTTCCATTAAAGTATCTTTTTCCCTCTGTTCTTCCTGACACTAACGTGATCCCATTTATCTTCAGACATCCCTGAGGCTAAAGTGCTATCACCTACTCCCAGGCCCTCTTGCAGGTATTTCCTGGCCCCGCCAGGCCCTCCCTCAGCTGCCCCCTCTCTCCTCCCCTCCCTGCTAGCCTCACAGGTGGTCCCATTACTCCCTACCTTTCTTTACAAACTCTCCTGCTCCAGGATATATTTTGTAAAGTCAGCCACAGAAAATAGAACAGCTTTCAGGAAGGACAAATCTTATGGTCTGAATTCAACTGGGCAGGTTGATATCATTGTTTCACATCATGAGATTATTTCAATTGTAAGAATCTAGGCCAGGCGCGGTGGCTTACACCTGTAATCCCAGCACTTTGGGAGGCCAAGGTGGGTGGATCACAAGGTCAGGAGATCCAGACCATCTTGGCTAACACGGTGAAACCCCATCTCTACTAGCTGGGCATGGTGGCGGGTGCCTGTAGTCCCAGCTACTCGGGAGGCTGAGGCAGGAGAATGGCGTGAACCCAGGAGGCAGAGCTTGCAGTGAGCCAAGATTGCATCACTGCACTCCAGCCTGGGTGACAGAGTGGGACTCCGAATCAAAGAAAAAAAAAAAAAGAATATAAACCGTATTATGTATTTTCTAAGCTATGAATCTGTGCTATGAAACATGCTCCAAACCCTGGCTCTCTTTTTAAAACCACTAGTCCCCGAGGAGCCCAGGGCTCAGATGTGGAGGCTTAAGGACGTGTCCGCGGGTAGGCCTAGCGCTGCCATGGAGCCTAATATGGGTTTGGCAGCACCAGGCTGGCCCCTTCTCCTCCCAAAGCACGCCTTAGGGATTGACACAGGGTCACAGCCAGCCTCAGCTCAAAGGTCAGCACGCCTAGCACTCATGGGAGCAGCTGTGTGTGTTGCTTCATAAACTGGGTCCTGCACAGCCATAAATGATCCTTCTGCAACTCAGATGCCTTTGAAGGAAATACCAGGGGTTCCCTGAAAAGTGCTGCTGCTGCCAGGCAACGAGGTTTCCAGAATTAACATTCGGGATTAATAACGTGCCCAGCTTATCAGCAAGGCCCTTTGTTCCCCTACAGTTCCATGGGAGCTTTTCAACAACTGCTTCTGAAAGTGATCTCTCCCAGTTGATGCTTTGAATACTCACTACAAAATCTGATCTGCTTATGAAAATATCTGAAGTGAACTGTAGCCTAGAAAAACATTAAACCTAGAAAAGAGTTGGTGAAATTGAGGTAAAAGGACACAAAGCCAACACTAATGAGAACCTCTTAACAATGAGGAATCAGACATACAAATAAAAGGTCCAACGTTCTGGGCAGGATCTGAGAGCAGATGCCCAAATTTGGGTTAAATATCATAGTTACTTCTCATAGGAGAGGCACCATCAAAAAGCAGTGTGGGCTAGGTGCAGTGGCTCACTGCATCCAGTGAGCCTGTCATCCCAGCACTTTGGGAGGCCATGGCGGGAAAATGGCTTGAGCCCAGGAGTTCAAGACCAGCCAGGGCAACATAGCAAGACCCCTGTCTCTGCAAACAATTTTAAAAATTAGCTGAGTGTGGCAGCTCATGCCTGTAATCCCAGGGCTTTGGGAGGCTGAAGCAGGAGGATTGCTTAAAGCCAGGAGTTCAAAACCAGCCTGGGTAACATAGCAAGATCCTGTCTCTGCAAAAAAATTTTAAAATTAACCAGGTGTGGTGGTGCACACTTGTAATCTCAGCTACTTGGGAGGTTGAGACAGTAGGATCATTTGAGTCCAGGAGTTTAAGGCTGCAGTGAGCCATGATTGTGCCACTGTACTCCAGCCTGGGCAAGAGTGAGACCCTGTCTCTACAAAAGAAAAAAAGAAAAGAAAAAAGCAACACGGTATTATACTCTCTTATATAGATAATATAACCTAGCCAATATCTAGTCCTTTTCATTATGTGACTGTAAGGCATAACTACAACAAAATCTTTTCCCAATATATAGCCTTTCTTGTCTTTCTGTGTTCATTCGAGACTTTAATGTCTTGCTTGGTTTTGGCCAAACTTCACCGCAGAACTAGTTCATCCACAGCACCCTCACTGAAAAGTGACAAGGGCAGCCAGTGTGTAGCACCAGGAGACGTGCCTTTAAATGCATCATCTGGCCGGACATGGTGCCTCACGCCTGTAATCCCAGCACTTTGGGAGGCCAAGGCGGGTAGATTACTTGAGGTTAGGAGTTCGAGACCAGTCTGCCTAACATAGTGAAACCCCATCTTTACTCAAAATACAAAAATTAGCCAGATGGGCTTGCTTGAACCCAGGAGACAGAGGTTGCAGTGAGCTGAGATCAGGCCACTGCACTCCAGCCTGGGCAACAGAGCAGGACTGGCTTCAAAAAATAAGTAAATAAATAAATAACCAACATCCCTGTCCCCTCTGTGTTGAGGAAGGGAGAAGCATTCCTTTAACTGAAGTTAATTGAATGATTTTTGTCCAGGCTCTAGCACTTTGTAAAGAAACAATTCACAGAAAATTAAACTCTGAAAGATGTTGTTACTGAGAACATTTCGATTTCTTCCCTTGGTGTCTGCACCTTTGTACTCTGTATCTGATGGGTTTTTGTCCTTCAATCTGTAGGTTCCGCTGTGTGGCAGCTGATCGCTTCCTTCCTGAGGCTTCCAATCTCAGGAACGCACTGCATTGTGGGTTCTACTATAGGATTCTCGCTGGTCGCAATCGGTACCAAAGGTGTGCAGTGGATGGAGCTTGTCAAGATTGGTAATTAGCATTTTATTTTACCTTTAAGAAGGAAAGTTTACATTTTCTAGAGTAAGTTTTATGTTTTATTACAAGTTACTTTTTTTTTTTTTGACCCAGAGTCTCACTCTGTTGCCAGGCTAGAGTGCAGTGGTGCAATTTCGGCTCACTGCAATCTCTACTTCCCGGGTTCAAGCCATTCTCCTGCCTCAGCCTCCCGAGTACCTGGGACTACAGGCGTGTGCCACCACACCTGCTAATTTTTGTATTTTTAGTAGAGACGGTGTTTCACCATGTTGGCCAGGATGGTCTTGATCTCTTGACCTCATGATCCGCCTGCCTCAGCCTCCCAAAGCTCTGGGATTACAGGCATGAGCCATCGCACCAGCCACAAGTTAATTTTATATATTTTTCCTCAAATGTTAAAGTTTAAAAGACCTCGATGGGCCAGACGCGGTGACTCCCGCCTATAATCCCAGCACTTTGGGAGGCCAAGGTGGGCAGATCACCTGAGGTCAGGAATTCAAGACCAGCCTGGCCAACATGGTTTAACCCCATCTCTACAAAAATACAAAAATTAGCTGGGCATGATGGCAGGTGCCTACTCGGGAGGCTGAGGCAGGAGAATCACTTTAACCTGGGAGGCAGAGTTTGCAGTGAGCCGAGATCGAGTCACTGCACTCTAGCCTGGGCAACAGAGCAAGACTCTGTCTCAAAAAAAAAAAAAAGACGTAGATGGTATGGGTAATGCATTTTCCCTTAAAATTCCTGTTTTTTTGTTTTGTTTTGTTTTGTTTTGTTTTGTTTTGTTTTGTTTTGTTTTGTTTTGTAGAGATGGAGTCTTGCTCTGTCACCCAGGCTGGAGTACTAGAGTGCAGTGGCGCAATCTCGGCTCACTGCAACCTCCGCCTCCTGAGTTCAAGCAATTCTCCTGCCTCACCCTCCTGAGTAGCTAGGATTACAGGCACATGCTGCCACGCCTAGCTAATTTCTTTTGCATTTTAGTATAGACGGGGTTTCATCATGTTGCCCAGGCTGGTCTTGAACTCCTGAGCTCAGGCAATCCACCTGCCTCGGCCTCCAAAAGTGCTGGGATTACAGGCGTGAGCCACCGCGCCTGGCCAAAATTCCTGTTAATAGAGATAGTGAACTATTATGTGCTAGAGAGTTGTTTAACTCTACTCTTTTGAAATGTTACCTTGTCATCCAGCTTTGGAAATCACCCTCTGTTCTTCCCAGGCAGGTAAGAAATGTATTAGACTTAAGTCAATCTGTAGGTCAGAGAAAGACTGGGCACAGGTGAGGGAGATGCCTGGAATCCAGGAGTTCATAGTCTTGGGGAAGCCTCAAAGTGAGCCCCATGATATGTCCCTGCATTCAACAGATCATCCAGGCCAGGCGCAGTGGCTCAGGCCTATAATTCCAACACTTTGGGAGACCAAGGCAGGAGGATTGCTTTAACCCAGGAGTTCAAGACCAGCCTGAGCAACATAGCAAGACCCCATCTTTACAAAAAGATAAAAATAAAAAAGGAAAATTAGCCTGGTGTGATGGTGCACACTTGTAGCCCAGCTACTCAGGAGGCTGAGTTGGGAGGATCACTTGTGCCTCGGAGGTTGAGGCTGCAGTGAGCCGTGATTATGCCACTGCACTCCAGCCCCTGGGTGACAGAGCAAGACCCTGTCTCAAAAAAAGAAAAAAAAAAGAGGTCATCCAGCCTGCCCTTTGGGAAGAAACACTCTGCGAAGTGTCCTCTCTACCTTGTAAGCCTGCCCGGCAGGGACCAAGACGTAAACCTGCACCCATTCTCAGGTGTCTAACAAGTTAGTGCCTGGCTCGGCTTTTAGCAAGAGGTAAATCCATTCAACTCCACAAATACCAACCCACCCATCGTGAACGGTGCTCTTTCACTCCATTTCCATATTCTGGCTTACTCAGTTTTTTAGAAGAATCATGATGGCCTTAGGAGTCCTGGGTCAAACGGGATCCCTGAGCTGCCCGGTAGGGGCACAGACCACAAGGAAACCCACCTTCCATCCCAGGCTTCTAGAACAGTGGTTCTCAACTCTGGCTACACTGTAGAATGACCTAGGAAGCAATTTAAAAATGCTAATGCCCATACCCCATTCCCAGCCTTTTAAATCAGAATTCTGGGGGTCCAGCCAGAGCCAAACTAGTTTTTGAAAATGCCACAGATGGTTCCACTGTGCAGCCAGAGGCGGGAACTACTTGGCTAGAGGCTAAAAGTTTCAGAGTTCTAGCAGTTAGATGGCAGGAATGAAAGTACCCGGCTGGCCTTGGCACAGGAAATGGAAGTTGACCCAGCTTTTAAATAACCCTTACTGTTGGAACAGCGACCGAGTCTCCGTATGTGCTGATAAGAAGGGCAGGCAGAAAGACTCCATGGGAGGCAGGACTCAGGATGCTGTCTTCTGAGGCCTGAACTTGGGGCAGGGGTTTCTTGACCCTGCACTGGTAGTGTGGTCAGTGGTGTGTGACTGTGTATTGGTGTCTGAGTGTGGCCATAAATGCATGAAGGTCAGCTCTGCCAAGTCACAGGGCTCGTTAGGTTCTGAATTAAAGGTAAATAATTCTGGAGATATTTATGATTGTATGTAATACATTTTGTTTATCATTGTGTTCTATGAATAGGATCATGATTATGGATGAATTTGAACATTCATTAGATTTTTTTTTTAATTATTCAGTTGCTTCTTGGTTTATATCTCCACTGTTGTCTGGTTTCATGTCTGGCCTGCTGTTTGTACTCATCAGAATTTTCATCTTAAAAAAGGTAAGTGGGGCTGCTACGTTTAATTAAATCCTAGGAACTAATTTTGGCTCTGCTCAGTAGAAATTAATAATGAGAGGGGTGAGAGGAATAATTGTATTCATACATTGTTAAGAAACAGCACCCTGCAGTTAGCGTCAGATGTTATTATAAATAGCCAGAAAGAGCCAAGGTAAATTACCCAGAGATTCCCCCAGAAACAAGCACTGTAAATAGTGTTTCTTGGCTCTGTACTTTAATTCATTAATCAACACTCCCAGAAATTGTGCTGAGAACTCAAAAAGGAAAGGTAATTATTTCCTGAATGTTAAGCAGAATAGAATGAGATAGTGTTAAGCTTTTGAAACTGTCATTAAAAAACAGCTGGAGAATTTCCTTACCCAAATGTGAAGGTGTTTTCCTTTTTTTTTTGTTTGTTTTTTTTTTGTTTTTAATGGATAGAGCAAGACTGAAACACTGACTCAATTTGAGGAAAGGATAAAAAGAAGGAAATACACCTATTGGTACATCTTGTCTAAAAAAAAATTAGTGCTTACTGAGATCAGTGTTCTAGACACAAATGTGGCTATCTTTTTTTGTTTGGCGGTCACGAGGTTGCTGCAGTGTTTGATAACCATCGAGTGCGCTCTTTCTCTGCAGGCAGGGACGTACCCTCCAGGCTGTACCTTGCTTGGAAGCTAGCGCAGCCCTTTTCTCGCAGCCTTGCTTGGCCGTCTATTGAAGGGTCCATTCTCTCAGAGAGCACGAACTTGCCCTCACCGTTTCTCACGCTTGCTTCTCCTGGGACCAGGCACACTCATATTCACATCTTAAAGGCACACCCCTGTGTAGCCTGCCAGCCTTCACCCCCCCCCGCTCCTGTCTCTGGAATCCGTGCTCACCTGGCAAGCCCCACTCAGCCCTTAGGTGTCACTTCCCAGGAAGCTGCTCCTCTCCTCCCTTCCCCCAGATTCGCTTGGTCCCCTCTCTTGTGAGCTCTGGCCACAGTCCACCTGCGTTTCTTGCTTAGTTGCCTGTTCACTATTTGACTGTAAGATCTCTGAGAGCAGAAACCGTGACCGCCCTGGCCACTTCTGTATTCCAGGGCCCAGCACTGTGCTTAGCACTTACAAGACACTTGGTAAATATTTAGGAGGAGGGAATAACAGATGCTTGGATGAGTGGCAGATGATGGAGGGATGGATAGGTGGAAAGGAGAGAGGGAGAGAGAGAAAGGAAGTAGGGGGAAGAAAGAAGACAGGTCAAACAAGAAGTCTGTCAATGAGTTTCGAGAATAAGTTATTTTAGGCCAGGCGCGGTGGATCACTTGAGGTCAGGAGTTCGAGACCAGCCTGGCAGACATCGCGAAACCCCATCTCTACTAAAAAATACAAAAAGTTAGCCCGGCGTGGTGGCTCACGCCTGTAGTCCCAGCTACTTGGGAGGCAGAGACACGAGAATCGCTTGAATGCTGGAGGCAGAGGTTGCAGTGAGCCAAGATCGCACCACTGCACTCCAGTCTGGGTGACAGAGTGAGACTCTGTCTCAAGAGAAAAAAAAAAAAAAAGATATTTGAGAAAACATACGGTGATTTAATTGAAAACACAGACTCAGCATTGTCCACCTGCAGAAGTTATTGGTTGGGAATCTGTCTTTAGCAACTGTTGTCCCTAAGAAAACAATGCTGTGGAAACCAGAGGCTACAGGAATTGAGCCTCCCAGCATTTTGTTTTCAGTTCCTCCTGGGTTCTTTTCACGTGATATGTCACAGATGATCATAACTGGCTGTGTCACTCATGCCAGGCTCCAGTGCATTAATCTCGGTGTTTGCCACATGGCTGCCTCCCCTTCCTGGTCTGGTGTGACACTCCCACACTTGAGTCTCATTCTGCCCTGCTCTTGCTGCATCATGCCTCACTGCATTCAACTTGAGCCTCTTGACAAGTGCTCTTGGCTCCTTGAGACATTCCAGAACAGCTCCTTGATGGGCTGTGCTGTTCTGCAAACATACTTGACTTCCAGGTATGTTTGCATTTGGCAGTAGCAGTCTTTGAGATGCTTATCCATACTTCTGCAGCTCTCATCAATTTTTAGACCTAATTTTCCTTTTATCATGGCAGGTAGCATGTTCATGTAAATGTGGCCTTCGTGGTTATTAGAAGTTAGTCACTTTTTGAATTATTTGAGCCACATCTGTGTGCCAGTGCTACATTGATGGGAGTTCCTGGCCCATATTTTTACTTCAAAATTCTCTGTAGATCTGCTAAAAACTCTAAATGTCTCATATTCTCTTAAATGTTATTTAACTGAAAACATGCACAGTACCATTCTTGTGGAACTTACTACATTTAGGGAATGTTGTAGCAGAAGCCTAAAGTAGTAAATAAATGTCAAATGCCAAATAAGTTATTTGACAAGGAACCGCAGTTCTTTTTAACTTCTAATAGTTGAAGGTTAAATACTATACCTTGTGAAAAGATTCGGAAATTCATAGCACATGGTAACGTAGCTAAGATGCGTTGTGTAATAGAGTGTTGTAAAATCTCATGAAGTAATCTGACTCTCTTAGAGGATGCTTGGCGGTTGGAATCTCAAGTTATTTGTTGAATGTAGCCAGTTAGGGCCAAACCTGGATTTGGCTGTAGTGAGCACAACGGGTTTTGAGGAAGGAGATGCTGAGCTCTGGGCTTTGGTCCTCCGGAACCGGCTTGACCCAACAGTTCTTTTCTGTTTCCAAGTGTGACATCAGCTCATGTGATTCCAGTGCTTTAATGTGTCTACTGGCCACAACAGTGGGCTCTTTGACATTGCATTTGTGTGGGAGAGATGGCCCCAGCCAATGCCATTTCTGTAGAAGTGGAGCAGATCATAGGCAGTAACAACGCCCATCCTTTTGGCCACACGGGTTTGGGAAGAGTTTCTTGTAATGGTGTTTTGTATCATTGTGTCTGTGTTGGCTCCAAATGCTGCTGGGATCCTGATCTCCCACTCTATCTCCTTGTCCCACAGGAAGACCCTGTTCCCAACGGTCTCCGGGCACTCCCAGTGTTCTATGCTGCTACCATAGCAATCAATGTCTTTTCCATCATGTACACAGGAGCACCAGGTAAGGATCATTGGAAGCACACTCCAGAGGCAAAGGGCATTGTATTCTAACAGTATCAGTTTATTTGGTGCTGGCATTCTTGGCTGACAGTAAAAAGCATTACTCATGGTCATTATGGAATAGGTGCTGGAGGTGTTGGCTGATAGTAAAATACATTACTCATGGTCATTATAGAATAGTAAAAAGAGTGGTAAATGCATTTACTTGTCTTAGTTAAATACCCAAGAGATATGTAGAGTACAAAGGCAGCAGATTTTCAAGTTAGAAAAAAAAATTAAATCCCCACTCTGCCGTTTATGCAGCTGTGTTGCCCCCACAGCTTACTCAGCCCCTCTGAGCCTCAGAACCTGATCTAATCCCATATGCCTGCAGGGTTGCACAGGGGTCAGGAGAGGGTGTGGAGCACCTGGGGCCACGCCTGGCACCCAGTGAGTGGGACAGTCCATACAACAGCAATGCCCAGCGGAGCTCTAAAGCCATCCACAGCACAGAGTACAGCCCCCTGGAAATATCAGACCAGTTAATCCAGAGACTAGAAGCCATGCTTTGTTTTTTTAGATACCAAAGCCAATGATGCTTTTCTTTGCTGAATTACTCCTTTTCTTGTCATTCTCATGGGTTTTGTTGTTGTTATTGTTGTTGTTGTTATTGTTGTTGTTGTTGTTGTTGTTTCGAGACGGAGTATCGCTCTGTCACCTAGGCTGGAGTACAATGGCGCGATCTTGGCAAACTGCAACCTCCGCCTACCAGGTTCAAGCAATTCTCCTGCCTCAGCCTCCTGAGTAACTGGGATTACAGGCGCCCACCACCACACCCGGCTAATTTTTGTATTTTTAGTAGAGACAGGGTTTCACGATGTTGGCCAGGCTGGTCTCAAACTCCTGACCTTGTGATCTGCCCGCCTTGACCTCCCAAAGTGCTAGGATTACAGGCGTGAGCCACTGTGCCCAGCCGCTTTTGTTTTTTGTATAAAGGTTCAGAGGGTTTTTGTGGAGGGGGTTAAACATTATTTATTTATTTTTATTTATTTATTTATTTATTTTGAGATGGAGTCTCGCTCTGTCACCCAGGCTGGAGTGCAGTGGCACGATCTCGGCTCACTACAACCTTCACCTCCCAGGTTCACACCATTCTCCTGCCTCAGCCTCCCAAGCAGCTGGGACTACAGGCGCCGGCCACCACGCCGGCTAATTTTTTGTATTTTTAGTAGAGACAGGATTTCACCATGTTAGCCAGGATGGTCTCGATCTCCTGACCTCGCGATCCACCCACCTTGGCCTCCCAAAGTGCTGGGATTTCAGACATGAGCCACTGTGCCCGGATTTTTTTTTTTTTTCTGTATTGTTCAGGCTGGAGTGCAGTGGTGCAATCATAGCCCACGGCAGGTTCAACCTCATGGGCTGAAGCAATCCTCCCACCTCAGCTCCCTGAGTGGCCGGGACCACAGGTGTGCACCACCACGCCCAGCTAATTTTGTATTTTTTGTAGAGATGGGGACTCTATATTGCCCAGGCTGGCATCGAACTCCTGGCCTCAAGTAATCCTCCTGCCTCAGCTTCCCAAAGTGCTGGGATTACAGGTGTGAGCCATACTGCACCTGGCCTAGTTCTTTTCTTTTAGACCTTGAATAGGAAAAGGAATAAACTTATGTATGGTATTCTTATTTGCACCCATTTCAGCACTGATGAGCTGCTAGCATTCTGTTAAGTATTTCTGTACGTGTTTGCTAGAGAATATTCCTCTTCTATTTGTGAGATGCGCCTCCTACAGCCAGATTGTGGGATCTGTGGTGACAATAGATGGGTTAATTTGTGCTAGTTTTCATCTTGTTAATGTCCTTTATAGATGAAGATTCGGTTATTGGCCATATTTGACAGAAAAGCCTCCCTCTCTGTGTTTTAAAGATGAAATTTCTGCTAACTGACATGTCTTATCGTAATTGAAAAGTGGCCTCTTCCAAAATAGTGGAAATCCTTATTACTTTCTCAAACTAGGACTTCTCAATGTAATGTTCCTCAGATTTTATTACACATATCTAATTATATTTTGTATATTTCAGTACTGCAAATAAATTATTTCTAAATGATTCTAACATTATATAACCTTTTACCGTGACATCTGTGCAGCATTCAGAACATTGATTGTAAAGGCTTAAATACTCAACTGGGCATAGTGGCTCACACCTGTAATCTCAACACTTTGGGAGGCCGAGGTGTGTGGATCACAAGGTCAAGAGATCAAGACCATCCTGGCCAACATGGTGAAACCCCATACCTACTAAAAATACAAAAACTAGCTGGGCGTGATGGTGCGCACCTGTAGTCCCAGCTACTTGAGAGGCTGAGGCAGGAGAATTGCTTGAACCCGGGAGGTGGAGGTTGCAGTGAGCCAAGATTGCACCACTGCACTCCAGCCTGGGTGACAGAGCGAGACTCTGTCTCAAAAAAAAAAAGGTTTAAATACTCTCTGTGGGGCTTCCAGACTTTGGGTGATTTGAGGATGAGGGAAGGGGGAGCGCCAGAGCTGCTTTGGGTTCTAGGAAAGCAGGAAGCAAAGGTTGGAGGGATGAGGAGAGCAGGAGGAAGGTGAAATCCCAGTCACAGGTAACAGCAACCTGCTGCCCCTTTAGGTTTGATAATTCATGGACTGGGAAGTGTGTCACAGCTTTTTGAAGCGTGGGCCCCAGGATAAATTTTTTTTTAATTTTTTTTTATTGTACTTTAAGTTCTAGGGTACATGTGCACAACGTGCAGGTTTGTTACATATGTATACTTGTGCCATGTTGGTGTGCTGCACCCATCAACTTGTAAGTGAAGAGGCTGGGCGCAGTGACTTGTGCCTGTAATCCCTGCTGTTTGGGAGGCTGAGAAAGGTGGACCTCTTGAACGAGGTCAAGATTTCTAAAGCAATGTGGCCAACATGGTGAAACCCCGTCTCTAGTAAAAATACAAAAATTAGCTGGGCATGGTGGTGGGCGCCTGGAGTCCCGGCTACCTGGGAGGCTGAGGCAGGAGAATCACTTGAACCTGGGAGGTGGAGATTGCAGTGAGCCGAGATCCCGCCACTGCACTCCAGCCTCGTCGACAAAGCAAGACTCCATCTCAAAAACAAAACAAAACAAAACAATTTCTTTTAAGTGAGTGACAAAGAAAAGCCCCGTTCTAAACCATGGAGCCGGAGTTAAGTGCACCACCTAGCGTGTGAATCCCTCAGACATCTCAGTGCCAGGCACTTGGAAGGCCTGGAGCGCTGGGTTGGAAGTGAACTCTATAGGGGGAGATATCTTAGTCCTTGTTTTGTTTTTTTTTTTTTGAGATGAACTCTTGCACTGTCGCCCAGGCTGAAGTGCAATGGCGCAATCTCAGCTCACTGCAACCTCTGCCTCCCGGGTTCAAGCGATTCTCTTGCTTCAGCCTCCCGAGTAGCTGGGATTACAGGCACCTGCCACCACACCTGGCTAATTTTTTGCATTTTTAGTAGAGATGGGATTTTACTGCGTTGGCCAGGCTGGTCTCAAACTCCTGACCTCGTGATCCGCCTGCCTCGGCCCCTCAAAGCGGGATTACAGACGTGAGCCATCGTGCCTGGCCCCTTGTTCTTATTTTATATGGGCTCTTAGAGCTCAAATTAGCTGAACAGAAAGCAAAGCCTCCTGCAATCACCAGACACCTCCCAGGTTGTTGACTTAAGAGACTGAGCCAGTGAAAGCTGAGGACACCTTCTGTGGTGCCAAGTCCTGAACATGGGAATTGGCATTGATATGGATGGGGTTTTTTCATTTCTGTGTTTTATTTTTTCCACCCTCTATTCTTCTTGCTTCCTGTTTCTTCCAACTGTCAGAAGAAGACAATTATGATTTTTAATAAAAGTCTGACTTTTTCTATACATGGCCTTTTTTTTCATCTCTTCTTTTCCCCATCTTTTGGCTGCAGTTGGCACATTCGCTAAAAATATCATCTTACTGGGAGAGTAAATTATCTTAGGGAAAATTAAACTGTGATGAATGAGACTCTAAAAATAATATAAATACTAATATAAATACTTCATAGGGTTGTTGTGAGAAATAAATAATGTAAGTGTATTGAACTGAGCTTTATGTGGATTAATCCTTTTAGTCCTCCCAACTACTCTTGGTGATTGGCAATACAAATAACCTCATTTTATAGGTGGGAAACTGAGGCAGGGCAATGCTTAGTACCCAAGGTCCTGTAACTAGTAGGATGCAGAACCAGAATTTGAACCACACCTCCAGTCCTGAGCCCTGGGGTCTTAGATGTGACATTATACAGATACAGGAGGTAGTTTAAAACACCACGTATAATACCTGGTATGTAATGTTGCAGTTAATGACCATAAAAATTGCATCAACCTTAACAAATTCTTTTTTTTTTTTTGGGACAGAGTGTCGCTCTGTCACCCAGGCTGGAGTGCAGTGGTGCGATCTTGGCTCACTGCAAGCTCCGCCTCCTGGGTTCATGCCATTCTCCTGCCTCAGCCTCCCGAGTAGCTGGGACTACAGGCGTCCGCCACCACGCCCGGCTAATTTTTTGTATTTTTAGTAGAGATGGGGTTTCACCGTGTTAGCCAGGATGGTCTCGAACTCCTGACCTCGTGATCCGCCCACCTCGGCCTCCCAAAGTACTGGGATTAGAGCTGTGAGCCACTGCGCCCGACCTTAACAAATTCTCTCTCTTCTCTTAACTCTCTTTAAAATGTCTTCTGGTATATTTGGGAACCTGGCACACGCTGTCTCTCACTCACTCTCACTCTCTCTCTCTCTCCCCCCCTTCTCTCTCTCTCTGTCTCTCTCTCTCTCTCTATATATATATATATATAATTATTATTATTTTTTTTAGACAGAGTCTTGCTCTGTCTCCCAGGCTGGAGTGCAGTGGTGCGATCTCACCTCACTGCATCTCTGTCTCCTGGGTTCAGGGATTCTCCTGCCTCAGCCTCCCAAGTAGCTGGGACTATAGATGCACGCCACCACACCTGGCTACTTTTTGTATTTTTAGTAGAGACGGGGTTTCACCATGTTGGCCAAGCTAGTCTCAAACCCCTAACCTCAGGTGATCCGCCCATCTCGGCCTCCCAAAGTGCTGGGATTATAGGCGTGAGTCACCATGCCCAGCTATTTTTGTATATATTTAATATACTAGTTAGTGTGAAGCAGCAGCCACCTTCTTAATTAGGAATATAAAAAATCTGGGCTGGTCATGGTGGTTAACACCTGTAATTCCAGCACTTAAGAAGGCTGAAGAGGGAGCATCACTTGAGGCCAGGTGTTCAAGACCAGCCTTGGCAACATAGCAAGACCCCATCTCTACAAAAATAACAAGAATAATAATAAAAATTGTAAAATCTGTATAAGGGAGTAAAGGCTGTCATGAACTATGATTGTGGTCCTGCACTCAAGCCAGAGAACAGAGCGAGGCCCTGTCTCAAAAAAAAAAAAAGTCTTTATAAGGATCTTGAAGTTCATTATTCCCTCGAAGCACAAGCAGTATTCCCAGTCCTAAAGTTAGCGTTAGGTTCTGTAGTTGGGTGACTGTTCTGTCAGGAATGTGACATCCCTCCCCTCCCTAAGTCTTATTCCTGATTATAAAGTAAGGCCAGGAGTGGCACCTCCAATCAAGGGACACTATACCCCTGAGATAATGGAGGCAGGGTACCTGGCACAGGGCCCAGCACATCATCAGTGCTTCATACAGTCATTGTCCCGCCCTCTCCTTGGAGATTGGCCCTAGGACCTCCACAGATACCAAAATCCAGCTGGGCATGGTGGCTCACGCCTGTAATCCCAGCACTTTGGGAGGCCAAGGCGGGTGGATCACGAGGTCAGGAGATCGAGACCATCCTTGCTAACATGGTGAAACCCCGTCTCTACTAAAAATACAAAAAACTAGCCGGGCGAGGTGGCAGGCGCCTGTAGTCCCAGCTACTTGGGAGGCTGAGGCAGGAGAATGGCGTGAACCCAGGAGGCGGAGCTTGCAGTGAGCTGAGATCACACCACTGCACTCCAGCCTGGGAGACTCCGTCTCAAAATAAATAAATAAATAAAGATACCAAAATCCATGTATATTCAAGTCCCTTAAGTTGGCCGGCAGTATCTGCTGAACCACGAACGGAGAAGGCCAACCGTGCCTGTTGGAGGCTATTTTGTTACCCTCAGTCATAATTAACCTAACCCAGTCTTTTGGCCTTAACTTGCCAGAAATTCCTGAGTCATCCTGTCTTTCTGTTTTTCCACACATGTTTGTATGGAAGAATTGTTACTGGAAGTTTTTCAAGGGGCTTGCCTAGAGGAGAAGAAGGTCATGGCTCTGAAGGTCCCACCATTTTGTTCCTCCAATGAGTCAAAAAAGGACTTTGCTAATATTTTGATTCCTGGGGAATGTTTCTAGAATGTCCAGTGAGTGAGTCAAAATCTTATTTTTATGTAAGCCTTGAAGGTCTTTTGCCCTTCAGTGTAGACTTTCATTACATACTGTTTCCTCATGTGGGGTATCTCTGTGAGTCCAGCTGTGTCATCAATAGCCGTGGTGTCCTGGTTCGTGGTTTTGGTGTTTTGTTTTGATTTCCTCTGCTTCTCTACTCTTAGTTATTGTGAAGTTGATTATTTCTTAGGGTTACTTAGTTTGATTTGTGTTACATTTGACATGACTTTTCTCAAAAGTCATTCTTACACTTCAGAGACTAAGTTCGCACTTTTAAAAAATTGTCTTTGCCTTTTTGTTCTTAAAAAATGACTTGCAAGGACTAAAAAATAACTTTAGGAAATAAAATGCTTACTCGGATTAGATACAAGCCTAAGCTTCATTTTTAATGAAAAAGTCTTCAGTTGTGTGGGGCCTGGTTTTGTTCAGTGTTTAAACAGTGAATGCTAAAGTTCATGGCACGCCCCTTTGAACAGTCAAAGCAGGTCACCCAGTTAAGCCTCTGGTAAAGCACCTTCTAAGGCAATGTGTGGTCCCTAGCCAGCAACAGCATGCAGGAACTTGTCAAAATGCAGATTCTGAGGCCCAGCCCTGAACCCACTGAATGCAGCCCAGTGCCCTGTGGTTTCATAGGGGAGCCTCAATGATTTGGAAGCACGTTACGGTTTGAGAACCGCTGCTCTAGGCACGTCTCTTAGCAGAAACGTGACTTCCTCATTACTGTTCTAATGTAATGGGTACTCCCAAAAGTTCTAACCCTAACCCAACCTTTGCTCACTCTTTTCCACCAGCAAAGGAATTCCCAACTTAACCAGACCTGGTTCCTGACTTCCCCAGAGCATGTCTGTACCTGAGACATGCCTGCCCCTGCCTCTGCGGCTTCCTCCCCATCCTCTTCCTCCCCCATCTCCTCCCCCTCCTCCTCCTTCCCCTCCTCTTCTCCCTCCTCCTTCCCCTCCTCCTCCTCCCCCTCCTCTTCTTCATCTCTTCTTCCTCTTCATCTCTTCCTCCCCCTCCTCCATCTTTTCCTCCTTCTGCTCTTCCATCTCTGTCTCCTCCTCTTTATCTCTTCCCTCTCCTCCTCCTCTTCATCTCTTCCTCCTCCTCCATCTCTTCTTTCTCCTCCTCTTCATCTCTTCCTCCTCCTCCATCTCTTCTTTCTCCTCCTCTTCATCTCTTCCTCCTCCTCCATCTCTTCTTTCTCCTCCTCTTCATCTCTTCCTTCTCCTCTTCCTCTTTATCACTTCTTCCTCCTCCTCTATCTCTTCCTCGTTCTCTTCATCTCTTCCTCCTCCTCTTTCTCTCTTCATCTCTTCTTCCTCCTCCTCTTATCTCTTCCTCCTTCTCCTCTTTATCTCTTCCTCCTCCATTTCTTCCTCCTTCTATCTCTTCCTCCTCCTCCATTTCTTCCTCCTCCTTCTCCATCTCTTCCTGTTTCATCTCTTCCTCCTCCTCTATCTCTTCCTCCTTCACTTCATCTCTTCCTCCTCTTCCATCTCTTCCTCCTCCTTCTCCTCCATCTCCATCTCTTCCTCCTCCATCTCTTCCTCCTCCTCCTCCATCTCTTACTCCTCCTCTTCATCTCTTCCTCTTCCTCCTCCATCTTCCTCCTTTTTCATCTCTTCCTCTTCCTCCTCCTCTATCTCTTCCTCCTTCTCCTCTTCATCTTGTCCTCTTCCATCTCTTCCTCCTTCTCCATCTCTTCCTCCTTCTCCATCTCTTCCTCCTCCTCCTTATTTCTTCCTTCTCCTCCATCTCTTCTCTTCCCTGTCCTCCTCCTCTTCTTCCTGTTTCTCCTCCCTCTTTGCCCCCTCTTTCTTCTCCTCATCCCCCTCCTCTGGTTTCTCCTCTTCCTTCTCATCTTCCTCCTCCTCCTCTTCTTCCATCTCTTCCTCCTCCCCCTGTTTCTCCTCCAGTTGCAGCTGCTTCTGATCCAGTTTCTAGGAAACCAGGACATCAGAAACCTCTCAGGCCCCCAGTTGGCTTTGTGAGAAGGAGCCCTGCACTCAGAGGGCCTCTTTCTTCCATGCTGTGATTGTGAAGTGCAGGTTGTGGAGAAGCCAGAAATTGCCATTACAGTGATTCCTAGTCTTGGATTGGGGAAGCCCTGGGGTGAGAAGAGTCTCCAGTTATTACCAAGAGCTGGATTCAAAACAAGGTCATTTAAATTCACCTCATTTTCAAAATTATTGCAAATGTACCCTGGTTTGAAAAAGTTGGTACCAGCCAGGCTCAGTGGCTCACACCTGTAATCCCAGCACTTGTGGGAGGCAGAGGCAGGCAGATCACCTGAAGTCAGGAGTTAGAGACCAGCTTAGCCAATATGGAGAAACCCCGTCTCTACTAAAAATACAAAATTAGCTGGGTGTGGTGGTGAGTTCCTGTAATCCCAGCTACTTGGGAGGCTGAGGCGGGAGAATTGCTTGAACCTGGGAGGTGGAGGCTGCAGTGAATGGAGATTGAGCCACTGCATTCCAGCCTGGGCAACAGAGTGAGACTCCATCTCAAAAAAAAAAAAAAAAAAAGAGGCCGGGCGCAGGGGCTCACACCTGTAATCCCAGCACTTTTGGGAGGCTGAGGTGGGTGGATCATCTGAGGTCAGGAGTTCGAGACCAGGTTGGCCAACATGGCAAAACCCCATCTCTACTAAAAATACAAAAATTAGCTTGGCATAGTGGCATGTGCCTGTAATCCCAGCTACTTGGGAGGCTGAGGCAAGAGAATCACTTGAACCTGGGAGGTGGAGGTTGCAGTGAGCCAAGATGGCACCACTGTACTCCAGCCTGGGCAATAGAGTAAGACTCTGTCTCAAAAACAAAACACAAAAAGAAACTTGATACCATCTGCTATCTCTCTGTCTCTCTCTCTCTCTGTCTCTCTCTCTCTCTATATATATATATATATATTTTTTTTTTCTTATAGAGCAAATTAGGAAATCACATTTTTAAAATTTTATTTTCTCAACTAAGTTGTTTCAGGATTCCTGTTACATAGGTAGCCCCTCTAATGCTTTGAACATCTTGATCTATCTAGAGCAAAAGACAAAGCTCAGTTTATAAGGCAAGATATTAGAGCAGTTCTGCAAAGGAGATAATCTCTGTGTGAATGTTTACTGTGAGAAGATATTCATAGTATATTGTTATATGACAAAAGCATAGAATAGTTTATAGTGGGATTCTGCTTCTGTTTAATAAAAGGAAAAGAGAAAAATAAATATTTGACACGGTGTCCGTGCCTACCTAGAAAATGCCTGGAAAGATACACACCAAATAGTTCTTACTGTCTCCCTGGGAAATAAGTTGAAGAGGGGAGGATGATGAGGAAGGTTCATATTTGTCCGTCATACACTTCTGTAGGTACTGCTGATATTTTTACGCTAAGCATAGATTATTTATATAATGAAGACAGAGAATCTGTGCATTGAGTCACTGAGAAGGAAGGTTGTAGGGAGGAGATGATGGGTCATGGTATAAGGAAACTGATATGGACTAAAGCCTTATCGGTCCCATATAAGTTTTATTTGTTTATAGATCCTTAGTCATGAGTGTTAGATGTGAAAAACAAGAAGTACAAGGCAATAACAATGGAGACTGAGCTTGTATAAAAAGTTCTATGTACTTCTCCCTAAATGGCTTGAATATTCATCTCATCTTTTGGGAATGTGGAATAGAATTGTAAAGATGCTTGAGGTTAGAGCTAAATCACTATTCATCGTATCTTTGCTGCTCCGCAAATGAAAGGCGCTTGACATGAAAGGCCATTTAGTGGCTAGAGCCAAGAATGGAGACCCAGAGCTCCCAGTGCTGGTTCCTGGCAGCCACTTTTGGCTGAGTGAACATGAGCCACTGAGGCTGTGCCCCACTATGTCCATCCGCAGGGGGAAATGACAGCCGTGTCTTACTGCCTGCTGAAGGCATGATTGTTTGGAAACAATTTGAGATCCGTACCAGAAAGACAATTTAATAGAAAGTATTTTAGTCAAAAACGTTGTTGTGTAGAAGCCAGTCTTGACTTTTTAGGAGAAAAACCGTTTGCCTTGGGTGTGCATTGATTCAGGTGCTGTCCTGTGCTGAATCTTTGTATTGAATTGTTTTTTATCCACAAAACTGGATTTTATATACTTAGTACAATTTGGAGCTGTGTAACACAGGTAATTGTCAGTTTATGTTTTTCACATGCAGGCCTTAAAAGTAAATCCTTGTGCTCGTCTGATTCTCTGCTAAATCACCAAACTGCTGGAATACTTCAGTAAGATCCTGTCCCCATTCTGCTCCCCTTCTCACTACTGTGAACAGCTTCCCCTGTTTTCCCAAGTTCCTTCTCTCTTCTTCCTCCTCCATGACGTGTTACTCTGTTTCCCCACCACTCCCCCTGGGTGATGTGTTTCTCTCCTGCTTCCTCTGCCAGTTTCTCATGACTGGGAGGTGATTTTCGAGTTTTCTGGCTATTTCCCAGGCCACATCAGTGGTAGAGGCAGGTGTGACGGCAAAGGTGCAAAGGGCAGGTGATATTATCTTAAGTCTAAGCACAGGGTGAGAAGTCTTGCCCCCGACCTCAGGTTCACCCTTTTGGTGTTGGTCCTGACACTATCTGGGACCCAATGTGACCCTGCTGGGAGCCTGGTGTGGTCCTAGAAGGAGCCCATCAAGTAGCCCTTCTTGACTTCTGTTCCGGGCCCGGCTCAGCATGAATGGTAAAAATAGGACCTGATGGCAACAGTGTTCACTCATTTTTGAAATATGTATTTCAGATTGCTTCTCTCTCCCTGTGGTCTGAAGGGTTTGCCTCTCGTAGATCAGTTTGGCATGGTAGCACTAAGCCAAAGTAGCACAATTAGCAATTTTATCATCAGCAAAACCAGAGAAGCAGCAGCAAAACCTCTTCAGGAACCATGCTTTGAAGCCGTGTGGGAGATTGGTGTTGGTGTCAGTTGTTCGTTTGAGGTTGGTAAAGAGCAGGTACCATTCGAGTTGGCAGGAACCAGCTTTGGTGCAATCCTTTGCCACGTGTATGAACCCCTACGTGAAGCTGGACAGCAGACGCTGGGAAGCCTTGGCCCCAGACACAGCCCAGTGCAACCAACCGAGGGGTCACACAAGCGGCTCTCAGCTTTGGGTGCAGGCGCAGAGCCTGCGTTGGATGGGGCCTGCTGGGTGTCAGTGCAGCCACGTGGCAGGGCCAAGTCCATAGCCCTCCAATGTAGTCAGGGGGGTGGGAGCCGAGCAGTTAAGTGTCTGTCCTCCCCCAGTGACCTTCGCTATCACTGAACTAGGTGATTCTGGATTTTTGTTTTTAATACTTATATACATTAATTCTGACTATATATAGTATTAACTACCTATTCTATTAATACAACCTCTTACAATTATTAAAAAAAAAAAAATTTTTTTTTCTTCTGAGACAGTATCTTGCTCTGTTGCCCAGGCTGGAGTGCAGTGGTGTGATCTCGGCTCACTGCAACTCCGCCCCCTGAGTTCACGCCATTCTCCTGCCTCAGCCTCCTGAGTAGCTGGGACTACAGGTGCCTGCCACCATGCCCAGTTAATTTTTTTGTATTTTTAGTAGAGACGGGGTTTCACCGTGTTAGCCAGGATGGTCTTGATCTCCTGACCTCATGATCCACCCACCTCGGCCTCCCAAAGTGCTGGGATTACAGGTGTGACCCACCGCGCCCAGCCCAAATGTTTAATAGTATGTTTTTCTGTGTGTGTGTGTTTTTTTGTTTTGTTTTGTTTTGTTTTGTTTTGTTTTGTTTTGTTTTGTTTTGTTGAGGCAGGATCTCACTCTGTTGCCCAGGCTGGAGTTCCATGGCACTATCATAGCTCACTGCAGCCTCAAACTCCAGGGCTCAATAAATCCTCCCACCTTAGCCTCCCAAGTAGTTGGGACTACAGGCATGCACCACTACTCCCAGCTAATCTTTTTATTTTTATTTTGTAGAGACAGGGTGTCACTATGTTGCTCAGGATGGTCTTGAACTCCTGGCTTCAAGTGATCCTCTCACCTCAGCCTCCCAAAGTGCTGGGATTACAGGCATGAGGCACCCTGCCCAGCCTAATAGTACTTCAGTTGAGTAACTTTGTGCTGCTTTGTATGTATAAAATGGTTAACAATATAACAAAGACTGCAAATTTATTTAAGAGCAAAGTGTTAAATAGTTAACCCCTTTGAATTAAATTTTTTAACAATTTACAAAAGTGACATTCTTATTGTATATATATTTTTATTTCTTTTTCTTTTTTATATTTTGTTTTTTACTTTTTTTTTAGTAAATTCTCGCAGATCCTTATCTTGTTGTATATATTTTTTAAGTTACCACTATAAAAGTATATGTAATAAAAAGTGAAATTTCCACTCCAGTCTCGCATCTCTCCATAAAGAAATTGGAAACCACTGTATCTTCCCAGAACTTTTTCTGTAAATTCACAGATATGGCAGGAATGTGGAAAGGTGGATGTTTTATTTTTCAAACATAAATTGCATGATGCTATGTGTATATCATACAACTAGCCTGCATTACTCATTGGATCTTGGGCCTCTTTCCTTATCAGTACATATAGACCTACCTAATTCTTAAGACTGTCTACAATAATTATTTCACATTTTCATAATGGTGCATATATTAGTTGTTCTACAAATTCTTGCTATTACAAATAATGCTGTGGTGAGTATTCTTGCACATCTTCCAGTGAGTTTATGTACGAGCATGAGTGTTTAACTTGTGCATATATGTGTGTGAATGTGCCTATTGTCACCATTGACAGCAGATGGACAAAATTCAGGGTGATGAGTGCTGGAGATATGACAGTGCTATGAAAAGATGACGTTTTCATACCATGTGCACGTCCACCCTTGGATTGACTAATGTTATTATTGCTAAGTGTGCATTATGGGATTTGAGTGAAGTTTTTCTGCACTGTAATTCCATAAGTTGATGCTTCAAAGAAGAGTTAAATTTGAGGTTAATGTCCTTTTAAAAAACTCTTATTCCTTGGGCCAGGTAGCTCACGCCTGTAATCCCAGCTCTTTGGGAGGCCAAAGCAGGAACATCCCATGAGGCTAGGAGTTTGAGACCAGCCTGGGCAACATCGCAAGACCTTGTCTCTTAAAAATAAAAATAAACAAACAACAACAAAAATCCTTTTATTTCTCAACTGATTTCAAAGAAGTTCTGTGTATGTGGCTAGGGCACATGTCTGTTTAAAGTAGGGCTGCTGGCTGCTGAGGAACTAGGAGAGGCCTCAGTTGTGGGAGCCAGGCAGTGTCCAGACAGCAGCTTCCTGCCGCAGGTGGGCTGGGCTGGGCTGGGGTGGGCATCAGGATGGAAGACAGCTGACTCCTTTCTTTTTTCTTCTTTCTTTTTTTTTTTTGAGACGGAGTCTCACGCTGTTGCCCAGGCTGGAGTGCAGTGGCGCGATCTCGGCTCACTGCAAGCTCCGCCTCCCGGGTTCCCGCCATTCTCCTGCCTCAGCCTCCTGAGTAGCTGGGACTACAGGCGCCCGCCACCGCGCCCGGCTAATTTTTTGTATTTTTAGTAGAGACGGGGTTTCACTGTGGTCTCGATCTCCTGACCTTGTGATCCGCCCGCCTCGGCCTCCCAAAGTGCTGGGATTACAGGCTTGAGCCACCGCGCCCGGCCTCTTTCTTTTTTTTGAGACAGAGTTTTACTCTTGTTGCCCAGACTAGAGTGCAATGGCACGATCTCGGTTCACTGCAACCTCCGCCTCACAGGTTCAAGCGATTTTCCTGCCTCAGCCTCCTGAGTAGCTGTGATTACAGGCGCCTGCCACTGCACCCGGCTAATTTTTCATATTTTTAGTAGAGATGGGGTTTCACCGTGTTGGTCAGGCTGGTCTCGAACTCCTGACCTCAGGTGATCCCCCTACCACAGCCTTCCAGAGTGCTGGGATTACAGGTGTGAGCCATCATGCCCGACCTCAGCTGACTCCCCTCTCAGCCGCATTTGTGCGTGCAGCCATTTAGATATCGAAATAATATGTAAATGGATTTCATCCCAACTTAAATATGCTGTTTGTGCCCAGTTGTTAAAATTTTATTTATTTATTTATTTTTATTTTATTTATTTATTTGTTTTGAGATGCAGTCTCACTCCGTTGCCCAGGCTAGAGTGCAGTGGTGCAATCTTGGCTCACAGCAACCTCCCCCTCCTGGGTTCAAACGATTCTTCTGCCTCAGCCTCCCGAGTAGCTGGGATTACAGGCATGCGCCATCGTGCCCAGCTAATTTTTGAATTTTTGTAGAGACAGGGTTTTACCATATTGGCCAGGCTGATCTCGAACTCCTGACCTCAGGTGATCCTCCCACTTTGGCCTCCCAAAGTGCTGGGATTACAGCACCCAGCCCCCAGTTGGTAAAATTTTAATAATTAGCTTACTAACTAGTTTAAGCACATATTCGCAAGATATAGGATGTCTTGAACATACAGCTTTCTACTCCAAAAAGTACAGCATGTTTTTTTGGTTGAGAGTTTTATTTACTACAAAATCCAGGCGATTCATTCTCGATTTGGGGAGTGGGAACTCCACTGCCCTGAGGCCTAACCTTGTAGAAGTTTCCCGTAATGACACTGCTTCTCATTTTCCTTCCCAGTGCTCGGCCTGGTTCTCCCCATGTGGGCCATAGCCCTCATTTCCTTTGGTGTCGCCCTCCTGTTCGCTTTCTTTGTGTGGCTCTTCGTATGTCCGTGGATGCGGAGGAAAATAACAGGTATGGGCTTTTTGATTCTTCTGATTTACAGAAATTCTCCTGATTTCCAAAACCTCACGTGTAATACGCCATGATCCTTACTAAGGAAGGAGGAAGAGGAAGTGTGGGTGACTCCCGAACATACCCCATCCTCTGTCACTCGTTTCCTGAGTGCTTTCTGGCTCAGATGTTTTCTTGATAAGTTGTAACCCAGGTGGGCAGTAAGGTCCCAGTTGCCATGAGTAACTGAAAGTTAACCGTGCAGTCCAGTTCTGCCAGCCTGTGGAAAAACATTAGCCTTCATAGAAATGCAAATTAACACCACAAGGAGATTTTGTTTCCCACCCACATGAATGGCTAAGAGTAAAAAGTTCTCGCCATTCCGTATGTAGGTGAAGAAGTGAAATAATTGGAACTCTCCCAGGTTTATGCTGCAATGTAAAATGGTGCAACCACTTTGGAAGTTAGGTTTGCAGTTTCTTTATAAAGTTAACCTTACACTTACCATGTGGGCCAGTAATTTCACTCCTAGCTATTTATCCAAAGAAATGAAAACATGTGTTCATAAAAAAACTTGTACACAAATCTTTTTGTCATAAAAGCCCAAAGTGGAAACAACCCATGTGTTGGTCAGCAGGCAAATGGGTAACCAAATTGAGTAAATTCATGGGATGGACGACCACGCAGCAATGGAGAGAATGAACTGCTGGGGACCCTACATCGGAAGGCATCCCACAGCCGTGATACCGAGCAGAAGCCCATGATCCAGAAGAGTAGCTATTCTGCATGCTGGCATTTTTCATAGCATTTCCATAAATTTTCATTTAAAAGTTTTATGGATCTTTCCATTAAATTTAAGAATACGGAAAATTTTTCTGTAGCAACAGAAAGCACTGATCGCCTGGGATGGGTGGGGGTTGGAAAAGGCAGCTCGGGAACTTATCAGGGACATAAAATGTCTTTGTTTTCATCGGGGAAGGGGCTTTAGGGTGTGCCCACTTGCAGCAGGTCATCACCTGGGTGCTTAAACTGTATGCAATTTTGACTGGGCATGGTGGCTTACACCTATAATCCCAGCACTTTGGGAGGCCAAGTTGGGTGGATCAACTGAGGTCAGGAGTTCGAGACCAGCCTGACCAACAAGATAAATAAATCCCTGTCTCTACTGAAAATAAAAAATTAGCCGGGCCCTGGTGGCAGGTGCCTGTAGTCCCAGCTACGCAGGAGGCTGAAACAGGAGAATTACTTGAACCAGGAGGCGGAGGTTGCAGTGAGCCACTGCACTCCAGCCTGGGCGACACAGCGCGACTCCATCTCAAAAAAATATATATATGCATTGTATTATATTTATATATAAAACCTATAACAATAATTGTATTATTATAGTACTGTAATAATTATACTGTGGAATAATATAATTATTATACTATATAATAGCTATAGTATAATATACAATATAGTACTCTACTGTATAGTACTATAATAATTGTATTATTATAGTTATAGTAATTATAACACATATAAAACAAAACAATAAAAATAAAACACATGTTATTAAAAGGAAAGACAGTTTTTAAGAAGAGGAAGAATATGGCTTAGGAAGTCAGTCAGGGCTGTTTTCCTATTCCCAATTCCCCATATTTGAATTTCAAGCCTTGAAGCCACATGCTTTTTACAGAGCTCTCAAAAAACAAGTATTTACATTTGGTCTCAGCATGTACCATAGGGTCACATTTCAGTATGGATATATCTGCATTTGGAGTTTCACATTTCGAAGAAGACCAAAATACATGAGACAAAGCATGCTCCTGAATTGGAAGACAGTATAGTAGAGATGCCAGTTCTTCTCAGATTCATCTCTAGACTTTAGACGATTTAAATAGAAATCCCAGCAGGATATTTTGTAGATTTAGGCAAGCCACTTTTAAAGTTCATGTAGTAAGTCAAAGAAACTAGATGAGCTGGAACAATTTTGGAAAAGAAAAAAGTTGGAGGATTCATATTAACCTGACTTCAATACTTGTTATGAAGCCACAAAGCAGTGTGGAATTCGGGAAGAGAGAAACACATAGATGAATGGAACAAGAATAGAGTCTAGAAATAGACCCACACTAATGTGGCCAGTGGGTTTTAGACAAGGGTACAGAAACAGTTCACTGGAGAAAGGACAGTCTTTTCAACAAATGGTTTTGGAGCACTTGACATGCATATGCCAAAATAAGAACCTTAACGTAAACCTTATTTTAAAAATTAGCTTAAAGTGCATCATAGATCTAAATACAAAATTTAAAAAAAAACAAGACTTTTAGGGGAAAAAAATATAAGGGAAAACTTTGTGACCTTGGGTTAAGAAAAGAGATTTTAGATATGACACCAAAAACATGTTCTATAAAAGAACAAGTTGGGCCAGGCACGGTGGCTCACGCCTGTAATCCCAGAACTTTGGGAGGCCAAGGCGGGCAGATCACCTGAGGTCAGGAGTTCAAGACCAGCCTGGCCAACATGGAGAAACCCTGTCTCTATTAAAAATACAAAATTAGCTGAGTGTGGTGGCTCATGCCTGTAATCCCAGTTACTCGGGAGGCTGAGGCAGGAGAATTGCTTGAACCCGGGAGGCGGAGGTTACAGTGAGGCGAGATCATGCCATTGCACTCCACCCTGGGCAACAAGAGCAAAACTCCGTCTCAAAAAAAAAAAAGGGAAAAAAGGACAAATTGATAAATTGTACATCATCAAAATTTGAAATTACTGGTCTGTGAGAAGCACTGTGAATAGAATGGGAGAAAATGTTTGCAAATCCCATACCTACAAAGGACTTGCATTCAAAAAATAAAAAGAAATTTTAGAAAACAAATAATTAAAAAATGAGCAAAATAGGCCCGGCACAGTGGCACACACCTGTAATCCCAGCACTTTGGGAGGCTGAGGCAGGCGGATCACAAGGTCAGGAGATCGAGACCATCTTGGCCAACATGGTGAAACCCCGTCTCTACTAAAAATACAAAAATTAGCTGGGCGTGGTGGTGCATGCCTGTAATCCCAGCTATTCAGGAGACTGAGCCAGGAGAATCGCTTGAACCAGGGAATCAGAGGTTGCGGTGATCCCAGATCGCGCCACAGCACTCCAGCCTGGTGACAGAGCAAGACTCTGTCTCAAAAAAAAAAGCAAAATAGGCCGGGCTTGGTGGCTCATGCCTGTAATCCCAGCACTTTGGGAGGCCGAAGCAGGCGGATCACAAGGTCAGGATTTTGAGACAAGCCTGGCCAACATGGTGAAACTCCATCTCTACTAAATATACAAAATTAATTGGATATGGTGGCGGGCGCCTCTAATCCTAGCTACTCAGGAGGCTGAGGCAGGGGAATCACTTGAACCTGGGAGGCGGAGGTTGCAGTGAGCCGAGATCATGCCAGTGCACTCCAGTGCACTCCAGCCTGGGCAAAAAGAGTGAAACTCCATCTCAAAAAAAAAAAAAAAAAAAGCAAAATATTTGAATAGACATTTCACCAAAGAAGATAGATGGGACCAGACACGGTGGCTCACGCCTGTAATCCCAGCACTTTGGGAGGCTGAGGCAGGCAGTTCAGGAGGTCAAGAGATCAAGACCATCCTGGCCAACATGGTGAAACCCCGTCTCTACTAAAAATACAAAAATTAGCCGGGTGTGGTGGCGGGCGCCTATAGTCCCAGCTACTTGGGAGGCTGAGGCAGGAGAATCGCTTGAACCTGGGAGGCAGAGGTTACAGTGAGCCAAGATTGCGCCACTACACTCCAGCCTGGTGACAGAGCGAGACTCCGTCTCAAAAAAAAAAGATAGATGGATAGCAGATGAGTCCATGAAAAGGTGCTCAACATCACTAGTCATCGGGAAGTACAAATTCACATCACAGCGAGGTACTACTACCACCTACTTGAACGTCTTTTTAAAAATACTGACAGTAAAGGCCGGGTGCGGTGGCTCACACCCATAATCCCAGCACTTTGGGAGGCCAAGGCAGGCAGATCACAAGGTCAGGAAATCAAGACCATCCTGGCTAACGTGGTGAAACCCCGTCTCTACTAAAAATACAAAAAAATTAGTCGGGCGTGGTGGCGGGCGCCTGTAGTCCCGGCTACTGGGGAGCCTGAGGCAGGAGAAGGGCATGAACCCGGGGGATGGAGCTTGCAGTGAGCCGAGATCAAAATTCCGAGAAAGAGAGAAAGAGAGAGAGAGAGAAAGAGAGAAAGAAAAAGAGAGAGAAAGAGAAAGAAAGAGAGAGAAAGAAACTGACAGTATTAAATGCTGTCAGTATTTACAAGAATGAAGAGCAACTGGAACCTTGTACATTGCTGGTGAGAATGTCAAATGGTACAGGGAAACTGTTTGTCAACTTCTTATATGGCTAATACTTGCCATAAATATACTCTTAACCACTCCTAGATACTTCCCTAGAAAAATGAAAACTTAAATTCACACAGAAATCTGCACATGAATGTTTATAGCACCTTTATATGCAATCTCCAAAAACTCACATTATTCACAGAATAAATAAATTGTGGTGCCTTTGAACATTTGAATACTACTCAGCAATTAAAAGGAACACATTATTGATCCATGTAACAACATGGATGGATTTCAAAGGCATTATGCTGAGTAGAAAAAGCCAGTCTAAAAAATCACATATTTTATTATTTATTTATGTGACTTTCTGAAAAAGGTAGTTTTTCAGAAATTGAAGTTTCTTATTCTGAGGTTTAAGAAACAGAAGGCCAGTCTAGGTGACTATAGATTTACAGAACATTAGCACTGGAGGGAACTGTGGTATTCGGAGCTAACCCTTTTTGTTGTTGTTTTTGGATATGATAACTCAGGCCCTAAATTTCCATCTTTTCCTCAATTGCTGAATTTTCTAGCTAGAGTTTTCCAGGTAACTAATTGAACTTTTGACTTTCTTTTTCTATTTCTTTTCTTTTTTTTTTTTTTTTTTTGACAGAGTCTCGCTCTGTCACCCAGGCTGGAGTGCAGTGGCACAATCCTGGCTCACTGCAAACTCTGCCACCTGGGTTTAAGAGATTCTCCTGCCTCAGCCTCCCAAGTAGCTGGAATTACAGGCGCCCGCCACCATGCCTGGCTAATTTTTATATTTTTAGTGGAGACAGGATTTGACCATATTGTCCAGGCTGGTCTCAAACTCCTGACCTGGTGATCCACCTGCTTCGGCCTCCCAAAGTGCTGGGATTACAGGTATGAGCCACCATACCTGGTTTTGACTTCATTTTTTCTATCTAGCTATAACTTTTTTTGTTTTTTTCCAAAATCAGTGCTAAAGCATAAAGGTACAGATTCACTTTTTAATATTCATGTTTCAATAATAAGAATTCTCTTCCAGAATGTTTGGTATGACTTTGTTTTTTTAGGCAAATTACAAAAAGAAGGTGCTTTATCACGAGTATCTGACGAAAGCCTCAGTAAAGTTCAGGAAGCAGAGTCCCCAGTATTTAAAGAGCTACCAGGTGCCAAGGCTAATGATGACAGCACCATCCCGCTCACAGGAGCAGCAGGGGAGACGTCGGGGACCTCAGAAGGCACCTCTGCAGGCAGCCACCCTCGGGCTGCATACGGTAAGATGTGCCTGGAGAGCTTTGGTTCCGTGGCAGCACAGAGAAGTTCCCTGGGGAGGACCAGCTGGGCCTGGCTGTGGGCAATCTGGTTTTAATGCACAAAAGGATCCCTCGGTTTTATAATTTGAGAAAACCCAGAAGCTAGGGAGGCCTCAGGAAACCATTCCAGTCAGCAGAGCAGGCTCACTCTTGTCCTGTGATTTCTTCCAAGAGCTGTTTATAGTCTCACCGGAGGCGCTGGGGCCATACACTGTATGTCTGTGCTGCACCCACTCAGCTACTTATGCAGATCTCCATGCCCCAGGAGTTACCAAATTGCTGAACATCGGTTAACCCAGCTTACTATGGAAGATGCAAAGAGAAAGCTAAATTTGTAACCAAGGAGGTGGTCCCACCATCAAATCACAGAAACCTTAGAAAATGCCCAGACTGGCTGGGTGGTGGCTCACGCCTGTAATCCCAACACTGGGAGGCCGAGGTGGGTGGATCACCTGAGGTCAGGAGTTCAAGACCAGCCTGACCAACATTATAAAACTCCATCTCTACTAAAAATACAAAAAGTAGCTGGGCACGGTGGTGGGCGCCTGTAATCCCTGCTACTCAGGAGGCTGAGGCAGGAGAATCGCTTGAACCTGGGAGGCGGAGGTTGCAGTGAGCCGAGATTGCGCCACTGCACTCCAGCCTGGGCAACAGAGTGAGACTCCATCTCAAAAAAAAAAGAAAAGAAAAGAAAAGAAAACATCCAGACCATTCTGTGTCCTTTAGACTCTCAATGTTTGTGGCAGTACCAGGGGAGCACAGCTTCACCAAAGCCAGCCCCGGTGGGTTCTGGCACCTGCCTGCCATAGGTGCAGTCTCAGATGTGGCCCAGAGAAGGCAAATTCATTTTGCCTGACTCATCTCAGATACTGCCTTTGACAGTCATGACTGACCTTTTAAGATGCACCTAAAAAATTAGCCGGGATGATGGTGCACACCTGTAATCCCAGATGCTTGGGAGGCTGAGGCGGGAGAATCACTTGAGTCCAGGAGTTGGTGTGCAACTATGATTGCACCGCTGCACTCCAGCCTGGGTGACAGAGCTGAGACCCTGTCTCTAAAAACAAAACCAAAACAGAAGTACCTGGAATATCAACCTTACATGAAGTGGGTTTTGTCTCAAGTATGAAGTTTTTCTAAGATGAGTTTCTTAACATTCTCCTTGTGTTGGTTTCTAGAAACAGAAAACAAGTGCCAAGTGCCATAGTAATTTCTGGAAGACACTTTTTAGCAGAACTTAAGATGTTTTGAAAATACCACATTCTTAGTTTTACCCTTTTATTGTATGTTTCCACGTTTATTATTATTATTATTATTATTATTATTATTATTATTATTTTTAGTGGTAACCATATTACATGTCCTTTATGGCCAACTTAGAAAAGAAAGTATATGTTAATAAGTCATCCCCAGCCTTCCGGAGATAAGTGCCATGAAATAGTAGGGAGTGTTTCCTTTGCTTATATTTGAAAGGCTGGGGCTGGGCACGTTGTCTCACACCTGTAATCCCAGCACTTTGGGAGGCCAAGGCAAGCGGGCGGATCACAAGGTTAGGAACTTGAGACCATTCTGGCTAACATGGTGAAACCCCGTCTCTACTAAAAATACAAAAAAAAGTTAGCTGGGCATGGTGTCGCGCTTGTCCCCGCTACTCAGGAGGCCGAGGGAGGAGAATCGCTTGAACCCTGGAGGCAAAGGTTGCAGTGAGCCGAGATGGCGCCATTGTACTCCAGCCTGAGGACAGAGCGAGGCTCCGCCTCAAAAAAAAAAAAAAAAGACTGGAAAATGAGACCTTCTCTAACCCTTTTCAGGAAGGGCGCTGTCCATGACCCATGGCTCTGTGAAATCGCCCGTCTCCAACGGCACCTTCGGCTTCGACGGCCATACCCGGAGCGACGGTCATGTGTACCACACCGTGCACAAAGACTCGGGGCTCTACAAAGACCTGCTGCACAAAATCCACATCGACAGAGGCCCCGAGGAGAAGCCGGCCCAGGAAAGCAACTACAGGCTGCTGCGCCGTAACAACAGTTACACCTGCTACACCGCAGCCATCTGCGGGCTGCCAGTGCACGCCACCTTCCGAGCTGCGGACTCATCGGCCCCAGAGGACAGCGAGAAGCTGGTGGGCGACACCGTGTCCTACTCCAAGAAGAGACTGCGCTACGACAGCTACTCGAGCTACTGCAACGCGGTGGCAGAGGCGGAGATCGAGGCGGAGGAGGGTGGCGTGGAGATGAAACTGGCGTCAGAGCTGGCCGATCCTGACCAGCCACGAGAGGACCCTGCGGAGGAGGAGAAGGAGGAGAAGGACGCGCCCGAGGTGCATCTCCTGTTCCATTTCCTGCAAGTCCTCACCGCCTGTTTCGGGTCGTTTGCTCACGGCGGCAATGACGTGAGGTGGGTGTGTTCATTCATTCAACAACGGTCCTTGAGGCTTCGCCAGGGGCCAGCGCTGTGCGGGTGCCGGGATCCAGCAGTGAACGGCACCGATGGAAGCCCCTGCCCGGGGTAGGGGTGCACAGGCGGTGGTGGAAAGATCCATAAGTAAGCATTGCGTGCAGGACAGCGAGAAGTGTTAACAGGAAAGTAAGGTAGGTAGACTCGGGGCAGGAGCCTCCGGGATGGCAATGCGACCTGGGCTGCCCAGGGAACGGTTGGCCGGTGACGGAGGTGCAGGGGCGGCCACATGGCGTTAGCAGGAAGGAAAACGGCAGGTGCAGTCTTGAGGCGGGCACAAGATGCCTGCCTCCAGGATGAGCTAGGATAGGGTCGCCGGTCTGCGGGTTGTGGATGCAGAGCGCGTGGCCCATGGACATAGGAAGGAAGGTCTCACCTGGAGAGGGGAGCAGTGGAGATGTGATCAGGGGCCACACAGGGCACGTTTGACAGGGGCACTGGCTTTGGACAACGGCCTGGACACGGATGTGAGAGAAGAAGGAAAGAGGCAGCTGCCAAGACTGGAGCCGTGGCCTTGGCAAAGGCGAGAGTGGAGCTGCTGTCTGTTAGGGATGACCAAGGCCCTGGATGCAGCCAGGGAGCAATGCTGCTGTTCAGGCTGAGCAGACAGCGGCCGTGTACACCTGAGTTCAGGACAGGCCAGGCTGGGTGCCGAGCAGGTAACATGGGTTACCTGGGTGAGAAGCGCTGGGGCAGCAGGCAGGCGGGAGGCAGAGTGCACGGCCGGAGGAAACAGCAAGAAGGTGTGCCGAACCAGGATGCTAGAACTTCTAGGAAGTGATTTAATTTTAATTTTTTTTTTTTTTTTTTTTAAGACAGAATCTCACTCTGTTCCCCAGGCTGGAATGCAGTGGCCTGATCTCGGCTCACTTCAACCTCCTCCTCCCAAGTTCAAGTGATTCTCCTGTCTCAGCCTTCCCAAGCAACTGGGATTGCAGACGCTCACCACCCGGCCCAGCTAATTTTTCTATTTCTAGTAGAGATGGGGTTTCCCACGTTGACCAGGCTGGTCTCAAACTCCTGACCTCGGCCAGGCGCGGTGGCTCACGCCTGTAATCCCAGCACTTTGGGAGGCCGAGGCAGGTGGATCACGAGGTCAGGAGATCGAGACCATCCTGGCTAACACAGTGAAACCCCGTCTCTACTAAAAATACAAAAAAATTAGCCGAGCATGGTGGCAGGCCCCTGTAGTCCCAGCTACTCGGGAGGCTGAGGCAGGAGAATGGTGTGAACCCAGGAGGCGGAGGTTGCAGTGAACTGAGATCCGGCCACTGCACTCCAGCCTGGGCGACAAAGTTAGAGTCCATCTCAAACAACAACAACAACAAAAATCTCCTGATTTTAGGTGATCCGCCCACCTCAGCCTTCCAAAGTGCTGGGATTACAGGTGTGAGCCACTGCGCCCAGCCATCCTTCAGTGACATCTTTAACCCAGTGAGAAGGCTCCACCCCTCTCGTGGGCTTTAGTTCTCCCCACTGCATGGTGCAGCCGCTGGAGCTGCCACCTGAGCCTGCAGGTCACCCCACATGGTAATGTCACAGGCATCCTGCAAATGAGTGTGTAGTGACAGGCGGATATGACCCTCCAACCTTGACCCCACCAACCCCACCCGCCCCACCCCACGCCCAGGCCTGGTGTGCAAGAAGCAGGGCAGCCTCCTGGGGCCTCAGAGCCCCAAGTTTGGGTCTCTGCTGTCGTCTTCCAGCTGTGTAACCCCTAGACAAGGCACTTGCTTTTCCAAAGTCTCTGTTTCCCAATCTGTAAAATGCAGGAAAACGAGTCCCAACCTCCCAGGCTTCCCCTGTGTAACATGCTCAGGATGGTGCTCCCCACTCACTCGGTTTCCGTCCGTTTCTGCTTGTGCTGTCACTGGCATGGTCAGCCACTGACGGTTCAGGGGACTGTGCCGTTGTCGTCTTCTGTTGCAGTCAGTGACTCCCCATGGGCTGCGCACAATGCCTTCCCACATGCAGCTGCGTCTCTGCTCTTTGCTGCAGACGAACCTGGGCATCTTATGTTCTGCTCAGCATCACATGGGCGTTTCTGTGGTATTTTATTTGGTATTTTCTTGGAGACAGCATGCTCTGTCCTACGTTAGTAACTTTTTGTCTGCCCCACACCGTCCTGCTTCCTCCTCATCAAGCATTCTTGATGGAAGGCCTGGCACTGGCAGAGCACTAGAAACTGGGCCCCCATCCATTAGAAGTTTAAACGCCAATTAGGGAGATGAGAAAAACATATTCATGGAAAAATCACAACATACTCTCTCCCACTCACACACTCAGCTGCACACACACACGCACAGACACACATGCACATTGACACATGCACTCACACACACACTCACACATGCACTCACACACGCTCACTCACACATGCACTCACACACACGCACACTCACACATGCACTCACGCACACTCACACATGCACTCACACACGCACACTCACACATGCACTCACACACGCACATTCACACATGCACTCATGCACATTCACACACACCATGTTTCATTTCAAAGGAAGCGTCTAGGCAGTGGCTGCTTGGGTAACTGTAGAATTCCGAGCAGTTGCTTGCAGTGTGGGGACTATTCTGGGGCTTTGGAGCAGGGAGGGTGTCTAGTGAAAGCACCATTCTAGAAGTCATCTGAGAAGAGGCGTCCATGCATTCGGCATGAGGTTGAGCTCCGAGGCCTCATCACTGAGCTGCCATGGCCTATCCTACCCCATCTCTAACACCCCTCTGAGCCGGGGTGGGCATCTCTCAGAGATGGGATCTGATGCTCAGGGTCACGCAGCGAGACCAAAGCCAACTTGGAAGCCAGTTCCAGTGACTCAGTGACACCCAGTCTACATAGCTGGCTGGGGGAGGAGACAAGAGCCAGGGAAGCTGTGAAGAGCACCTCGGGGCCTGTATGGGCTCCAGGGGCCTGACAGACATAAGCAGTGAAGGGACTGGAGCCCATGCAGGAGGGCCTGAAGCAGCCTGGGCCGTGCCCACTCTGCCACCTCAGAGGTGGGATCCTGGCCTCAGTTTCCTTGTCAGTAAGATGGGAGCAACAGTGCCCGCTGTGCAGGGCAGCTATGGGAATGGATGCTTAGCAAAATGTTGCCACCCATAGTATGGGGCCTGACAGTCTGTCCCAAACTGGCAGCTAATGTTAGTACCAGCAGCAGGGGGTGGCAGAGAAAATAGAAATTTGAGGAAAAAAGGAAGAAAAAAATAACTTGGCTGTTGTGTTGTGAACTTGGTTGTTTAAAAAATTAATTTTGGCCAGGCGTGGTGGCTCATGCCTGTAATCCTAGCACTTTGGGAGGCCGAGGTGGGTGGATCACTTGAGGTCAGGAGTTCGAAACCAGCCAGGCCAACATGGTAAGTGAAACCCCATCTCTACTCAAAATACAAAAATTAGCTGGGTGTGGTGGTACGTGCCTGTTGTCCTAACTACTCGGGAAGCTGAGGCAGGAGAATCAATTGAACCCAGGAGGTGGAGGTTGCAGTAAGCCAAGATCGCACCACTGTACTCCAGCCTGGGAGACAGAGTGAAACTCGGTCTCAAAAAAAAAAAAAAAATCAATTAATTTAATAGACCGGGCGCGATGGCTTACACCTATAATCTCAACACTTTCGGAGGCCGAGGTGGGCAGATCACCTGAGGTTGGGTGTTCAAGACCAGCCTAGACAACATGGTGAAACCCCACGTCTACTAAAAATACAAAAATTAGCTAGGCCTGGTGCTGGGCACTTGTGGTCCCAGCTACTCGGGAGGCTGAGGCACGAGAATCACTTGAACCCAGGAGGCAGAGGTTGCGGTGAGCCGAGATTGCGCCACTGTACTCCACCCTGGTGAGATTGCGCCACTGCACTCCAGCCTGGGCAACAGAGGGAGACTCTGTCTCAAAAATAATAATAAATTACACACCTATTAGGATGGCTACCACTTAAAAAAAAAAAAAGTAACAAGTGTTGTGAAGGATGTAGAGAAATGGTAACCCTGTGCACTGTTAGTAGGGGTGTAAAATGGTGTAACCACTATGGAAAACAGGATGGAGGCTCCTCAAAAAATTAAACAGACCTCCCCTATGATCCAGCATTCCTGCTTCTGGGTATACATACAGAAGAATTGAAAGCAGAGTCTCAAAGAGATATTTGTACCCCATGTTCAAAGCACTGCCGTTTGTCGTAGGCAAGAGGGGAGAGCAACCCAGATGTCCACTGACAGCTGAATGGAAACAAAATGTGTCCGTGCATACAGTGGAATATTATTTAGCCTTAAAAAAGAAGGAAGTCCTGTCACCTGCTGTAACATGGATGAACCTGGAGGACATTAGGCTAAGTTAAATAAACCATCACAAAAAGATAAATACTACTCATGCCTGTAATCCCAGCACTTTGGGAGGCTGAGGGGCGGATCATGAGGTCAGGAGATCAAGACCATCCTGGCTAACATAGTGAAACCCCGTCTGTACTAAAAATACAAAAAATTAGCTAGGCATGGTGGCACGTGCCTGTAGTCCCAGCTACTCAGGAGGCTGAGGCAGGAGACTTGCTTGAACGCGGGAGGTGGATGTTGCAGTGAGCCAAAATCACGTCGCTGCACTCCAGCCTGGGCGACCGAGCAAGACTCCGTCTCAAAAAAAAGATAAATATGATTCCACTTCTGTGAGCTGTCTACAGCAGTCAAATTCCTGGAACTAGAAAGTAGAATGGTGGTTGCCATTAGCTGCAGGGAGGGGCAGTGGGAATTTGTTTGAAGAGTACAGAGTTTCACATTTGCAAGATGAACAAGCTCTGGAGATCTGTTTCACAACAATGTAAATATACTTAACACTGCTGAACTATAAATAAGATTGATTACAATGGTAAATATTATGTTATGCTTTTTACCAAAATTTTAAAAAAAATCATTTTGACCATGAATAGATGATATAGATGAACCTCAAATACACCAAGATGAGCTATGCTCAAGACAAAAGTCACCATGTACGGGAATACCTGGGAGACACTGTGGGTTCCGTTCCAGACCACTGCAATAAAACAAGTTTCACAATACCCATGAAGTTTTTGGTGTCCCAGCACATAGAAAAGTTATGTTTCTGTAATGGTGTACCATAGTCTATTAAATGTGTCTAAAAAACAATGTATATACCTTAATTTGAAAATACTTTATTGCTAAAAAATAATGCTAGCAACCCTGTGAACATTCAGCAAACCATAATTTTGCTGATGGAGGGTCTGGGCCTTGATGTTGATGTCTGCTGACTCATCAGGGTGGTGGTGATTAAAGGTTGGGGTGGCTGTGGCCATTTCTTAAATTAAGACAGCCATGAAATTTGCTGCATCAATTAACTCTTCCTTTCACAAAAGATTTCTTTGTAGCATGCAATGCAATTTGATAGCATTTTACCCACTGTAGAATTTCTTTCAAAATTGGAGTCAGTCCCCTCATACCCAGCCTCTGCTCTGACAACTGGGTTTGTGGAATATTCTAAATCCTTTGTTGTCGTCTCAACAGTGTTCACAGCATCTTCACCAGGAGTAGCTTCCATCTCAAAAAGCTTTCTTTGCTCATCCATACCAAGCACCTCCTCATCTGTTCAAGTTTTGTCTTGAGATTGCAGCAGTTCAGTCACATCGCCAAACTCCACTTCTAGTTCTCTTGCTATTTCCACCACATCTACAGTGGCTTCCTTCATTAAAGTTTTGAATCTCTCAAAGTCATATGTGAGAGTCGGAATCACCTTCTTCCAAACTCCTGTTAATGTTGGTATTTTCACTTCCTCCCATGAATCACAAATGTTCTATTGGCATCTAGAATGGGGAATCCTTTCCAGAAGGTTTCAATGGACTCCCTAGACCCATCAGAGGAATCACTATCTATGGCAGCACTAGCCCTACAAAGTGTATATCTTAAGTAAAATAAGACTTGAAAGTCAAATTGCTCCTTGATCCATGGGCTGCAGAACAGATGCTGTATTTGCAGACAGGAGAACAACATTCATCTCCTTGCATATCTCCATCAGAGCTCTCTGGTGACCAAGTGCATTGTCAATGAGCAGTAATATTTTGAGATATTAATTTTTTTTCTGAGCAGTAGGTCTCAACAGTGGGCTTAAAATATTCAGTAAACCATGCTGTAAACAGATGTGCTTTGTTGTTCCATTTCTAGAACACAGGCAGAGTAGATTTAGCATCATTCCTAAGAGCAATAGGATTTTTGGAATAGTAAGTGAACATTGGCTTCAACTAAAGTTACCAGCTGCATTAGCCTCTGAGAAGAGAGTCAGCCTGTCCCTTGAAGGCAGGCATTGCCTTCTCTCTGGCTATGGAAGTCCTAGCTGGCATCTTCTTCCAATAGAAGACTGTTTCTTCTACATTGAAAATTTATTGTTACTGTAACCACCTTCATCAATGATCTTAGCTGGATCTTCTGGAGAACTCGCTGCAGCTTCTCCATCAGCACTTGCTGCTTCACCTTGCACTTTTATGCTATAAAGATGGCTTCTTTCCTTAAACCTCCTGAAGCAACCTCTGCTAGCTTCCAGCTTTTCTTTAGCTTCCTGACTTCTCTCAGCCTTCACAGAATTGAAGAGAACTAGGGCCTTGCTCTGGATTAGGCTTTGACTTAAGGGAATGTTGTGGCTGGTTAGATCTTCTATCCAGACCATTTAGACTGTCTGCATGTCAGCACTAGGGCTGTTTTGCTTTCTTATTATTCATGTGTTCATTGGAGTAGCACTTTTAAATTTCCTTCAAGAAGCTTTCCCTTTGCATTCACAACTTGGCTAACTGGCCCAAGAGGCCTAGCTTTTGGCCTATCTCTGATTTTGATATGCCTTCCTCACTAAGCTTAATCATTTCTAGTTTTTGATTTAAACTGAGAGACATGCAACTCTTCCTTTCAGTTGAACACTTAGAGGCCACTGTAGGGTAATTTATTGGCTTAATTTCAATATAGCAATATCTCAGGAAATAGGCAGGAGGAGAGGGAGAGAGACAGGGGAGTGAGCGGTCAGTGGAGCAGGGAGAACACACATAGCAGTTATCAGTGAAGCTTACCGTCTCATATGGGAACAGTTCATGGCACCCCAAAACAATTATAATAGTAACATAAAAGATCACTGATCACAGATCACCATAACAGACATGATAATAATGAAAAGGTCAGGAATACTATGAGAATTACCAGAATGTGACACAGACATGACGTGAGCACATACCGCTGGAAAATCGCGTCAGTGGACTTGCTCGATGCAGGGGTGCCACAAACCTCAAATTCGTAAAAAAACGTCGTATCTGAAGGCCAGGTGCAGTGGCTCATGCCTGTAATCCCAACACTTTGGGAGGCCAAAGTGGGCAGATCACAAGGTCAGGGGTTCGAGACCAGCCTGGCCAACATGGTGAAACCCCATCTCTACTAAAAATACAAAAATTAGTCGGGTGTGGTGGCCCACAGCTGTAGTCTCAATTACTCGGGAGGCTGAGGCAGGAGAATCGCTTGAACCTGGGAGGCAGAGGTTGCAGTGAGCTGAGATCACACCACTGCACTCCAGCCTGGGCAACAGAGTAAGACTCCGTCTCAGAAAAAAAAAAAAAAAAGAAAAAGAAAAAACATCGTATCTGTGGAGTGTGATAAAGTGAATAAAATGAAGCACAATAAAACAAAGTCACCTGTATCATGTACATATATCGTTAATCTTTTCTCTTTTTGCATATATCGTTAATCTTTTCTCTTTTTATTTTTCCCAGTAATGCCATCGGTCCCCTGGTAGCTTTGTGGCTGATTTACAAACAAGGCGGGGTAATGCAAGAAGCAGCTACACCCGTCTGGCTGCTGTTTTATGGAGGAGTTGGAATCTGCACAGGCCTCTGGGTCTGGGGGAGAAGAGTGATCCAGACCATGGGGAAAGACCTCACTCCCATCACGCCATCCAGGTAAGCCTGGGCTGGTCACGGGAAGGGCAGGTCTTGTCATCCGAGGCCTGGCTAGAGCTGCCTGGCTGTGTCTGAACAGCCTGCTCAGCACCGGCAGTCGGCAGCGAGTCACAGGGAGGAGGGGACAGTGGGCAAGAATGGCCCTACTTACCATGCCACCTATCCTTGCCTTCCCTCACTGTGTCCTGGCCCCCAGCCACAGGGTCCCTGAGATGAGGAGCGGGAAGGGCAGACAAGCAGGGGTAGCAGAGCAGAGCAGGCAGGGAGGAGAGAAGCAGCTCACCCTTAGCCAGCACGGGGGCCAGAGGCAGGTGGGCAGGGAGGGCACAGACTTAAGCAAGCCCCCAGGCTGGCCTTTCCTGAAAGTTCTCTGGCCACCCCAGCTCTCAGCAACCTCCCTGCTGGGGTTACTTTCCTCTTGCTCTGCCAGACAGCGAGGCGCCCCCTGTCATCATGGGTGAGCTCTGGAGGCTTTAAATGTGGTCTCTCAACTGCATAGCCTTTAGCTGCATCAGGGGTTAAAGGAACTTCCAGAACTTTCAGAACATGACCAAAAATTGGAGCCACCTGTGGTAGGAAATCTCTCTCTTTTTAAAACATACGGGAGGTTTCCTTTTCCTACAGGCTCTGGGAGTTTCAGGAAGTGATCCAAAGGCACCCAGGGGGGGAGGACCGGAACCCAGGTTTCATCACGCAGCTCTGCCCTGCATCTGCAGAGAAACCTAAAATAGCTCCAGTGAGCCTCCTATATAAATTTCCAATTTTAAGTTCTCATTTGAAAATAATTTCAATAAAAGATATTTTAGAAGATTGATTTGAAGAAAAATTCGTAATCTGAGAAAAATACATTTTTGCAATAAGTGCACATTTTTTAAATGAGAGCATAGTTTTTCCTTTGCGTTTTAGAAATGACTGATTTACTATCTTACTGCACAGCAGGAATGTCTGGCCCAGTGTGTGGTCTTTGAAACGTATCAGAAAGCCAGGCTTCTGGGGGCCGCGCACAGGAAAACGCAGCCTTGGTGGGAATCGCTGTCATTGAGCAGCGACCTCTTGTTCTGTTAAAGTTGATCTTGCCCAGTCAGCAGTCGGCAGTCACCCCAGAGAATGTTCTGGCAAGCCTTTGTCACCCGCGGGGTGTCAGGGAGGCGATACAGAGGACGCCCGTGACGTGTCTCATGCTCCCCCCGCAGCGGCTTCACGATCGAGCTGGCCTCAGCCTTCACGGTGGTGATCGCCTCCAACATTGGGCTTCCAGTCAGCACTACGCACTGCAAGGTAGGCCCCTGCTAGCCGGGAGCCCTTCTCCAGGCCACTGGGATGGGTCAGGGCCACCGGACCACATGCGAGGGAAGCTGTAGGGCTCTGTAGATGGTTGTGCAAAACGCATCTCCAGGTTCTCTGGGTCTCTGAGACCTTGTTTTCCTCCATCTGCCCCCTCCACCATCCTCCTCTCGGTAGGACAACACCATCCCTTGTTCAGACCTGGCTTTTCCAAGGCAGAATGAATGCTAGGGCTGGTCTGCCTGGGACTGTCCTGCTGCCCTCCCACTGCTTCCACGGTGAAGTTTGATTGGCATCCTGTGTGCGCTGAGCATACCTATGGGCTCACTTGGGAGCCTGCCACTTGGTCCAGCCATTGAGGGGACTGGGGGTTGACAGTGGAAATAGCAATTAACAAAAATAATCTCTGTGGAATTGTAGGGCACGGTTGTTTCTGGTTTTGTTCCTTATATGATGTTCAAAGTGACTATATTGCCATAAATTCCCCATGAGGGGTAATGACTGATACCGACCACTGAGGAGTGCTCTGAAACCTACAGCTGGACGAGAGAGGGCTGCTGGTCGTGGTGTGGAAAGTTGGAGCTGCAGGGAGGAGCCCTGAAGACCAGTGAAGAGGAAATGGGCTCTGCGAGTTTCAGGGAGTGATCCATAGGTGGCCAGGGTGGGGAGGACCAGAACCTGGGTTGGGAGGACCAGAGCCCGGGTCTCATCACCCCACTCTGCCCAGTATCTGCAGATACTTCTAAAATAGCTCCGGTGAGCCTCTGTATACAGACACACTCACCAGTCTCAACAAAGCGAAAGTCACTTCCGGATTTTTCCTAGGTTCATTCATTTGTATCATTCAAGAAAAACTAATTGGCGTTTGCTGCATGGGGGCAGAGTCCTCAGCACTAGAAGGAATATATGAGCCCTCATAACAGACACAGCCACCCATGTTTATATTTACTCACAATTTTAAGATTCCAGCCAATATGTTTAAAAGAAAACTCCAAGCAAAGGCAAGTGGCTTCATGCTTCAAACACCCAGGTCAGGTGGCCCTCACAAGAGTATCTGGAGTGGCCCAGCAGCGTGTTTCCAAGCTGGGGCTCTGCGCATGCGGAATCAGCCTCAGTGGAAAGAGTTTGTTTTGTGTTTTCCTTTTTTGCTACCATATACAGAAATATTTCAATTTCCACAAAGTTTCTGTATAGAAATCCCCCTACTCACTGATTATCAGGAGAGTGCTGGTACTGTGCTCCACACCACACACGTGGTGCGCCGCCTCCTCTCCACAGCAAGCCTGTGGGGGCGGAACTGTCACTCCCAGTCCACAGGTGAGGAGACTGGGTTCCCTCAGAGCTGGGCCGCTTGCTGTGTGCACACAGCCACATGTGGTAGATCCAGGATTCAGATCTTCGCCTCAGGCCACACACCTTCTCGTTCAGGTCCCCATCAGCACCATTGTGGTGCCCAACCATGGCCAAGGTGCCTGGGGCAAGCACTCCACTGGCGCCATGAACATGAACTCCCTCAGTCTCCCCAAGAACCTTCCCCAGCTTCACAGATGAGGAAACTGAGGCAGAGGAAAGTTAAGTAACGTGCCCGAGATTACACAGCCAGGGAGCAGCCCAGCTGAGGCGCCCACGTGGACAGCATAGCCAGCGTCGTCCTCCCCCGCTCCGCCTGGCAAGCATGGGGGAGGAAGGCAGGAAGAGGTGCGGGTGCGCCCGCCGCCCATTCATTGTGATTTCCTAGTGTGGGTTATTTAAAACTTACCAGAGAAGTACATATTCACTGAAATATTTCAAACAATACAACACTATAAGGAATGAAAAGTAACATCATCCCCGGACTCCACCTTACTTCCATTCACTGTGGTGTGTGGAGCGTGGAAGAGACGCATGTAGCTAAATATATTCTTTTTCCAAGGACACGGGCTTGTGACTTTTCTATAGGCCTCAGTTGTCTTTTGGAATGCTTTTAAACACATGTAATGCCATCTTTTTAATGATTAACCTACACTTAAGCAAGACTGCTGAAGGCTAACTCTTCCACACCAGTTGAAATAGCTTTTTTTTTTTTTTTGAGATGGAGTCTCACTCTGTCACCCAGGCTGGAGTGCAGTGGTATGATCTTGGCTGACTGCAAGCTCTGCCTCCTGGGTTCACGCCATTCTCCTGCCTCAGCCTCCTGAGTAGCTGGGACTCTAGGCGCCTGCCACCACGCCTGGCTAATTTTTTATATTTTTAGTAGAGATGAGTTTTCACCATATTAGCCAGGATGGTCTCGATCTCCTGACCTCGTGATCCACCCGCCTTGGCCTCCCAAAGTGCTGGGATTATAGACATGAGCCACCATGCCCGGCCAGTTTTGTTTCCTTTGAGCTGGTGATGAGTAGTATTAGGATAGCTTGTTGGCACTTAAAGCAGGTCTCCCTGAATGGGACTGCAGTGGGGTGCCATCTGTAAAATAGACAAGACAGGTCACAACTTGGGTTTGAGTCAGTTTGTCCGATATCATTGATCATGGACTTCTGGACAAGGCCCAGAGCTATTCCCTGTGAGCACTAAGGACACAGCCTCAGCTCTCAGGAACTTGCAGTGTAGTTGGAGAGCAGATGGCTCTCATCAGAGTCCAAATAATAGAAGTGCTGAGAAGAGTTCACAGTTGTCGTTACTCCACAACACTTATTCTCTCATATCACATATTTCCCCTGCACACAACAGTCCCCAAATGGCAAATGTGGGATGAACTATGAGAGCCGTGGGATGGCGTGAAGAATGGGGCCCTCTGTGAGTGAGGCTGTGAATCTGGAAACATTCAAAGGGTATTGATGTCCACATAGAGTCATAGTTGAATTGCATCAGTTTTCAGGATAATTATCCTGTGTTTGATTTTTAAGTTTCTTGCTTAGAGCCATCTAATAGAAGGTAGGGAAAAGTTGGGGACTTGGCAGGAAATAAGATGGAAACTATTGTTTAAAATGAGTTTTTGAATGTATCTAGGTACATGTTATTGATTTATGCTTCCTTCTAAGTATACATGGCTAAGTGCATAGATTTGTTTTATTTTGTTTTGTTTTGTTTGAGACAGAGTCTCGCTTTGACACCCAGGCTGGAGTATAGAGGCTTGATCTTGGCTCACTGCAACCTCTGCCTCCTGGGTTCAAGCAGTTCTCCTGCCTCAGCCTCCTGAGTAGCTGAGATTACAGGCATGCACCACCACACTTGGCTAATTTTTGTATTTTTAGTAGAAATGGGATTTCTCCATGTTAGCCAGGCTGGTCTTGAACTCCTGACCTCAAGTGGTCTGCCTGCCTCGGCCTTCCAAAGTGCTGGAATTACAGGCATGAGCCACTGCGCCTGGCCTAAGTGCATAGTTTAAATTTTGTTGTAGCCTATTTCAAAACATTTATGAAACCATACTATATTATGTGATATATGTGCTGAATGTATAACTTGGGAAAAAATAATTAGAAAAGTCCTGTTATCACATTTTATTCCAGAAGGCATATATAAGACAGTCTGTTTGATGAGTTTCACCCTGTATGTGTTCCGGTTTCATACATTTTGTATTTCATATCAGAGGACTCAGTTTATCAGATACTTTCCTGGAATAATTCCTTTGAGTAGGGTCAAAAGCCTTAATTGGCCAGGCACAGTGGCCCATGCCTGTAATCCCAGCTACTTGGGAGGCTGAGGCCGGAGAATCGCTTGAACCTGGGAGGCGGAGGTTGTGGTGAGTGGAGATCGCACCATTGCACTCCAGCCTGGGCAACAAGAGCAAAACTACCCCCTGCCCGCCCCCCCCCCAAAAAAAAAACAGAAGCCTTAATTGAAGACATAGAAACTGGTCTTGAAAATAAAAGAATCCTCAGACGTTATGTTTCAGCAACTCGTTCATCGTTCTTCCATTCTGTGATCCTTAATCACCTTTGGTCTTTAGCCCTAGCAGATAACACACAGTGCCGCTACTGAGCACAGTCGCTCTTGTGTGTGCTCTTTAATAGGAATTTGGAAGTCATGTTCTACAGAATGTTTTAATTCCATACTGGGTGGATTGAGATTATTCCTGTTTGTGGATCACCCACATTGTCAATCTTCACTGATGACATAGATGATGATTCAACCACCATTTCAATTTGGAACAGCATATAGGGAACACTACTTATTTCAGATGTAGGATTATAATTTCTAATTTAATTTATAATTCTTGCTCTCTGGTCCCCATTCTTCTCAACAATTTTTTTGCTATAACTACCTGATGATGGCCTTAAACTGGAAACACACTCGATTTATTAAAAGGGAAGTTAGAACACAGCAAAAAATACCATTTTACATCCACAGAAGACATGATCAGTAACAAAGACATAGTACTCTGGATCTTTTATGAATCAAATAACATATAACTAAATACATAAAATTGTTAAGAACTCAGAAATTACTGTCTTAGCCTATGATAAATGAAGTATAGAAAAAGTATGTGGGAATATAAAGAATTTGAACATTTATTTAGAGCAGCATAATTAATAACTACGTACAAGCTTTTACCCTGCTGATCATATGCCTTCCTGTCAAGCATCATGAAACATTTATAAAAATCCTAAAATCAGAAAACCATGATAAAAATCTCTATAAAATTTTAAAAACAGGCCTGGCATCGTGGCTCACACCTATAATCCCAGCACTTTGGGAGGCTGAGGTAGGAGGATCACTTGAGCCCAGAAGTTTGAAACCAGTCTGGGCAACATAATGAGGCCCTGTCTCTATTTTATAAAAATTAAAATTTAAATTAAAAAACAATTTTTAAACATACATTGTGCTAACCATGATCTCTAATTACAATAAAATTAAACTAGAAATGAATTATATATTGAAATAAGAATGTATCCCAACGGAGACTTTTTAATGGGTTTTTAAGGTAGCAATTGAATTAAGGAGTTTAGAAAAATACAATGATAGCTTTCTCAGAAAATAATAAAAGCTATAATAATGTGTGTGTCTGTGGGTGGATACAAATAGCAAAACCTGTGGCAACCAAGTTATGCTAAGATGAAAATTCATATCTTTAAATGGTTTAATTGATCAAAGGGAAAATAAAATAACCAAGTATTAAAATTAGGATTTTGTAAAAAGTCCAGGACAATAAAAATTGAGGAAACAGGTTGTAAGAAATATAGAAGCAAAATTAAGTAAAAACAAAATAAGGGGAGAGGAAAGTGGCTACTAATAAAATATCACATCAAGGAAAAGAGGGAGGGAATTAAGTGGGGGAAGGAGGAAGACATTGTGATGACAGATAGAGAAGACCATTGTTTCCATTATTAAATAAACCACACAGCTATATGCTAAGAATTTGAAAACCCCTGTGAATTATTTTCTGCAACAATATACATGACAAAGAAATATTGGCCTAAGAAGTAGAAAAAAGTGGAAAATCTGACCCAGAACAATAGGATGAAATTAAGGGAGTTCTCCAAAAATAACTGTTCTCACCTAAAAAAGCAAAAAGTTGCTAGGGGTGGGGTGGGTGAGGATACTGCTGACTAGATGAATTAATTAGAATCTTTTCCACTTAAACAAAAAAAGCAGCTCTCACACGATCTAAACTTTGCCACCATGTAGGAGGAAAAACAAAACTGGAAAACCTCTCCCATTTGTGCTCTGGCGCACACCGAATAACCCTAATACCAAACCCAATTTAAACTATCACGAACAATGATATCTCTGTTTACTGATGAATATTGATTGTAAAAACTTTAAGCAAGATGCTGATAAATGACATCAACAATATTTGGCTGGGCGTGGTGCTCACGCCTGTAATTCCAGCACTTTTGGAGGTTGAGGTGGGCAGATCACATTAGGTCAGGAGTTCAAGACCAGCCTGGCCAACATGGCAAAACCCTCTCTCTACTAAAAATACAAAAATTAGCCAGGTGTGGTGGCGGGCGCCTATAATCCCAGCTACTAGGGAGGCTGAGGCAGGAGAATTGCTTGAACCCAGGAGATAGAGGTTGCAGTGAGCTGAGATCATGCCACTGCACTTCAGCCTGGGCGACAGAGCAAGACTCCGTCTCAAAACAAAACAATACTATACAAGAACCTTTCAGCAGGACCAAATTGATCAAGATTACCAGAAGGTGGGCTCCCTTCGTGACAGGGCAGGGCTGCATCACCCACCACCAGCGCCTGTGCAGGGCTAGGCCCTTGCAGGGGCTCAAGATGGGTATATGGGCAGCTTCAGTGTAGTATGCCTTAGCAATCCACTTAAAAAGAAAAAAAAAAAAAAAAAAAGATGTCTGTTGAGATATAAGCCAAAAAGACATTTGATGATACTCAATTTTTCTTTATTTTTTTTCTTTCTTTTTTTTTTTTTTTTTGAGACAGCATTTCACTCTTGTTGCCCAGGCTGGAGTGCAATGGCATGATCTTGGCTCACCACAACCTCTGCCTCCCGGGTTCAAGCGATTCTCCTCCCTCAGCCTCCCAAGTAGCTGGGATTACAGGTGTGCAGCACCACACCCGGCTAATTTTGTATTTTTAGTAGAGACAGGGTTTCTCCATGTTGGTCAGGCTGGTCTTGAACTCCCGACCTCAGGTGGTCTGCCCATCTCGGCCTCCCAAAGTGCTGGGATTACAGGCGTGAGCCACCGTGGCCGGCCAATATTCAGTATTTCTAAAACACTACTCGAGTTCATAAGAGTGACCAAGTCCAAGATAAAAATAGAAAAATCCAGCACTTACTCATCAACAATAGCCAATTAGAAAATGTAACGGAAGGGAAAAAAACTGCCATCATAATTGCAGCAAAAATAAAAGGTATCTCAGAATTATCCTAATAAGCACTGTGAGTGGCACCAGGTACAGTGGTGTGTTCCTGTAGTCCCAGCTACTCAGGAGGCTGAGGGCACGAGGACAGTCCGAACCCAGGAGTTCAAGACCAGTCTAGGCAACATAGTAAGACCCCATCTCTAAATAACTAAATAAATAATTTTTTAAAGAAGAAATGTGAGTGATATATATGGAAGAGGCATAAAACTGCTCAGAGGTATAAAAAGATAATCTGAATATGAGACGTAACATGCTATTGGATGGGAAAACCAGATGTTGTAATGAAGTCACTTCTCCCTAAATACATCCTGAACAGGATTTACTTGGAACTTTACAAAATGAGACTAAAGAATACATTTTGGTGAAATAAATTATCAGCAATATAATGATCTAACAAGAAAACTGATCTAACAAGAAATGATCTAACAAGAAAACTGAAAGGAGGAACTAGCCTTACCTGACATGTAATGTCATATAAGGAAACAAAAGTCAAGAGTAGGTCCTGGGAGGAGGGGTTGGGAACTGGGCATTAGTGTTTTATGGGGCAGTTTCCATGTGGGATGATGGAAAAGGTTCTGGAGACACATTGTGGAGATGGTCTGCAAAACAATGTGATGGTACTTAATGCCTCTAAATGGTATGCTGAAAAATTACTAAAACTGTAAGTTTTATGTTATGTATATTTTACCACAACAATTTTTAAAAGTAGATACCTGGATAAGAACAGAGTAGATAGCAATGGATGGAACCTGTTCCATATGAGCATATATTTTGAAAAAGGGAAAATTTAACCAGTAAGTGTTTGAAAGGTTGGATAGCTGACTGTCAGTCTAGAAAAACAAAATTAGACCACTCTCAAAATACATGAATGTAAATCTGATGGCTTAAATAATATTTTTTAAATATTCTTGAATTTAGAGTAAAATGGAACTTTATTTTAGAAAAATAAAATGGAATTAAATATTTATCAAATATTCAAGCCAAAGATAAATCACAGAAGAAAATTATAGCATATTTTACTGCATGAAGTTAGAAACTTGAAAGTGAAACAAAGCAAAATACTACCTAGAGAAAATATGTGTATTCAGTATCACAGAGTTAATATCATTATTCAGTGAAGACTACACATAAATAAGGAACACATTAGATTTTATGTAAATGGACAAAATACATGAAGAGACAATTTTTTTTTTTTTTTTTTTTTGAGACGAAGCCTCACTCTGTCGCCCAGGCTGGAGTGCAGTGGCACAATCTCGGCTCACTGCAACCTCCGCCTCCCCAGTTCAAGCGATTCTCCTGCCTCGGCCTTCTGAGTAGCTGGGACTACAGGTGTGTGCCACCATGCCCAGCTAATTTTTTGTATTTTTGGTAGAGACAGGGTTTCACCATGTTAGCCAGGATGGTCTCGATCTTCTGACCTCGTATCCGCCCGCCTTGGCCTCCCAAAGTGCTGGGATTACAGGTGTGAGCCGCTGCGCCTGGCCGACAATTTGTATATGTCAAAGCTAGAGAGAGTGAAATTCAGTAAATATATATTTAAAAGTTCAGCCTTAATTGTTATTAAAGATACGCAAATTAAAGCAGCAACAGTGCATCTTTTTGCCGGTTAATTAGCCAAAAAAAGAACAACTTACATGATATTTATCATGCGCTGATATTCACAGATTATGGATGACACTACATTTACAGCTGTTTATAAAACTATTTGTCATTAGGTATTAAGATCCTAAAACATGTTGGGAGAGGAAAGAGCTCTTCCTTGAAGTAGAACTCCATGTGAGAAATTGGAATGGAGTTTGGTAAATCACCATTTTATTTTATTTTATTTCTTTTTATTTTATTTTTTTGAGACTGAGTCTCATTCTGTTGCCCAGGCTGGAGTGCAGTATCGCGATCTTGGCTCACTGCAAGTAGCTGGGATTCCAGGTGTGCACCACCATACCCGGCTAATTTTTGTATTTTTAGTAGAGATGGGGTTTCACCATGTTGGTCAGGCTGGTCTCGAACTCCTGACCTCAAGTGATCCACCCACCTCGGCCTCCTGAAGTGCTGGAATTACAGGCATGAGCCACCACGCCCAGCCTGGTAAATCACCATTTTATAGCCATCATCATAAACATTGGATTGTGAAATCTTTAGCAGAAGGGGAAAGTGAGGTTTGATAAGATGCAGGATATTTTAATCATATTAAAATGTCTCTTCACAGATTGTGGCAAACGTCAAAAATTAGTGAATTTGGGTAAAGAGAAAACAGGAGTTCTTGCAGCTTTTCTCTAAGTTTCAAATTATTTCAAGATACATTTTAAATGTTCCCTGTTAACTACAGTCGATTTCAGGGAATTTTTTTTTTTTGAGACAGAGTCTTGCTCTGTCGCCCAGGCTGGAGTGCAGTGGCTTGATCTTGGCTCACTGCAAGCTCCGCCTCCCAGGTTCACGCCATTCTCTTGCCTCAGCCTCCTGAGTAGCTGGGACTACAGGCGCCCGCCACCACGCCTGGCTAATTTTTTGTATTTTTAGTAGAGACAGGTTTTCACCGTATTAGCCAGGATGGTCTCGATCTCCTGACCTCATGATTCGCCCACCTCAGCCTCCCAAAGTGCTGGGATTACAGGCGTGAGCCACTGCGCCCGGCCGGGAATATTATTTTTAAAGCCAAAATCCAGCCTGGGCACAGTGGCTCACACCTGTAATCCCAGCACTTTGGGAGGTCGAGGCAGGCTGATCACTTGAGGCCAGGAGTTTGAGACCAGCCTGACCAACATGACAAAACCCCATCTCCACTAAAAAATATGAAAATTAGCTGGATGTGGTGGCGCTTGCCTGTAATCCCAGCTACTCAGGAGGCTGAGACAGGAGAATCACTTGCACCTGGGAGACGGAGGTTGCAGTGAGCTGAGATTGCACCACTGCACTTCAGCACTTTAGGAGGCCGAGGAGGGAGGGTCACTTGAGGTGAGGAGTTTGAGATCAGCCTGGCCAACATGGTGAAACTCCATCTCTACTAAAAATATGAAAATTAGCCGAGGGTGGTGGCGCACACCTGTAATCCCAGCTGCTCAGGAGGCTAAGGCAGGAGAATTGCTTGAACCTGGAAGATGGAGGTTGCAGTAAGCTGAGATCACGCCACTGCACTCCAGCCTGGGAGACACAATGAGACTCTGTCTCAAAACAACTATATAAAAACTATATAAAGAGCTATATGCTGAAGAGAAGAATACCCAAACAATTCTACCTAAAATCTAAGCTATTTTACAAGCTTTAACAAATGTAGGGGACTGGGTAATGTTGTAGTAGAGCTTGTTTCTGAGATTAGCCCACGTACCTTGGTTGAGTATAGCCTTTGTGGCTCACCTGTTTTTACTTTGCAATGTCTGTACTCCCACAGGTGGGCTCGGTGGTGGCCGTGGGCTGGATCCGCTCCCGCAAGGCTGTGGACTGGCGCCTTTTTCGGAACATCTTCGTGGCCTGGTTCGTGACCGTCCCTGTGGCTGGGCTGTTCAGCGCTGCTGTCATGGCTCTTCTCATGTATGGGATCCTTCCATATGTGTGATTTGTCTTCTTCCAGCTGCAAACAGCTAAAGGGATGGTCTGGTGTGGGCGTGTGGGAAACACGTGCCCTTGTGCCACACATACACATCCTGGCCTTGCACGGCTCTCATGACCAGCTCTCCGCCTCCCTTCCAGGAGGCTCCATCCCACACCGTTCACCTGGGCTGCGGAGACTCACCTTCTCGAGCTAACTTAACTACTGTACATAATAATATGTATTAAACTGGTATCCTGGTGATATAATGTGGTGCAGTTACTTATATATTAAATATCTATTGTATCCATAGAATAGGCAGCGTTATTTCAAACATATTCAAGTTGGAAGTGGAAATCATTGCCTAGAAGTCAATATTCAGTAAATCTTGTACATAACTATTTCGATGGCAAATGTTAAGCCTTTTAAAAGGAAAGAGTAGATTGGAAAATGATTTTTTTCCAAATGATGTTTTTCCCTTCTAATATACTATAAGGTGATGAGCTTCAGGACAGGCGACACGACCCTGCAGAGGCTGCGTGCCGTGGGATGCCAGCGGGATGGGAGCTCACAAGTGCTTTCACTGAAGATTTGTTCATATATTGTGTATTGATTCTTGTGTAATATATCATCATTGCTTTTGTAAATACGTAAAGCTGTAATTTTTTAATGGTGTGCTTCCCTTATACTTTTTTGATCAGAGAATTTTGGAAAGTACCAAAGAAGCAGGGGAATCGTTGGCCAGTGTTACATTTTCACATTGTCTGTCTCCCACCCTCACTGATCATGCCTGCCCCGGACCAGCGTGTGGCGGTGACACCGTCACCCAGCATGCGCCACGCCGTGGCTCCCACCAGCAGTGCCACCGCCGCCACCACACCCCAGATCCCGCCCGCCCTGCAGTGGCCTTTCCTTGTCATCAGAGTAGAGAATGCACAGGTGTTGGTGAGGGCATGCGGCTGAGCACTACATGTCAAGTCCAGGGTCAGTTTTCATCCCAATTCTCCCGGCAGCCCGAAGAATGGATCCTTGTCTCAAATGTCAGCACAAAGGAGGCTTTTTCTGTGCTTTGACATTCTAGCAGTTCAGGGATGGGAGGGAGGGGAAATCCTGGACGCTGGATGGAGTATTTCTCTGAGGCCCACACGAAGCTGGACATCCCCAGGCTCTACTCTATCCCATTGAAGTCTCTTCTTTTTTGATAGCGGGAGGGAGGAAGTACGACTAATGTTGGAGCCTGAAACTATGGAAATGCTGCTAAAATTTTTATATTGACAAACATTTTCTTGGTACTTCATTGTGATTTTTCATTAATCAACCATATTAAATTTATAATAAAAAAATGCCCCTCGGAAGTTTGCCTCTGAAGCCTTTTCCTCAATATTGACAATTTTTCTTTCAGCGTTTCCACAAAAACCAAAGCTATAAAATTTGGTCCTTGTATTTTTTCACATACCCTTTGTTCATTTCCCTTATTTGACTACTGTACGGGTTTGTACAGAAAACACAGGTGAGCAGGAAAGGGAGGCAAGGCATCCCAACCCCGCACTCAGAAACCCACAGTCAGCAGCTCATGGAGCAGTCGGTTGCCACGTTCAGGGCTGAGGACCAAGCAGGGAAGTGCAGGTCTTATCCTTTGCTCAAGCAGCCAAAAACACCCTGGCTTGCAGCTTCTGGAGCCCCCAGAGGGAAACCCCTTAATCCTCTGCAGCGGTGGCGGCACAAGCTCCAACTCCCTTAGGAGCTGTGAAGGCGACAGATGAAGCAAAGTGGCAGGTATAAAAAATGCATCTTGTGACTGGGCGCGGTGGCTCACGCCTGTAATCCCAGCACTTTGTGAGGCTGAGGCGGCTGGATCATGAGGTCAGGAGATGGCGACCTTCCTGACCAACATGGTGAAACCCCCATTTCTACTAAAATACAAAAAAATTAGACCGGCATGGTAGCGTGCACCTGTAGTCCCAGCTACTTGGGAGGCTGAGGCAGGGGAATTTGCTTGAACCCCGGAGGCAGAGGTTGCAGTGAGCCGAGATTGTGCCACTGCACTCTAGCCTGGTGACAAAGACTCCATCTCAAAAAAAAAAAAAAAAAAAAAAAATGCATCTCCACTAAGAGCCCTGCCCTTTCTGGTGTTTAAAATGGCACCTTAAGCCCTTCATTTCCCCACTTCAAGAAAAGATCGATTTTCCTCCCAAATCTATGTAAGTAATAGCACAACACAATGCAGGTGAACCTTGTGCAGCCCAAACAGTGCAGGATTCAGGCAGAGGCATGTTAGCCACCCCTGTCCAGGGAGGAGGGCTGCCACCTGGGAGCCCCAGCCCGGCCCGGCAGACAGGACAGGCAGGACGGCAGGGGCAGCATCTTGGGATGAGAGGGGAACAGGCCACACTCACCACGTTGAGCATTCTTGTGACTGAGCACAGGCGCCTCAGTGGCAGTTCTGGGAGAAGCCTCGCCTACCCACACCCCTGCCCAGCCTCGCTGTGATCTGACGCACAGGGCCGCCTGGCCAGCCAATCCCCGACAAGGGAGAGAAGTCACTCCACCTGGGACCCCTCCTGCAAGGTGGCTCCTGTGGGTGGCTGGGGGTGCTGCAAGCCAAGGGCGGGAAAGCAGAGTGCCCAGGGAGCCAAGCAAGGTGGTGGGAGAGTTTGGTCAGCTGAGGCCAAGCATGGACCATCTCCAAGCCGGAGGGGACGCTGGCAGAGGCTCCCTGTCTTGGGCCACCAGCCCACAGTTCTACCCAGAGAATCTTTCCTGAGTTCACCAGCCTCTTCCTCTGATAATGCAGAGTCCTCAGACAGAGGGAACCCCGGCCTGCTGCTCACTGCGATTCTTTTCATGGGATCCCTTTACTCCACCTGAGAGAACCGTGGGGAGGCCTAGCGACTCCTCTCTTTCCTGCTGTCTGGGCTTCTCTGAGGGGGCAAAATCTGGATGCTGTCAGAGGAGCTTGAGTTCCGAAGACAATGGTCTTTTTTAACTTCATTACTGCTTTTCCAAAGGAAATGAACTTTTTTTTTTTTAGACAGTCTTTGTAACCCAAGCTGGAGTACAATGGCGCGATCTCAGCTCACTGCAACCTCTATCTCCCATGCTCAAGTGATTCTTGTGCCTCAGCCTCCCGAGTAGCTGGGACTACAGGCACCCGCCACCACACCCGGCTTTTTTTTTTTTTTTTTTCTGTTTGTTGAGATGGAGTCTCACTCTGTCGCCAAGGCTGGAGTGCAGTGGCATGATCTCAGCTCACTGCAACCTCTGCCACCAGGGTTCAAGCAATTCGCCTGCCTCAGCCTCCTGAGTAGCTGGGACTACAGGTGCCTGCCACCGCACCTGGCTATTTTTTTTTTTTTTTTTTTTGTATTTTTAGTAGAGGGTTTCACCATCTTGGTCAGGCTGGTCTTGAACTCCTGACCTCATGATCCACCCGCCTCAGCCTCCCAAAGATATTTGGGATTTACAGGTGTGAGTGACCACTCCCAGCCAGGAATGAACTTTAGAGCAAATATCTAGACACAACAGATTCATTTTCAACAAGATAATTTTTTTAAATAAGCCCTCTCCACCTCACCTTCTTTAAAGAAGCTGAATTCTTAATCAGTAGGGATCTCAAGCTGCAGAATAAACATTTAAAATCAGCATCGTTCAGGATGACATGTAAAGATCTCTGGCCTCTGGGTTTATTTGATGACAAAGTGAGGTGACAAAAAGGGCCTCCGTGTAGCTGGCACAGTGAGTTTTGAGGCATCCCAGGACGAGGCTGTTGCTGAACTGTGCTTGTCCAGGGCAGACCACACTTGCCAGTGCCTTGAAGGGTCCTGGAGTCTGGCAGAACCGGGCGCAGAGGTCAGCTCCTGCTTCACTAACCCTGGGCCACTTCCATTGCTATTAGAGCCAGTTTTCTTGTGTACAAAATGGGCCAAGGGACCCTTTCCCAGGAATGTGAGGAATCAGGGCATCGGCATGAAAAAGGGATCACCCCAGGGCCTGGCACCAAGCAGGGGCTCCCTGGGTAAGCATTTGTCCCTCTCGTGAGTGAATCCTTTATTTTTATGGGTGATTCCCCTCAGGAGGACGACTCTCAGGACAGCATTAATGGGATGATCAAGAAAAGGAATAGAAAAGAGACCACAGTTAAAACAAAACCACTAGAGACAAGAACGCTAGCGAATCGGTTTCCTGCATGATGGGGGACTGGGGAGACCTGTAGAATGTGGTTACATAAGTGGGCAGTGGAGCTCTGCTCTTGGATTAACTGTCACCCTCTTAAATATTTTTATGTTTTATTATATTGAAAAAACAATAGGCCAGCCGCAGTGGCTCACAACTGTAACCCCAGCACTTTGGGAGGCTGAGGCGGGTGGATCACTTGAGATCAGAAGTTCAAGACCAGCCTGGACAAAATGGTGAAACCCTCTACTAAAAATACAAAAAAAAAATTAGCCGGTGTGGTGGCACACACCTATAATCCCAGCTACTTGGGAGGCTGAGGCAGAACTGCTTGAACCCAGGAGGCAGAGGTTGCAGTGAGCCGAGATCATGCCATTGCACTCCAACCTGGGCAACTGGAGAGCGAAACTGTATCTCAAAAAAAAAAAAAAGCATGACTCATATTATGAAAAAAAAAAAAAAGTCACTTATATCCCATCATCCTGCCAGCACTCTTCTGAAACATTTTCATTTCCCTTATTTTACTGGATCTTTGAAACACCTGTAGCTGGCCGGCCACTGCAGGCACAAAAGCCCCGAATGAGAAAAAGTTTCGGGGCCAACTCGTCTGGGGCCAGGGCAGGCCCCAGGCTTCCTGGCCTTATCTGGAGTCTTCCGGTTCAGCAACAGCCAGGCCCGTCCACAGCTGTGGTCTCCATAAGAGGGGACTGTGGGTAGGCCCAGGAGGAAGTTCCAGGAAGGAGCACTGCGAGAGGTGGCTAGGAGCTTGGAAAGGAAGCCTAGGAAGAGAGGGTGAGGGCTCATTCCGCCTGTTTCTATAAACGAAACACGAGAAATCAATATGATCTTAAGTGAAGGGTTTCAGACTCAGTGAGGATGAGCATCTGCTCTCCGTGTGGCTAGAACAAAATCTACTTACACAGCAAAAGGGATTTGGGCCAGAGTAAGATGGAGAATTTCCTTGCTTTTCCCGAGACTTGCCATTTAGAGGTTAAACCAGACCCTGATTAGAGACTGCAATGAGTGGTAGGGAGTGGGGCAAGGAGGTCAAAAGTAAGAGGGTCTTAAAGGGCTCCAGGCAGAAAGCACGGACGAGGAAGCTGTGGGCATCTCTGTTTGGCAGCAACAACAGCGGCACCTGGTGGGGTCGAGTTTAATTGCAACTATAACTATCTGTCCCTTTCGATTGCAGCAGTGAAGTCACCTCACTGAGTGTTAATTATACCATAATTCGGCCGGGCGCGGTGGCTCAAGCCTGTAATCCCAGCACTTTGGGAGGCCGAGACGGGCGGATCACGAGGTCAGGAGATCGAAACCATCCTGGCTAACACGGTGAAACCCCGTCTCTATTAAGAAATACAAAAAAAAAAAAACTAGCCAGGCGAGGTGGCGGGCGCCTGTAGTCCCAGCTACTCCGGAGGCTGAGGCCGGAGAATGGCGTGAACCCGGGAGGCGGAGCTTGCAGTGAGCTGAGATCCGGCCACTGCACTCCAGCCTGGACGACAGAGCGAGACTCCGTCTCAAAAAAAAAAAAAAAAAAAAAAAAAAAAAAAAAAAAAAAAAAAATTATACCATAATTCAGAGTTGCAAGAAATGCTCAGAAGTGCCAGGAATGGTCTGTGTTTCTTTGGTGGTCACAGGGAACTGTGATCGCCTGCCGAAGGAGAACCTCGGTCCCTAAACAGAAATCCCCTTGCCTGGGAGGCCTGACCAAGGTTCGCCTGCCTGAGGGCTCCTGTTCAGCAAACATCATCCACCAGTGCCTACCACCTGGCACGCGACGGCCTGGCCGCTGCAGGAAGGAAGACAGAGAGGCCTCCAGTGCTCGTGGGCAGAGGAGAGACAGGCACACAGCTGCAGCACAGCGCTTGCCGCCCAGGCTGTGTTCACCGGAGCTGGGAGAGGTCGGGAGTTATCAGAACAGAGGCGGCAATGCGGCCGAGACTCCACGTGCGAAGGGCACCCAACGCACAGGTTCCGCCTAGGGAACGGTGACTTTGGGATGCCTGCAGAATTTCCGAGGAGAGACATCTGCCAGGCAGCTCAAAATAAAGGTTTGGAGTTCAAGAGGGAGTTCTGCTATGGAGAAATGCTTCGGGAAAGAGCTTCAGGAGGCAGCTGTCCAGGAGGCAGGTGGGAGTGGCAGTTTACCGAGCAGGGCGGGTTATGAGCCCCGGAAGGCGGCAAGCACAAGCTCCACTCCCCTAGCCCCAGGCTTGGACGCCCTCCGCAGGTGGGCAGCCAGATCTTGGGGAGGGCCGGGGCCAACTGTGCCTACGCTGCACAGGAATGCTGTGCCCCGTCCTTAACCTTCCTTCCACGTGACTGGACCCCATTTGGAATCCACTTTTTCTTCCCACCCCCTTTAATCCACTCCGCCAGAGGAAAGGAGTGTATTTGGTAACTATTGGGGAAGAAGGAACTGGGCGTGTTGGAGTCTGCCCCCCTTGGGAGGGAGGCTGACCTCAGAACACAGGCGCTCCGGTCTCCTCCGGGCCATCCAACCTCTGCAGGAGGGGAGGCGTGCCCGGCCCGACATTGCCGGTGACTAACGCTAAGCCACAGCCTCACCAGGCCTTTCTTGGTGGGAAAAGCGACATTCATGGAGGTCTATCCAATAGCACCCTGTCCTAATTTACAATTCGCTGTTTTTTTAAGAGACGGGGCTCTCTTTATGTTGCCCAGGCTGGTCTCGAATTCCTAGGCTTAAGAGCTACTCCAGCCTCGGCCTCCGAAAGTTTTAGGATTCCCGGCGTGAACCACCGCGCGGCCACACTGCGTGGCCATGATTTGTTCAAAGCTGGGCAAGACCGGCGGCGCTAGTATCCCACCACCCTTCCCTGAGAGGCCGCTGGGGCGCAGTGCGGCCCACGATTAAGGGCGCGCGGGATCTGAAAATGCCCCTCGTGCTAACACACACGTCTTCACCCAGAATCGGGGTGTGGGTTACAGGGGAGGCAGCACCTGAGCGCCAGCACTGGTGTGGTGGGCAAGGGAAAAGGGGGCTTTGCTTCTCAAGGGCAGCCGAGGAAGCGGCATGCGGAAGGCCGGGCTTGGCGTGGGGACCCCAAGCGTTTACAGAGAACGCTCAGAGGGCCGCGCGGCTCCGGCCCCTTCTGAGCTCCCTTCCGAGTCCCCGCGCTAGAAGCTGAGGCTCAGAAAGGTAACAGCGAGCCTCCGAGAACAGGCACAGGAAACCAGACGAAACCGTAGGACAGCACTGTCCTCCTCTGTCCCTTAAGCAGACCCTCGGCATAGGACGACGGTCAGCGATGCACCGCGACATCGTCCCGGTCACTTGCGGGAAAATTAGTATGTAAAATAGGATGCGTTCACTTAACATTTGGCTCACGCCTGTAATCCCAGCACTTTGGGAGGCCGAGGCGGGTGGATCACCTGAGGTCAGGAGTTCCAGATGAGCCTGGCCAGCATGGTGAAACCCCGCCCTCTACTAAAAACACAAAAAAGTAGCTGGGCGTGGTGGCTGGCACCTGTAATCCCAGCTACTCGGGAGGCTGAGGCAGGAAAATCGCTTGAACCCAGGAGGCGGAAGTTGCAGGGACCGAAATCGTGCAGCCTGGGCGACACAGTGAGACTCCGCCTCAAAAAAACAAAAAGAAAAGAAAAGAAAAACCCCATGCTTGTTAGTCTCTTACCACAAGAAACACGCGTCCTCCTGCGTCACCCTCCATCGGGGGAGCCTTGCTAAGGGCAGCGAGCGGAAACCAGGGCGTCTCCCCTAGGCCGGAACCGTGCTCCACGTGGGACGCCCGCCAGCCAGTGCAGCCGCTGGGCCTCCGCCTCCTCCAAACTGTAAGAGTCCTAAGAGCTTTTTCCTGATTACAGAAATAATGCGAAACTTGCTTTAGAAAACTGGAAAAGTATACAGTAAATAAGGATATTTATAATTCCACCTTCCTGAGATAATGAGTATTAACATTTTGGAGCATTTTCTATATTTGCAATCACATTTTTAAAAATAAAATATTAATATAAACCTAGAGGCATATCCCTTTCATCCACTTCAAGCCATCAATACAAATAACTTCCACCCAAGAAACAGAGGCCTCAGGGTTCCCCTGCTGCCCCTTCCTCTCTGTCCCTTACCTGCAGGTGGAATAGTCCTGCCTCTGACACAGAGCCAGGGTCCCGGGCAGCTCATTCATCCCCCATACCCCAGAGGGACGCCGGCAGCCACTGTTGGCCCACGGGGCCCCCTCCACACTCGCGCTGCAGGGAAGGGCCTTCCAGTAAAAGACACAAGGTGAATTATACTAAGTTACAGTTCACCCCTTCTCACCCCTTTTCCATTTGTTTTACTTTATCTCTGGTAATGGTGGTTCAACCCACAAATATAACATCAGAGAAATAGAACTGTCATGTGGTTGGTATCATAGATGTTTTCTGACATACATGCCATCTAGTTCCTACCCAGTTACCCCTAATTTGGGTAAAGGATATTGTCTAGTTAAGATCATCTTTGAGGGAGGATACCTTGCACTGACATTTCCAAAAAGCAAATGTGTCTAGTTGTTTGTAAGACAACTCATGTGGAAATGCAGCAAGGAATCTGAAGGGGCAAAGAACTGTAAATAACCAGTCAACACAGTTCCATCTCACTGGCAATGGAGGGAAAGCAAAAAAAAAACAAGCTATCATTCTCACCCATAAAACGTAAAAACTTCAAACTTAGGTAACAGTCAAAATATTGCTGAGGATGGGCCGGGCGCTGTGGCTCACGCCTATAATCCCAGCACTTTGGGAGACCAAGGTGGGAGGATCATGAGGTCAGGAGTTCGAGACCAGGCTGGCCAACATGGTGAAACCCCGTCTCCACTAAAAATACAAAAATTAGCCCAGCGTGGTGGCACACATCTATAATCCCAGCTACTCAGGAGGCTGAAGCAGAATTGCTTGAACCTGGGAAGCGGAGGTTGCAGTGAACCAAGATCACCCCATTGCACTGCAGCCTGGGCAACTGGAGTAGCAATTTGCAAGACTCCATCTCAAAAAATAAATAAAAATTAAAATTAAAAAAAAAATACTGAGGATGTGGGGAAACGGACACTCAAGCACCATCGATATAGAAATTGGTACAAAATTTTTGGAGGGCAAGTCTGTACTACTTAGCAAATGCATATGCCCTATGGCTCAGCAATTTCAATTCTAGAAATCTATTCTACAGAACTACACTGTCCAATATCCAATATAGTAGCCACTGGCCACATGTTATTTAAATTTAATTAAAATTAAATTAAGCCTGGGCAACATGGTGAAACCCAACCTCTACAAAAAAATACAAAAATTAGCCAGGTGTGCTGGCATGAGCCTGTCGTCCCAGCTACTCAGGAAGCTGAGATGGGAGGATCACCTGAGGCTGGGGAGGTTGAGGCTGCAGTGAGCCATGATCACACCACTGCATTCCAGCCCAGGCAACACAGCAAGACTGTCTCAAAAAATTAATTTAATTTGAATTAAAATTTTAGTTCTTCAGTTCCCCTAGTTGCATTTCAGGTGATCCATAGTCCTATGTGGCTAGTGCCTGCCACACAGGATAGTGCAGAGACAGATCACCTTCGTCACCCAGAAAGCTCTGCTGGGCAGTGCTGGCACAGGAACAGTCACAGAAATAGACAAGGGGCCGGGCGCGGTGACACACACCTGTAATCCCAGCACTTTGGGAGGCCAAGGCAGGCAGATTCCCTGAGGTCAGGGGTTCAAGACCAGCCTGGCCAACATGGTGAAACCCCATCTCTACTAAAAAAAAATTAGCCAGGCATCATGGCAGACGCCTGTAGTCCCAGCTACTCAGGAGACTGAGGCAGGATAATTGCCTGAACCCAGGAGGCAGAGGTTGCAGAGAGCCAAGATTGCGCCACTGTACTCTAGCCTGGGAGACAGAGCAAGACTCAATCTCAAAAAAGAGAGAAAAAAAAAAGACAAAGACATTCAATGCAGCATTGTTTATAAAGCAAAAAACTGAATATAAGCAAAAAAGGGGAATAGTTAAGTAATGTCACATTTATACTACAGCATGCAAAAAACAAAAATATGAAGCAGACGTGAGAAAACAGTATACTGCAAAACAAGATATCCAATTCTTTTTTTTTTTAGATGGAGTCTCACTCTTGTCACCCAGGCTGGAGTGCAATGGCGCCATCTCAGCTCCCTGCCACCTCCGCCTCCTGCTTCAAGCGATTCTCCTGCCTCAGCCTCCTGAGTAGCTGGGATTACAGGCGCCCGCCACCACGCCCAGCTAACTTGTATTTTTAGTATTTTTCACCATGTGGCCAGGCTTGTCTTAAACTTCTGACCTCAGGTGATCCACCTGCCTTGGCCTCCCAAAGTGCTGGAATTACAGGCATGAGCCACCGCGCCCGGCCAAGGTATCTGTGTTAACGTTTTGTATATATAAATAGATATTTACGTAATCTCTAAAGATACTGAAACATATCTTCAAGGACATATCAAACTGTCAGTGGCAGAAGAAAAGGAATTAAGAGAGAAGAATGAGAATTTTCACTTTTATTTACTTCTAAATTGAACTTGTTTAGAAACAAACTCAAACAGCAAACTGCATTGCTGTACTTTTTTAACAAAAGAGATATGCAGGGAAGACCCACTCAGGAGCCCCTCTCTGCAGGAGAGAGCTTTTCTTTCCTCTTTTCTCTTGCCTGTTAAACCTCCACTCTTAAACTCACTTCTTGTGTGTCCATGTCCTCGATTTCCTTGGCATGAGACAACAAACCTCGGGTATTTACCCCAGACAGCAACGCCGCTTCATTTTGGGGCCCTGTCCAGGATTGGAAAGTGCACTCATCGGAAAGAATGTTGCTGAAGATGCAACATCCAAATGGTGCTACAGATGGAGCCACGCATGGACACACCTACCTTTCTTCCGAGGACCCTTAAATCAACCCCAGGAGAAGCCTTAACTGCTGTTCCCCACATGACACCCCTCTTCAGCAGGAAGTAGCCAGAAAGAGTCATCATCCAATACCCCCTTAACAGCAGTGAGTTACTACTCCTTATAGGGGAAATGATACCAGAGCTAGAAAGAAATTATTTAGGCAGATAGTGAGAGTGAGAGACTCATTGGTAAGGTTTCCTTTTAATAAAAAGCAACCCCCAAATCATTTCTAACAAAGCACCCTGAAAAAAAATCAAGCTGCAAACATAGATTAAGCAAGCTGGAAGCTTGCATGGGTACATGCCAGCAGCTGTGCCAGTAGGAAAAGGCTATCGGCGGGCCAGGCATGTTCAACATGGAGGCTTCCTCTTCCCTTTTGTCACATGTGCAGTAAAAAGGCAGGCAACATGGCACTAGCCAGGTAGAGACCCCATCAGCATAATAAAAGATTAGGGTGGGATGGCCAGCTTCTTCATGCTAACAGCACACCTGGTCCTATCAATCTCTCAGACCCGATGTAAGTCAGACACCACCTCCTCAAGCTAGCCTATAAAACCCTATGCGTTTCATCACGAAACCGGAAGACCCACTCAGGAACCCCTCTCTCTGCAAAAGAGCTTTTCTCTTTTCTCTCAACTATTAAACCTCTGCTCTTAAACTCAAAAAAAAGATTTTCAAAGGACTTCTACTTTTAGGAAGATGATTTACCAGTGATCCCTGAGGATATTATAGTCTGCTCATTTCTTCTCTAAATTGGTACTTCATTCCTTGGTTATCATTTTTCTATACTAGTAATAAAAAATGATGTTTCTGCAGCCCAGGAGGAGCCCCAGAAGTGTCCACCCAGCTCTGGCCTCCTCCCATCTCTCCTCCCCATGCTTCCCCAAATGCACTCTTCCCTCAACCATCTTTTCACCCACTCACACCCATACTTTCTCAGCAGCTGCACACAACTCCTGGGGTGATGCGACCCTATCACACCACAAGCACAACAGATGTGCCGCTCCCCAGCACAACCATGTTCACTGCTTCCTTCCTCAGCCTGCCCTGTGAGAGCAAGAGCAGACAGAGCAGGGCTCAGTGAAGTGAAAGGGACTGGCGGCAGCCCCGACACTTTAGACACAAATCTCGCCTGTGAAAGTGCTTCTTAAAACAAATCACATCAAAGGTAAGAAAACCACCACCAGCAAGTCAGATGAGCAGTTATGTTCCAAATGTGATGGGTTTATTTTATTTTACTCTGATGCAAAACCAAAGATTCCACTATAGCACAGAGACCAATATATTACAAGGTCATGAAAAAATGGTGTGGGACATGCAGGACGTGATGTACAAACTGGAGGGTCAGATCGTCTCCTCTAACATGACACTACACTGTCGCTGAGGAACACATTTAATAACACTGCAGAACTGAACTGAAACATGGCACAAACATGACAACTTCCAGGCATGCCTTCAAGCGCCTCCCTCAGGAGGGATTCGCAACCCCTAGACTTCAGTGTGGGGAGGATTACAATTCTTTGGAAGAATAAAAAGTTCACACTTTTGAAATTTCACAGAAGAATTTTAAGGCCAAAACACAGTGGGTTCATTTCTCTTCACTTCCAGGGACAAATCTGATGCTTTCCTCAAACCACATTAAGCTTCCAGTTCAAATCCCAAGCCAACCTTGTGACCTCCTGCACTGAAGTTCTTCCCATCGATTAAAGCTGATAAAGTCAATTTGACTCCTAGGAAGAAGAAAACACCACAATCACTTGTAACAAGTAACAATTAGATCTGAACTTTCTAAAAACAACAGATGGAATCAATGGTGTGGATTGTAGCTGGGTATAAGAGCTATAAGCAAACAGCTATTACTCAATCGGTTATTTATAACCATCTGATGTGTAATGAGGAACGCATGATCATGGCAAACTTTCTCTGAAGTTCAGGGTTAAGGGCAATGAGTGATCAACCAAACTCAAAAGGCCAGAGTGACCACATTATAGTCAGAAATACATACTTTTTTAATGAAAAAGTATTTGATCTGTTTTGTTTTCTGTCTGAACAACCAAATGTTACAAAATGGTCCGAATCAACTTACAGTGACTATAGGTTGTTCTGCAGGTTATTTTCATTTTTTTCCTCTATCACTTTCCACCCCAGACCCTCTGTTACTAATTCCTTTACTTACCTGGTCGAAGGGTCTGAGTATAACCCAGTCCAATCAGGCTGGCATTATTTACTTTAGCCTAAGATTAAGAGATAGAATAATAACATAAAACAGTGAATTACAGATCAGTCCAATACAACTATCACTTTGTGCATCAGGTTTCCAACGCTAAAAGCACCCTAGGGCCAATCTGGAATTACTGATTTTTTTTTTTTTTTTTTGAGATGAAGTTTCGTTCTCATTACCCAGGCTGGAGTGCAATGGCACGATCTCAGCTCACTGCAACCTCCGCCTCCCGGGTCCAAGCCATTCTCCTGCCTCAGCCTCCCAAGTAGCTGGGATTACGGGCATGCATCCCCATGCCCAGCTAATTTTGTATTTTTAGTAGAGATGGGGTTTCACCATATTGGCCAGGTTGGTCTCAAACTCCTGACCTCAGGTGATCCCCCGCCTCAGCCTCCCAAAGTGCTGGAATTACAGGCGTGAGCCATCGTGCCGGGCCAGAATTACTGATCTTTTAAGTCAGCAGGACTTGTATGGGTGGGACGTACCTTAAGAATGCATGCTTCAAGGCCTCCAGCAAAATTTTTAAACACTACACAACCAAACACCCTGAATTCCCTGAGATACCAGCTGACAATCTCTCACAGTGGTTACAGCATGAACTCGGGTGACAGAAAAACAGATCTAGGTTCAAACTGTGGCACTGCCAGTTACTACGTGACCTTGGGCAAGTTAGCTGACCTTTCTAAGGCTCAGTTTTCTCATCAGTATAACAGGGATGAGGATAACACTACTCGCCACATGGAGTGGTTGTGAGGGTTAAATGACATAACATACGTAAAGCCTTTAGCACAGTACATGAAATTTAAGAGCTCAGTGTTATTTTTAATAAGAGTTACTATAGCAACAGAAATAGTCATCTAATCTCATGAATTTCCAAATAAGAAAATTCTAAGGCCAAAGTGATAAAATGACTTGAGAAGGTCAGACAACAAATATACAGGAAGAGCTTGGCACAGAAGAACCCCTATGTCCTGACTTCAAGCATAATTTTTTTTTTTTTTTTTTTTTGAGATAGACTCTCACTCTGTCACCCAGGCTAGAGAGCAATGGTGTGATCTTGGCTCACTGCAATCTTTGCAACTGCCGGGTTCAAGCAATTCTCCTGCCTCAGCCTCCCTAGTAGCTGGGACTACAGGTGTCCCCTACCACGCCCACCTAATTTTTGTATTTTTAGTAAAGATAGGGTTTCACCATGTTGGCCAGGCTGGTCTCGAACCCCTGAGCTTAGGTGATCCACACACCTCGGCCTCCCAAAGTGCTAGAATTACAGGCATGCGCCACTGTGCCTGGCCATATTATATTCTTTTCACTACACAATGAGCTGGCTTACACTCATATCACAACATTCACTGAAAAGTTAGACACAAACATAAGAGCAGATCCAATCTGGCAGCACATTCTTACAGAGAGAGAAGTTCTACAATCCAGCTTGTACTTAGCAGCAATGCCAAAACGGGTGTTGTTACTCCCAGCCGTCCAAGCAAGGTTTATGGATGTTTCAATCTTCTCATTAACCTTCTGGTAGATAGAACCTCCAAACTCAGTGCCGTCGTTCCTGTTTTCATAGATAAGAAAACGTCATAAATATCTAGTTTGTACCATTGTTATTATGGTATGAAAACAAATTCTAAGACTATCTAAACAAGGATCCCATTTTGTAACTATAGATTTCAGCAAATTTCTAGCATAAATGACTACTAAACAAAACACAGAACTAAATCCAGCTATGCCAGTAATGACTGCTTAATTAAAACGTAACACTTGATCCATTTACTTGGCTCCTCCACATGATGTGAGTTTCTTAAGACAATTCAATTAAGCACAAAGGCAGACACCTCAGGTAAGTATAATCTATAGGTCTCTGAGAAGTTCATAGAACTTAGAAACTTCAAAGTAGAGTTCAATAAAGATTCTGCAAAAAAAAAAAAAAGGTAGAGGTACAGGAATAAAACCAATTCTGGATTTCCTTTGAAACACAATCCTACAGTTACAAAGCACCCTCCTACAATACCTAGGGTGCACTGCTCCAGCAAACCACCTTAGTTATTGCTTCCAAGCATGCCAGAGATGAGTCCTTGGGTTTTCACGGTTTTCCTGGTAATACTGTTTCATCAATTTCAGTAACTGTCTGTCTGTACCACTGCTTGCCTTTGTTTTAGCCATCATTAAGTGAATTAGAGCATCTAGCAGAGAGGAATCTGCGACAGTTTAAAAACACAGTTTGCCCTTTGCTTCTTCTTCCTGGTACAGGAGCAGTGTCCAGTAGGCCCAACATAAAATACTATGTAAAAGTTCCGATTCATCCCGCCAACATGGTTCGGCCTACATAGCTGAATCCCAGGACTCTTTCAGAGCACCTGTTACTTCTGAATGCATTAGCGGTACCTGGGTTCCAACCAAGAATACCTGAAACCTCCACAGAATTACTGGGATGTCCCAGGATGCTCGAATCAATTTGGTGGTTGTTGTTGGTGACCCAAACAGACCTGCTTCCACATACTGTCAAGATAAGAGGGGAGCAGAGGAAGCAGTAACATCTCCAAAGGGTCATCTTACCATGAGGTAAGCCATGCTCTGGGCTCCCTCTATCCCAGTGGTTCTTCTACAGAGACTAGAGCTTCCTGAAGTTTGGGGTGTAGGCTGAGGGGCCAGTGACCACCAGCAGCACAGCCTGCACACCACATGCACCAGCCTCCTGGCAAGGTTTTGCTATGAGGATAGCACCACAAGGATGGATATTCACCAAGACATGCTAAATCTAAGCACCATCACCTCTCAGTATGCTAATGGCAACAATCTTTTGGGCAACTGCAATGACACTAAGGAATAAATTATAAACACTCACACATGTGTGTGCAGCTGGAAGTCCGCAGCCTTGTAACCCAGGGCGAAATTATTCTGTGACAGTTTGGATTTGGCTGTGTCAAAACTCATCTGATAGCCAGCAAGCCACCCTTCGAAGGCCAACACAGCCCAGCCATAGATGGTTGGTCCAGAAAAATCTATATCAACATTACTGCCAACACTAAAACAATCCCGTTTATAGGAAGCCTTCAATTTCCCACTCTTCTTTCTGCAACAAACCAACAAACAAACAAAAATGATGAAAACAACATGAGTTTTTACTATTGTCTAAGAATTTTTGGAGTAAGATCATCTCTCTCATCTTCCAGTGTAAATATTGTTTTGCTACATGCCACATATATATTAAAAACATTTCAAATGACCTAGTTCTACAAATATGTTACTCATTATAAGTTCAAATGACAGCATACTTCATGATTTATTTCGTAAAGGCATGAACAAAAGTACAAGAATGAGTAAGAGGCTGGGCGCAGTGGCTCCCATCTGTAATCCCAGCACTTTGGGAGGTCGAGGTGGGCAGATGACGAGGTCAGATTGAGACCATTCTGGCCAACATGGTGAAACCCCGTCTCTACTAAAAATACAAAAATTAGCTGGGTGTGGTGGCACACGCCTGTAGTGCCAGTTACTCAGGAGGCTGAGGCAGGAGAACCGCTTGAACCTGGAAGGCAGAGGTTGCAGTGAGCCAGGATCATGCCACTGTACTCCAGCCTGGTGACAGAGCAACACTCCATCTCAAAAAAAAAAAAAAAAAAACAAGAATGAATGAGACACTTCACTGCCAAATTAATAATCTGAAGATGTACATATACAGACGTATGAGAAGCCAAATCTCTTTAAATGTTTCCAAATGCCAAATGCCACAAAGAGTTAATCCCCAATACACATTATTAACCTATCATGGAGAGAAGTGTGCTTTTATGAAGGATGATATCAAAAAAATGAAATTAGGCCAGGCACGGTGGCTCACACCTGTATTCCCAGCACTCTGGGAGGCTGAGATGGGTGGATCACAAGGTCAAGAGATCGAGACCATCCTGGCCAACATGGTAAAACTCCGTCTCTACTAAAAATACAAAAATTAGCTGGGTGTGGTGGTGCGTGCCTGTAGTCCCAGCTACTTGGGAGGCTGAGGCAGGAGAATTGCTTGAACCCAGGAGGCAGAGGTTGCAGTGAGCTGAGACAGCGCCACTGCACTCCAGCTGGGGCGACACAGCAAGATTCCATCTCAAAAAAAAAGAAAAAAGAAAATAATATTTGTCCGAAAGATAACTGAGGTGTGTGACAGAAAGAACACACCTGTTGTTACGGCTGAGACAAATGTCACTTTGCATTCACCTAGCACCTCCATCCTTCAGATAGCATAGACCCACATTAGGCAGATAGGAAATGACACAATCCCCCTTTTTTCACATGAGGAAATTGAGGCCAAGACGTTGGGGGATTTACAGAGGCTAAGAAATCAAGTAGGCAGCAGAACTAATCATTATAGCATTTGAGAGCCAGGAGATCACCCTCTTAAGAAATTAACTTTTCAGCGCCATAAGATAGGGTGAGAAAAAAAAAAAAAGGAATTTTCTTTTTTCTTTTTTTTTTTTTTGAGATGGAGTCTTGCTCTGTCACCCAGGCTGGAGTATAGTGGCGCGATCTCAGCTCACCGCAAGCTCCACCTCTCGGGGTTCACACCATTCTCCTGCCTCAGCCTCCTGAGTAGCTGGGACTACAGATGCCCACCACCACTCCTGGCTAAGCTTTTGTATTTTTTAGTAGATATTTAGTTTCACCTTGATAGCCAGGATGGTCTCGATCTCTTGACCTCGTGATCCTTCCGTCTTGGCCTCCCAAAGTGCTGGGATTACAGGCGTGAGCCACCGCGCCCGGCCAAAAGGAATTAACTTTTTCAGCAGAATACCACGTCCATCAAACTTCAGAATTGCTTAAGATTCATCTATGGTCTCAAGACTCTCCTAGCTCCTAAATTTTTTCTACTATGTGTCTCTCTGAAATAGATTTATACATTTTTGTTCATCTATTCAGTTTTCAAATTGTTCATCCTGCCTTGGGGGGGAGGGATCTTCCTTTATCTGTACTACATATACAAGGTCTCCAATATTCCTTATAGCAACCTTCTAAGTTCTTCCTGCCTCTGAACTTTGTACTACATCTTCTTATTCTAAAGTTCTCTACCCCTTCAGCCTCCAAAAACATTTCAGGAAATAGGATTTGAACAATTACCCTGTGTTCGGTACAAATATGGTATCAAGAGTCAGTTTCAACCCTTCAGCCAACTGAAAAACAAAGATTTAAAATAAATAATTAGTAATTTTCAATCATTTATCCAACTGAAGAAACCAATTCTAAAGTCTCCTCTAAGTTCTTTAACAAAAAAAAGAAGTCATTCAAGAAAGCAAAATATTAAATTATGTAATAAGTGAGCTCTCCATCCTCCTGTCCCCTCACCCCAGCCTTCATCATGGTTCTCTCACCAAAAAATGGGGCAAATCCTATTTTAACAAGTTACATAAAATACAGTTCAAAACCAAACAGAATTCTCATACAACAAAATCATCTTGATACCTTCTTGAAAGAGTGGCAATGAGATAACCTGACATTTAACAAGCAAGCTAAGTCATTTTGCTCAGTTTTGCATGTACATTATCTATACATGGCATCTATATCAAAAACAGTGCCCTGTACAGAGTAGGCACTTGACAAATATCTAATAGATTTTCTCCTTGAAAACATGAGAACATTTTAGAAGAATTTTTCTGTCAAGCCAATTTTACAACAATTACAAAACTAAACCAAATTTCCGCAAATAGTTTGTTCTACCCAGGAGAAGCTCAGCTGTGTAACACAGAACCAGTCAGAACAAAGATGTAATGTAATAATCAGAGTAGTCACAAACAAAGCCTTATTTTCTAGAAACATAAGACATCAAAAAAGGCCACATGCAGAGAAAAAATATGGCTACTAGATAGGTTGTAAGATCTCTTTTGATTATATTTGAGGTATGTTCATCATTCAGTCTACAAGATAAATTGAACCTATGAATAACTTCTAATGCTTTCTCTTACCTTATTCTCCCAAGAGATTTCTGTCCCTAGAGTATTGTCCGTGTTCCATTTTTGGGTGAAGGTAAGTCCATAGTTACAGACCTTATATTTGGTTTCTAGGTTGCCTGATGCTTTCCCTGTATCAGTGTAAGCATGACCAGAAGTAGAAAATTCCTGGTAAGCAAGAAAAAATAATTACTTTAAAATTAGCTCATCAAATAGAAAATACTCACTTTGGAAGGCAGTGTTCAATGCATCAGAAATAATACCATTTACTGTTTGCCACAGCCCTATTCTAGAGAAACTTCTTTCCTCCTTTCCCCTTGCTTTTCCAGTCCCTAAATATTTTAACCAGTTCCGCCAGGCGCAGTGGCTCACGCCTGTAATCCCAGCATGTTAGGAGGCCAAGGCAAGTGGATCCCTTGAGTCCAGGAGCTCGAGATCAGCCTGTGCAACATGGCGAAACCCCATCTCTACAAAAGATACAAAAAATTAGCCAGGCATGATGGCACACGACTATAGTCCCAGCCTGAGTCCAGGAGGCAGAGGTTGCAGTGAGCCGAGATCATGCCACTTCACCCTAGCCTGGGAAACAGAGTGAGACCTGTCTCAATACCAGTTTCAGATCTTTCCATTATTCTACTTCTCTTACTGATATTTCTTTTTCCATATACTCTCTTACTAAATGGAAATCCTAAATTCTCTCCTTTAAAAAAGAGGTATCTTTACTGAAAACAAATGCCTTTACTAAAAAGACCAAAAATATTGCATCTTAAACATTTTACTTTCATGACCTAAAAAAAGATTATCGGTTCTCTGCTATATGTTTCAAACTATCAGTTAATTTCAAGGTCCTTAAAAATTCCAAAATACTGCCCTCTTCCTTTTTAATAGGGTCAACACTTTACTACTTCCTTTAAAAAAATATGTATTATTTTATTGTGGTAAATACATTTAACATAAATTTTACCATTTTAATAATGTTTTAAGTGTACAGTGAAGTGGCATTAAGTACAGTCACACTGCTGTGAAAACTTTAACGCTTTTGTGTGCAAAACCGCAAAACTTCTGCTTAGACAATTTCAATATTTGAAAGTACTACCCATTTTTCAAAATAAAGTGGAATGCTATAATTTATCCTTCTTTCCCCCTTTATATCCTGTCTACCTTTAAGAGTGCCTTCTATCAAACAGTTACTATGAATGATTTAAAATACATCCTTTGCCCTAGTTCAGGGTCCTTTAAGTCATATGACAATAAGCAATTAGAAATAGACCTCCTTCTGCAGAAAGCAGTCAGCACCTGTCACTGACAATCTATGAACTGTCAAGAAAAAACATTCTGATTGGTCCTGTTTTAGGGAGCATTTCTGAAATCCTGCCAACAGTAATGAGATGCTGCCAACCCTGACCAGTCTTTTTCACTGCCTGCAACATGAATCCTCTCCTTAACAAATACCCTGCCCCCTACCTCTAGTTCTACAGGCAGATGAGACAACTGGGAAGCTATGATCTGTTTATCAACGCCACACAGAATGGTTTCAAAGACAGTATCATGCTGCACATTTAGGGGAAGGCCTTAGTAAGAAAATGATAACGTGTTAATCATGTTTACCTGTTCACATAATTATTTTAATGTGACAATCATTTTTCTTTTAGTAGATCCAACTATCTAGTGTTTTATTTTTTACATTTACTTTTCACAAACTTGACAAGTATAACAAATGCAAATCTTAATTTTGGTGTTAGAAAAACCTTATGGACAAAATTAAGGTAGAGGGGTAGTCTACATTTCTCCCTTGTCAGCATCAATTCTTAGTTTGAAGGTCTGTCACAAATCTAAAATGCCACAGGTACAAATCTCAAAAACAAAGGCTAGAATTGTTCTAAGTTGAGTTCCAGGCTCATGATTCACAATTCAGTTTGTGGCCAATTTTATAATTTGTTCAAACAAGTGCAAAACACATTTGTAACATGCATATAACATGCATATAGCTCTACATTAAATGCTTAGTAAGCAACAAAACAAACAAAAATGTTACTGTGAAGTAGATGGCATATGAGAAAAATATCAAGACACAATCTAAGAAATTTGGAACAATGATTGAAATTTATCCTAAATCAATACCAGAAACCAAAAGCAGCCATAAAAACAAGCATACAAATAAGCTTTTTTTTCTTACCATCTGAATGAATATTACCACACAACAGCAGCATGAAAGGGAGATAAAATTTTAGTTGATAATTTTTGCAACACAAACCTAACGAGCAAATTCTGGAACCTACACAAAGTGAGTATGATTCTTCTATTTTAACAGAACTATATACACAGCGTGCCCATCTTAGTAAGGTAGGTGCATATATATTTATTTACTCTAGAGAAACCCAGGGAAAGAATGATGGTCACGAACCATAATTATATGCAGTATCATTAGAATTCCACATGCCTTTGTCCTTCTAATTATACATCCAGAAATAAAATCTGCATGGGTTTGAATGGATAAATACCAAAAACAATGCAGCCAATGAGAAGAAATCAGAGTAAGATGAATCAAAACTTAACCTACTAGCTGAAATTTACTGAATAAAACCAATTTGTTTGTTTGTTTTGGAGACGGAGTTTTGCGTTGTCGCCCAGGCTGGAGTGCAGTGGCGCGATCTCTGCTCACTGCAAGCTCCATCTCCCGGGTTCACGCCATTCTCCTGCCTCAGCCTCCCAAGTAGTCGGGACTATAGGTGCCCACCACTACGTCTGGCTAATTTTTTGTATTTTTAGTAGAGACAGCATTTCACCATGTTAGGCAGGATGGTCTCGATCTCCTGACCTCGTGATTCGCCCACCATGCCCGGCCCCTTTTTTTTTTTTTTTTTTTTTTAAGACGAAGTCTCACTCTGTCACCCAGGCTGGAGTACAATGGCTTGGTCTCGGCTCACTGCAACCTCCGCCTCCTAGGTTCAAACGATTCTCCCGCCTCAGCCTCCCGAGTAGCTGGGACTATGCGCGTACCACCACACCCAGCTAATTTTTGTATTTTTAGTAGAGACGGGGTTTTGCTATGTTGGCCAGGCTGGTCTCGAACTCCTAATCTCGTGACCCGCCCACCTTGGCCTCCCAAAGTGCTGGGATTCCAGGTGTGAGCCACCATGCCCAGTCAAAAGCTATTGTTAATGATACTTTGAAAATATGCCAACATAGCCTTTACTATAGTCTTTACTTCCAATAAAAAATACTTTATAAACATAAGTTTAAAACTATAGAATAATGTACATGCATACATGCAGAAATACATTTTATATATTTTGTTTCTACTAATCATAAAGGGGCAAAGTAAAGTTAATTTGTTTTTGTAAAAGCTTAATAAAATTTCCATGAATCCATTATCATAGAAGTAAGGTTTTTGGTGCCCATATACATATTCATGAAAGTATATATTTTTTGACATTTCTTGACCCATGTCAAAAAATATATATTCTACATTTTCTGAGTGAAAGCTGTAGTATACTCTGAGAAACACGAAAGGTCTCTTCAAGAATTCAACTTGGTTATTTTAATTGGCTAAGAATGCTGTTTGGAATCTGAGAGGACAAAGCTGTGGGTAAGACAGCATGGTGCTGGTTCAAGTAACTAGACTGTCATGATTTTACACAGATTCCTTTAAGTTAATTATGTTACATCCATTAAAAATATATTAGATACTCACCACTCCACTACAAGACTTGGTTTTCAGGTCTATCTTGACCATGCCAAAGCCTATACACGCACACACAAAAACACAGTAATGTACAAAATGTGACATTCACTACAGTTTTTGCAACTCAGAAATTATGAAATAGCCTATAGTACCTTTCATATGAAAAATGCATTCATATGAAAAATTTCATTAGGTGAGAGTTCCTCAAGAAACTGAATTATAAACAAATAAATTCAGTATAATTTTCAAGCCCTTAAAATGAATAAAGATATACTTTTAAAATGTAAGTTAAAGAAAAAAATAAATGAAAGGAATATGCACTATTCCAAGAATCAAAATTGCTGAAAATAGTGTGCTGCTGTATATATTGCTCAAAATATACAGCTAACATTACTAGTTAATAAGAAAAAATCAAATATGTACAGCACAAAAATTTAGGTTAAATTTTAAAACCTAAAAAATAATATTTAGGATCACAATACACATTACTTCAAGTAAGTCAAAAGTTATGTTGTCACTTTCATAAAAACAACGCCATTGTTTGGAGGGAGGAAAAGTATTACCCCTACTTTAATTGTCCCCAGGGCTAGACAAAGAAGACATAAATGTTATATATATTATTCTACATTACAGGTAACATTAAATATGGACATATATATCCATCTGTATATGTATATAATTGCTTTTAACGCTTGAAAGGGGTTCTACCTCTAAAGAATGAGGTCTAATAGCCTGTTAATAGTTATCCCCTTAAATCTTGTGAAGTGGATTAATGCTGACTTACCCTTATTTTACTAGCACAGTATTTACACACAGTAGGCATTCAACACTAACTTTTACCCCAAATTGTAAAGTTACAATAGCATACTTACCATATCCTTTGTTGAAGACATCCTTAGCAGCCTTTCCTAGGTCACAGTAAGTTGGTGTGTTACACATATCTTATAAAGAAAAACAGGGCAAAGGAATAAAAATAACCATTTAGTATTTATTCACCCACAGTTCTGCTGTTTCATCCTATGAGAAGAAGTATACAGTGTTCTCTTCCTTTGTATCATTGATGCTTTAACGCAATCAAAGGTATGAGATGGCAATCTGCTCCTTAAAAAATAGAGCTTTCCAGAATACTGAGAATAAAACAGTTTTCCCGTGAGATTCAGAGGTCATCTTTCTGATTGCATTTCAAAGAAAAGTAAGTTCTTACAGGATGATAAAGATGCTATGTTAAACTGGACTTCTTTTAAAAATATATGCAAAATTTACCTTAGAAAAATCTCTCTCAGGCTCTTATGAAACCAAAGACCTGTATAAGACAACAATGGAAATTTTTGAAGAAACTGTTAAAAGATGCAATCAAAATCCTCAGGGTTAACATTTTTCTCCTCTGAAATTCAGTTCTTAAAATAAGAATTTACCATATGAATTGAAGTGTATTCATCTAGAATATATTTTCTCTCAAAGCTCTTAAAAGTGCCATAATTTTACCCCATTAACCAGAAATATGATAGATTCTACCTGCAGCAACCTGCTTACCAAAAGTGTAGTAAACTCTGAAGTTAAAGCCTTCAAAAATCTCAGGTGCCTTGGGTTTTCATCTTGCCTACTAAAAATTTGCCCAGCTTTGCTACTGGTAATATGACCCTCACATCAAATTCTGAGAGCTATCAACACTGCTGAATATCTCATTCCTTTGCCCTCTTTGTATCATGGGAAATCTTCCTGCAGCAGGTTCTTCTGTATTCCTCTAGCAGACTCAAAAGCTATGTCTAAGCAGTTACAGAGCCACCTCTAGCAGTGCCATTAGCCCATAGTCAGAAAAATCCAGAGTATCAGCTAGCCCTTGCAATTGCTATGCCTGAATGATCTACATATTTAAGCTCGTATTTATTTATATATAGCCCAGCTCTTAATCTAGACTCCTGCTAAGCTTCTGCCTACCCCATCATACCAAACATATAGATATGATGCACTTAAATGGGAATGCATTTAAATTTTGTTCCTTAACATAAACCTATCAAATATGACAGACACTATGATATAAAGAGACTAGTATAAAAAACTAAAAAGGAAAAAAAATGAAAGAGCAAAGGGTACTATAAATATACTGACTCATTCCATAGTAAAACTTTGCTCTAAGCTACAAGGTTTCATAATTCACTTACGGAACGATTATTTTACAATTCAATCCTTTGTACTAAAGTGATCAATTCTAGCCTTTTTATATTATCCCAATTGCAATTTGATATTACTCTTTATGATTACAACGGATGTTGATATTTGTTGAAATTTTGCCAGAAGTCTGTAATTTGGGAGGTAAGTATAGAAATGCAGGCAGTATATATTGAAATAGAAATGTTAAAGCTTTACAGTCTGGTTTTTCATACTGCCGAGAAAAGATACACTTAAGTGTTTAGAAGCACCATATATACGTCTAGGGACTATTTAAAATATTTCAGCATATTATTGTTTTTCAAAACCAGTACCAGATACTATGCAAAAGTCACGTAGCTGGTTTAGTTTACTAACTGACCTCAATTCTGCCTAGTTCAAGCTGACTTTTTCCGGCCTATGACTCTGATGGGAAATGCACTGCTAGTATGATCAAGCAAAAATCGAGAACAGAAACTTCATGTTCCTCGAGAGTAAAGCTACAACCACACGTCTCCACCAGCTCTACAGAATGCACCTGCCCATAGATGTGCACACTGCACAGAGGCTGCAGGAGACGCAGACGGGGAGAGGCGTTAGCCGGGTACTACTGGTTTACAAAGCCACTAACTTGACAGCCAGTACAGAGCCCGTTTCGTTCCTCGCTTCTCCGTTTTGAATTGCACGCAGGGCACCCTCCGTCGGCCGTAAGGAGAGGAGGACTGGCCTGATGCTCCACAGCAATTCCGGAAGGCAGGGGCGGGAGGGGGACGGGTGTGGGGTTCGAGGATTCAACTTCCCTAGAACCGATCTCCTTTCTAGCTGACCCCTGGGAGGACAGTGCGGTCCACACGCCGGCGGGGGAGGTCGCGGCCCGCGCCCGGAGGCCACTTGCCCCGCCGTGCTGCGGCTTCATCGCCTGAGGTGGCCCGGGGTGGGTCCCGGCGGGAGCCAGCGGCCCCGGTCCGCCGCGCCCCGCCCGGCCCGCGCCCCAGTAGCCTGCTCTCTGCCCACAGAGCCTCCGTTAGGGCCGCCTCCCGCCTGGCACTCTGCTCGGCCGTGGCCCACCGCTCTCCGGGCCTGGAGCCCACGCGGCCTCGGTTCTCCTCACCTCCACCCCGAGGGCCTGTCTCCGCTCTGCCCGGGCAACGCTGAAGGTCTTCAAATCAACGCCGTCCGCGCCTGCGCGGCCTCGCACCCCCAGCTGCGCCTGCGCGCCGCGCCTCCACCAGAGCGCCAGTGCGCCGGCGTGTTGAGCCACGGTCGCGCGCTACGGAGCAAGGCGCGGAGACGAACAGCCGGGCAGAGCCAGCACCACCAACTGTCCGGCTCCGCGGCGCGCATGCGCAGGAGGGTTCGGTGTGCACAGTGGGGTTAACTGGAGGCGCAAGAGGCCGGGGACCGCACCTGTGCCCGCGAGGGTACTCAATCTCGCGAGAATGCGCGAGGTTGCTAGTTACTGTTGCCATGGGCGCGGCCGCGAAAAGGCGGCGGTGTGCCGGATCCCTGGTTGAGGCATGACGCAGGCCGGAGTGTAGTGGCACGATCTTGGCTCACTGGCGCCTCGACCTCCTGGGCTCAAGCCATTCTCCTGCCTCAGCCTCCTGAGTAGGAGGGTCCACAGGCGAGCGCCACTACTTCCGGCTAGTTTACTTTTTTTTTTTTTTTTGTAAAGACAGGAATCTCCCTGTTTCCCAGGCTGGTCTTGAAGTCCACGGCATAAGTGATCCGCCCTCCTGCGCCTCGCAGAGTGCGGGGATCACAGGCCTGAGCCCACCCCAGCCCCTTATGGGAATTTCATTTCAGACTGACCAGGCTTCAAGAGTGTCACTCTTAGGTCATCTCTTAAGGATGAGAATACATAGGTCCCAAGGGAGTAAGTGATTGATTCAAGATCCTACAAGTAGTGATCAATCTCTCTGATGTGAAGGTAGCCTTTTCTCTTTAGTGAGTAATCTATGGGAGTGATACTTTGAAACCATATGAACATCCTCAACGGTCCATTGATCATTTCAGCCTGAATCAATTATTATTATGGTGGTTCAATTATTATTATGGAGTTTGAGACAAGCCTAGGCAATATGTTGAACCCCTAGAGAGATGATAATTCCAAGGGGAGAGGATGTGGAGGAGAAAAAGCTCTTCCGTAGAGGAGAAGTCCAACTAATAAAGGTAGAATAGATGATAGATACAGAAAATCATCATCTTGGAACCACCATAATAATAATTGATTCAGGCTGAAATGATCAATGGACGGTTGAGGATGTTCATATGGTTTCAAAGTATCACCCCCACAGATTACTCACTAAAGAGAAAAGGCTACCTTCACATCAGAGAGATTGATCAAACGGGGGATGGTAGGGACTGACATATGCCCCCGGTGTGAGGCACAGAGAGGGACACAGAGATAATATTCTAGTAAAAGTGTGTAATTTGCCTCTCTTCACGACGAAACAATCAGGCAAATCCAAACTGAGAGACCTGCAAGACAACTGCCAGTCTTCAAAAATGTCAGTTTCTTGAAAGATTAAGAAAAAGGCTAATGAACTGCTCTAGATTAAAGGAAGCCAAACACGTGACACTAAAAGCAATGTGTGATCCTAAATTAGACCCTGAATAAAAACCAAACAAACAAAACCAGCTACTGAGGAGTTATTGGGACAATCGGGGAAATTTGAATAGAGAGTAGATTATCATTGCAACAATGTAAAATTTTCTGAGGGGGCCCTGGGTGCAGTGGCTCACGCCTGTAATCCTAGCATTCTGGGAGGTCGAGGGGGGGCGGATCACTTGAGGTCAGGAGTTCCACACCAGCCTAGCCAATATGGTGAAACTCCATCTCTAGTAAAAATACAGAAAATTAGCTGGGCATGGTGGTGGGTGCCTGTCATCCCAGCTACTGGGGAGGCTGAAGCAGGAGAATCACTTGAACCCAGGAGGTGGACGTTGCAGTGAGCCAAGATTGTGCCATTGCACTCCAACCTGAGTGACAGGGTGAGACTCCTTCTAAAAAATAAAAAAATCCTAAAGTTAGTGTACCTTGGTTATGCAGAAATGGCCTTGATTTTAGGAGACGCATGCTGAAGTATTTAGAAGTGAAATAACATGTATCTGCAACTAACCCTCAAATGGTCCAGAAAAAAGAAAAAACAAATATGAAAAAATGTTAACAATCGAGGTGGAACGTATGTGTGTTCATTGCACTATTCTTGAAAATTTCCACTGAGTTTTAAGTATTTTTGAAATAAAAGAAATAGGCCCGCACAAACTCTGTGATGCTCCACAGTACACAATACCAAGTTGCTGCTTGAATCAAATATCAGATTTGCCCTCTGTGTGAAAGGTATTTGAAGTTGATAAGAGATAAGACACATGTCCCCAAGAGACTCATAATGTAAGACTTGGACAAATATCTGCTGAATGAGGCCAAATATGGTCAATGTCATAAGCAAAGTAGTATAACCTAGAAGCGGAAATAAAGTGAGCTTAGGAGTCCAAAGAGCTGAATTTGTGTCTCAGCTCTGCCAACTCTGTGGTCTTAGGCAAGCATTAACCTCTCTCTGCCTCAGTTTCCACATCTGTGAAATACAACTAACTTAACATCTACTCAGAGGATTGTAGTGGATATTAAATAATGTATCCAGGCCGGGTGCCACGGCTCACTCCTGTAATCCTAGCAGTTTGGAAGACGGAGGCAGTGGATCGCTTGAGCCCAGGAGTTTGAGACAAGCCTAGGCAATATGTTGAACCCCATCTCTACAAAAAATACAAAAATTAACCGGGCACGGGTGGCCTGTGCCTGTAGTCCCAGCTACTTGGGAGGCTGAGCTGGGATGATCACTTGAGCCCGGGGAGGTCAAGGCTGCTGTGAGCTGTGATTGCACCACTGCACTATAGCCTGGCCGACAGAGGGAGGCACCATCTCCAAAAATAAATAATGTATCCACAGCACATAATTTACCTGGCATATGGAGAATGCTCATCAGTAAATAACATGTGAAAATAAAGGAGTTGGTTGGGCGCAGTGGCTCACGCCTGTAATCCCAGCACTTTGGGAGGCCAAGGTGGGCAGAACACGAGGCCAAGAGGTCGAGACCATTCTGGTCAACACGGTGAAACCCCATCTCTACTAAAAATACAAAAATTAGCTGGGCGTGGTGGCAGGCACCTGTAGTCCCAGCTGCTCGGGAGGCTGAGGCAGGAGAATCGCTTGAACCCGGGAGACAGTGGTTGCACTGAGCCAAGATCATGTCAGTGCACTCCAGCCTGACAACAGAGTGAGACTCCGTCTCAAAAATAAATTAATTAATTAAATAAAAAAAGAAAAGAAAAGAAAAGAAAGGAGTGTAGACCACATGCGGTGGTTCACACCTATAATCCTAGTGCTTTAGGAGGCTCAGGCCGGTGGATCACCTGAGATAAGTTCGAGACCAGCCTGGCCAATATGGTGAAAACCCATCTCTACTAAAAATACAAAAATTAGCCGGGTGTGGGGGCACATGCCTGTAGTCCCAGCTACTCAGGAGACTGAGGCAGGAGAATTGCTTGAACCTGGGAGGTGGAGGTTGCAGTGAGCTGAGATTGCCCCACTTCACTCTAGCCTGGGCTACAGAGCGAAACTCCCTCTCAAACAAAACAGAACAAAACAAAAAGAAGAAAGAAAAGAAAGGAGTTTAAAAGCTATACAGGCAAAACTCACATTTTTCATATACATATGAATATTAGAGCCACAACTTCAGCCTATGCTGTAAGGCCAGGAGTAGAAGTGTAGGCTGAGCAACATAGTGAGACCCCATCTCTAAAAACATCATTTTTAATTAGCTGAGGGTTATGGTGGCCTTCTGTAGTCCTGACTACTGAGCAGGCAGAGGTGGGAGGATGGATGGCTTGAGCCTGGGAGGCTAAGGCTAGAGTGAACTATGATCATACACTGTACCCCAGCCTGAGTGACAGACCAAGACCCTTATCTGTTAAGAAAAAAGTTTTTAATGGAAATTTCACAACATTCTGTTATCTGAAGGTTTTCTTCTGAAAGGACCCAATACCACCAGTCCCAGGTAATCCAGAAAGACCTGAAGCAAGAAGGTGATGAGAAGACCATGAAGGAAGTCAGCTGCTGCAGGAAGGATCCGTCCTTTGCTTCCCGTCCCTCTAGTCCTGTCCAGTTAGCTGGGTCTAGATTCACACTTAATGTCCTTATCAAGACTGGCCTTCATTGGCCAGGCGCAGTGGCTCACGCCTGTAATCACACTTTGGGAGGCTGAGGCGGGTGGATCACCTGAGCTCAGGAGTTTGAGACCAGCCTGGCCAACATGGTGAAACCCTGTCTCTACTAAAAATACAAAAAAAAAAAAAAAAAATTAGCTGGCATGGTGGCAAGCATCTCAGCTTGCCAGCTTGCCAGTAATCCCAGCTACTCAAGAAGTTGAGTCAGGAGAATCGCTTGAACCCAGGAGGTGGCAATTGCCCTGAGCAGAGATCGTGCCATTGCACCATTGCACTCCAGTCTGGGAAACAAGAATGAAACTCTGTCTCAAAAAAAAAAAAAGAGAGAAAGAGAAAAAAAAAGACTGGCCTTCACCACCTCAGAACTACAGCCAAATAATGCACTGGTTCTCACATTCTCATTCCCCACTCACACTGCGATCTAAACTCTTGGGAAGTGTGGAAAGGGCTTTCTCGGTCCAAATCCTGATACAAATACCATGGCATTCTCCTGTCAAATCAATAGAATCAGAGTTTTAGAGCTAGGAAGGGACTCTCAATGCCTTCCTTTAAGGAATGTTTGCTAAGCGCCTTTCGTGTCCAGGGCATGATGACAGTGCTCAGAGCTGCCATCCAGGGAGACACCCACAGCGTCCGAGTGCAGAGTCCCAGGGAGATGCCGTCCCCAAGGGAGCAGGCTCCCAGCACAGGTCACCCACTGAGCCAAGGTAACCTTCTGGTCTTCCCCTGTGGCCTTGTTCAGATAAAATTCTTGGAAGGTTAGTATAGTTTTACTCTCAGAGATTGAAAAACCAGCTGGGAACAGAAGCTCTTCTGTAAAGATTTCATAGCTCAGTTACCATGAGTGTAGGATATGATAAGATTCTAAAGCCAGCTGTGTAATTCAATTCCATTTCTTTAAAGAAAAAGGGCTGGTCTGGCATAGTGGCTCATGCCTGTAATCCCAGCACCTTAGGAAGTTGAGGCAGGAAGATCACTTGAGGCCAGGAGTTGAAGATCTGCTTGAAAAACATAGCAAGACCCCCATCTTTATAAAAAATAAAAAATTAGCTGAGCATGGTGGCACACGCCTGTGTTCCCAGCTACTCAGGAGGTGCTGGGAGGATTGCTTGAGACGGGGAGGTTGAGGCTATGGTGAGCTGAGATGGTGCCACTGCACTCCAGCCTGGGTGACACAGTGAGACACTATCTCAAAACAAAAACAAAACAAAATCAAAAGACAACCCAAATGGCCAACATCTACAGGACATTAAATGAACTATAATACATCCATATTCTGGGTTGTGGTATAGCCAAGGGTTCTGATAATACTTGATGATCTTGAAGAAAGGCTCAGTGAAAGAAGAAAAAGGAGGGAACAAAAGTGTATGTACAGTGTAATCCCAATTGTGTGTGTGTGTGTGTGTGTGCGCGCGTTGTAATTTTACTTTAAGAAGCAAGGGAGCAATAAACATAAACATCAAGTTGGGTACAGTGGTACACACCTGTATCCCCAGCTACTTGGGAGGCTGAGGCGGGAGGATCACTTGAGCCCAGAAGTTCCAGGCTGTAGTGCACGCTGATCCTGCCTGTGAATGGCCACTGCACTCCAGCCCAGGCAACATAGTGAGACCTCGTCTCTAAAAACAACAATCTCAGTGTATACCTCCAATGGGGAGGCAGACAGAGGGATTGGGAAGAAGAGGCACACATGAGCAGATGTAGGCATTAGTAATGGCTAGTTTTGGAGCTGACGGTAGATTAATTATATTGTATATTAAATAAATAAATGCTGCATGTACATATGTATACATGACTGCATAGAAAAAATTGGGAAAATTTTACCAAAATTTCTAGATATCTGATTTTAATTTTCTTCATACTTTTCTGTATTTTCCAACATTTCTAAGATGTGGGGATGCATTTCTTTTATAATTGAAAAAATGAGGCTCACTTGCATAAGATGGGGAAGTACCTAGATGTATGAGAAGGACAGTGCTATCCCATGGGGAATTTCCACCAGAAATTGAGAAATGCTCCTGGAATCACGAGCCTGGACTTTGTGCTGGGCCTTCTGAATGTGCACCTCACTCTTTGCCACAAGGGGGAGCAAGGAGACAAGGTAAAAGAGAAGCCAGACCTGTGGGGGTGGGGGAGGGGCGGGTGGGGTGGCGGGGGTCGGGGGAGGGGCGGGGGTTGTGTGTGGAGGCGCCAAGGTGACAACCACCCGTCCCACTCCCCCCGGGTCCCCAGAGCCTCACCCAAGAGCTTCATGAGGTTATGAACACAGCTATGAATTAGGATCAAAGCTGTGTCTGAGGACTTTCTACCAAAGAATCTAATTTGTTTTGTTTTTAGATCTTTTTCTCTTTTTTTGAGATGGGGTGTCACTCTGTTGCCTAGGCTGGAGTGCAGCAGTGCCATCTTGGCTCACTGCAGCTTCAACCTCCCAGAATCAAGCGATCTTCCCGCCTCACCCGAGTAGCTGGGACTATAGGTGTGAACCACCACGCCAGGCTAATTTTTCTATTTTTTATAGAAATGGGGTCTCAATATGTTACCCAGACTGGTCTTAAACTACTGAGCTCAAGCAGTCCTCCTGCCTTGTCCTCCCAAAGTGCCAGAATTAGAGTGCCTGGCCGCAAGTCTAATTTGAATGTCAGAAGGGCAGCAAGTAATTACTAAGTCGTTTTATGGAGAAACTACTGTTGTCACTGTACCACACACAGCTACGTTACAGCCCTGATGACGCCACCTACAAGTCATTTAGTCTCAGTCACTTCCTAGTGAAGCTCTAGCCTCCCATTTAATCAGAGACAGTTTGACTAAGAAGGAGGTGACATACACCCAGAGTCGTAATTGGAAAATAGCCCAGGCAGTGTTCCTTGTGATTTTATGTTGTTTCCATCAACTTGGTGTTTGGAAATAGACGTCAGTTAGTGAGTGTAGTGGGCACAGAGGAAAGAATGAGCTTTGAAACAAGAATTCTTATGTTCAGATCCCAGGTCTGCAGCCCCCTGGTTGTGCACCTGTGGCAGGTTACTGGTCCCTCCCAGTCTCGGTGTCTTCATTTTTAACATGGAGATGCCCAAAGGGAAACTCCTGGCTGGGTAAGGTCCCCCCTAGAGGGAGGCTTCAACTGCAGGCAGCTTTCTTTGGCCAAAGTCCTGGGAAGGCCTGGACAACACTCAAGGTAGGAGCCTGGGACAGAGGGGCCAAGATCACACCCGTTGAGCCAGATACACCTCAACACCTAGAAAGACTGGGTTTCCTAATGCAACAGAATTCACAACTTACATCTAAGGAAAAGAATCAGACGTAGCTGTGCACTGTGGCTCATGCCTGTAATCCCAACACTTTGGGAGGCCAAGGTGAGAGGATTGCTTGAGCCCAAGAGTTCAAGACCAGCCTGGGCAACATAGCAAGACCCCATCTCTACAAAAAATACAAAAATTAGCTGTTGTGGTGGCATGCGCCTGTAGTCCCAGCTACTCGGGGAGCTGAACCCAGGAGTTTGAGGCTACCAGTGAGCTGTGCTTGCACCACTGCACTCCAGCCCGGGTGGCAAAATGAGACCCTGTCCCTAAAAATAAAGAATTGAAGAGTGATACCCAGTTTGGTCTGCATCTTAGGGCCCAGATCCAAAGATGGCAGACCCCCCACCCATGTTTTGTGTCCCATGAACATGTCAGCCACAGCGTGGCACAGAGGAAGGAAAGCGGGATAGTGCCCAGGAACAAGGCAGGGAGGGTGAGGCACGTAGGACCTAGGAAGGCACAAATGGACACAACTTAATGATTTTTTTTTTTTCTTTTTTGAGACAGAGTCTTGCTTTGTTCCCCAGGCTGGAGGGCAGTGGCGTGATCTTGGTTCACTGCAACCTCCTCCTCCCAGGTTCAAGTGATTCTTCTGCCTCAGCCTCCTGAGTAGCGGGGATTACAGGTGCGCACCACCATGCCTGGCTAATTTTTGTATTTTTAGTAGAGACGGAGTTTCGCCATGTTGACCAGTCTGGTCTCGAACTCCTGATCTCAAGTGATCTGCCCGCCTCGGACTCGCAAAGTGTTGGATTACAGGTGTGAGCCACCTTGCCCGGCCAACCTGATTTTATTTTAAAACAAAACAATGGCAGAGCCTATCTTTGAGGAAGGAGAGTCCAGGAAGCCTGGTGCTACTCCCAGCCAGATGCCTGATGTGGAATCAGGACAACTCCAAGGCTGTTGCTGTGGAAAGGGAGGTTCCCTGCACCAGCACATTGCACAGCTCCAAAGGCATGGGCCATGTGCATGGAACACGGTCCAAAGGTGCCTCCTGGAGCTGAGCAACTTGGGGGCCATGGCAGATGCCAGCCCAATCTCCCAGAACACTGGTGTGTAAAAGGCCCTCAAGACCAGAAGGAACTGAAGCTGAGCATGACATGACCTGCCACAGGCTACACGGTCTGCAAAAGTGGCTGGCACCAGTCACCCTGGCATCCCCCCTGTGCTGTCCCTGGGTGCTGCCCTTCACTCCCCAGCCTTGTGGAGGGCTGGCCTTACCTTCTGACCTCAGGGAACCAAATGGCAACGTTTCTGTCATCTCTGTGATCACATCCTGTGGTTGTCTGCCTGCCCCATCAACATGCCCCTTCTCATCTTTTATTTTATGGAACATTTCCTGTGAGATTCTGCCAAAGACCTGCTTGCTTCCGTTACTTTGATTTTATTTTAAGGAAAGCAAAATTTATGGAAATCAAACTGGTTTTGACACAGGAGGCATAACAAATAAAACTTTCCGTTCCTGGGTGAGTATAAACAATCGGACACCCAGCCTTTGACGTGAACCACAGCAGCTGTCGTGCAGGAGGACACAGGTGGCAGGTCTCAAACACAAGTCTGCAATTTTTATCCAAAGAGTGGAATTAGTGTGGAAACTGGAACCTCTGGAAATTTCTTTTTGAGAAATTTCATTTGCTCTAAGCTTAGTCAGTATTACTCGATTTTAGTGTCCCCATGGGCCAGGTGCTCACTACAAAACTTGAAGCATCAGCCTGAGATTTTCAGTTAACCCATAATCCTTGCCAGGGGGCATCAATATGGCAGCGCCTTGGCCAGAACTTTGCACGACGGCTTCCTTTGTTCTGTGGCTAAAGAAGTGTCTTGCAGTGCCGCTTTTCAAAAGACAGCCATGGCTCCAGGTGCCACTCAGGAAGGCTTGTGGAGTGGGTTCTGCGAGGTCGTCGCTGCTGTGGCCTGTGCATGAAGCTTGTGGCCTGGCCTAAAAGCAGAGAGGACGCCCTTTAAACAGAAACATTTTTAAAGTTTTCCTCTCCCCACTTACTTCTCCCTGCCATCCTCTCCCCACTGCCCCATCACCTCTAATCCCCAAATAATGGAGATGCAGGCTCCTGGCAGTAGACGCTGCCACAGGGGCATTTCACTTCAGTTGTTAGCATTCTTGCTGAGGGACAGTGTGCTGATTAGTAGCAGGCAAGTAGCCTTGGGAAATCTGAAAATATACCGAAAGTCATTTTCCAGAAACTACTTCACATACCTACTTTCCTCCAAAATTGCTCTGGCTTTTTAGAGACTGAAATCCCAGTCTTATTGCAAAACGAGGCCTCAGATTAACAGATATTTTTCTTTGATGAGTTGTATTGAACACATATCCATTGACAGCCTGCCAAGGTAGGGCCATGGTAGATGCTAGGCACTAAAGTCTATGGAAGATGGAAAGTTCTGGCTTGGAAAATGGATGAGAGGCATTTGTTTAGAGGGTTTTTTGTTGTGTTTTTTGTTTGTTTGTTTGTTTGTTTTAAGATGGAGTCTTGCTCTGTCGCCCAGGCCGGAGTGCAGTAGTCCAGTCTTGGCTCATTGCAGACTCTTCCTCCTGGGTTCAAGCAATTCTTCTGCCTCAGCCTCCCGAGTAGCTGGGATTACAGGTGTGTGCCACCACGCCCAGCTAATTTTTGTATTTTAGTAGGGATGCAGTTTCAACCATGTTGGCCAGGCTGGACTCGAACTCCTGACTTCAAGTGATCCACCCTCCTCAGCCTCCCAAAGTGCTGGGATTACAGGCATGAGCCACCGCGCCCCGCTCGAGTTTATGGTCTAGTTGCAGAGACATAGAAGTAGGTGATTACAGTGGGGTTTTAGAAGCGCTATGACGAACTGGTGTATGCACAGAGCAGGGCAGACAGCGGAGGGGAGGCCCAGCTAGTGATGAAGTCAGACCCGGCCCCAAAGCCCACATTCTCTCAGTGCTGAGACAGAGACAGAGACGGACAGACATAGACAGACAGGGGGTCGCTTTTCAGCATTGTTCAGCCCCTGTTGGTGACCCTCTGGCATCTGGTGCCTGCACCCGCTCCTCTCCTCTGTCTCTCACAGGCAAAACGGAGAGCATGGTTCCTGAAAGACACAGTGGCTACTCTTATATCTCCACAGTAGATATCCTGCAAACGGTTGATTGTGCGGACAGCTTTTCTCAAGGCACCCTGTTATCCTGCTCCCTCAACCTGATTTTCATCCTGAATTCTCTGTCTCTAGGCCCACCTCTACCCACCCAGTGCACCAAATCGGAGAGGGCAGGATCATCCCAACTCCCCACTCCCACATCCAGTGATGCAGCTTGAACTTCAGACTCCCATCCTTTGCTTGGTTCCCATTGTCACTGTGCACTGCCTCAAATTGGACCCTTCATTGTCATCGGGGCAATGATAACTGAGTCCTAAGTGGCCCCCAGCCTCCCCTCTCTCCCAGTGCAACCTAAGCACCACACTGCCACCAGCATTGTGCCCTGAAAGCAAATTAGATAACACCAGTGTCTTTCTTTCTCTTTTCTTTCTTTCTCTCTTTCTCTTTCTTTCTTTCTCTCTTTCTCTTTCTCCTTCTTTCCTTCTCTCTTTCTTTCTTCCTTTCTTTCTCTCACTTTGTTTCTCTTTTTCCCTTTCTTTCTCCTTCCTTTCTCTCTCCTTCCTTCCTTTCTTTATTCTTCCTTTATTTTTTCCTTCCTTCCTCCCTTTCTTTCTTTCTTTTTTCCTTCCTTCCTTTCTCTCACTTTCTTTCTTCTTTCTTTCTCTCTTTCTCCTTCCTTTCTCTCTCTTCTTTCCTTTCATTTTTCTTCCTTTCATTTTTTTCCTTCTTTTCTTCCTTTCACCCTTCCTTCCTTCTTTCCTCTCTCTCCTTCCTTCCTTTTTTCCTCTCTCTCCTTCCTTCCTTTTCTTTCTTTCTTTCTTTCTTTCTTTCTTTCTTTCTTTCTTTCTTTCTTTCTTTCTTTTACTTTCTTTCTTTTCCTTTCTTTCTTCCCTTTCTTCCTTCTTTCTCCTCTCTCTTCTCTTCTCCTTCCTTCTTTCCTTCCTTCTTTTTGGTGGGAGGACAGGGTCTCGCTTTGTCACCCAGGCTTGAGTGCAGCGATATGATCATGCAGCCTTGAACTCCTAGGCTCAAGCGATCCTCTTACCTCAGCCTCCTGAACAGCTAGGACTACAGACACGTGCCACCACACCAGGGTAATTTTTGTATTTTTCGTAGAGATGGAGTCTTGTTATGTTGCTCAGGCTGGTCTTGAACTCCTGGCTTCAAGTGATCCTCCCACCTCAGCCTCCCAAGTAACAGAGACTCCAGGCACATGCTGGCATGCCCAGCTGATGTTTTTTATTTTTTGTGGAGACAAGGTCTTGCTTTGTTGTTCGGGCTCCCTGCCTCAAGTGCTCCCTGCTCCCTGGCCTCAAGTGGTCCTCTTGCCTTATCCTCCTCACGAAGTGCTGGGTACAAGCATGAGCCACTGCACCCAGCTGACCATGCCATTCTCAGTCTGAAATATCTCCAATGACTTTATATCGTGCAGAGAATAGAATCTGATTTTCTTAGCACAGCATATCAGGGTCTGCATCTTGCTTCATCTCGTCCTTCCATCATCTGCCGCAGCCACAGAATCTCTCACTAGCACCTGAGTGCACCTCCTCGCCCTCGCACACACCTCACCCTCTGAGCCCAGGTGAGGACATCTCCAACTTCCCAACCTAGGAAGCTCCTATGCAACCACAAAATTCAGCTCAAATATTACCTCATCTGTAAACACATTCCTTTATTTCTCTAGAAAGTCTCAATCATGCCTTCCTCTGTATTTATATCTTTGTAAGTCCTCCACCCTTACATTATACCTTTATTTTAGTGCTTGACATAATATATTGAAATCAATTATAATATATTGAAATCATCCATACATATATGTCTTCTGTCTGGACCTCACACTTGCTGTCTCTCTCACCCAGGCCCAGTCATCCATACATACAAGTTTTCTGTCTGAATCTTTCTCTCTCTGGATCTCTCTCTCTCTCTTTAGAGAGAGAGAGAATATGTATATAGAGAGAGGGTGGAGTGCAGAATATATATATATAGAGAGAGAGAGGGTGGAGTGTAGTGGTGCAATTATAGCTCACTGCACCTCACTGCAGCCTCAATCTCCTGGGCTTAAATGATCCTCCCACCTCAGCTTCCTGAGTCGCTGAAACTACAGGTGAACACCACTATGCCTGGCTAATTTTTTTGTGGGGGGATGGAGTCTCACTCTGTCGCCGAGGCTGGAGTGCAGTGGCACCGTGTTGGCTCACCACAACCTCCGTCTCCTGGGTTCAAACAATTCTCCTGCCTCAGCCTCCCGAGTAGCTGGGATTACAGGCGCCCACCACCACGCCTGGCTAGTTTTTATATTTTTGGTAGAGACGGGGTTTCACTGTATTGGCCAGGCTGGTCTCGAACTCCTGACCTCAGGTGATCCACCCACCTCGGCCTCCCAAAGTGCTGAGGATTACAGGCATCAGCCACCGCGCCTGACCTTTTTTTTTTTTTTTTTTTTTTTTTTTTTTGTGGAGACAGAATCTCAATATTTTTTTTTGTGGAGACAGAATCTCAGATTTTCCTGAACGAAAATCTGTTTACCCCATTCTCAACTCCAACAATCCTAGGCCAACCCGCTACAATCCCCATCATCCTATTCCCCATGTTACTAATCCCAACCTCTAAATATCTTATTAACAATCAACTAATTACCATTCAACAAAACCTAACTCAACTTACTCTAAAACAAATAATAATAATTCACAACGTTAAAGGACAAACCTGATCTCTAATACTAACGTCTCTAATTGCCTTTATTACCACAACAAACCTCTTAGGACTCCTGCCCCACTCATTTACACCAACCACCCAACTTTCCATAAACCTAGCCATAGCAATTCCCCTATGAGCTGGCACAGTGATCATAGGGCTTCGCTTTAAAACTAAAAATTCCCTGGCTCATCTTCTACCACAAGGTACACCCACACCACTCATTCCTATACTAGTAATAATCGAAACTATTAGCCTACTTATTCAACCAGTAGCCCTAGCTGTACGACTAACCGCCAATATCACAGCTGGCCATCTACTAATGCACCTAATTGGAAACGCTGTACTAGTACTATTAACCATCAACTTCTCCATTGCCCTACTAACCACTATACTCCTAACACTACTAACCATCCTAGAAATTGCAGTAGCCCTGATCCAAGGCTACGTCTTCACACTCTTAGTCAGCCTCTATCTACACAACAACACCTAATGACTCACCAACTCCATGCCTATCACATAGTTAAACCCAGTCCCTGGCCACTGACAGGAGCCCTATCAGCTCTTCTGATAACATCTGGCTTAGTTATATGATTCCACTTCTACTCTACCACCCTACTGGTATTAGGCCTACTAACCAACACACTAACCTTATATCAATGGTGACGTGATATTGTACGAGAGAGCACATATCAAGGCCACCACACAACACCCGTCCAAAAAAGCCTTCGATATGGAATAACATTGTTCATCATCTCAGAAGTCTTCTTCTTTATTAGCTTCTTCTGAGCATTTTACCACTCAAGTCTTGCCCCAACACCCTGCTTGGGAGGCCATTGACCACCAACAGGCATTACCCCTTTAAACCCCCTAGAAGTACCCCTCCTAAACACCTCCGTACTACTCGCATCCGGAGTCACAATCACCTGAGCCCATCACAGCCTCATAAATAGTAGCCGAAAACAAACAATCCAAGCCCTACTTATTACAATTCTACTAGGCACCTACTTCACTCTACTACAAATCTCAGAATACTTTGAAGCACCTTTCACCATCTCCAATGGCATTTACGGTTCAACATTTTTCGTCGCCACAGGCTTCCATGGGCTTCACGTTATTATTGGATCCACATTCCTTTTTATTTGCCTCATTCGCCAACTACTATACCATTTCACATCAAACCACCATTTCGGCTTCGAGGCCGCCGCTTGATACTGGCACTTCGTAGATGTCGTCTGACTATTCCTCTATATTTCTATCTATTGATGAGGGTCCTACTCTTTTAGTATAACCAGTACAATTGACTTCCAATCAATTAGTTTTGACAATATTCAAAAAAGAGTAATCAACCTAGTACTAGCCTTAATAATCAATACCCTCTTAACCTCGCTACTAATAATTATCATATTCTGATTACCCCAACTCAACTCCTATGCAGAAAAAACTAACCCCTACGAGTGTGGATTTGATCCCCTAAATCCTGCTCGCATCCCATTCTCAATAAAGTTTTTCCTAGTCGCCATCACTTTTCTACTATTTGACCTAGAGATCGCTCTACTACTATCCCTACCGTGAGCTATCCAAACAACAAACCTCCCAATAATAATCAAATCAACCATTGCTTTTATCATTATCCTAATTCTCAGTTTAGCCTACGAATGAACTCAAAAAGGACTAGATTGGACCGAGTTGGTAAGTAGTTTAAATAAAACAAATGATTTCGACTCATTAGATTATGATAGCCATACTAACCAAATGACTCCTACCCACATAAACATTATATTAGCATTTACCATCTCACTTCTAGGCATATTAATTTACCGTTCACACCTAATAGCTTCCCTCCTCTGTCTAGAAGGAATAATAATAATATAACTTTTTATCATAACTGCCCTCATTGCCTCGAACATACATTTCCCTTTAATCAACATTATACCCATCATCCTACTAGTATTTGCCGCTTGCAAAGCAGCAGTAGGCCTTGCCTTACTAATCTCAATCTCCAATACATATGGGCTAGATTATATTCACAACTTAAGCCTGCTTCAATGCTAAAAATAATCATTCCCACAATCATGCTACTACCTGTGACATGATTCTCCAAAATTAATACAATCTGAATCAACTTGACTACACACAGCCTAACTATCAGCCTCATTCCCCTATTATTCTTTAACCAAACCAACAACAATCTCCTTAATTACTCAACCTACTTATCCTCTGACCCACTAACAACACCCCTCCTAATACTGACTGCCTGACTCCTACCCCTCATAATTATAGCGAGTCAATATCACCTATGCAACGAACCCCCTTCACAAAAGAAACTTTACCTTTCCATAATAATTTTCCTACAAATCACCTTAATTCTGACATTCATGGCTACAGACCTAATTATATTCTACATTCTATTTGAAACCACCCTCATTCCCACCCTAATTATCATCACTAAATGAGGCAACCAAGCAGAACGTCTCAACGCAAGCACATATTTTCTATTCTACACACTAACTGGCTCTCTACCCCTACTCATTATACTAAACCACACCTACAACAACACAGGCTCACTAAACATTATACTACTAACATTCACAAACCAAAAACTAACAACTACCTGATCCCACAACTTTACCTGACTAGCATGCATAATAGCTTTTATAACAAAAATACCTCTATATGGCTTACACTTATGACTCCCCAAAGCTCATGTTGAAGCCCCTATTGCAGGATCAATAGTTCTTGCCGCGGTACTCCTAAAACTAGGTGGCTATGGCATAATATGACTTACTTCCATTCTTGACCCCTTAACAGAACACATGGCCTATCCATTCCTTATGTTATCCCTATGAGGCATAATCATAACAAGCTCAACATGTCTCCGACAAACAGACTTAAAATCACTCATCGCATACTCTTCTGTAAGTCACATAGCCCTAGTAATCGTAGCCTCCCTCATCCAAACCCCCTGAAGCTTCTCTGGCGCAACCATCCTTATAATTGCCCATGGACTTACCTCCTCCATATATTTCTGCCTAGCTAACTCAAACTATGAACATACCCACAGCCGCATCATACTACTATCTCGAGGACTCCAAACCCTACTCCCATTAATAGCCTTTTGATGATTCACAGTAAACCTCACCAATCTTGCCCTACCCCCACCATCAACCTACTAGGCGAACTCTTTGTAATCACAACCTTATTTTCCTGATCCCATATTACTATTATACTAACAGGACTCAACATACTAATCACAGCTCTCTACTCCCTCCACATGTTTATCACAATGCAACAAGGAACACTTACATACCACATAATTAACATAAAACCTTCCTTCACACGAGAAAATACATTAATATTTATACACCTCGCCCTGATTATTCTTCTATCCCTCAACCCCAACATCATTCTAGGGTTTACCTCCTGTAAATATAGTTTAATCAAAACATTAGATTGTGAACCTAACTATAGAAGCCTACCACTTCTTATTTACCGAGAAAACTCGCAAGGACTGCTAATCCATGCTTCCGTGTTTAAAATTACGGCTTTCTCAACTTTTAAAGGATAACAGCTATCCATTGGCCTTAGGAGCCAAAAACATTGGTGCAACTCCAAATAAAAGTAACAACCATGTATACTCCTATTATAATAACAACCCTCACCTCCCTAACTCTCCCAATCTTTGCCGCCCTCATCAACCCTAACAAAAAACGCTCATACCCAAATTATGTAAAATTAACTGTAATATATGCTTTTGTTACTAGCTTTCTTTCAACAACCTTATACATTTTCCTAAACCAAGAAACAATCATTTGGAGTTGACATTGAATAATAACCCAAACATTAAATCTAACATTAAGCTTTAAACTGGATTACTTCTCCATAATATTCATTCCAATCGCACTATTCATCACCTGGTCCATTATAGAATTCTCGCTATGATACATAAGCTCAGATCCAAATATCAATCAATTCTTCAAATACCTCCTTATTTTCCTCACTGCCATACTAATTCTAGTCACCGCTAACAACCTTTTCCTACTCTTCATTGGCTGAGAGGGCGTAGGAATTATATCTTTCCTCCTAATTAGCTGATGACATGCTCGAACAGACGCCAACACAGCAGCCATCCAAGCAATCCTATATAACCGCATTGGTGACATTGGTCTTATCCTAGCTATAACATGATTTCTCTTACATTACAACTCATGAGACTTTCAACAAATACTAGCCCTGAACTCCAACTTAAATCTCCTTCCACTAATAGGTATTCTCCTGGCAGCAGCAGGAAAATCAGCCCAATTTGGCCTCCACCCCTGACTGCCTTCTGCCATGGAAGGCCCAACTCCAGTCTCAGCTTTACTTCCCTCTAGCACCATAGTCGTCGCCGGAGTATTCTTACTCATTCGCTTCCACCCTTTAATAGAAAACAACATATTGATCCAAAATCTTACATTATGCCTAGGAGCCATTACCACCCTATTCACAGCCATTTGCGCTCTCACACAAAACGATATTAAAAAAATTGTAGCCTTCTCTACTTCAAGCCAACTAGGTCTGATAATAGTCACCATTGGCATTAACCAACCATACCTAGCATTCCTACACATCTGCACTCCCCAGTTCAGGAGATCTTCCCACCTTGGCCTCCCAAAGTGCTGAGATTACAGGTGTGAGCCACTGTGCCAGGCCATTGGAGTTTCAAATTTTATTCCCGACATCTAATCTGAGGCTCTGCTCCTGCTAAGTGCTCAGTGGCTGTTTGTGCCGTGTTACAGGAGTTCCCATAGGTTCTTTTCACCTGTGTATATTGCCAGGGGCTTTTGGTAACCTGAAATTCCCTTACAGTGAGGCAGCAGGAAGCAGAGAAACCCAGCAGAGACAGAACCCTGGGGCTCTCTCCTTTATCCTTGGTCATAATTGTCCAACTTCAAAATAAATTCTGTAATACCCCTAGTCACCAGGGTTATCACGCTATCAAAGGGTGTTTGATGTTGTCAGTTTAAGGGATTAAAATAAGTAACTTCCATATGAGAGGTAGACAAGCAACACCAACCCAAGGACGAGAGCCAAGTAGTGGGAAGGCTTGAATCACCTGCATCACCTTCAGAACGGCGCTGCATTACTCAAAATTGAGAATGTTCTCATGCACAGAATGCCGAGATTCATGTTAATGAACTGATGTTAGGTTGTTCTGCAGGAAAACGTAGTAAATAATAAGATTATCATTTATGGCATAGAAAAAAATGCACTTTCAGATGACTCTATGCTAAGAGCAATGAAACAATGAAGAAAAAAATGATTTTTTGACACAGATCTAGATTGTTCTACTCTTAAAGTATTTACGACAGTGATAAGCACATGTCTAAATTACCTGACTTCTCTAATAGTCCAAATGGAAAAAAAAAAAAAAATCAGACAGGAAAGGGATGAAGCAGAAGTTTTAAAAAATTCGTATTAGGAAAATTGGAAATACATGAAATTTCATCTGAAATCAGCCAGAGACTTGGATCCTCATTTTGCTTAAGTGAGTTTTACATAATGCAGTGCACCTGATCTTAGCCAAAAGGCCGAGAAGCGATACATAATACAATGCAAATTAAATATATTGCTGATAAAATGGACCCAAAGCTTCTACTGAATTGTGTAAAATGGGCTTTCTATCATTGTCCCCACCACTGAAAAATGGGACTTTCATAAATTACATTACTTTCCTAAGAACCTTAACTTCAAACAGTTCAATTTTCATTTAAAGGAAAGTAATTTCCCAAATGGCATTTAGTCAGAACAGGTGCTGTTACATCTGGATGCCAGAGCTAATCAGGGGGCGTTTTCTCTTTTTCTATCTGTCTTCACTATCTGAAGCCCAGTTTACAGCTTCTCAGTGTATTTTGTACCTCATTAGTTTTTGGCATCCTCTATAGCATATTGGCCAGTATGATTCATCCTTTCTTTGAGCACAATTAGCTGTGAAAACAGATCTTAGGACAGACTCCCTCCCTACCCCCAAAGGATTACTGAAGGTAGGAAATGCAGGTGATTATCAGTTTGCCTTTGATACAGACATCCTGCTCTGCCGTGGCCCTTTGAACTATCTTTGATATGCAATAATTAAGAGGGATTCAACCCCTGGAGGAGAAGCCGCGTGGCCCTGCCTCTTCTCTCCTTCTATTGAGTCCTTGTTTTGAACGATTGATCAAACAGATTTGAAGGGATTTGTTGAAGCTTGTGTGGGGCAGGAGGAAGGAACAGAACGGGGAGGGGGCACATCTGGTTATAAATAGTTAAAGGAGGAACCTGCTGGTCAGACTTTGCTCAGCCGATTTCACGCACCTTACTCAGACTAAGGTTTGCTTCTCTTTCAGAAAAAGCAGTGACAAACAGACGACATACTGAGTTGCCACCTTAGTGGAAGCTCTGCTCTGGGTGGAGAGCAGCCTCGCTTCGGTGACGCACAGTGCTGAGACCCTCCAGGAGCCCAGGGATTGAAGGATGGCGGCGGCCGTCCTGCTGGGACTGAGCTGGCTCTGCTCTCCCCTGGGAGCTCTGGTCCTGGACTTCAACAACATCAGGAGCTCTGCCGACCTGCTTGGGGCCCGGAAGGTAAGGCTGCTAGGGAGGGGCTGAGGTACGGGGCTGCTGACAGTCGGGGTGTTCTGTTTGGGCTTCAGTAAGTCGTTTTGATTCATGTGTGAAATGTCTTATCTAGCAGGTAAATTGAATTGGTTTTGGATTTGGGAGGGCACCCTGGTAGGATCAGTGGCCTTAGCATGAATGTATGAAATAAACACAGTGGCTTTTCACATCATTTGGCCATAAGTTTGTCTATAAATCAGGGAATAAACGAACACTTTGGAAGCTCTACCATGTGCCAGCTCTTTTACATGTGATACCTCATGTACTCCTTCCTCACAATTTGAGATAGATGAAACACCCCCTGATTCCAGATGAGGAAATAAGACTCAGAGATTTTGAAGAGCTTACCCAAGCTCACAAAGCTGGCAAACATGGGAATGAGAATTTAAACAGAGGACCATGATGCATTGCCTTGTCACCGTCTAACTTCACAGAGAGAGTTGTTTTAGGGATCGCTTTGTATATGTGTATATGTTATTATATATCCTATCTATTATTACATATATCATATATACTATACCAACATTAAAAGTATCAACTGTGGATGAGAACAATTGATCTTCGCTATCTCTTTCTCTATGTCAATGAGGCATCATTGAAAATCAAAGGACAGTTCACTTAGGGAGGGTCTGCGAGCTAAATGTGATTCACTAGAGTGAAAAATCAAACAAGAATGCCCAAAACATCAATAGTATATTTAATTAAACTGCAGCCAGCTTCTAGAGTTAAGATATATTGAAAATCTCATAATCACCTGTTAAGACACACATAGGAAACCATTTTTTTCCATTTTCACAAAGAGCACAGGAAAACTAAATTCTGAGTTAAGACAATTTTTCAAACTCAAATAGCCTTTGCAGGGCCTGGGTCTCTCCCCAGGTGACCTGAGCTTCCCTTTGTGGGAGAAAACCATTTCCACTGGAAAATAAGATGCTGCCTGGGGTTTGTCACAGCGCCACTGTCCTTTGGCTCCCTCCACCTCCTGCCTTCCATCGTGTTGGGTTTCCTAGCCTTGTGACAACAGATTCCCTCCACAGGGCTCACAGTGCCTGTCTGACACGGACTGCAATACCAGAAAGTTCTGCCTCCAGTCCCACAATGAGAAGCCGTTCTGTGCTACATGTCGTGGGTTGCAGAGGAGGTGCCAGCGAGATGCCATGTGCTGCCCTGGGACACTCTGCATGAATGGTGAGCGACCATAACACCAACAGTGGTTTTTAAACCAAAGGTAGTGTCTAAGCCCCATAGACTAGCACATTCCAGGGTAGATACTCTCTAATGGCGCTTCCTAGATTCATGCTTGAAGTAAGTTTATGCAGCTGCCTTTTCTTTTCCTTTTTTTTCGGAGATGGAGTTTCCAGGCTGGAGTGCAATGGCATGATCTCAGCTCACTGCAGCCTTGGCCTCCCGGGTTCAGGCGGTTCTCTTGCCTCAGTCTCTGGAGTAACTGGCATTACAGGCGTGCACTACCACGCCCGGCTAATTTTTGTGGTTTTAGTAGAGACAGGGTTTCACCATGTTGGTCAGGCTAGTCTCGACCTCCTGACCTCAGGCGATCCACCTACCTTGGCCTCCCAAAGTGCTGGGATTACAGGCATAAGCCACCAGGCCTGGCCTGCCTTTTCTTCATGAAACAAAATAATTTATTTCCTGGCAACAGCTCTTGCCAATGACTTGGAGATAATGATTTTAAAGGAAAGACTCAAGTTGGAATCATTCAAATACTTCCATTTCCACTTGGATACCATTAACTACCTTTAATGGAATCCAACTTCCACTTAACTACTTTCTCTGCCATATGTGAGCATGTAAATATTTAGTGCATGTCCCAGAAATCTAGAAAGTTATATATAAACTGAAGGCAGAGGTGCTACTAAACTATGCAACAGTAGGATAATTAGTGTGTCTGTGTTTCTCCCCCTTGAAGTTAGTAATTCTAGTTATACCTGGTTGTCCCTCAGATGTTTGTACTACGATGGAAGACGCAACCCCAAAATGGGAAAGGCAGCTTGATGAGCAAGATGGCACACATGCAGAAGTAACAACTGGGCACCCAGTCCAGGAAAACCAACCCAAGAGGAAGCCAAGTATTAAGAAATCACAAGGCAGGAAGGGTAAGAACAGCATTCTGAGCACATTTTCAGAAATGCATTTTCTCCTCCCAGCCTCTTAAGGATAGGGTGAGATTGATTTTATTCTTCTCCATCCCAGAAACACTTAGGGAGCACGTGCTGTTTGTAATCTCTTTCTATAAGAAGCTGTGGGGGTCATGTACAGAGTACCCTAAGGTAGTCTGCAGCCAGTAACAACAATTCCGATGGGTAGGGGTGGAGTCACCATTGCATTACCGCTTTTAGCGTAAGACCTAGCTCTGTGAGACCCGCGTGCTGTGTCTATTTTTACTTTGTGTCTGTCAGTCGTAGGTCCCATTCCCTTATCCCAGTAGCAAACCCCTGGCAGGCCACTTTCCTTATTTATCACTAAAGCCCACATTAACCTTGTTACAGGACAAGAGGGAGAAAGTTGTCTGAGAACTTTTGACTGTGGCCCTGGACTTTGCTGTGCTCGTCATTTTTGGACGAAAATTTGTAAGCCAGTCCTTTTGGAGGGACAGGTCTGCTCCAGGAGAGGGCATAAAGACACTGCTCAAGCTCCAGAAATCTTCCAGCGTTGCGACTGTGGCCCCGGACTACTGTGTCGAAGCCAACTGACCAGCAATCGGCAGCATGCACGGTTACGAGTATGCCAAAAAATAGAAAAGCTATAAATATTTCAAAATAAAGAAGAATCTACATTGCATTTGAGCTCAATCTTGGACATTAACTTTAAAATGCTTCCATACAGATCTCTCTTAAAATCAAATCTTGTAGCAAGTGAAATAGCCTGAAACTAGAGAACTAAGAGTTGGCGACCTTGTGATGAATGAAACTAGCTTTAGTTTTTTGTCCGGTTTTCCAGAAAACTGATGGGACTCTGTAACAAAAAAAATTTATTTCTAATCTAGGGACTCAATTAATTCAAATCTTCAAGAATTGAGGCCCGGCGCAGTGGCTCACGCCTGTAATCCCAGCACTTTGGGAGGCTGAGGCGGGTGGATCACGAGGTCAGGAGTTTGAGACCAGACTGGCCAACACAGTAAAACCTTGTCTCTGCTAAAAAATACAAAAAATTAGCTGGGCATGGTGGCAGGCGCCTATAATCCCAGCTACTTGGGAAATTGAGGCAGGAGAATTGCTTGAACCCAGGAGGCGGAGGTTGCAATGAGCCGAGATCGCACCATTGCACTCCAGCCCAGGCAACAGTGCGAGACTCCGTCTCAAAACAACAACAACAACAAAGAATTGAAATTGTATATATTTACAGTGTATAGCATGACGTTTTGAAATACATATACTATAACCGAGTCACATCTCTCTCTCCAAATACATCTTTAAGCAATTTCTGGTAAAGGGCTGGTGCCTGACAGTATCCTAGGGGGTAAAAATGATAGCACCTAAAGTTAAAAGTAAGTTAATTCTTACATCTTACCAGGGAAAATTATCACAGCAAATACTATATTTTTCCTTAAAAACTCTATTGTTTATTTCCATTCATTTCTTAGAAGGGAAATGGCATTTCACTACAAAATAATTTGGTTAATAAAGAAGTTTCAAAAGATATCTTATATTTGTATAGTCCTTTGCAAGTTATAAAGCATTTTCACGTTTTCAGTAGCTTTACTTACCATTTGATACCTTTGTCTATTTTATATTTATATAATTTTAATATTTGAAAGGCAGGGCTTTCAAGGAGTGTTTTTATTTATACATTTTGACCACTTGCACTTAAAAGCCCAGAGGAAGACTCGGGCAAAAAAGTGAAATTTTTGTTTGGAGTTTAAAAGGCTGTATTTTGTGCATAGTAGAAGTGGTTGTGCTTAGGGGAGCTCTTTCTAGTGGATTTCAAGCAAGTGCTACAGATTTCATTTAAGAGATAAACCATACACCTGTTTTTCTATTCAGGTTATAAGTATATATTGCAAGATTCAATGATATGGTTTGGACATTTGTCCCTTCCGTAACTCCTGGCTGAAATGTGACCTCCAGTACTGGAGGTGGGGCCTGGTGACTGGACAATGAGGGCGGACTCCTCATGAATGGCTCAGCACCATCCCCTTGGTGATAAGTGAGTTCTGTTAGTTGACACAAGATCGGGTTGTTTAAGAGTGTGGCACCTTCTCTCTCTCTCTCGCTCCTGCTTTCGCCATGTGAAGTGCCTGCTGCCGCTTCATCTCCCACCAGGAGTAAAACCTTCCTGAGGCCTCCCAGCAAGCTTAGCAGATACCAGTGCCATGCTTCCTATACAGTCTGCAGAACCATGAGCCAATTAAACCTTTTTCCTTCATAAACTACCCAGTCTCCAGTATTCTTTTAGAGCAATGTAAGAATGGACTGATACAATCAAATATGGGCAAAACAAAAAATTAAATTTATGAAGGTCTCTAGTTTATTTTTTTGAGATGGAGTCTCACTCTGTTGCCCAGACTAGAGTATAGTGGTATGATCTTGGCTCACTGCAACCTCCGCCTCCCAGGTTCAAGCAATTTTCCCACCTCGGCCTCCTAAGTAGCTGGGATTACAGGCACTTGCCATCATCCCCAGCTAATTTTTGTATTTTTGGTAGAGACAGGGTTTCACCATGTTGGCCAGGCTAGTCTCCAACTGCTGGCCTCAGGCCATCCACCTGCCCCAGCCTCCCGAAGTACTGGGATTACAGGCATGAACCACCGTGCCCGGCCCCCCTAGTTTCTAGAAAATATTGAACAATCTTCCAGAGGCTAGTCTCTGGGTGTACCTTAATTAACTAATTTGTGATCAGTAAGTAGGGGTAATGTGGTTTATAGCCTAGAGCAGAATATGAGAAAATAAAAACTCCCATTAAAGATCTGCTATCATCTCATATTTCTCTCTACCAAACCCATAGTAAAGTATGATCATGAACATAATATGAAAATTTAAACTAAACATATTTGCTAAGAAAATAAGAACATCATTATCCAATAACAGTACACAAGGTTTTATTGACTACATTGCAAGCGAAAGCATGAAGAAGAAACAATCATTTAAAAACACTAAAGACCCTTACATAGCAAAGGTTAAGAAATAAATTAAGACTCCTATTGTGCTGTGTCTGCCAGGGAGGACACAGGCCTCATTCACTCCGGTCCTTGGGTTCTCGGTATTTCCACTGGATGTAATCAAAGATGTCTTTCTCACTATCCACTGGCAGGGGTTCTCCAGCAACTCCTACAAGTACAGAGAGAAAAAACTTATTGTAAGAACCCGTTTTATAGTTTAGTTATAGAGGGTTCAAAATTAAAAGCTGTGTGGGATTTGCTTTCAGAAGAAAAAGGAAAATGGTAACCAAGTCACTAAAAAAGAAAGACACTGGCAGACGTGGTAGCTCACGCCTGTAATCCCAGCACTTTGGGAGGTTGAGGCGGGCGGATCACCTGAGGTCAGGAGTTCAAGACCAGCCTGACCAACATGGAGAAACCCCATCTCTACTAAAAATACAAAATTAGCCGGGTGTGGTGGCGCATGCCTGTAATCCCAGCTACTCGGGAGGCTGAGGCAGGAGAATCGCTTGAACCCAGGAGGCAGAGGTTGCAGTGAGCCGAGAATGTGCCATTGCACTCCAGCCTGGGCAACAAGAGCGAAACTCCGTTTCAAAAAAAAAAAAGACACTGACCACTCTATTGTCTCCCAGGAGCCTGTGCTGGAGCTTCGTCTTGTGAGTCACCAGTGCCACAAAGGGAACCTGGGGATCCCAGCTAGAGTCACTCAAGTCATCCTCACTCTTGATTGTCCTCTCTGCTGGAGCCAGTATGTATTATATAAAATACTCTAGTGAGTTCCTTTGCAACTCGGTTCTTGGACTAGCAGCACTGGCATCTAGAACAAGCTTATCCAACCTATGGCCTGTGGGCCGCATGAGGCCCAGCACAGCTTTGAATGTGGCCCAACACAAATTTGTAAACTTTCTTCAAACACGATGAGATGTTTTCGTGATTTTTTTCTTTAAAGCTCATCAGCTTGGTGTATTTTATGTGTGGCCCAAGACAATTATTCTTCTTCCAGTGTGGCCCAGGGAAGCTATAAGATTGGAAACCTCTGATCTAGAAGCTTACTAGAAATGCAGAATCCTGAGCCCCACTGCAAGACCAAGGAGTTAGAATCTGAATTTAGTGAGGCCCCCATGTTGCTGGTATGCATACTGAATTGTGAGAAGTACTGCCCTAGTCTACCAGGGATGAAAGCCTTATTTTATACTTTGAGGACAAAATGACAAAAATTCATTCTCCTAGTAGAGAACGGTAAACCACATAGTATACTGTGAAATGTTAACAGGACCCATTAAGCATAGATTCAGCAATCCTTATTCTTTAAACTTTAAAAGCATGGGGCCAAAGATACTGTGGCACTAAAAGCAAAGTGTGTGGCAATGAAAACAATGATACTTGAGTTTTTCAGGGGTCTTGGAGGTACATTAAACAACAGCAAAAAACAAAAACCTTTTTAGATGAGTAAGATGTTTTACTGAGCATGCAAGGATTTAATCCATTTTAACAAAGCTAGAAATAACACTTGCCTTGATGGCTTTCAACTGAGGGCCTAGGAGCATGTTATGCATTACATCCTTTCTTGTTGCCTGAAGGACTAAAAATACAAAGAAACTACACTAACTGGCATAGTTATTAGAAGGTTTGCTAAACCAAAGTATCTTTGAAAATTACCTTCTCTCGAGATGAGAAATGATCTCTAATACACACGTGGACACTCACCAGTGACTCCCAAGGGACGGATGGTGTACTCATTGATTGTGAAACCCTTTTCTAGGGCATGAGCCCTCATATTCTTATTGAAAATATCACTCCCAGTGAAATAGAGAACACCACAGTAATACTGATCTTTGGGTATCAACCTAAAAAAAATGGACAGTAGATACATTTTTTTTACCATGCATTTCAAGTTTAGCAAATATAGGACTCCTAAAATCAATAAGGAACAAAATACCTAAGATAAGCCTAAGTGGTCTAATAAATTGAAGAGAAGACTATCATGAGGTAGACTGCTCAAATCACCCCAACCTTGTAATTTGTTTACGTTTCTATGAACTTTGTTCTGAAAGAGGTGTGGAGAAATGAAATCGCATTATCACTTAATACAACTAACTTAGCCCAGGCAGGAAACGACTTTTGAGCTGTGGAAGGCATCATGGTGAGGTGCAAATCTGGAGAAAATAAATCAGAGTCTGTAGACAGTCATTACTCTTCATATACTTTGGAGCTAAACATTGCATTTGGCAAGAACATATGGCTCTCGGGAGTAAAAAGAGGCTCTAGATATGAATGTGAACTCCAAGATACAAAAAGGGAGGGAGAAAACGAGACAAGTTTGGAAAAGTTAACAGGTCAGCAACAAAGTCTGAACAATACCTGATATCAATTCTTCTGTGTGGATATTCTTTTTCATCATTTTTACTGGGAAGCTGGCAAACACCCTAAAATGAATATTTTAAACCAAGTTTAAAGATGTTCTAAACTTAAGGCTTAATTTTAATCAAGCAAAACACAAGGTCATTTTTGTTTTTAATATTAGCAGCTCTAGAATTCTGAGTACTTTTAGCAGCTTCTGTGAGTGATACACTATCCCACCTTTCTATTACACTTCATGATAATTAGAGAACTACACGAAACCGCAAATGAGGATTCTCATTATGAGGATTTGGCCTTTGCATGATTCTAAACAAGAAACTAATCAAAGAAAACACTGAACACAAAACACAGACATCAAAATAAACAGAAGAGAGCAAGGTGGAAGAAACGATTATGCAGGAAGAAGAAAATAAACAAAAAAGCTACCAGTAATAGTCTCAGATAACGGAAGATAGTCTATCCATGAAGCAAGGACAGAATACTACAGAAAACCCTCAGGGAAAAGTTTAAATCAAAATTTAAAATGATAGGTAGCAGAAGTAAAAGAGTTTGAAATTGAATAAATCTCTCAGATACTAGAAGGGAGAAAGACACGGAAAATAAGAAAAATATGAGATCAGAAAATGAGAGGATCACTTTCTTCCTTCTCCACAGGTTAAGTTTTCATTATACTTCTACAGTTTTCAAACAAAAGTTATTCAAGTCTGTTTTATCTTTTCCCTTTCCAGAAAAATGGACAAAAAATCTGGACTGGTCAGTAACCCATACATATGCAAAACAAGCTATTAGCACCACCAAATTTCCAATTAAAAGTATCAAATGCTACATTCTAAGAAAAATACACAAGTGACAAGCTTCTGGTCCCCAAGAGTGGTCAAGTTAACACATGCCACTAAAAGCCATACTTTTTCACTCAGCAAAATAGAAAAATTAAAATCTAAACTAATTCTTGAGCTGTTCCTATGGAAGAAAGATTAATGAAACATGTTTACCTTCAAAATACCTACCTTCTTAGGAACTAACAAGTTCCAACTCAACTTCCACCTTCAAGTGGATCAGAAGTCATTTCCACCTGGAATTACCAGGAGGTATTACCTTGCGGATGCGGATGTCTAGATGCCACAGGGAATGATGTTGCTGTTTGTCACATCAGTAATAGGATTTTATCTCATGGCTTTGTTCCTTTCCTTGAGGCTAATTTTATTTCCTGCACTTTTTCTGAAGTGCTAATGTTAAAGAATTTCTCTGTTTTACTGTAAATTCTGTATTAGATTGAGTGGATTAGCTTTGTTTGGCATTTCATTTGGGGAGCTTCATACTGAGTGTCTGAAATAAAGCCTCTTTCATTTCCTCACAGTAGCCATGGTATCTCCTATTGTCCCTTGAATTCTTACTGCAGATATTTCACAGAAAATCACCCAAGGCCAAACTTGCACAAAATACTGAAATTTGAATGACACTCACCTTACATAAAACCAATAGTTAAATGCAGAGGAAACTCTTTTTTTCTTCTGAGTGCTACTATATTCACAGGAAGAACAGCTCAATTATCTAAAGACTATGATTGTACAAGATGATCTGGAATAACCATGGCTTTCCTACTGTTTGTTTACTATTAGCTTAAAGGAATTTGTATCTTGAAGATAACTTGCAAAACACATGGAGAGGCATATCTTTAAGACTAGTAAGTGGTGATAGCAAGAAGAGGTTTTGCAAAAATATGGAATGAGAATGGTTTATTTCACTACCTAAGTTGAAATCATTTTGCAGCCAGTTTCCTTTTAGAAGCCTAGAGCTCTTAGCTTCTTCGGATATCTTGGTCACGCTCATTCCCATAGGCTTGCTGCTTGAACTCCTGCCTGGCTATCTCTTCCCTCAGATATCTGCTTAGCTAACTCCCTATGTCTTTCCCTAAGTCTCATGTTCTCAATGAGGCTGCCTCCAACCACACTATTTAATACTGCCTCCTGCACTCTCCTCTCCCCTACACCCTGTTCTTCCTTTTTAAAAAATAGCACTTAACGGCCGGGCGCGGTGGCTCAGGCCTGTAATCCCAGCACTTTGGGAGGCCGAGGCAGGTGGATCACGAGGTCAGGAGATCAAGACCATCCTGGCTAACACGGTGAAACCCCGTCTCTACTAAAAATATAAGAAAATTAGCCGGGCGAGGTGGCCGGCGCCTGTAGTCCCAGCTACTCGGGAGGCTGAGGCAGGAGAATGGCGTGAACCCGGGAGGCGGAGCTTGCAGTGAGCCGAGATCGCGCCACTGCACTCCAGCCTGGGCAACAGAGTGAGACTCTGTCTCAAAAAAAATAAAAAATAAAAAATAAAAAATAAAAACCACTTACTACTCTAACCTATTATATAATTCACATATTTATTATGTTCATTGTTAACTATCAGTCCCTTCCCACAATCCTCAAATGTGAGTTTTACTTAAATTCATGGATACATCCCAAGCTTCCAGAACAGTGCCTGGAATGCTTGTATGTATTTGCTGAATTGACTGAATACAACTTCTGCCCTGGGGGTGCTCACTCTCCTCATTCTGTTCTTCTTTCATGGCACCATCCTCTCTCTATCCCTTCCTTTGTTCCCCAATCTAATCCTTACCAGGTCACCTTCCTCTCCTGATCCATTTCCACACAGATGACATCTTATATTTGTGCAGCTCTCTTTGTACAACTCTTGGAAGATCCAGTATCTCTGAAGTTGTGCAAATTCTTATTTGTACATCAAATAATTGCACAAACTCTTCAAAGTTTCCACATATATTATTTAATTTTGATCTGCATAACGGTCTTCTGACGTAGGGCAAATATCAATTTTAAAGATAAAACTCAGGCCTTTTAGAAGTAAATCCACCTTCCCAATGCCACACAGAGTATTAGCAATGGAGCCAGAATAAGACCCTCTATCTTCTATATCCAAATCTATTCTTCTATAATGAAAGATACAAACCACCTCTTAACTGTCTCTAAAATTGATTTGAAAGTTGACCTCGAGTGCTTCTCTTCCTAACAATGATTACAAATGTCAAAACAGCACGCTCAACTATGGTATTTTTTTAAGTTCCAGGGACTATGAACCACAGGTATAACATCCAAATTTTGTCAAAAACCACCGAGATGGATTCCTACGTCGCAACCTAAAGATCTTAGTTTCTTGTTCTTATTGTCATCTGAATCTTCTACACTTAAAAACAAATAAACAGACCCAGTCTTCTTGTGTTTTAGCCTGTTTTCTTCTGGAGATATGTCTGGGGGATGCTTTCCTGTCAATACCGCTAGATGTGCTGCCAGATGTATGATTTAAAGACTGGGAAGTCAAGATAGGGCATGGTTCCTACAATCCCAGGTCTATCCTAGGATGGGTGAGTGGCCTTAGTCTTCATTCCTGTGGCACACGCACAGTGAGGTCTAAACTAGCCTCATCTCTAGCAATAACTGGGATTTGGCTGCCCTTGCACTTCCTAGGCAAAGGGTTTTCTTTCTTTGATTGAGCAACTACTGGGACAACCCAAGTCCACCACTATCAACAAGATCACAAAGACCTGGCTACCCACCTTTCCTTTTCAGGTTACATCCAGCCCACTAGATGATACTTTTTCCTTTTTTTGGGAGGGTGAGGGAGTCTTGCTCTGTCGCCCAGGCTGGAATGCAATGGCGCAATCTCAGCTCACTGCAACCACTGCCTGCCAGGTTCAAGCGACCCTTCCATCTCAGCCTCCTCAGTAGCTGGGATTACAGGCGCCCACCACCACGCCCAGCTAATTTTTGTATTTTTAGTAGAGACGGGGTTTCGCCATGTTGGCCAGGCTGGTCTCAAACTCCTGACCTCAGGTGATTCACCTGCCTCAGCCTCCCAAAGTGCTGAGATTATAGGTGTGAGTCACCATGCTAGGCCCTTTTACCTTGTATTCTTGCTAGCTGGATTCCTATAGCTTCTGTTGGTTTTTCCTCTGGATTTCTCTTCGAATACAGCAGAACACCATTAAGATTATAAAAAATGGCTTCTGCCATGGTAGTGTGGAAATACCTTCCTAGTCATTAACTCTGAAAATAGTTGGCACACTTCCCAGTAAGGATTTCTAGTGACTTTCCCAGGGATGATACTTGAGGAAGAGATTTAGGCCAGAGAGGTCCCCACAATATGCCCAGATGTAGCAAGACACTTTTCTACTGTGCAAAACATCCAGCTTGTCTAGCAGATATTGTTTTCAGGATTTTATCTGACTGAATATTCTTAAATGTAAGATTCATGAACATTCATTTAGAGTGAATTAAAATTCACCTAAATTTGAAAAGGCTGTTCATGGGGCATACACAAGCCCTATTTTTAATATCATCTCATGTATGTATATACTTTTGGGAACAGAGTAAGACTTCAAAACCTCACAGAGTCAAGAGAACAAATCAGAGATTTAATTTCCAAAGACTGACTAGAACCTTTACTTTTATCTTTCCAAAGTTCGTTTGGAAGTGTTGTTGAAGTGTGACCAGCTTAGAAAATACACTTTCACAGCCCACTAATATCACCATGCTGAACTTAATGACATGATTTTTTATATGTGTGTGGGTTAAATATACACGACATACAATTTACTATCTATTTGCCATCTCTTTTTTTTTCTTTTCTTTTCTTTTTTGAGATGGGGTCTTGCTCTGTCACCCAGGCTAGAGTGCAGTAATGCGATCATGGCTCACTATACCCTCAAACTCCTGGGCTCAAGCCATTCTCCGACCTTAGCCTCCCAAGTCACTGGGATTATGGACATGAGCCACTGTGCCTGACTACTATTTTAACCATTTTTAAGTGTACCATTCTGTGGCATTAAGTACATTCACATTGTTGTGCAACCATCGCCACCATCCATGTCCAGAATGTTTTCATCTTCCGCAACTGAAACTCTGTGCCATTTAAACAGGAACTCCCTATTACCCCCTCCTTCCAGGCCCTGGCAAACACCACTCTACTTTCTGAATGACATGACAATTTAATTATCTTTCTCAACTATCTTCTAGTTTTGGCTAAAACTCTTGTCAAATCTATGCACTGAGACGCTTACTAATTTTAGCATGTCAACTCTCTAAAAGCACAGTCTCTTTCCTTTCAGTCATATAACCCGGGAAAAGTGGGGTGTGGAGAAAATTGACTCAAATGATGTATATAAGTGACAGAACACTAAATGTCACCTTAAGAAAGAAGAGGCCCGGGCACAGTGGCTCATGTATGTAATCCCAGTACTCTGGGAGGGCAAGGAGGGTGGATCACTTGAGATGAGGAGTTCGAGACCAGTCTGAGCAACATGGTGAAACCCCATCTCCACAAAAAATACAAAAATTAGCTGGGCATGGTGATGTGTACCTTTAGTCCCAGCTACTCAGGAGGTTGAGGTGGGAGGACTGCTTGAACCCCAGAGATTGAGGCTGCAGTGAGCCATGTTTCGTCACTGCACTACAGCCTAGGTGACAGACCAAGACCCTGTCTCAAAAAAGAGGAAGAGTCTTAATTCTAGGCTGGGCACAGTGGCTCATGCCTGTAATCCCAGCACTTTGGGAGGCCGAGGCAGGCAGATCACCTGAGGTCAGGAGTTCGAGACCAGCCCAGACAACATGGTGAAACCCAGTCTCTACTAAAAATATAAAAATTAGTTGGGCATGGTGGCAGGCGCCTGAAATCCCAGCTACTCGGCAGGGTGAGGCAGGAGAATCGCTTGAACCCGGGAGGCGGAGGTTACAGTGAGCCGAGATTACCCCACTGCACTCCAGCCTGGGTGATAAGAGTAAAACTCCATCTCAAAAAAAAAAAAAAAAAAAAAAAAAAGAATCTCAATTCTAGATTTCTATCTGCGTTCCTGTTGGTATACAGAATCACTTATTAATCTGCTTTTAATCCACTAGCCATTCATCTTGAATTATTAAGTCTTAATTCCCCCCCAATCAACTTCCCTCGTTACCATTCCATGTAACATGTTTCTTCCCCTGAGTGTTCTATCACAGACCGTGATGACTTTTCTTTCTTTGGTGTTGAAATAGATTAATATTTTTCAATCAATTCTAACTTCACTTATTGAAGAATTCTGAGTCAGAGAAGATGAGAACCATTTGCTATTTTAGGGAAAAACTTAATGTGTGTCAAAGTCATTACTGATATTTTCAAAAAGCAGATTATGCCTCATTAACTATTCTTTTTTTTTTGAGACAGAGTCTCGCTCTGTCACCCAGGCTGGAGTGCAGTGGTATGATCTCGACTCACTGCAACCTCTGCCTCCCGGGTTCAAGTGATTCTCCTGCCTCAGCCTCCCAAGTAGCTGGGACTACAGGCGCCCGCCACCATGCCTGGCTAATTTTTGGTATTTTTAATAGAGACGGGGTTTCACCATGTTAGCCAGGATGGTCTTGATCACCTGACCTCACGATCTGCCCACCTCGGCCTCCCAAAGAGCTGGGATTATCCTGCCATGCCCGGGCCTAATTAACTATTCTGATGACACCTGTTATTTACAAGTGGAGAATTAAAAGAAAATTCTTTCCTAAAATATTCTGAGAGTAGTTATGAGAATCAGGCATCCTGCTGATTATTTTTCTTTAAAGTCTCATGGATACTCTATTTGTTGACAGTAATTCAAAGCTACCATGAAGTCACACACTCAGAATGGTTACTAAACAGTCTCCAAGTTTTTTTTTTAGATGTGCTAACTCTTAACAAGTACTTACCATGAACTTTGTCTCACCCTTCGACAGGGTATCTGTGATAAAACGAACCTTCTGTAACTGCTCCACAACCTGATGTAACAGTTTTGGCTGCAGAATCATAATTAGGGAATAAGAAAAAGAGTAATTACTTTGTAATGGTAAGAAAATATTTAACAATATCTTTAGAGACAGAGTCTTGCTATATTGCACAGACTAGAGATTTGTGCTCTTCACAGGTACAATCATGGCAAACTATAGCCTTGAACTCCTGGACTCAAGTGATCCTCCTACCTCAGCATCCAGAGTACCAGGAACAACATCATGCCTGGCTAAGAAACCGTTTTTTTTGGCAGCGAATTGAGCCCGGAAAGAAAACATTTTTAACATGAGTTTTCTAATTATTTATGGAGAAATCTCTCTTTTTTTTTTTTAAGACAGAGTCTCGCTCTGTTGCCAGGCTGGAGTGCAGTGGTATGATCTCAGCTCACTGCAACCTTTGTCTCCCAGGTTCAAGTGATTCTCCTGCCTCAGCATCCCGAGTAGCTGCGACTACAGGCATGCACCACCGCGCCCAGTTAATTTTTATATTTTTAGTGGAGACGGGGTTTCACGATGTTGGGCAGGATGGTCTCGATCTCTTGACCTCGTGATCTGCCTATCTTGGCCTCCCAAAGTGTTGGGATTACATGCGTGAGCCACCGTGCCCGGCCATCTCTATGTTTTTTAATGTTCTGAGCAAGTACTTTTTCCAATAGAAAATTCACCTTTGAAACATATTTTTAGAAACCACTGTTTAAGGTATTATGATTGTTAAAACAATGATCAGTTGTATTCATCTGTTTCCTTAAATCAAAGAGTTTTACTGTTCTTGAAATGGCTCATGGGAAAAAAAACCAAAGAGTCAGCTGTTTCATCTTTTAAAGGCATATGTTGTAAAATAAAAAAATGTTTTGCCTTCACAGGTTTTCTAATAGAAGTAAGGTTTCTCAATATTTCATTTTTTAAGTGAAAATATTCCTTTAATGAAAACCTGATTATAGTATTTCTAACGTATTTATCACAGATAGTAAGTCGTTCTAAAACTATTGTATTAGATGTCATCTCTTTCAAATGTTAGACTGTCCTCCCAGCTCCTCATGGAAGAACAATAGGTATCCCTTTCAAGAAATTTGCCTTTCGCAGAATTCAATCAGTACAGAGCTCTTCAGTAGACTTTTCGGGAAGGCAAAACCAAAACTTATTCTGAAAATATCAACTATCATTTAAAAAGTGAAATTCACTGTTGTGTAAGACTGATCACATTGATTATAAACGCTGAGGCACCTGTTTGGTTGATTCCGAAGTGAAGCTGGGATGGGTCAGGAGAACATCCATGTCACCACTGGACTCTGCACCTGTGATGACAGAAGACACATATGAGATTGTCCACATAAATGTATCAGTTGGGCAAATGGAACCAAGCTGATGACACACACAGAAGAGCCTTACTTCTTACAGCCTAACTTTCTATTTCACTGTGCTTCATAGTCAGAATTAGTTAAAAGATTTCAATTTTCTGTCCAACTATTCAGGTGTATTGATGTAGACAGCAGAATCTGTGATGACAACAGTAATCAGCATTAGATACACATTGCATACAATAAGTTAATTTAATGTGTTAAAAATGCACCTAAGTAACTACTCAATAATGAATAAAAACAATGTTTTAAAATAGCTTTAAAATACACCTATGAACAACTCTATATGTAAAAATCTCAAATTAAACAATATACTGTAACTCTATAAAAGTCAATCAGAAAACTCATTTCGGCCGGGCACAGTGGCTCATGCCTGTAATCCCAGCGCTTTGAGAGGCTGAGGCCACAGGATCGCTGAGCCCAGCAGTTCGAGACCAACCCAGTCAACATAGAGAGACCCAGGCTCTCTCTTTTTTTTTTTTTAAAAAAAGAAAACTCACTTCAATTCCTATGATTGAACTCAATTAATCGATCTATACTCTACAACCACATAGCTTCAGGCAAGTTACATGCAGCTATTTAAACCTTTCTTTTCCTATATTCTATGAAATTCTGTCTCCACTTAGATGGAATTTGTTCATTTTACTTTTTTTCAGTGTTGCAAATGAGGACTCTTCATTCCTCTAGACCTCAGTTTTCTTATATGTAAACTACTAAAAACTACTTCATCTGCTATTGTGTAAATAAAAACATATGTAAAAGTATCCACTATAGTGCCTGGTATACAGCATAAAAGAATCCAGTCTATCTCCTGCCTTGCATTTTGATAAGTACAATAGAGGCCAAACATACTTTTGGTGACTAAAGATCTTGCAGTGTCTTTGAGATCCTCTCACTTCAGCCTCCCAAAGTGCTGGGATTACAAGCATGAGCCACAGCGCCTTAACCAAATATTTAAATATAAAGAAGGCTAGGCCGGGCACGGCAGCTCACATGTATAATCCCAGAACTTTGGGAGGCCAAGGTGCGCGGATCACTTGAGGTCAGGAGTTCAAGACCAGTCTGGCCAACATGGTGAAACCGTATTTCTACTAAAAAAAAAAAAAAAATGGGGCGGAGCAAGATGGCCGAATAGGAACAGCTCCAGTCTCCAACTCCCAGCGCGAGCGACACAGAAGACAGGTGATTTCTGCATTTTCAACTGAGGTACTGGGTTTATCTCACTAGGGAGTGCCTGACAATCAGTGCTGGTCAGCTGCTGCAGCCTGACCAGCAAGAGCTGAAGCAGGGCGAGGCATCGCCTCACCTGGGAAGCGCAAGGGGGAAGGGAATCCCTTTTCCTAGCCAGGGGAACTGAGACACACAACACCTGGAAAATCGGGTAACTTCCACCCCAATACTGCGCTCTACCAAGGATCTTAGCAAATGGGCACACCAGGAGACTATATCCCACACCTGGCCGGGAGGGTCCCATGCCCACAGAGCCTCCCTCATTGCTAGCACAGCAGTCTGCGATCTCCCAGCAAGGCAGCAGCAAGGCTGGGGGAGGGGCGCCCGCCTTTGCTGAGGCTTAAGTAGATAAACAAAGCAGCTGGGAAGCTCGAACTGGGTGGAGCTCACAGCAGCTCAAGAAGTCCTGCCTGTCTCTGTAGACTCCACCTCTGGGGACAGGGCACAGCTAAACAACAACAACAACAACAACAACAACAACCAGCTGAAACCTCTGCAGACGCAAACAACTCTGTCTGACAGCTTTGAAGAGAGCAGTGGGGGATCTCCCAACACGGAGGTTGAGATCTGAGAACCGACAGACTACCTGCTCAAGTGGGTCCCTGACCCCTGAGTAGCCTAACTGGGAGACATCCCCCACTAGGGGCAGTCTGACACCCCACACCTCACACGGTGGAGTACACCACTGAGAGGAAGCTTCCAAAGCAAGAATCGGACAGGTACACTTGCTGTTCGGCAGTATTCTATCTTCTGCAGCCTCTGCTGCTGATACCCAGGCAAACAGGGTCTGGAGTGGAACTCAAGCAATCTCCAACAGACCTACAGCTGAGGGTCCTGACTGTTAGAATGAAAACTAACAAACAGGAAGGACACCCACACCAAAACCCCATCAGTACATCACCATCATCAAAGACCAGAGGCAGATAAAACCACAAAGATGGGGAAAAAGCAGGGCAGAAAAGCTGGAAATTCAAAAAATAAGAGCACATCGCCCCCTGCAAAGGAACGCAGCTCATCGCCAGCGACGGATCAAAGCTGGACGGAGAATGACTTTGACGAGATGAGAGAAGAAGGCTCCAGTCCATCAAACTTCTCAGAGCTAAAGGAGGAATTACGTACCCAGCGCAAAGAAACTAAAAATCTTGAAAAAAAAGTGGAAGAATTGATAACTAGAATAATTAATGCAGAGAAGGCCATAAACGAATGGACAGAGATGAAAACCATGACACGAGAAATACGTGACAAATGCACAAGCTTCAGTAACCGACTCGATCAACTGGAAGAAAGAGTATCAGCGATTGAGGATCAAATGAATGAAATAAAGCGAGAAGAGAAACCTAAAGAAAAAAAGAAGAAAAAGAAATGAACAAAGCCTGCAAGAAGTATGGGATTATGTAAAAAGACCAAATCTAAGTCTGATTGGGGTGCCTGAAAGTGAGGGGGAAAATGGAACTAAGTTGGAAAACACTCTTCAGGATATCATCCAGGAGAACTTCCCCAACCTAGTAGGGCAGGCCAACATTCAAATTCAGGAAATACAGAGAACGCCACAAAGATACTCCTCGAGAAGAGCAACTCCAAGACACATAATTGCCAGATTCACCAAAGTTGAAATGAAGGAAAAAATCTTAAGGGCAGCCAGAGAGAAAGGTCGGGTTACACACAAAGGGAAGCCCATGAGACTAACAGCAGATCTCTCAGCAGAAACTCTACAAGCCAGAAGAGAGTGGGGGCCAATATTCAACATTCTTAAAGAAAAGAATTTTCAACCCAGAATTTCATATCCAGCCAAACTAAGTTTCATAAGTGAAGGAGAAATAAAATCCTTTACAGATAAGTAAATGCTTAGAGATTCTGTCACCACCAGGCCTGCCTTACAAGAGACCCTGAAGGAAGCACTAAACATGGAAAGGAACAACCGGTACCAGCCATTGCAAAAACATGCCAAAATGTAAAGACCACCGAGGCTAGGAAGAAACTGCATCAAGTAACGAGCAAAAAAACCAGTTAATATCATAATGGCAGGATCAAGTTCACACATAACAATATTAACCTTAAATGTAAATGGACTAAATGCTCCAATTAAAAGACACAGACTGGCAAACTGGATACAGTGAAGACCCATCAGTTTGCTGTATTCAGGAGACCCATCTCACATGCAGAGACATACATAGACTCAAAATAAAGGGATGGAGGAAGGTCTACCAAGCAAATGGAGAACAAAAAAAAGCAGGGGTTGCAATACTAGTCTCTGACAAAACAGACTTTAAACCATCAAAGATCAAAAGAGACAAAGAAGGCCATTACATAATGGTAAAGGGATCAATTCAACAGGAAGAGCTAACTATCCTAAATATATATGCACCCAATACAGGAGCACCCACATTCATAAAGCAAGTCCTTAAAGACTTACAAAGAGACTTAGACTCCCATACAATAATAATGGGAGACTTCAACACCCCACTGTCAACATTAGACAGATCAACGAGACAGAAAGTTAACAAGGATATACAGGAATTGAACTCATCTCTGCAGCAAGCAGACCTAATAGACATCTACAGAACTCTCCACCCCACATCAACAGAATATACATTCTACTCAGCACCAAATCACACTTATTCCAAAACTGACCACATAATTGGAAGTAAAGCACTCCTCAGCAAATGTACAAGAACAGAAATTATAACAAACTGTCTCTCAGACCACAGTGCAATCAAACTAGAACTCAGGACTAAGAAACTCAATCAAAACCGCCCAACTACATGGAAACTGAATAACCTGCTCCTGAATGACTACTGGGTACATAACGAAATGAAGACAGAAATAAAGATGTTCTTTGAAACCAATGAGAACAAAGATACAACATACCAGAATCTCTGGGACACATTTAAAGCAGTGTGTAGAGGGAAATTTATAGCACTAAATGCCCACAAGAGAAAGCTGGAAAGATCTAAAATTGACACTCTAACATCACAATTAAAAGAACTAGAGAAGCAAGAGCAAACACATTCAAAAGCTAGCAGAAGGCAAGAAATAACTAAGATCAGAGCAGAACTGAAGGAGATAGAGACACAAAAAACCCTCCAAAAAATCAATGAATCCAGGAGTTGGTTTTTTGAAAAGATCAACAAAATTGATAGACCGCTAGCAAGACTAATAAAGAAGAAAAGAGAGAAGAATCAAATAGATGCAATAAAAAATGATAAAGGGGTCAGCACCACCGACCCCACAGAAATACAAACTACCATCAGAGAATACTATAAACACCTCTATGCAAATAAACTAGAAAATCTAGAAGAAATGGATAATTTCCTGGACACTTACACTCTCCCAAGACTAAACCAGGAAGAAGCTGAATTCCTGAATAGACCAATAGCAGGCTCTGAAATTGAGGCAAGAATTAATAGCCTACTAACGAAAAAAAGTCCAGGACCAGATGGATTCACAGCTAAATTATACCAGAGGTACAAGGAGGAGCTAGTACCATTCCTTCTGAAACTATTCCAATCAATAGAAAAAGAGGGAATCCTCCCTAACTCATTTTATGAGGCCAACATCATCCTGATACCAAAGCCTGGCAGAGACACAACAAAAAAAGAGAATTTTAGACCAATATCCCTGATGAACATCGATGCAAAAATCCTCAATAAAATACTGGCAAACCAGATCCAGCAGCACATCCAAAAGCTTATCCACCATGATCAAGTGGGCTTCATCCCTGGGATGCAAGGCTGGTTCAACATACGGAAGTCAACAAACGTAATCCAGCATATAAACAGAACCAAAGACAAAAACCACATGATTATCTCAATAGATGCAGAAAAGGCCTTTGACAAAATTCAACAGCCCTTCATGCTAAAAACGCTCAATAAATTCGGTATTGATAGAACGTATCTCAAAATAATAAGAGCTATTTATGACAAACCCACAGCCAATATCATACTGAATGGGCAAAAACTGGAAAAATTCCCTTTGAAAACTGGCACAAGACAGGGATGCCCTCTCTCACCACTCCTATTCAACACAGTGTTGGAAGTTCTGGCTAGGGCAATCAGGCAAGAGAAAGAAATCAAGGGTATTCAGTTAGGAAAAGAAGAAGTCAAGTTGTCCCTGTTTGCAGATGACATGATTGTCTATTTAGAAAACCCCATTGTCTCAGCCCAAAATCTCCTTAAGCTGATAAGAAACTTCAGCAAAGTCTCAGGATACAAAATTAATGTGCAAAAATCACAAGCATTCTTATACACCAATAATAGACAGAGAGCCAAATCATGAATGAACTTCCATTCACAATTGCTTCAAAGAGAATGAAATACCTAGGAATCCAACTTACTAAGGATGTAAAGGACCTCTTCAAGGAGAACTACAAGCCACTGCTCAGTGAAATAAAAGAGGACACAAACAAATGGAAGAACATATCATGCTCATGGATAGGAAGAATCAATATCGTGAAAATGGCCATACTGCCCAAGGTAATTCATAGATTCAATGCCATCCCCATCAAGCTACCAATGAGTTTCTTCACAGAATTGGAAAAAAACTGCTTTAAAGTTCATATGGAACCAAAAAAGAGCCCGCATTGCCAAGACAATCCTAAGTCAAAAGAACAAAGCTGGAGGCATCACGCTACCTGACTTCAAACTATACTACAAGGCTACAGTAACCAAAACAGCATGGTACTGGTACCAAAACAGAGTATAGACCAATGGATAAGAACAGAGTCCTCAGAAATAATACCACACATGTACAGCCATCTGATCTTTGAGAAACCTGAGAAAAACAAGAAATGGGGAAAGCATTCCCTATTTAATAAATGGTGCTGGGAAAGCTGGCTAGCCATAAGTAGAAAGCTGAAACTGGATCCTTTCCTTACTCCTTGTATGAAAATTAATTCAAGATGGATTAGAGACTTAAATATTAGACCTAATACCATAAAAACCCTAGAAGAAAACCTAGGTAATACCATTCAGGACATAGGCATGGGCAAGGACTTCATGTCTAAAATACCAAAAGCAACAGCAACAAAAGCCAAAATTGACAAATGGGATCTAATTAAACTAAAGAGCTTCTGCACAGCAAAAGAAACTACCATCAGAGTGAACAGGCAACCTACAGAATGGGAGAAAATTTTTGCAATCTACTCATCAGACAAAGGGCTAATATCCAGAACCTACAAAGAACTCAAACAAATTTACAAGAAAAAAACAAACAACCCCATCGAAAAGTGGGCAACAGATATGAACAGACAGTTCTCAAAAGAAGACATTCATACAGCCAACAGACACATGAAAAATGCACATCATCACTGGCCATCAGAGAAATGCAAATCAAAACCACAATGAGATACCATCTCATACCAGTTAGAATGGCAATCATTAAAAAGTCAGGAAACAACAGGTGCTGGAGAGAATGTGGAGAAATAGGAACACTTTTACACTGTTGGTGGGATTGTAAACTAGTTCAACCATTATGGAAAACAGTATGGCGATTCCTCAAGGATCTAGAACTAGAAGTACCATATGACCCAGCCATCCCATTACTGGGTATATACCCAAAGGATTATAAATCATGCTGCTATAAAGACACATGCACACATATGTTTATTGTGGCACTATTCACAATAGCAAAGACTTGGAATCAACCCAAATGTCCATCAGTGACAGACTGGATTAAGAAAATGTGGCACAAGGCCGGGCGCGGTGGCTCACGCCTGTAATCCCAGCACTTTGGGAGGCCGAGGCGGGCGGATCACAAGGTCAGGAGATCGAGACCACGGTGAAACCCCGTCTCTACTAAAAATACAAAAAAAATTAGCCGGGCGCGGTTGTGGGCGCCTGTAGTCCCAGCTACTCGGGAGGCTAAGGCAGGAGAATGGCGTGAACCCGGGAGGCGGAGCTTGCAGTGAGCCGAGATCGTGCCACTGCACTCCAGCCTGGGCTGGGCGACAGAGCGAGACTCCGTCTCAAAAAAAAAAAAAAAAAAAAAAAAAGAAAATGTGGCACATATACACCATGGAATACTATGCAGCCATAAAAAAGGATGAGTTTGTGTCCTTTGTAGGGACATGGATGCAGCTGGAAACCATCATTCTCAGCAAACTATCGCAAGAACAGAAAACCAAACACCGCATGTTCTCACTCATAGGTGGGAACTGAACAATGAAATCACTTGGACTCGGGAAGGGGAACATCACACACTGGGGCCTATCACGGGGAGGGGGGAGGAGGGAGGGATTGCATTGGTAGTTATACCTGATGTAAATGACGAGTTGATGGGTGCTGACGAGTTGATGGGTGCAGCACGCCAACATGGCACAAGTATACATATGTAACAAACCTGCACGTTATCCACATGTACCCTAGAACTTAAAGTATAATTAAAAAATAAAAATACAAAAATTTGCCAGGCATGGTGGTGTGTGCCTGTAATCTCAGCTACTCAGGAGGTTGAGGCAGGAGAATTGCTTGAACCTGGGAAGCAGAGGTTGCAATGAGCTGAGATCACACCACTGCACTCCAGCCTGGGCGACACAGCGAGACACCACCTCAAAAAGAAAAAGAAGACTAGACTGTGTACTGGACATCCATGGAAGCTATTTTAGTAAAGGAAATTCTACGCCTTCTCTTCTTCTCATTTCCTTCTCCTAAAAGCTGGATGTCTTTCACCCTCTGCCTACCAACAACGTTTCACTTTATCTAAAAAAACAAAAACAAAAAAACTGTATGAGCGAAAAAACAGAAACAACCCAAGGGTCCATTAATAGGGGACTGGATAAATAAATGAAGTATGATACATGCATACAACTGAATGTTACGCAGCTACAAAAAAGAATAAGGGGCCAGGTATGGTGGTTCATGCCTGTAATATCAGCACTTTGGGAGGCTGAGGTGGGTGGATCACTTGAGCCAAGAGTTGAGACCAGCCCAGGCAACATAGTAAAACCAGGTCTCTACCAAAAAAAAAAAAAAAAAAAAATTAGCCGGGTGTGTTGGCACATGCCTGTGGTCCCAGCTACTCTAGAGGTTGAAGTGGGAGGATCACTTCAGCACAGGAGGCAGAGGTTGCAGTGAGCCGAGATCACGCCACTACACTCCAGCCTGGGTGACAGAGAGAGACCCCATCTCAAAAAATAAATAAAGAAGGAAGTTTTCTACATACTGATATGGAAAAATCTCCAGGATATATTTGTAAGTGAAAAAAGCAAGGTATAGTATTGTATACATATTATGTTACTTTATGAAAGAAAGGGAGAAGAAATAAAGGTGGTATACTAACATGTAGTTGTATTTTCAGGAAGAAACATTACAAGAATCCATAGGGAAGTGGTTCTTAATGGGACTTAGTAGGAAGGAGTAGGAAGGAGTGCACAGGGACTGTGGAAGTGAGACATCTTAGTGTATACCTTTTTATGTGAAAGCATATAACCATACAACATACCCCAAAAAAGTAAAAATAAAATAGAAATAAATAAATCCAGGAAGGTTGTCATAGCCATGATAGCAAGCATGTGGCTTGCTGTACCTCCAAATCTACATTTTGAAAAGACAGAATCCCAATTCCCACCTAAGGAGGTTCTTATTTAGCAGATTTGTAGGAGGGTACAACAACATGTATTTTTTTTTTTAAGTCCTAGGTATTTCTGATGCAGACATACTTGAACAACTGGTTAATTTCAGTTCTCTCATTTTGCAAGTATGGAATCTAAGATCAGGAGAGACATAACAGTGGTAGATTTGGCCTCAGACCCCAGGTCTTTTGACCCCGGTCCAACGTTCTTTCTACTAATCAGTGAGTATGGATTTAGTCTTCTCTCCCCAACTCTAGATTCTTACAGCAGCTACCCAGAGTATTCCTGACAGGCCATCACCTACTTCCTAGACAAAATCCCATAGGTGACCAGAGATTCAGTTCAGGTATCTATTCTATCTACTCCAACATACTCTAAAATGTTTTAAATAAGGTTTTTCTACTCCAATTTTAAAAGTTAACTTTTTTTTGAGACGTAGTCTCGCTCTGTTGCCCAGGCTGGAGTGCAGTGGCACGATTTCGGCTCACTGTAAGCTCCACCTCCCAGGTTCATGCCATTCTCCTGCCTCAGCCTCCCAAGTAGCTGGGACTACAGGTGCCCGCCACCACGCTCGGCTAATTTTTTGTATTTTTAGTAGAGACAGGGTTTCACCGTGTTAGCCAGGATGGTCTCAATCTCCTGACCTCATGATCCGCCCGCCTCAGCCTCCCATAGTGTTGGGATTACAGGCGTGAGCCACTGTGCCTGGCCAAAAGTTAATATTTTTAAGCATGTATGAGTTTTTCAAAATTTTAAATCAGTAAGACACCAGGATTGTGTGGTTCTTTCTTTGCTCACATTCACATAGTAAGCAGAACTCTTCTGATGAATCCGCTTGTTGTAAGAATTGGTTTTGAACTGGTACTTCTAAAACATTATTCTTAGCTCTATTATAGAAAACTTGGGCAGTCAGGCATGGTGGCTCACGCCTGTAATCCCAGCACTTTGGGAGGCCGAGGTGGGCGGATCACGAGGCCAAGAGATTGAGACCATCCTGGCCAACATGGTGAAACCCCGTTTCTACTAAAAATACAAAAATTAGCTGAGCATGGTGGCACGCGCCTGTAGTCCCAGCTACGCAGGAGGCTGAGGCAGGAGAATCACTTGAACCTGGGAGGCAGAGGTTGCAGTGAGCCAAGATGGCACCACTGCACTCCAGCCTGGTGAGAGAGTGAGACTCTGTCTCAAAAAAAAAAAAAAAAAAAAAAGAAAAAGAAAGGTAAATTAACAAAACTACCCACAATTTCACTATCATCTAGCCAAAGAGCCAAAGACTACCATTACTAGCATTTCAATATACTTAAAGTCATTTAATAAGTGTCATTAAAACTAGTCATTAAAATATCATCCTATAATAAAATCAGGATGAATTTCCCCTTGTTACATATTCCCATCTATAAACAAATACCCTTAACTAATACTACTAGGTCTTAGTGAGTCTATGAAGTACCACAAATTACATCTTTTTAATCCAAGTTCTTCACATACATTAGGCAATTTTAGTAGCAGGGCAAAAATAACCCAACATTAGGAAGTATGTTACCTCTTCTGAAACTGCCACAGACTGTAGCAATGTATTCAGAATCCACTTTTTTAACTTCATTTAGTACAATATCCTAATAGAAGAAAAATTAAGTCAGTATTCCCAAAATGGCTTTTCACACGTGACACTCTCAATTCTAATCAAAGAATATAATTTGACACATCTTACTTGCATTTGTAACATCTCTTCACGAGGAATTCTTTTTTCAAAGTCCCCAAAGTATCTATAAAGACAGAATAAGTAGACAAAAGATTTTTGCAAAATTTAAATCTCCTTAAAAATTAAATTGTCTTTTATAACAATTGTCCAGGCCATACCAGCAGATCATTCTCACAAATCAAGGCTAGAATGAATTCATTGAGAAGACAACAGCAAAATTGGGGGTGGGATGAATGGGGGAAGGTTTATTCCTAAATTGGATCAAAATCCTTAAGTGTCATCCTTTGTAATATTTCAAAGACTCCATCTAAACTTATTTGTAAATAAGCTACCTATTCATGTAACAAGAGTAAATAAATACATTTAAGTTAGGGCATAATTTCAAAGTAGACTGCTCTCTACTGACAAGGCAAGGGGTTATGGTTTATGGCTCTTACAACCTGCAAAATTATATTTTCAAATACTATCCTGTAACATGGATGAACTCAGACAACAATATGCTAAGTGAAAGAAGTCAGTCACAAAAGACCACATACTGTATGACTTCATTTACATTAAGTGTCCAGAATAGGCAAATCCATAGAGATAGAAAGTAGATGAGCAGCTGCCTAGGTCTAAGGTGGGTGTAGGGGGAGGCAATGGGGGAATGACTAGTAATAGGTACAGGGTTCTTTCTGAGATAACAAAATGTCCTAAAACTGACTGTAGTGATGGTTGCACAACTCTGTGAATATACTAAAAGTCACTGAATTGTATATTTTAAATGGATGAATTACAGGACATATGAATTACATCTCAATAAGGCTGTTAGGAAACTCAGTGTGAAACAACATCTAAGCATATGCTTCAGCATGATGAAGCGCCTGTTCACAGCCAATTCTCACCAAACCAGTTCTTCAGAAGACCTCCATTTACTACAGAAATGCCAGGAAAGCAAGAATCATACCATCTAGGTCTCTTACTGGCTCAAGATTTTGGAATGGTAGTGTAAGTTTAAAATATTATGGTAAAGCATCAATAGGAAAATTCAAAAGGTTATTAGAACTGAATCACCCACAACACTATATAATGCCAGAAAAGATATATATAGTGCTTATGCACTATAACTGTACAAAATAATTATTGATGCTGATATAGAAATATGCCTAGGAGTTATTCCTATATGGTTATTTAGGTATGAGGTTTGTCCTTTTTTTTAATTTAGTTTTTCACATTCATGTCCTATCTTCTTGGGTAGACTATAAACTCCTTAAAAGTTATACTCAACCTCTCTATATCTTTACCTCAAACCTAGTGTAGTGCTTTGTACAATGTGAGCATGAAATAAAAACCCACTGACTGCCTGATACACTCAGTCCTAGGTATTTCAAGAGGAAGTTCCCTGCTAAAGTCGAAAGAACAAGGGAAATCCTCAAAACAAGTAAACTAGAAAGCAAAAGTGAAAGCATTGTGTGAACACAGGTAGATACTCTATAGAAGTCCACAAATCTTAGCACTTCTGAATAGGAAAATGGTTGTGGTTTAGCTAAGTTTGAAGAGTCCTCGTGGTATATAAAAGAATGTCTATAAAAATTTTACTTTTACATCTCAAGTGTCAAAAGAAAATTTGCCATCTTACTTCAGCCCAATTCGCTGATGATGGTTCAATTTATCTTCATTTTTTCTGAGATCTGTACAGAAGATAAATAAAGATAAATAAATTGACATGTTAATTTAAATGCTTTTCAGGGGAAAAATGCTAAACTCAATGACTTTTTATAAAGAACCACCTGGGGAACAAATACACTGAAATGACTGAAAACATAATGAGAAAAAAATTTCAGATATGAAGAGCTAGATAAAAGTGACTCTTAGGGCTGGGCACGGTGGCTCACACCTGTAATCCCAGCACTTTGGGAGGCCAAGGCGGGCGGATCACGAGGTCAGGAGTTCGAGACCAGCCTGGCCAACATGGTGAAACCCCATCTCTACTGAAAATGCAAAAAATTGGGCATGGTGGTGTGCCCCTGTAATCCCAGCTACTTGGGAGGCTGAGGCAAGAGAATCACTTGAACCCGGGAGGTGGAAGCTGCAGTGAGCCGAGATTGCACCACTGCAATCCAGCCTTGGCAACAGAGTGAGACCCTATTTCAGGAAAAACAAACAAACAAACAAACAAAAAACCAGAATGACACCAAATTTTACTGACTACAGCAAAAAACAACCTTATAAGAACCAATATGGTTTAATTTATTCTAAGAGTAGCAGTAGTAACAACAACTTCTAAATGTTTTCTGATTAACCAGGTTTATTCATATTATTCATTTTTCTTTCACTCTTTCATTCCATTAGTACTGAGTAGTAGATTTGTGCAGTCATTGTGCTAAAAATCCTGTGAAGCCGGGCGCAGTGGCTCATGCCTGTAATCCCAGCACTTTGGGAGGCCGAGGCGGGAGGATCATGTCAGGAGTTCGAGCCTAGCCTGACCAACACGGTGAAACCCCATCTCTACTAAAACTTCAAAAATTAGCCAGGCATGGTGCTGCGCACCTGTAATCCCAGCTACTCAGGAGGCTGGGGCAGGAGAATCACTTGAACCCAAGTGGCAGAGGTTGCAGTGAGCTGAGATCGCACCACTGCACTTCTGGGCAGACAGAGCAAGACTCTGTCTCCAAAAAAAAAAAAAATCCTTTTGAAAGGAAAACTATTACTGTACCTGCATTTTTTAACTTAAAAATTGTCGTAACATCCCATATTAAGTCTAAAAGTGACTTAGTTCCATTCAGGTGTCCCTTTATTGGACATGAGTCCAGCTGTGAGCCTTGTTAAAGAAACAGCAAGATAAACATGCTTAAAAAGCAATTCCTACAAGCCCCCTTATAGTCACAAATACACACATTCACTCTGGAGATATAAAATGGAGAAAAATAAGCATCTTTATGAATCATAGAGCACTTAATATTTCCTATGGTTGTGTGCACACAGAATACACTAAGGTATATGACTAAAACTGAAGTGGAAATATTGAGTGTGTTATATAGATATATATAGTTATAGATATCAATAGTTGTATTACTTATCTGTGAATTGTAAAATAATATAAAAACCAGAACAGTAGATCCTTGACACTCCCAAGAGATGCAACTCAATACCTCCAAGAAACCCACAGATTCTTGACCCCTTTAGCCAATCATTTCTCTCATATAAGCTGTCTATACCACAAGCAGCAAAGCATAAACCCCCTATGAGATGCACATGTAGAGTTCATTCTCTAGCAATATGGCTCACACAAATTCTTAACTTAGTAATATTACTGATCATGCCTCATAAGAGTTGGTTACCATTTTTAAGTAGTACTTACTATGTACCAAGCACTCTGCTAAGGGCTTTACATACATTATTGCATTTAATCGTATGAAGCACAAATACCCATTTTGTAGGTGTGAAAACTGAAGCAATAAGGTCATCCATTCTTAAAAAAGTAGTGGAGGTGGGATTCAAAGCCAGGTCAGTCTCCAAAACCTGCCTAACCACTGGACTGCTTGCAAACAGCTGAACTCACAAATACTAAATCCCAAATGCCAAGGATACGCTGTAATGAATCCATATGTGTACATACACCCATGAAAAGTATAAAGAGATACTTACATGTAAAGGATTACTATATTTAAGGAAAACATTTTATAATTACTTGTTAGGCTCTATTTTTATCTTTTTTTTCAAAGCAAAAATTTCTTTAATAAACCATTACAAATCTCTTACAGAATCTTTCTCAATAATATATAACTTAGCTTTTAATCTGATACAAGATTTTATTGCTTAAAATTTTATTAAAGAAATAAAGGGGGCTGGGCGCAGTGGCTCACGCCTGTAATCCCAGCACTTTGGGAGGCCAAGGTGGGCAGATCACGATGTCAGATCGAGACCAACCTGGCTAACACGGTGAAACCCCGTCTCTACTAAAAATACAAAAAAAAAAAAAAAAAATTAGCTGGGTGTGGTGGTGGGTGCCTGTAGTCCCAGCTACTTGGGAGGCTGAGGTAGAATAGCATGAACCCGGAAGGCAGAGCTTGCAGTGAGCCTAGATCACGCCACTACACTCCAGCTTCGGCAACAGAGCAAAACTCCATCTCAAAAAAAGAAAAAGAAATAAAGGCAATTTAGATATTTGAAAAATCTGCAAATGATAACTATTTCATTGCTTTTAGGTCAAGAGATTGGTTCTTGGTCTTTTTTTTTTTTTTTTTTTTTGAGACAGAGTCTCACTCTGTAATCCAGGCTGGAGTGCAGTGGCACCACTTCGGCTCACTGCAACCTCTGCCTCCTGGGTTCAAGCAATTCTCCTGCCTCAGCCTCCTGAGTAGCAGGGATTACAGGTGCCTGCCTAATTTTGTATTTTTAGTAGAGATAGGGTTTCACCACGTTGGCTATACTGGTCTTGAACTCCTGACCTCAAGTGATTCGCCTGCCTCCCAAAGTGCTGGGATTACAGGTGTAAGCCACCATGCCCGGCCCTAGTTCTTGGTCTTCTTAGTTTTCTCTGAGTTAGTTACAAACCTAAAAATGTTTATGATGGTAATATAAACTATACCCTATACCTACTCTACTACAGAGTTAAAAAGAAAATCTTATCATTTGTATCTGATTGAGAATGGATTTTTCAATTTGAAGTTTGTTAGAGCACTAATGGTACTTCAGGACCATATTTAACCTGGAATTAGTGACCTACAGTCATACTCACCTTCTAGTGTTTTAATTCCTTCATCTACAAACTTCCTTGCAGCAGATGGACTACAAAAAGAAAAGCATTACTTCAATAATGGGTGAAACTTGGGATTCTTGTAACAACCATGTCTTAATAGTAAGAAGAGTTGCTATTAAGCTAAACAAGACCTGCTAAAATGTTGCATGGCTACTTTGGTAATGTTCAACTTTATCCAAAGTATGAATTATTGAAGTGTCAATCATTAGGAAGACAACTATGAACTCAGACATGAAAAAGATGTCTAAGCAGCTGCTGTCATACTGCGCATGTACAGATGGCACTTGAAAACCGTTCATTCATTGAACTAAGATTTACTAAGAGCCATTATGTGTCAGATACTCTTCTGGGTGGTGAAAACGTAGCAGGAATAAGAATGTAAGTGGGTAGATAGAGACAATAGATAGTTACATAAACAAGAAAAATATCAGTGGATAAATTAAAATAGAATGATATGACAGAATGGCTGGGTCCTACTTTAGACTGAGTGGTATAAGGCCTTTGAGATGATACCTAAGCTGAGGTTTGAATGACTAAAGAACCAGCTATCTAGGGGATCAAAGAGAAAAACATTTCGGGAAAAGGAAACAATTAGTGCTAGGGCCCTAAGGCTGGCATGAACTTGGCCTGCTCAAGAGAAGAGAAAAATTAGGATGCATAGAGTGATGTAAGTGATGGTATGAGGTGCTATGGAGCAGTACACAGGTGTTACACTCTGCTGTGCTTTTACAGTCATGGTGATAGGTTTGGATTTTATTCTGAGTGCAATGGAAAGCTATTAGAAGACACCACACAAAGCAATGACAAAATCTGATTTAGGTTTCTAAAATATCACTTTATTCATATAAATAAATCAGAATGTCAGAAATGACTAAAGATGCTCTTATAGGATGGGCGCAGAAGGAACCTTACTGACTAACCCAACTTCTCTCTTATTTCATAAGGAAGAACACAGAAACCTAGAAAGATGAAGCGATTTGCTAAGGTCACAAATCTAGCTGGTGCTAGCATTGGGACCATTACTCAGATTTCCTGACTCTCTTCTCACCATACCAGTTTGTAGCATAATAAAGCAGGAGCGGGGAACAGAAAGAAAAGGATACACACAAATATAAACATGCAAGCACAACAGTCTGAGGCCACAGTGTTTTGGGACAAATAAACCTATATCATTCAATAAGCTGTGCAAATATCATCACATTATATTGTGATATAGAAACTGATACTGATGTTAGTTAGGAAGGCAATGCAGCATAGAAGAAACAGAACTGAACTCGGAGTCAGAAGATATGGGTTCAAATCTGGCTCTGCCATGGTTACTCATGTTCTATATTCAACTTTCAGTTCTCTTGCCTGGAAAAAAGGGATAATAGATGCTCTCTAAAACACCTTGTGGTTCACACCTATAATCCCAGCATTCTGGGAGGCTGAAGTGGGAGGATTGCTTGAGGCCAGGCATTCAAGACCAGCCTAGGCAACATAGGGAGACATCTTCTCTACAAAAAATAACAAAAATTGGCCACACATGGTAGCACAACCCTGTCGTCTCAGCTACTCAAAAGGAGTACTAAGGCAGGAGAGTCACTTTACCCCAAGAGTTCAAAGTTACAGTGAGCTATAATAGCACCACTGCACTCCAGCCTGGATGGCAGAGTAAGACCCTATCTCTAAAAAAAAAAAAAAAAAAAAATTGTAATTCCTCTAATGAAAATTTTAAAATGGCCTTGAGTCCCCCAAGGAGTCATGCTCATTTTCAATATACTAGGTTTAAGAATTTAATATGTTTTAGAATAACTTTCACTGAAAATGCTGCCATTTAAAGAACACATCATTATATTTAAAGGAATGCCCCATGCCATAAAGATGAGAGCACTAAAGTCTTAATATTTCAATGTTAATCTTTACTTCAGCCAGTGTCAAAAAAGCCCCCCTTGGTACTAGTTCAAATTTTAAGATAATAATCCCTTCATTTAAAAATGCCTGAAGCTGGGCAAGGGGGTGTGCACCTATAATCCAAGCCTTACTTGGGAGGCTGAGGAAGAAGAATCACTTGAGCCCAGGAGTTTAAGGCCTGCATGGGCAATATAGCGACCCTGTCTCAATAAAAAATAATTTAAAAAAAAATTGAGGGCTTGTTCCATTCATGAGGTGCTATGATAAATATCATAATAAATATAAATAGAAACAAAAGACGCCAAGCTGGAGCAGGAAATAGATGCACACGGAACAAGTGGTAGTGGAGTTCAGAGGAAGGAGAGGTTCTTTCTGGCTGGGGAACCAAACTGGTTTCATGAAGGAGGTAACATTTGCCTTGGATGGGGCCTTTACAGTAGAGGCATTATCTGAAGAATCAGCCTCAGATCATAAACTATGGAAGGGTGAACTGTATGGCTAAGGTAGAGAGGTGGTGAAGTACAGGTTTTGAGAAACAGCAAGTAATTTACTTTGGCTAACAAGAAAAATAAGCCAATTGATGACTGTGTCTGCTTAAAAAATAGTTCTTACCCAATGCCACTAACTCGAGTCAGGAAATTGATGGATGAACTCGTATCATCCTGCCGAATCTTTAAGAAAAGAAAAAAGTCTAACAATAATTTAAGAATGCTTTGAGGACTTAAATGATCTTATTGGAAACATACCAGTCTGCTAAAAGACATGAAGAGCTATTTACAATTGCCTGGATGACCCACACAAAATTATTCACAGGTAATCTAGGGAGTAAAAGGTGAATAACAGAGTAACTGAAGATGTCTTATCTCTTAAGTTATCCAATACTTTTAAAAGGTCTATTCATAACAGATCAGAAGTGATATAATTACTATCATAGGGCTGAAATAAAACCATAAAAATGCTTGGGAGAGTTTAAACACAGAAATTCTAAAAGATGACTGGGTGCAGTGGCTCATGCCTGTAATCCCAGCACTTTGGGAGGCCAAGGCAGGTGGATAACAAGGTCAGGAGTTCAAGACCATCCTGGCTGACACGGTGAAACCCCATCTCTACTAAAATACAAAAAATTAGCCAGGCATGGTGGCAGGCACCTGTAGTCCCAGCTACTCGGGAGGCTGAGGCAGGAGAATGGCATGAACCCGGAAGGCGGAGCTTGCAGTGAGCCGAGATCGCACCACTGCACTTCAGCCTGGGTGACAGAGCAAGATTCCGTCTCAAAAAAATAAATAAATAAATTTTAAAAGATAACGATCTTTTAGTCAAAAGTTTATAATCTCTTTTCTGAATAGTACTGAAAATGATGAGCCAACTCTACTATAGGTATTAACAGTCGCTTAAATGCCACATAAAACAAGTGAACATTTTATAGAAACAATATTCAAAATTTTAAAGATACAATAGTTAAAGCCATCAACTCCACTCACCTCATTTCCTGTGAGTTTCACTAGAGTGAATGGCATCAGTCACCCTGCAATGACGCTACATAGTGGCCATAAAGGCAGATACTATAATTAATGAAGTAAACAAGTTAAAATTTTACCTTTTCCAGTTTACGTAATTTTCCAGTTGCTAAAAACTCATCAATCTTTTCAGCAATTTTTGTTCCTACTCCAGGCTACATGGAAAATTAGAAATATAAAAGTCATATGAATATAATGCTTACCACCAAATCATTAAAAGATAAAGTAAAAAGCAGAAAATGAAAAACAAATGAATACCATGTGATAAGGTTTTGAAATAAAGGATACAGAAAATTGAACCCCAGTGAAAATAAATTCTCCCAAAGACAGAATGCTTATATGAATGACAAGAGGGAAACCCTGACAAAATAATTATAAATATATCTTATTTAAAATTAACTTTTGTTATAGAAAAATTAGAAAATACAGAGTTGCATAAAGAAGAGCATTCACTTACCAGTTTCATTACCCTGAAAAGTAAAATCATCTGTAAACTCATTCTCCAACATTTGGTATATATTATTTGACATCTTTTCTGCTTACAAATATAGGCAGAATTAGTTGGGTGACGTACACACTCTGTTCTTAATACATCATGAGCAAATTTCCATACCAATAAATAAATCCAACAGTATCTTTAATGGCTGCACAGTATATCATTATATAAATGCGTAATAATTTAATTAGCAAATACCCTCCAGGTAAACATGTATATTTTTTCCAATTATTTGACAGTATAATAATATTCATAAAATTCCTTTGGAACAGAGGTTGTCAAGCTTCTGCATACATCAGCATCACATGGGGGCACTTGTTAAAACACAGAATGCTGAGTTCCACCCTAGAGTTTCTCATTCACCATGTCTGGGGTAGGGCCAAGAATATGCCTAAGTTCTCAGGGGACGCTGATGCTGCTGGCCTAGACACCTCGTTCTAAGAAGCACTGCTCTGGAACTGCACATTCCAACGTGGTACATTAGCCACATATGACAATTTAAGTTTAGATTAATTACAATTTAAAATTCTATTCTTCAGTCACAACATCCACATTTCAAGAACTCAACGGCCAAATGTGGCTCGTGGTTGCTGTATTGGGCAGCACTTCTCTAGAATCTAAGTTTTAGGAGAGCAGAGATCCTGTCTTTTCATTGTTTTATCCCTAGTGACTGGCATACAGGTGATCAAAAATTATGAATTAATGAATCCTAGTAGTTACACATCTCTATTAGTTTCCTTAGGAAAAATATGTCAAAGTGGAATTGCTAGGTCAAAGGATATATACATTCTGACAAAGCAGCCTTCGGAAAGGCTGTAACAACCAACACTTTCATGGGCAGTAAATGAGTGTCCTTTTTTTCACATCTTTCTCCACACTGCATGTATTTGATGGGCACTATATAGTGTTTTGCTTAATTTGCAACTTTGGTATCAGTAAAATTGAACTTTTTTTCATGTGTATTGGTCCTTTTTAGTTAAACATTCCGCATGCTTAATAACAGGTGTGCCAGTTATTTCTGACTGCCTCTTAGGCCTAAGTTCACTCATCAATATTCTTGATTTATTTGATGTTTAATAAATGTCCCCAAATTACTGAAAGCATATTCAAGCTTGGAAAATAGCAATTACCAGATAGAAATGAACAAAAGAGTTAGAAAGCAGAATAGATTAGAAAAAGGAAACTGCTCAGGCTCATTTCCTGTATCAGAAGATTTTTTACAAGGTAATTATTTTTCCCTTTACAGATAGCGCTACAATAATTTTACTCAATAACATACTGACCTCAAGCAATTTAGACCCAAGCTACTTTCTATACCTAACATTAAGGAATAAAAGGCAAACTACTCACTCTGGAAATTTCAGATTTCTAGAATTACTGAGAAGTAATAGATTAGATAATCTAGAATAATTTCTAGAATTACTGAGAAGTAATTCTAGAAATGGGCTAGATAGTAGCTCTGTGATTCTTAAATGATTGTGAAAAGGCACAATGATGAGATTTTTACATCCAGTCTTGTGCAAAAGGAATTTTGGATACCTTTGTATTCTTTTTAGGAATATACCATAAGCGCAGATTTCAGATGAAGTGTATCAGAGCTTTTCAGAAGTTTTTCTCTAAGAAATGAGCAGGCTATTTGCAATAAACATAAAAAAGGAAGTACTGCAGGGATAAAAGAGGAACTGAAAGGAAGCAGGAGTGGTTCCTGAGACTATCAATGGGTCAGTTCACCAAGACAGAAACTCAGAATTAAAGTCTAATGTATTTGTAACTTACTTGGCTAGTCTCTTTAAGGAGGATATACTGATGCTGAGAACTGTCTATGCCACAAGGATTTAAAGCCTATATATCAGAGCATGATTTGTACTGAGTAACAAAGTCAAGGTTAAGATGTGGCACATGTTGAATGTGGACAATTTGTCACTAAATTACAAGATGTCCAAGATTATGATAATGTTATGACTCTGAAGGGCAAAAATATAATGGCAATTATGGGCCAGGCATGGTGGCTCACACTTGTAATCCCAGCACTTTGGGAGGCTGAGGCAGGAGGATCACTTGAGCCCAAGAATTCAAGACTAGCCTGGCAACATAACAAGATCCAATCTCTACAAAAGAAATTTTAAAAAGTATATATATATATAGAGAGAGAGAGAGATATCCGAGTGTGGTGGTGCATGCCTGTAGTCCCAGCTACTCAGGAGGCTAAGATGGGAGGATCGCTTGGCTGGAGATCAGGGCTGCAGCAATAAGCTGTGATCATGCCACCACTGCACTCCAGCCTGAGTGACAGAGCAAGATCCTGTCTCAAAAAAAAAAAAAAAAAAGGGGCAATTATGGCTCATCTCCTGAGAAGGTTAAAGATAATCAAATATTAATACTCAAATTCCAGAGAACGTTTGTGAAACATTAATAGGTAAAGAACAAAAGGAGGTGATAACTATCAGGATCTGGACTAATCAAAAGTCATCTCAGGCTAGGTGCAGTGGCTCACAACTGTAATCCCAGCACTTTGGGAGGCTCAAGGCCTCCCAAACACCTGAGGTCAGGAGTTTGAGACCAGCCTGGCCAACATAGTGAAACCCGGTCTCTACCAAAAATACAAAAATTAGCTGGGCGTGGTGGCGCATGCCTGTAGTCCCAGCGATTCGGGAGGCTGAGGCAGGAGAATCACTTGAACCCCAGAGGCGGAGGCTGCAGTGAGCCAAGATCGTGCCACTGCACTCTAGCCTGAGCAACAGGGTGAGACTCTGTCTCAAAACAAACAAACAAGTCATATTAATTTGACATCTTTCACAAAAGATGAATAAGATATGGTCCTTAAATTTGAGGAACTTTGAATCATTTAGTAAGATTTAGATGAGACAACAATCTGACTATCAATAGATAGACCATCTCAGGATATTCTTAGTGATATTACAGGTTGAGTATCCCTAATACAAAAATCCACATTCCAGAATGTCCAAAATCTGAAGCATTTTGAGTGCTGACATGACACTCAAAGGAAATGAAATGCTTATTGGAGTATTTTGGATTTTGGATTTTCCGGTTAGGAATATTCAACCATATACAAATATTCCAAAAAGAAAAAAAAATCCAAAATCCAAAATACTTCTGTTCCCAAGCATTTCAGATAAGGGGTATTATATTACAAATTAACAAGGGATGTGACCCTCTAGAAACTGTGATACGGTACACAAGGCTTCATGGAAATTACAGAGAATAGGGCTAAATGCCATAAAATAAAAGGGGCTTAATCATGTGCTTATTAGTAAGATCTCTCTGGGGAACACGCACTCTCACTAACTCACATAGGTTCCTACACCTGGGGATCAGAGAAAAATAGGTGGGGACCAGATATGCTAGTGCCACTTGGTCGCCCTTCTTAAAAACCAACACTCAAGTTGAAATTCAATGTGAGTACATGTATATATTGTAACAGAGAGGAAGAAAACTGTAATTACAAATATTTTAAAAAATTTTAACCCATCTTCCCCCAAATGAAAACATTTTGAGCTTGAAAAAGTGTGTATGAAACAGCATGAATGCCATTCCAAGAAATCAGGAGTAGTGAAATCAGCCTGTGTGGGTCAAGGCCGCTTCACATAGGCAAGTTTGGTTTGGTGGAAACCCACCAAATTTGTACACATGTGAACTCTTCGATCAACATGCTAACTAAACTTACCAATTTCTTAGCTTCAGCTCCACTCTTTATTTTGTATGGGTATTTTGCTATAACAGATGCTGCTTTTCTATAAGGAAAGAGAAAAAGGAAAACCAATTAGAAATCCAGCAGGGCCTTCATTTTTCTTAAACTGGAATATATATACAAGCAAATATCTATGCTTATGGTTTCACCAAGATAACTAATTTTCTTTTTTTTTGTTTTTTGGTATTTTTTGGGATGGAGTCTCCCTCTGTCACCAGGCTGGAGTGCAGTGGTGTGATCTCAGCTCACTGGAACCTCCGCCTCCCGGGTTCAAGTGATTAACTTGCCTCAGCCTCTCGAGTAGCTGGGACTACAGGCGTACATCATCACACCCGGAGTTTTCTGTATTTTAGTGGAGATGGTGTTTCACCATGTTGGCCAGGATGGTGTCGATCTCCTGACCTCGTGATCCACCCGCCTTGGCCTCCCAAAGCGCCAGGATTACAGGAGCGAGCCACTGTGCCTGGCCTAATTTTCTATCTCCATATGAAACTTCAAACTCACATGAGCTGACAGACCACCTACTATATGTCTAGCTTTTTTTTTTTTTTTTTTTGAGACGGAGTTTTGCTTGTTGCCCAGGCTGGAGTGCAATGGCGCAATCTCGGCTCACCACAACCTCTGCCTCCTGGGTTCAAGCGATTCTCCTGCCTCAGCTTCCCGAGTTGCTGGGATTATAGGTGCCTGCCACCACACCCGGGTAATTTTTTGTATTTTTAGTAGAGATGGGGTTTCTCCATGTTGGCCAGGCTGGTCTCGAACTCAGACCTCAGGTGATCCACTTGCCTTAGCCTCCCAAAGTGCTAGGATTACAGGCGTGAATCACTGCTCCCGGCCACTTTTTTTTTTTGAGACGGAGTCTCGCTCTGTCGCCCAGGCTGGAGTGCAGTGGCGTGATCTCCGCTCACTGCAACCTCCGCTTCCTGTGTTCAAGCAATTCTCCTCCCTCAGCCTCCCGAGTAGCTGGGATTACAGGCATGAGCCACTACGCCTGGCTAATTTTTTTGTATTTTTAGTAGAGACAGGGTTTCACCATGTTGGCCAGGCTCATCTCGAACTCCTTACCTTGTGATCTGTCCACCATGGCCTCCAAAAGTGCTGGGATTACAGGCATGAGCCACCGCGCCTGACCTATGTCTAACTTTTAAAGTATCTTGAAAAGCTCCACATTTGAGAATAACTGAATTTAAACCCTATATGTCAGAGTATGATTTGTACTGAGTAACCAAGTGACTTGTTTTGATTTGTGCTGACTAACAAAGTGATTTAAACTGTATACATAATACTCAAGGGATGGGGAGACCAGCTGTCTTTCTTTCTTTAGGAGTAGAAATTATCACTGGGTCCCCTTTTTTAAAATAGCCAGTTTTTAGAAATTGTTCATAACTCCCTCATAAAAATGTGCCACATTTGAATTATTAGACACCAGATCTGCTTATGGATACCTATTTTATTTTGAGATGGAGTCGCCCAGGCTGGAGTGCAGTGGTGCCATCTCAACTCACTGCAGCCTCTGCCTCCCAGGTTCAAGTGATTCTCCTGCCTTAGCCTCCTGAGTAGCTGGACTACAGGTGTGTGCTTCCACACCTGGCTAATTTTGTACTTTTTTTTGAGACGGAGTCTCGCTCTGTCGCCCAGGCTGGAGTGCAGTGGCACGATCTCGGCTCACCGCAAGCTCCGCCTCCCAGGTTCACGCCATTCTCCTGCCTCAGCCTCCCGAGCAGCTGGGACTACAGGCACCTGCCACCACGCGCCCTAATTTTTTGTATTTTTAGTAGAGACGGGGTTTCGCCATGTTAGCCAGGCGATCTGCTAACCTCACCTGCTAAGATCACCTTGTGATCTGCCCGCCTTGGCCTCCCAAAGTGCCGGGATTACAGGCATGAGCCACTGTGCCCAGCCAATTGTGTATTTTTAGTAGAGACAGGTTTTCACCATGTTGGCCAGGCTGGTTTCCAACTCCTGACCTCAAATGATCCACCTGCTTCGGTCTTCCAAAGTGCTGGGATTACAGGCATGAGCCACAGCATCCAGCCCTTGGATAGCTATTTTAAAATTCATAGTTTCAAATTGTATTCCCTTATGTCCCCACATCAATTTATTTATTTTTTTAATGGAGATGGGCTGTTCCTATGTTGCCCAGGTTGGTCTTGAACTCCTGGGCTCAAGCCACCCACCCGCCTTGGCCTCCCAAAGTGTTGGGATTATAGACATGAGCCACCATGCCTGGCCCCTATATCAGTTTTTAAAAATTGTTTCCACCTTTCCACCCCCTAGTGCTGCTGGGCCTGCAGATCTCTGTTCCACAGCATGGAGTTTGTTAAAGTTGTTAAGAATAAGGCCTACTTTAAGAGATACCAAATGAAATTTAAAGATGACAAGATGGTAAAACTGACTACTATGCTCAGAAATGCTTGGTAATACAGGATAAAAATAAATACAACACACCCCAATACAGGATGATAGTTCATGTAACAAACAGAGATACGATTTGTCAGATTGCTTATGCCCGTATAGAGGGGGATATGATAGCCTGCGCAGCATATGCACATGAACTGCCAAAATATGGTGTGAAGGTTGGCCTGACAAATTATGCTGCAGCGTATTGTACTGGCCTGCTGCTGGCCCACAGGCTTCTCAATAGGTTTGGCATTGGACAAGATCTATGAAGGCCAAGTGGAGGTGACTGGCAATGAATACAATGTGGAAAGCATTGATGGTCCACCAAGTGCCTTTACCTGCTATTTGGATGCAGGCCTTGCGAGAATTACTACTGGCAATAAAGTTTTTGGTGACCTGGATGGAAGTTTGTCTATCCCTCACAGTACCAAATGATTCCCTGGTTATGATTCTGAAAGCAAGGAATTCAATGCAGAAGTACACCAAAAGCACATCATAGGCCAGAATGTTGCAGATTACATGCGCTACTTAATGGAAGAAGATAAAGATGCTTACAAGAAACAGTTCTCTCAATACATAAAGAATAGCATAACTTCAGACATGATGGAGGAGATGTATAAGAAAGCTCATGCTGCTACAGGAGAGAATCCAGTCTATGAAAAGAAGCCCAAGAAAGAAGTTAAAAAGAAGAGGTGGAACCGTCCCAAAATGTTCCTTGCTCAGAAGAAAGATCGCATAGCTCAAAAGAAGGTAAGCTTCCTCAGGGCTCAGGAGTGGGCTGCTGAGAACTAAACCAAACCAATTTTCTATGAGGATTTTTCAGATAAAGACAATAAACTTATGGACAGAAAAAAAAAAAAAAAAAAAAAAAACTGTTCCCATTGCAGTTCAGCATAAATCAGTGACCTGTAATTCTTGTCCACCTGCACACATATCCAGCTTGTTAATCTGCTGACAGATTAGATACATCCTGGGAGCTCGCCGATGGTATTCTGTCCATAATTTCAATGCAAAATGTAATTCAGAGTTGATGCTGATGAGAAGTGACAGTACAGCTAAGTCAAAAGCATAAATACTGGATAGTCTTTGGAACCTTGGATTTTCATTCTGTTATAGCACAAATAACCCTTTAGATTTGGATCTGAACTTCTTTCTAAGCACATGACTGATGATGAATCTGAAAAGACATATTTATAAGTAAAGAAGCAGGCAACAACAGTTTATGGAGGGGATCATTTCAGGAAAGGCAAGTAGTTCCAGGTCATTGGCACTGTGAGGCAAAGTCTAAAAGGGAAGAAGAATCAGATGAAAGGCCTTTTATATGTTATGATGTATTTGGGTTTTATCAAGGTAAAGAGAAAATATTATTTAATTATTTGAATGACAAGATCAGATAACTATTTTCAAAAGAATATTTTGGCCACAATCAAGAGAAATGCCTACTGGGAAAGAGAGAAGCACGCAGGAGTGGTAGGGAATCACCTGCTTTTCCAGACTTACTTCCCACTCACACCATACCCCTTAAGCAAACTGAATTTCTGACTCCTAGAAAACGTTATACTCTTCATGTCTCAATGCTTTGGCACATTTTATTTGTCTAGACTGCTGGCCCTCTCACTTATCCCCTGATGAGCTTCTTCAAACTAAACACCTCCTTTCTGAGGCCTGCTGCGATCCAAATAGAATACAAAGTTGAATATCTCTACGATTTTGAATGATCAAATGCATAGATGATAATACAATTATTTTACTTTACATAGGAAGTCACAGAAGTAAGGAAGGAAGGGAGCACAATCAGCTCTGAACTGTGTGGAGTGGAAATGAAAGAAGGGAGCTGACTTGGGATAAAGACAGCTGACTAGGGCTAAAAATGTGGAAAACAGTCCAGTGATACAGATTTGGAGTCACCAATATAAGTGGCATTTCAAAGTCAAGAATGGCAAGATTGCCAGGGAAACTACAGAAGTAAGAAAAGAGGGCTAAGGGCAGGCAGACTTCCTGGAACCACAGGTTAATTATCCCTTATCTGAAATGCCTGGGACCAGCATTGTTTCAGATTTTGAATTTGTTTCAGGGTTTAGAATATTTGCATATGCATAATAAGATATCTTAGGGATATGTGAGGTCCAAGTCTAAACACAAAATTCATTTACATTTCTCATACACCTTACACACATACCCTGAAGGTACTCTTATACAATCATTTTAATAATTTTTTGCATGAAACACAGTGTTGACCATTTTGACTGCCACCTACCACATGAGATTGGATGTGGAATTTTCCACTTGTGTCATCATGTCGGCAATCATTCAGATTTTAGAGCATTTCAAATTTTCAGATTAGGGATGCTCAACCTATACAAACATTAAAAGGTAAGACAGAAGAAGAGATGAAAGACCAGAAAGAGTGTCACTACAGAAGTCACGAGACTTTCACAGCATGAGCTATGGAGGAATGCCACTGAGAGTCCAATAAGATGAGATGTAGGTGAGAGGATTTTCAGAGCAGTGGTAGGTCCAGGCAAGGACTGAACTTCTTAATGAGTAAATGATTAGGTATTAAGAAGTCCAGGCAAGGAATGAAGATTTTTCAAGAAGATTCACTGTAAAGTGAGAAAAGAGATAAGGTACTAGCTAGAGGGAAGTTAAGATTGTTTTGGTTTTGCTTTTAAGAGCTGAGGGACTTGTACATATTTATAGGCTAAGGAGGGCTGGCACCGAGGCTGATGCCTGGAATCTCAGCACTCTGGGAGGCCGAGGTGGGTGGACCATTTGAGCTCAGGAGTTGGGAGACCAGCCTGGGCAACATAGCAAAACCCAGTCTCTACAAAAAACCGAAAAAAAAAGAAAGAAAGAAGGAGAGAAAAAAAAAAAAAAAGAAATAAGGTGGGTGTGGTGGCATGCGCCTGTAGTCCCAGCCACTCAGGAGGCTGAGGTGGGAAGATCGCTTGAGGCTGGAAGATCGAAGCTGCAGTGAGCCGTGATCATGCCACAGCGAGACCCTGTCTCAAACAAACATACATACATACATACAAACATACATACATACATAAATATAGGCTAAGGAGTAGAAGTAGGTGGATGTGGAAAGAATGAATAGGATAAGGTCCCTGGTGAGATGAACAAGGACAGGATCCCATGAAGGTGAGATCAGGATCCCACAGGATCAGCTTCAGACCAACCAGAAGAAAAAACGTGATTCCTTGAACCACACGTATTTCACAGTATGGACTTCATCCGCTGTCTTTCATTATTGTTAAAATTACACCGCATTTCTAGTAATTCGTGTTTGATGATGAGAAAAATACATATCAGGCTACAGCTATCTGCAATCAGAATTGGGAACTTATCTGAACTGATCCTATAGAGCGCTGCCCACATTCTTCAAGAAATACTGAGTAAAGTACCAGCCTCGATTCTTGCTTTTTTCCCGCTCTTGCAGATGGACCAAATATCCACTGGGCCCTCAGTCCTGTTAACTGCCACACCAAACAGGGTATCCCAGAACGTATGCTACCCGAGAATGCTGCACTGTCCCACCTGTAAGCATTGTACTTGTGGATAGCTTGGCTCACGTTCTTCTCAAAGTTTGCGAGTTCTGAAAGGCAACAGAAGGCTCGAGTGAACAAGAACCACGAGTAAACAAACGAGAACTGTTTTCTGGAAGGGCATGTGGCAGCCTCTAAGATACAGTGACCACCCATTTCCTTCAAGGGCCAGACCAAAAGCAGCCCAAGCGATGGCCCAGGTGTCGCCGGCAGGACTGACGACCAGCCAGGGGCGCCGGAGGGAGATCCCCACGGAAGACGACCCGCTGCAAGGAGCCAACCCCACCCACTGGACAGTCGGGGTGGGAGAGAAGAAAGGCAGGCGAAGGGGCTGGAAAGAAAGAAGAAAGCCAGCGGGGCCCGGCCCGGTGCTAACCCGTGAGCATGTCGGTGATTCCCCCGTTGAGAGTCTCCTGCGGCGCCTTCCGTTTGCTCATGGCGGCCTGCACCCGAGAACCCCAGAGTGTTCAGAACCAGGGCCCTCTCCCAGCTTGAAGGAGGTACCAGGACTTAGACAGGGGTGCAGGAGCAACCCAGCTCCGGCGCGACCGGCGCGACCGGCGGAACAATGGCTGTCCCTGACAGGGGGCGCGGCGCACGGCGCTTGTTGTGACGTCACGCGTCCTGGGCAGGGCGGGACAAAGCGGGGCGGGGCTAGAGGGGCGCGCCCGCCCGCGGCCGGTGAGTAGAGGGAACCCGGAGGGTTTGTGGACTCGTGGACGCGGACTCGGCGCGGAGGAAATAGGCACCTCAGAATGACAGCCCAGGGGCCTTCCTTTGGGAAGACCTGGAGTTCTGAGTTAAGAGATTAAATCCGTTTTCCCAGTATTTATCTGGCATCCTTTCCTTAGAAGGGAAAACAGGAGTGCGATCTTGATTCTGAAATACTTGGCGCTGGTGGGTTGGCTTCCTGCACATAAATGTGCATTGTAATAGCGACCCAATGCATGGCGCATTTTGTTCGAGGTCAGAGGCGACTCTGGCGTCACACTGTCAAAACTTTCTCTAACGATACCGGGCAGTCCACACTCCAGTGCAGCCCCTTAGTACTAGGGCGCTGCCGGAGCCTGTCGTGAACCATGCCGAGGAGTCCTTCCGCACACAACGTGTTAGTACACCTGCCAACCAGTGTCAAAAGATATTTTATTTTTAATCCCCCTACCTTTGCGGTAGGGACCAAATTAATGAAGAGACTGCAAGAAACGGAGAAGTGTTTTATCTAGATCATGAGCAATGGAACCCTCATTATAACATGATGACCTACATCTGAGAAATTTACAATCTGCTCGAGAAATGGAAATGTGACATCAGCAATAGTTTATTTTACAAGCGTAACTCCTGGGTTCATATCGAACTGCAATTCCAGGCAATTGCTTTGTGCATCGACAAATTAAAATCTTATTACAAAATGATATGTAGTTGCTGTAGAGAAATCTGGAAAATGTATAAAAGGAGAAAATTAAAATCAGTGATCTCACCCTACAGCTGAACTATTATTAATATTTTGGGACATACACTTCTAGTCTTCTAACCCAGTCTGTTAAAAATTCCCATTATTTTCCAATATTTTCCAATAAATATTAGTTTCTTTGATTAGCAAGGCTGTGGTGATTATGTTTCCTTACAGTATCAGTGTATATCTTAAGTTAGGCTTATTGGAAATCTGTAATTCTTCTTTTTTTGAATTTCCTATTCATATCATTTACTCATTTTTCTAATGGGGGTAGTTTGTTACTAATCTGGTAGATCTTTCTATATATTACTATTTGCCCTTTTATGGATAGCTTTTGTAAAAATTTTGTAAATATTTGTGTTTTCCTCAATTTAGTACTTGCTTTTTAACTTTATGCCTGCAACTTCTTAACTATCTGATTAGTTAAGCTGCAGTGAGCCATGATCACTCTCATTTATTCTCTTTATTCTTACCGTCATTTACTTATGACTTGTCCTAGTTTTTCCCGTTCACATTTTTTTCTGTCCAATCTCTATTCCAGGTGATATTCAGATTATTTTGCTCTGAAGAATTATTCCTCCTTAAATAAAAATGTATTTACCTCTGAATTTTAAAAGTTACAAACGTAGGGAACTGTGGGATCATTTTTACAATTTTCTTTGGTTTTTTTGAGACAGAGTTTCGCTCTTGTCCCGCAGGCCAGAGTTCAATGGCATGATCTCGGCTCACTGCAACCTCTGCCTCCCCGGTTCAAGTGATTCTCCTGCCTCAGCCTCCCTAGTAGCTGGGATTACAGGATCCCGCCACCATGCCCAGCTAATTTTTGTATTTTTAGTAGAGATGGGGTTTCACCATGTTGGCCAGGCTGGTCTCAAACTCCTGACCTCAAGTGATCCACCCGCCTTGGCCTCCTAAAGGGCTAGGATTACGGGCGTGAGCCACTGCACCCAGCCCATTTTTACAAATATTATATTTTTAAAATTAGTGCCAGAGAAACCAAGGAAAATAATCCATTATCTGTCCTTGTCATCTTAGAATAACCTACATTTGATCTGCTTCACAACTTTCTTCTTGAAATAACTTGCTTCAATTGGCTTCTAAGATTCCACATGCTCTGGGTTTCCTTTTTCCTCACTGGCTGCTCCTCAGCAGGGTGTGTGTGTGTGCGTGCACACGCGTGTGCACGTGAGCAATGGTTCCCAGCTCCTCCTCCACTCTCCAGCCTTTATGGGAAATGGCTTCACACTTCAATCTTCAAACCAGCTTTTCCACCTTATCCAGTTTTACCTGTTTAAATGGCATGTCTAGCTTGAAGTCTCCTAAACTCATAGTTCAAGTCCTGACCTGTCCCTTGAGTTCCAGTCTCATACATCAGGCTGTCTACTGGATAGCCCTAGTCCATTATAGGCATCTCAAAGATAAAGTGTCCTAAAGAACTCCTGACTCTTGCCCCACCAACTTCTCTTTAACTTTCCCCCATCTCAGTTAATAGCATTTTAATCCACCCTGCTATCAGGCCAAACCCATAGGAGTCATTCTTAATTGCTCTTTTCACACCCCACATCCCGTCTGCCAGCAGACCTTATCTGTTCTCTCAGGAATATGTGCTGAACTGGATGACCACTCAACCCTTCAGCTGCCACTGCCCTAGCTCAAACTTCCATGACCTCCTGAACTGTTGCCAAAGCCTCCTCAGTGGGCTTCCTGCTTCTGCTCTTGTCCTCTTACAGAACATTCCCCAAACAGGACGGTTGATCTTTTCAGGATGTAGTATCAAAATATGTCCCTATTTATTTATACACCCTCCCACTGCACTTAGGATAAAATCCAAGCTCCTGGCGGGGCGCAGTGGCTCGTGCCTGTAATTCCAGCACTTTGGGAGGCTGAGGCTGGTGGATCACCTGAGGTCAGGAGTTCCAGATCAGCCTAGTCAACATGGTGAAACCCCATTTCTACTAAAAATACAAAAAGTAGCCAGGCATGGTGGTGGGTGCCTGTAATCCCAGCTACTTGGGAGGCTGAGGCAGGAGAATTGTTTGAACCCTGGAGGCGGAGGCTGCAGTGAGCCGAGATCGCGCTACTGCCCTCCAGTCTGGGCAACGAGAGTCTTAAAAAACAAAAAACAAAAAAATCCAAGCTCCTTTTCATGGCCCACAAGGCCTTATGTGATCCATCTCCTGCCTGCTCTCCTACTGCATTTCTTCCCACTTTTCTCGTTTAGGACACACACATGTCCCTATTTCATGCATACATGTGCCTGCTCAGTGTTGTCCCCTCATTGTATGGGTCTTTCCCTGGCTGCCTTCTTCTCATCACTCAGGTCCCAGACTGGCAGTCACACCCTTGTCACGTTCCTGGACCAGGCCCAGGCCCAGGTTTTTACCGTGTGTGTGTTTCCTTCATAGCACTAAGAAGGACTGGAAACTTTCACATATGGCTTGCACATTATGCACTCCTGCTCACTCCCACCAATGTGCAATGCCAGCTCCATGGGAGAAGGGACTTAATTTTTGTTTCCACATAAGTACTCGATAAATATTAATATCTTAAATTGCAGTTTTGCTGAAGTGTCAAACATGGCCACCTGTAATCCCAGCACTCCGGGGGGCGGAGGCAGGAGGATCAAGTCCAGGAGTTCAAGACCAGACTGGGCAACATGGCGAGACCCCATCTCTTTTACAAAAATAAGAAAAATGTACCGGGTATGGTGGCATGAAGAGATGAAGCATGGGACTCTTGGACTCACTCAACCATCTCAATAGATGCCAGGAATAGAGATGGGATTATCCCAGAAAATTTGTGGAGGACCCTCTTGTCTAATGGCATTGAACTCCATGACATACACAGGGGACCCACAAGGTTTTTGAGAATGTTACATCAGCAGAAACAGCTTAGCCTGGAAGTGACAGACAGAGTGTGAAATGAGAAAAGCCTATTGAATTCCAAACTGCTACAGGCAGGAAATGGATTGATAGAGCTACTGGGCTGCAAACATGCCATCCTTCAAGAAAAAGCAAGAATGACTCCAGGAGCGGATCCAGGGGCACAGAGACAGAGGCTAGAGAAGCAGACAGAAGTGATGGATGCAGAGACACAGGCCTATGATGTCACTGTGAGCACAGACTCAGAGGCCTATGGAGCCACCATGGGTACAGAGAGGCCCATGGTTCTGCTGTGAGCAGACACAAAGGTCTGCAGAACTGCTGTGGGCCCAGTGGGTGGCACTTCAAGCTAGGGAATTATTTTCGGGCCTTGAATCCTAATAGAATTTTCTCTGCTGGATCGAAATTGGTTGGGAATGGTGACTTCTTTATCCCTTCAAATTTTCCCTTTCAGAATGAGAACATCTATCACATGCCTATTACATCAGTCTTAAATAAATGTATTTATCCAAATTCCAAAGTTATTTAGAAGCTGATAACCTGTAGTATCACAGGTCCACAGCCAGAGAAATTTAATCCTAAAATGAATCATGCATGGGGTCTCACCCACATCTGATTAGATGATGAGATGCAGGACTTCTGAGCTAATATATAGATGCAAATTTGGTCTTAGTTCATGCTGTATGAGTTGACACTTTGGGAGATGTTGGGCAGAATAAATGTATTTTTCATGCAGGACAAATACGGATTTTGGGGTGCCAGAGAGTGGATTGTAGTGGGCTGAATGGTGGCCCCCAAGAAGAGGTCCATATCATAATCCCCAGAGCCTGTATTACCTCATATGGCAAACTGTGATTACATGAAAGATCTTGAGAGAAAGTGCTTATCCTGGGTTTTTCAAATTGGCTCTAAATCCAATGGCAAGTATTATTGTAAGAGATACATAGCAGAGATGTGACAGAGAAAGCGGCAGCAATATGACCTAAAGGCAGAGATGCAGTCACAAGTCAAGGATTGCCTGAAGCCACCAGAAGCTGGATGCCACCAGGGACAGAACCCCCCTAGAGCCTTCAGAAGAGGTGTGGTCCTGTTCACATCTTTATTTCAGACTTCTGGCCTCCAGAACTGGGAGAGAATAAGTTTCTGTCATTTAAGCCACCAAAGTTGTGGTAACTGACTACAGCAGGTCTAGGAAACTAACGCAGGTAGAGAGAGCAGGCTTTCTTGAGGCTTTCTTGTCTGTGCCCATTGGTCGGCTTCTCCAGCACTCAATCTTTTTTTTGTTGTTGTTTTGAGACATAGTCTCGCTGTGTCACCCAGGCTGGAGTGCAGTGGCATGATCTTGGCTCACTGCAACCTCCGCCTCCCGGGTTCAAGCGATTCTCCTGCCTCAGCCTCCTGAGTAGCTGGGATTACAGCTTCATGCCACCACACCCAGCTAATTTTTGTATTTTTAGTAGAGATGGGGTTTCACCACGTTGGTCAGGCTGGTCTCAAACTCCTGACCTCCTGATCCACCCGCCTTGGCCTCCTAAAGCCAGCACTCAATCTTGAGACAAAAAGAAAAGCCACGGAATAACTACCAGAGTCGTTCCTCAGATCCCAAGGTCCAGGGATAGTCTTCCATCTTATATCTACCTTTCAGAGTCTTGTGTTTGTTTACATGACCAAGGAGTTTAGCTGTACTTACTGAGAGGAAAAAGTGTATCTATCTCATCTTTTTGGAAGCAGACATTCTAACTCCTGGATTTTCTTTTTTTTTTTTTTGAGACAAAATTTCGCTCTTGTTGCCCAGGCTGGAGTGCAATGGTGCGATCTCGGCTCACTGCAACCTCTGCCTCCCAGGTTCAAGCAATTCTCCTGCCTCAGCCTCCCGAGTAGCTGGGATTACAGGTGTGCCCCACCACACCTGGCTAATTTTGTATTTTTAGTAGAGACAGGGTTTCTCCATGTTGGTCAGGCTGGTCTTGAACTCCCGACCTCAGGTGATCTGCCTGCCTCAGCCTCCCAAAGTGTTGGAAATACAGGCGTGAGCCACCGCGTCTGGCCTGGCTTTTCACTTTTTAATCAATTATACTGTTCCAGCCATAAACTTTTTTTTTTTTTCCATTTTTCTTTCTTTTCACAACTTGTTCTGTAACTGAACAGCCATAAACTTTTAAAATGACTGCTTTGGTTGGCATTTTCCTGGTCAAAATTCTTCAGTGGCCTGTAACATAAGCTTACAGCCTTTAGCCCAACATCCTTTCCCTCCCCAATCTGACCCCATCCTTGCCTTTTGGGTGTTATTTCCCACTGTCATTTACCAGGTTTCCAAAATCGTGCTTTATTAAATGCTACTTCATTGGAATGTTAATACATGTTTCACACACACAATCAGCAGGAGAAAATGTTTCTATAGCCAAATGACATTGGTAAACAGTGTTTTTACACAAAGTTAAGCGGGTTTCTTTATTTTAAGTCTTTTCAGATACTTTCCCAGTACATAGTGTAAATCTCCATAAAGCAAGTGAAACATTAATCATTCCCTAAACTTACTTGACCAAAGAACGCTTCATTCTATCTCCATACTTGTGAAAGTCTCCTACTCCAACTTTCTTCTCCAAAAACACTCACCTGTTTGTGATCATCTGAACTCATTTTATGCTCTTGCCTTTATATAAAAGAGAAGTTCTGTGAAATGTTGAAGAAGCAGGGTTATGGCACTAGTAATGATCCAGGCACGATACATTATTTAGTTCAGAAACCCTAACCATCGGTATTCTAACAGTGGATTGTGGAACCCAGTATGAGTGTTTGAGACATGTTACAAAATATAGAAGCTATTTTTAAAATGAATCCATTTAATACTGCTAGATGCTGGGAGAGACAGGGACTCCCCAGCCCAGCACTGCCACATGCACACATTCTTGAGCAGGAACGGAGACGTGGGCATGGTGTGGGCAGGCCAGCGGTCAGCAGATATCCTTTCTGTCCCTCCTCTGTGACAATCACCCCCAAGTAATCTTTGGGACTCAGAATAAGGCAGCTGCTCTCCTACCCTTACTACGGTGAGTCTCTCTGTGGCTGAAAGGACCACAGATGGAGAGCTTGGCACTCACTCCAACTTTGCCGAAAAGAGGACAACCACCAGAGCAGTAGGTAAAAATACAATTTTAGCAGCAGTGAAATAATAAGAGGAAGTGAGGATGGGGCCAGGCCACAACTATAATTAAACTGTCTGTTTAAGAGAAGCTGAATCCAGAAGAAACACAAGCTGTAAAGTGAGAGAGGACAGGGAGCGGGGCCATTGGAGAGCAGGAGAGGACAGGCTGGCACCAAGCGCTGCTCCGACTCTGCCCTGAAAGATTTGAATTGGACACTGTCCAGTCACGTGTGTGGCAAACCGTACTCCAAGCACTTTTCTCAAGGCAGAGGAAGGAGCTGCTGTGGCTGTAGCCCTGAACGCTCGTGGGGCCGGCATCGTGCGCTGGGCCTCTGTAATGGAGGACCTCCAGTGTGCAGACAAGGTGCCGGCAGTGCCTGCGGAGGGCTGCGCCCTGGGTCCTGGGTGAAAGTCACAGCTGCTGAAGTGAGAGCTCCATCTGGATACCAGAGACTGCTGGGCCATCAGTGCAGCAGGAACCGCCATGTGAGAGCTGCAGCCAGGCAGCCCCACGTCAGGAGGCCTGCTCCAGGCAGCCACATGTCAGGGGGTCGAGTCCCCCCACCGCACAAGGTCTGCTATGGACAGCCCCATGTCAGGGGGTCAAGTTCCCCCACATCAGGAGGCCTGCTCCAGGCAGCTGTGCTCTTCTTCTTCCGTCTGTAACCAGCTCCAGTCTAGGGCCTGAAAGTCAACAGACATGTTAAAAATACAACAGCCACCAACACATTTCAGGTTATTGTTACTCTTCAGGAGGCAATCAGGACAATTTAGAAATATACTGAAACTCGGCCGGGTGCAGTGGCTCACGCCTGTAATCCCAACACTTTGAGAGGCCAAGGTGGGCAGATCATGACGTCAGGAGTTCGAGACCAGCCTGGCCAAAATGGTGAAACCCTGTTTCTACTAAAAATACAAAAATTAGCCTGGCGTGGTGGCAAGCTCCTATAGTCCCAGCTACTTAGGAGGCTGAGGCAGAAGAATCACTTGAACCTGGGAGGCAGAGGTTGCAGTGAGCTGAGATCATACCATTGCTTTCCAGCCTGGGCGAAAGAGCGAGACTCCATCTCAAAAAAAAAACAACAAACAAAAATAAAAAGAAATATATTGAAACCCCTTTATTGGCTAGGTATGGTGGCTCATGCCTGTGGTCCCAGCACTTTGGGAGCCAGAGGCGAGCGGATTGCTTGAGGCCAGGAGTTCAAGACCAGCCTGGGCAACATAGCAAGACCCAGGCTGCATAAAATAAATAAATTAATTAAACAAATACAAATTAAAAAGCCAAACCCTTTTATTAATAAGTTTTGTGACTGCAGGGCACTCTTGAGCTAAGTTACATATTCAAACTGTACAGGATCTTTTCTTTGGATTGGCTCAGAGTCCTTAAGATTCTGTGACTGTGGGAATTAGAAAGGCGATGTCAGTACCACCGTGGCTCACAGCACTCACTCTCGTGCTCACTGTGGGTAGCTAATCTCAGCTATGGATTTCCAGCCTCACCACATGACTCGGCCTGATGAGACTTCCTCTTCCTCCCACGGACGTGCAAGTAAGCAATGAACTGATCAAAACATTATTGTGCCAGGAGGAAGAGAGCAGCAAGAAATACAGAATGCCCACAGACTGGAGGAGGACATGCGACTACATCAGCAAAGGCTGCAATTCACAGTAGTATCCCCTGCAATTCTTCCGAAAAGCTTAAAGTTAGGGGAGGTTAGCAAGTGATTAGCAGGTAAAGACCATGTAAAGATCTAGGCAAATGATGCAGGATTCTCTCAACAATGAAGCTTTGTCTTAATGTACCTATATCTTGACTAGTGGTCTCATAACTAGTACTACCTACTGCTAAGCTCCAAGGCCCTGAGGACATGGCCATGGCTGGTTCCCGCTCCCAGCCCAGCACTCAACACACAAATCCTCAGCAGTAGTACCAACGGTGCAGGTGGGGACAGGCTTCTGGGGAAAATGCTACCTTCCTCCTCATCATAGGAATTAAGTGTTGCAAGGATTAAATAAGATAATGCATATATGTAGTTGTAAGCCTTCAATAATTGTTAGTCATCACTATTATTATGAATAATAAAAAATGTGTAATGGAAAATTATAAATATGCACTGAAAAAATCAGCTGGGTGTGGTGACGCACGCCTATAGTCCCAGCTACTCAGGAGGCTGAGGCATGAGAATCACTTGAACCCGGGAAGCAGAGGTTGCAGTGAGCCAAGATCATGCCACCGCACTCCAGCCTGGGTGACAGGGAAAGACCCTGTCATAAACAAACAAACAAACACTGAGGTTTGGGATAATGCCAGATTGTGTTTCCATTTTCTTTTCTCTTTTGCTATAGAATGAAAGGACATGGAATCGCAGGGGGCTCACACAGGCTGTTACCGTGAAACTCTGGTCTTGCTCCCTCACGGTGTCCTGTATGGCATTTTCTAGCAGGGTGCACAGGTTATGTGCTTCGGCCACCAGTTCTTCACTAAAGAAAATGATCAAATTATTAGAAAGCGATCATTATTAGTTATCAGAGCTAACACTGCTATTTTAAAATATGCTAAAGAGTTTTGATAATACTTTTTAAATGAAGTAACAATTATTTTGATCCTGAGTGTCTTAAAACACCAACCCATTGACTAATACTTTCATCTTGTTATGCACTTTCCACACATGAGCATTACTGCCAAAAAGGCAAACAGATCTCCATAAAAAGTCAGAAGTAAAAAGAGCTCTTTCTGCTTTCTGACTTACTAGATAGCTGAATTTAATTCTCAAACTGCCAAAATCTAAAGATATTCTCCAAATCACCTGTTTTCCAATTTCTGAAGTAGACAAAAAAAAAAAAAGGGCCAACCAATTTATCAGGGTTCCATAGTTCCTTGGAATCTGTTGAAAAGCAGTTCTGGGATTTGGTTTCATCTAATCTGATCTCTCTCTTTTCTATAATAAGAAACCCATGTTTCCTCTGAGGATTGGGCCACATTGAGAAAGCGCAGCATGTAATAAAACATCTTTTTCTAACCTCAGCTCTATGCTGTGGGGAGACAAGAGACATCCTATATACCCAGGTCTACCTTTCTAGAGCTTTGAGGACATCATTGAAGGGAATAAGCCACGTAAGGGAAGACGGTGCCCCGGAACTCCTCTCACTCTGCAAAATGTGACAATCTGATGGCAGGAGCTCAGAGTACATTTTTGCCAAACCTCAGCTACAGGGCCTCTAGCTAGGCTAAAGGCTCAGTGCCTGCCCCAGAAGGGAATGGAAGAGGCTCCTGGCCTAGCTACTATACTCCAGGAGCTCATGAGAGGTTGGGGAAGTACTTTTTATTTAACAAAAAAAAAAGGGCCGGATGCGGTGGCTCACGCCTGTAATCCCAGCACTTTGGGAGACTGAGGCGGACGGATCACCTGAGGTCTGGAGTTTAAGACCAGCCAGACCAACAGGCTGGAGAAACCCTGTCTCTAATAAAAACACAAATTTAGCAAGGCCTGGTGGCTCATGCCTGTAATCCCAGCTACTCGGGAGGCTGAGGCAGGAGAATCGCGTGAACCCAGGAGGCTGAGTTTGAGGTGAGCTGAGATTGCGCCATTGCACTCCAGCCTGGGCAACAAGAGCGAAACTCCGTCTCAAAAAAAAAAAAGAGAAGCAGTCTCACTACGTTGCCCAGGCTTGCCTCAAACTCCTGCAAACCTCCTGCCTCGGCCTCCCAAAATGCTAGGATTACAAGAATGTGCCATACGGCCGAGAGAAAATTAAGTATCCAAGGTCACATAAATATCAAAATAGGCTACAAAGTCCCCAAGGACAAGAACAAGATTCTTCAAAGCAGACTGTATTGAGATATAATTTACATACCATAAAGCTCACCCATTTAAAGTGTACAATTCAAGGGTTTTCGCATATTTACAGAGTTGTGCAACCATCACCATGTCTAGTTTCAGAATGTTTTCTTCATCCTCAGAAGAAACCTTGCATTATCAGTCACTCCCATCCTCCTCCCCTGCCCCAGGCAATCATCAGTGTTTCCCATGCCTAGAGATTAGTTCCTGCAGAAACCCATAGAGCCCTGCACACAGAAAGTGTCAAACAAAACAAACCACAGGAAGGGACGACCGTGGGAACAGAGGTGGCCTGCAGTGTGCTGGAGAATGGGCGGAGGGCTGCTAGACACAGACTGCTGGGCCCCAACCCTGAGCTCCCAAGTGAGGTCTCCGGCAGGACCTGAGAATTTGATACTGTGCTACTGGCGCAGATGAGACCTGAAGAAAGCTCAGACCTGAGCATCTATAATGGAGGGGGAAGCTGTTATTCATGACTGACCAAGGAATACCTTGGTCAGAGTGGTATTTTGTGAAGATTAATTCAATCACACAGGGCTTGGCAGCAGAAAGGCAGGAGGCAGGAGGCAGAAAGCCCTGCCGCCATGGTTCAGGCAAGAGGAGGCAGAGGACAGGAAGAACGGGAAGGTCAGTGGCACCAGGAGGGTGGTGACTCGGTAACTCAAGGGAGTGGTAGGGTGAGTGGGGGCAGATGGCTCAGGGGAGATGAAGTGGGCCTCCCTGAAGGGAATGTGGCTTCCTATGGATAAAAGGTAGCAGCATGTGCCCGACCAGCATTTCCAATGTTCTCATTAAGCAGTTAGTCATCCAAGCCTTGGACAAAGAAACTAGTTAGTAAGTTTCAAGGGACTAGGAGAGCAAAACATGTAACACTTTTGTCCCCACAGGACCTAGCAGATGCAACAAACATCCAGAGAGGTAGTGATATCATTGGACAGACATTTACCAGTGACAAACGCCTCCATCCCCAATCTCCTGACGTGCCCTCGACGGTCACACTTGGCGCTGCTAACGGGGACCTACCTCTTCTTGGCTGGTTCGGGTAAGCTGTTGGAGGCCGTGGAGGGCTGAGACATCAGCTGCCCAGGCTGGCTAAGTCGAGAGGCATTCATGCTATCCGGGCTTCCACTGACAGGACCACGGACCTTGCTCTAGGGGACAAAATCAAAAGAAATTAGGAGCCAAGTGACGAATCACATTTTGCATTCACACCACAGTATTTTCTCAGGAGACAACTGACTGCCAGATGCCAGAGCTAACCCTACAGCCTACCAGTCGGCACCCCTACCTGGGGGGCAGCTGGTGCTTCACATCTGGCTTCAAAAGTGTTTCTGTATCAACAGGGGGACTTTTGAGGAAAGGATTCTAAATTTAAGGAGACCTGGGTGCCTACATTTATTGCAGGTTTTTTTATTTTCATCGGCTTTATTGCTTGATTGATTGATAATGATTGAGAGTCTCGCTCTGTCACCCAGGTGGAGTGCAATGAGCGATCTTGGCTCACTATAACCTCCACCTCCTGGGTTCAAGCAATTCTCCTGCCTCAGCCTCCCAAGTAGCTGGGACTACAGGCATGTGCCACTACACCCAGCTAATTTTTGTATTTTTAGTAGAGACAGTGTTTCACCGTATTGACCAGGCTGGTCTCGAACTCCTGACCTCAGGTGATCTGCCTCAGCCTTCCAAAGTTCTAGGATTCATGATCCACTGCATCCGGCCCCTTAATGAACTTTTACAAGAAAAGAACAGGAAAGTATTTTTACTCTTTTCCAGGTAGAAGACAGACACACACACAAAGGCTATGGGAGTTCCTGTGGCTCATATCCTCTATGACCTGGCTGAGAAGAAACCAGGATGCACTGACTCCGAAGGGGCTGCAGCCACTGCTCCTCCCAGCCCAAAGGGTCAAGCAGGGGCTCCTGTTCCAGCTACCTGAGCCTCCTCAGCTCACAGCCCACGATCGCCGGCCAACCTTCAGGTCACCCCTCCACTGATCTCTGCCCTGCATGGTCCCCAACCCACCTGTGTAGTCCCCCAACCCCCGCTCCTGGCACTCACTGCGGCCTGCAGTCCTTCATCCCCTCACATGTCCCTCAGGCCGTGGAACCCTCCTGGCTCCACATCCTCCCCTCTAGCGAAACCTCAAGGCCCACAAGTCAAGGAGCCATGCAAGCGCCCAAGCCTCCATTCCTGGTCCTCCTGCTGCACCTTCCCTGCTGACCATGCCTGGGAGAGGCCCAGCATTGACCTCCTGTGCTTCTGCCCTTGACCGAAAGTGTGGCAGGGGATGGCTCCTGCGCTGCCTGGCTCCCTCCCTGCCAGGCCCTGCCCCAGCTCCTGCCCCACCCCGTCCTGTGCTGCACAGGGGTGGCTCAACTCCAACCCTGCTGAGGGGCCCTTCTCAGTGCTGAGGTTGGCCAAGGGCTCAGATTCTCCAGCTGCCTGGAGAGGGACTTCCCAAAATCCCAGATGTGATCATATCCCCACACTCAATTCCTTTAATATCAAGGGAAAAGACAGATACTGCGATGTGTCCTGTGTGCTTTGAAAATGGACATGGGCCAGGCGCAGTAGCTCATGCCATTAATCCCAGCACTTTGGGAGGCCAAGGCAGGTGGATCTCTTGAGGCCAGGAGTTCGAGACCAGCCTGGCCAACACGGTGAAACCCCATCTCTACTAAAAATACAAAAATTAGCCAGGTGTGGTGGGATGAGCCTATAGTCCCAGCTACTCGGGAGGCTGAGGCAGGAGAATCACTTGAACCTGAGAGGTGGAGGTTGCAGTGAACTGAGATTGCACAGCTGCACTTCAGCATGGGAGACAGAGCAAGATGTTGTCTTGAAAAAAAAAAAAAGAAAAGAAAACAAAGTGTGGCCCGCGTAAGCTCACCCTTGCCTACCTCAGCAACTTCATCCTCCATCGTAGCCTTCCCCACACACACCAGCCTATCCCCACTCGGAACACACTGACTCCCCAGGCTCTCTGCCTTTGATAAAGCAACGTCTCTGTCCTGGAACATCCTCACTCTTCAGCTGGAACAGCTCCTTGTGAACCTTCTTGTTGCTCCCTCTCCTCTAAGACAAACTAGAGCTCCCCCTGTGCATGGAAACTGCAGCTCATGCCTCCTGGAGCTGCTTCCTAGCCCTTCCTGCCCTGAACGGCTCTTACTCATGCCTCTATCTGTGCCCCTCAAAGGATCAGGCCCTCCTTGGAACAGGTGCCATGCCTTCTCACCTGTGTGTCTTGCTGGGCATACAGTTAGCACTCAATAAATGTTCAAGGGATATAGACGGCACATCAGGCTATCACCTGTGCACACCCGCACCTCCCTCTCCTCTTCAGATCCTCTCTACCTTGTCATCCTGCTTTCTCCCTTTCTTCTCTTCTTACCGGAGGATGTGTCACTCCCACTCCCAAGGCATGCCCAGTGCTCTGGCACGTGACCCCAGCCCCTCTGTTCTCTGCACTGTGTGTGGATTGTCCCCTCTGCCTTTGACAATGAGAATCTCCTAATGCACCACCTCCTGCTTCCACCATGAGCAATGATCTCCCTGTCTCCTTCCCTTTGCTCTTAAAGGCAACTGATGCCTAAATCACTCTTCCATTCATGTCACCTTCTCTGCAGCCTTTCACAATGGGGCTTGCACTCCCAGCAGCTCTGGCTCCCATGACACGGCCAGGTCTGCCCGTCTTAGTTCTTGGCTGTTTCATTTCCCATTTCCCCACCGTGTGGCATTCCGTGGACTCACAGCTACGTTAAGATGGTGTGCACAGAAAGCCTGGCTTATGGCACTGAGGGCAGCGCAGACGCAGATGATGGTCAACCAAGGTGCACTGCTGTGCATGATGGTGGGCTGAATTGGTGGCCCTAAGAAGGATACACCCACATCCCAACTCCTGGAGCATGTGAGTGTGATAGTACTTGGAGAAAACGTCCTTAGAGATCCTGAGATGACATCACTCTGGGCTATTTGGGTGGGACCCAAATCCAATGACAAGTGTTCTTGTAAGAGTCACAGATAAGGGACACAGGGGTCACACGAAGACAGAAACAGAGACTGGAGTCACACACCAAAGAACACCTGGAGCCACCGGGAGCTGGAAGAAGCAAGGATGGTCCCTCCCCAAGAGCCCTCAGAGGGAGCTCAACCCTGCTCACACGGGACTTCTGGGCTCTAGAGCTCAGATAACACATTTGTTTTTGTTTTTAGTAGAGACAGCTCTGTTGCCCAGGTTGGAGGGCAGTGGCATAATCACAGCTCACTGCAGCCTTGAACTCCTGGGCTCAAGCAATCCTCCCACTTTGGCCTCCCCAAATTGCTGGGGTTACAGGCATGAGTCACCGTGCCTAGCCCAAATTTCTGTTGTTTTAGCCCTTCAGTTTGTGCTAATCTTTATAGTAGCCACAGGAAAGTAATACACAGATGAATGAAAATGATTAGCACAGGTCCTTCCTCTGACCTCCCTGCTCACACCAAGTCAAATAACAGCGAAGTGAAACCTGAGCAGCAGCCGAGTGGACTGCTGGTGGCTCTATGGCGTCCCGTGTGGAATGGCGGCAGTACACGGAGGCAGAAAGGCACAGGAGGCTGATGGGCCAAGGGCCTGGGGCCACAGCACTCACTCACACAAGCAATCTTCAGGAGATTCCAGAGCTCCTTCTGCCGCTTCTCCTGCAGCCGGACAACAGTCTTCTCATCCTCATTCATTAAGCTCACCACCTCTTCCACCTTGGGCAACAGTTCCAGCGCCTTCTGCTTGCAAACCACAGTTTTACTGCAAAGAATAAACATGACAAACTAATGGCATTTGGGCTGGAGAAAATGGAACCCATGGCAGCTGTGCATCCAGTCAGCAGCTGCAGAAAGTCTCTTCATGAGGTCCAGTGAATCAGAGAGGAGGGAGGAAGGTGGCCTCACACCCAGCCTGCATCTCCCAGTCCTTCCTCCAGAGTAGGAAGGTCGGGGCTCATACCTGAGCTGTGTATAGATCACTCGCACTTTCTTCTCGAAGCTCTGAATTGCCTGAAGCAGCAGCCGTACCATTTCCTGACTGTCACCCTCAGTTCGCTGGTCTGGAGAGGGGAGGGTAGCATAGTTCCTCAAGGAAGCCAGCAGAGAGTAGTGATGCCCCATAAATGAGATAAGGAGAAGCCCAAGGCAGACACAGAACCCCACTTACCTCGAGGCTTTTCCCTTAGTCTCCTGTACAGCTCCCTTGCTTGCTCCTCTCTAAAATATACAAAGAAGTTCTGTCTAGATTTGAGGTCAAATATGGCTAATTTTTATATTTTTTTGGTAGAGATAGAGTTTCACCACATTGCCCAGGCTGGTCTCGAACTTCTCGGCTCACAAGCAATCTTCTTACCTTGGCCTCCCAAAGTGCTGAGATTACAGGTGTGAGCCACTGTGCCCAGCCAAAAATATATATATATTTTTAAATTAGCTGAGCACGGTGGCATGCGCCTGTAGTCCCAGTTACCTGGGAGGCTGAGGTGGGAGGACTGCATGAGCCTGGGAGGTCAAGGCTGCAGTGAGCTATGATTGTGCCACTGCACTCCTGCCTGGGCAACAGGGCAAGACCCCGTCTCTTAAATAATACAAATACAAATAAAAGAACTAGAGGAGAATAAAGGGTTGATTAGAGAAAAGACAGAATCAAAGTTCTGACATTTGGAGCTCCTGTCCTAAGAATCCTAGTGAGAGAATCAGGGAACACTGCTGAGCTCACGGTGACACAGCCCTCAAGAGGCTGACCCGGCCTGCCCGGTTCCCTCCATCTGCACGCCAGGAGCACATGTGATCTCCTTCAGGTAGGAGTGATCTGCCTAGACCCCTCCTCCCCTCCTGGAGTCAACGCCAAATACCTGACAAAGACTCAAACGAACGGATTCCAGGTCCGAATTCCCCCTTGTCAGGTTCTTCCTTCTCTACTTCTCTATCTTACTTTCTGTTCTGAGCTATGCCTGGGTCAGGGTGGGTGGGACAAATCAGGGGAGTCTGATACAGGGGTAGAGGCTGCTTGCATTTTAGAGCCTTTACAGATTATGGCCTCCGTCTCAAACGCGTTACCTGAATTCATCCTTACAACTTCGTGAGGTAAGACTGCTTTTCTTGCCACTGAACAGATTTGGAAACTGAGGCTCAGTGATGATTTGCTGGAGGTGACCCCACAGGGGAGCATGCTCTAGAGAATGGTCCCACACAGCCACTGAGGGTGCCCTGGACACACACACCGAAGCTCCAGGGTTATCTGTATGTGCTAGGCACAGAGGGGCCCCCCAGTCAGTACTCACAGGTCGTCCAACGTTCCCCCCTGCTTCCGGCCCATGGGGCTCCTCTGTAAGTCCACGATGTCCGTCTGCAGAGCCATCATCCGTTCTACCAGGAGTTTCACTTCGTTCTCCTAATGGAAAAGCTGTGCTAATGTCAACTGATGTGGTAGGAGCATGCTGAGATGCAAGATCTGAGGAGGAGCGAGACCTGGGGACCCTCCACATTGCCTGAGGACTCTCAATGGACTGGCTCAAAGGAATGTGGACTGTGGGGTCAGAATGGCTGCGCTTACATCTAGGGTCCACCACTTTCTAGCTATGTGACCCCTTGGCAAGTTACTTACCCCCAGCTGCAGTTTCCTTTTGCATAAAATAGGCTTCTAACAGGGCTATTTGAGGAGTGAAGTAAGATGAAGTACTTAAAGCCTCTGGCATGGTGCCTGGCACACAGAAGATGCCCAAGGCACATTACTTTCTCTTCTCTTCATCTGTCTATGCCGATGCTACTGGGCAGGGAGGCCCAGACTGCTTTATTTCATAGATTATGAGTCTCAAGATGGGGAGGAGCACTCACCCCTTCTATGGTTAATATTCACCATGAAACACACATACACCCCATCAGTACTGATTGATAAAAAGCGATACTGAGACACAGGGGAAGATCCTTGCCCAAGCACACAGGGGAAAACAGAGGATTCGTCCAGGAAAAAGCCCCAGAGCCTGACTTCAATCTTCAGTTCGTGTGACGTTCATTTAGTCACACGTATTTCCTTTGCCTTCATAATTAACGTTTTTTGGTGACATCTGATTCACGTTGTCCTGAGACTTTCTGCCTGGACCTTTTATTTCCTATGGATTTAGCGTCCCAACAAAATTAGTCAAAAACCTTCAACAAGAGGGGGTGTTGATCATCCATCCAATGCCCTTCCTAACAGGAAATGGTCTCGGCTTTTCCCCAAGGGAACCTAACACTTGCTTCTTATTTAAATCTGGACCATCGCCATCCATTCACGCAACTCTTGGATTTGGCCACAGAGGGGCTCCCTTTACTGGCTACTCTTAGCCTCTTTCCAGCTGGTCCAGTCAAGTTCAAAGCATGGTGAGGAACACCTGATTTTTGACAGAGATCGACCCAGTGTTTGATGAGAAAGTGAAAAGTAGGAGCAAAACCTCACCCCCTCGGTAAGTTCAGAAACCCCAAATGAGTCTCCTACCCGCCCACAGAGCTCCACGGCCTGCTCCATTTCCCTCCAGGCCAGCAGCAGTTTATCTGATGCTGAAAAAAAAATTGAGAAGGAAAAACAAAACAAAACAAAATAAAAACACCACAAAACTGAAACAGAAATAAGCAACTCAATTATAATAGGACAAAAGAAACCTTAGAAAAAGAAAAAAAAAATGGTGTCTTTAAACTCATTGCAAAGTGCACACTCACTGATCCCAAACTCAGTTTGCTCGCTGTACTTCTCCAGGTCAATCTGGATGCTGGTTTTGAAGAAATCCAACTTGGCCTTGAGCTGCTGAGACATGGAAGCCATGGAATTCTTCATCTTGGAGAGGCAGCTGTTGTTCCGGAGGAGATTCATCCTGCAGGGACCACAAGGAACAGAGTCTAGGAGCATCTCTGGGATCCAAATTCCATTTCCTGCACAATAACAAAACCCCCTCAAATGTCAAGGGAGGTCCCTGCTATAATTATCATCATCATCGCTATTATTATAGCAGCCACTTATAACCCAAGGACGATTTCCTCGCCCTCAGCAATGCCTGAGGTTCTGCACCAAACTTGGCACCAGGCAAAGGAAGACACAAAAGGCCAATAACGTTGGCAAACGAGTCACACTGGAGAAAGAGTCCATAAGTCCCCAGCAGCACAGTCAGGGGAGTTTTGCTAATCCACATGGCAGTGAGCTCCTCTGGGTTCCCAATCCGTCCACAGCGCGGCCAGCCCAGCCTCAGTTCCATACTCCTCGCCCTGGGCCGACCACACTCACCTCATCAGGTCTAAAGGGACCTGCCTCAGTCCAGCCCACCCAACTGCTTCCCGTCTGTCCAAACCAGTGTCTCCCTTTTGTTGCTCATTAACAGTTGCTTCTGGGTCCCTGCCTCAGCCACCTCCCTGTGGCCAAAGCCACCAAGCAATTTTAAATAAATTAAGTTTAAAAAAAAAAGCCTGGCACACTACATGGCGGCTCGCTGTCCCTGCTGCAGCCGGTTGCAATCCTCCTTTAGGGTCTGGATGCTGTGCCAGACCTGGCCCCACACCTTCCTCAGCTGGAAGAAGGCGAGGTTCCTCTTGGGCTCTTGAACTGGAGACAAAGACAGAGGCAACTGTCAAAAAATAACCACAATAACTCTCCTACAATTAACCACATCCTGCCTTCAACACTGCTGGCACTTTCACGTTTTATACCTACTATAGGATCATGTAACTTTGGAGGGTGTTATGCCTGGTTACTGTCACATACATGTATTTGTACCAACAGCATGTACCAGTGGTCAATAAGTAGCTGTTGATTTGAAGAAACACTTTATGAACCATTTGGACACATATGTATATAGGGTCATATATTTTCAATAGAATTTTTTTTTTTTTTTTTAGGAGACAAGGTCTCACTCTTGTCACCCAGGCTGGCATGCAGTGGGAGTGATCATGACTCACTGCAGCCTTGAATTCTCAGGCTCAAGTGATCCTTCTGCCTCAGCCTCCTGAATAGCTGGACTACAGGCATGCACCACAACATCTGGCTAATTTCTAAATTTTTTGTAGAGATGAGAGCTTACTATATTACCCAGGCTGGTCTTGAACTCCTGGGCTCAAGCGATCCTCCTGCCTCAGCCTCCCAAAGTCCTGGGATTACAGGCGTGAGCCACCATGCCCAGCCTAGGAGGTTGAAATTCACTAATGGTTTCCTGTACTGTCTCTTGCCTGGCTACTCTTTGCATGTCCTAAATAAGGAAGGCTGCCCTGAGGACTGGCGATACTAATTTCCTTCATGTGGCTCCCCTTTCCTTAGTCCAGTCTCCCTCCCCTGCCTTGTCCCACATATTATAACTGATTATTTAGAAAAACAAAACAAAACAAATTCTTACGGATACAGCTGACACTTTCAGGTTGGGGCCGTGGGGAGATCTGAGTCTCATAGGTGATTTTACTGTTGTCAAAGAGAAAAACAAGATCCATGTCCAATGTGCGGCCCTCATTTAACTGCAAAGGGACAAGAACAAAATGAATCTTGTGGATCCAATCCTCTCTTTTCTAATAATGAAGAGGTTCCAGAGCTTTCCCCACTGTTTGGCAAGAGCATCATCTTCAGCCAGCAAGTACGAAGCATACATGAAGTCTTTCTCCCAACGTTTCCAGCCTACACTTACTGTTGGAACACACTCCTTATTTACAAACTTATTACATTCTATTTTACTGTCATCCCTGTGAAGTTCAGAAATTCACTATATACTTCCCTATGCAATGATTATTTCTCATATGATAACTTTATCTCCACAAGTCAGGTGAGAAGCTCTTTTTGGGCAGAGACCATGTCTTACACGGCTATAGTTAACACAGGTGCCTAACGCAGAGGCCATCATAAATAGTTTCACAGTTCAGTACACAGAGGCCGTCATAAATAGTTTCAGTTGACTCAAGACAGTGCAGCATCTTTTTTTTTTTTTTTTTTTTTAAGTATATTTGGAAGAGGGCCAAGCTGGCAACTTGAGCGATTCAAGTACTACCGCATCATTTTTTGCAATAAAGGCAAGAGAACGGTCTTGGAGGGTCTGGAAGTAACAAGTCCAGCAAGGAGATTTGTGTTTCCTATCAGGCCACACAGAGGACACCATACTCCAACTTAAACACCAGGCAGGTATCCACACTGTATGATAAACAGACTACATGACAAAGCAGAATTGAAATCTGAAGGTGTGTTGAGTTTCCCAAGAGGCACAGCCAAGGGAAACAGGGTGGTGTGTACGAAGCCAGGGCTTACCTTGCCATCTGAAATACACTGAGTGGCAGGTTTATCGGGGATCAACGCCAGGCCCGCTTCCTGCAGCAGCTCCTGGTCCTCCTCTGGGATGCCCGTGTCCTGCTGGATTCTGGCCTTCAAGCTCTGCAGACTCTCGTCCTCTGTCACAGGGTAGGTGTGGATGGTGCCTGTGACCATGTTCAAGATATGAACCAGCTGCAACACAACCCAGATGTTACTGGAAAACCAATTTCTTCAAGGAGATGCGCATCTATTTGCCTAGGTCCTCTCTCTGCTACTCCCAACATTTCCCAACCACACAAAGCAACAGCCTGGCTTGACGGAGGGAGGTCAGGTGCCATGTTTCGCATATTTTCGTCTTTCATAATCCTGTCTGTGGCTATGACCTCATAGCCAATGTCAAATAGCACAACTGTCCTTTCTTTACTTATGCAGAAAGACTGATGCAGGAGCCTAAACTTTCTCACTAAGTCAGCTGGCCCCATCCCCTGCTCTATCCTAAGAAGTGCATGCTCCGCTGGGGACCCCAGCTTTTGCCTCAGGGCTAACTTGGCTCCATGCTCACCTTTAAGTTTAAGATGTCATCCAGGGCCTTGAAGCAGCCATTGGGCCCATACGTGGGATCTGTGCCCCTCTGTCGGGGATGCCACATCAGCATCAGTTGCAGCCACTTCTCCAGTCGCTCAGCCAGGACGCTGTGGAGAGGAGCAGAGTGTGTGAGGAGACACTTCCAGCCAATGTTGGGCTACAGTGTGTGTCTCCCAGTATATGCACAGATGGCAGCCAACAGATGGTGATTGAAAATGAAAATGGGTTTATCAGAAACAGTATAGACATTTCCAATCAATTATTCAGGTGTTCACACCTCTCTCCTGAATTCTAAAATACCCTGAAATCAGAGATTCCTGACCTCCAAATAGCTGCAGAAGAATGACCCATGAAGGCCAGGCACAGTGGCTCATGCCTGTAATCCCAGCACTTTGGGAGGCCAAGGCAGGTGGATCACTTGAGGTCAGGAGTTTGAGACCAGCCCGGCCAACATGGTGAAACCCCATCTCGACTAAAAATACAAAAATCAGCCGGGCATGGTGGTGCGCGCCTGTAATCCCAGCTACTCAGGAGGCTGAGGCAGGAGAATCAGTTGAACCTGGGAGGCAAAGGTTGCAGTGAGCCGAGATTGTGCCACACTGCACCCTAGCCTGGGTGACAGAGGGAGACTGTCTCCAAAAAAAAAAAAAGAAAGAAAAAGAATGACCCATGAGGTTTTTAAAATACACTTTATAAGCACATCCTAGCTCAGGTGACCCCTACAGAATCTAGATCCCACGCTGCCAGATGTAGTGGTTCACATGACAAACTCCAAGCTCCTTCCCCTGGCCCTGCAGAGCCTGCCTCCTGTGAGCACTCAAACCCTTTCCTGAGGCCAAGACAGCTACCCACCACCTCCCAAACGTGCCTTGCTCACTTTAATCTTTCCCCTTAGAATTTCCTTCCTCCTTCCTCTTCATCTGTCCACGTCCTGCACATCTGTCTAGACCCTTCCAAAAAGTTCTAGCTTATCCCACGTCATTCCTTATAGCACTAGTCCATCCAATCTTCTCTTCCACCCTTTAAATATGGTAATCATTATCCATGCCACTCAATTATGTGTGACTGCCTCGTAGCTTTCTTTTGCACTGTTACCCAATTCTGTACAATTACACAATATTATTAATTGTTTAGATTCTGGCTCTGAGACTGGATTGTAATGCCATTCAAATGACAAAGATTTATTTGTTGACTGTGACACAGAATTGGGCCACATGAGGGGTAGAAAGAGAAATAAGGTATAATTCCCTGCCCTTAAAAGGACTGCTGTTGAATCAGAGACAAACCCTATGCAAAACCAAATGTGATACAAGGTAGAGGCTATTAAGGGTAATAAGAGGCACAGATAAATTGTTATGTGAACTTAGAATAAGAGATGATTTCTAGGGAGATGAGGGAAGGAAACCCATTCTAGATTTAAGATTAAGAAGGACTATGTCAATTTCTTACTCACAGGACGATATTCTGATAACCTGTTTAAAAGTTATCAGATGTCACTTCAGACTTGAATTTCTTTTTTTTTTTTTTTTTGAGATGGAGTCTCACTCTGTCACCCAGGCTGGAGTGCAATGGCGCAATCTCAGCTCACTGCAACCTTTGCCTCCCGGGTTCAAGCGATTCTCCTGTCTCAGCCTCCTGAGTGGCTGGGATTACAGGCGTGTGCCACCACTCCTAATTTTCGCATTTTTAGTAGAGATGGGGTTTCACCATGTTGGCCAGGCTGGTCTTGAACTCCTGACCTCAGGTGATCCACCCACCTTGGCCTCCCAAAGTGTTAGGATTACAAGCGTGAGCCACCACGCCCAGTCCAGACTTGTATTTCTAAAAAAGGGAAGAAAAATATGTATTCGTGTAATGCTGCTGTGCCTTACCTGTTAAGATTATTGGGGTAGGGTAAAGAGCTTGAAAACTTCACTGTTCCATTCAAGTCTTCGCTGACAACAATATCCACCTCACTCTTCTGCCGGACTTTCGAATGCCTGCAAATATGAATCTTGTTAGGTGCAGTCACACGTTGCTATGACAGGGACACATTCTAAGAAATTCATCATTAGGTGATTTAGTCCTTGTGTGAACCGAACACAAACCTAGATGGTTTAGCCTACTACACACCTAGGCTATATAGTACATCCTATTGCCCTAGGCTACAAACCTGTACAGCATGCTCCGGTACTGAATACTGTAGGCCAGGGTAACACAATGATAAATATTCGTGTATCTAAACATATCTAAACCCAGAAAAGGTACAGCAAAAATACAGTATTATAATCTCATGAGACCACTGTCATCTATGCAGTCAATTGTTGACTGGGATGTCAATGAAATATACAGTTATACACATCCCTATGACACTTAGCACTCAAGAGCCACTTTACATTTATAATATCAGTTTACAACTATACAGATTTATAGCCCCAATCTTTTCATTCACATTGAGTCAGGCGGATTCTTTGAGAGTTTAAGACTGGTCAGGACTGCCTGAATGAGTTTTTGAAAAGCAACCTTTAGCAGAGTCACTGACCATCTTGTGCCCAGAGTTCTGCAGACAGTACTACTGCCTCCTTATCTCATCCTTGGTTTTTCCTTCTCATTTGCTCTATCTTCTGTTTCATCTACTACACACTCTTGTGTTTTGACAGAGGTTAAAACTGGGACTTCCAAACCTAGATTACAGTATGCATACAACATTTACATAAAATATGCAAAACCTACGCACACACATAGATACTTCCCTCTAAATGTACACAGCTAAATACTGTTTCTAAGGATAAATGAACTTATACATTTCCCAACTTAGGGAACTTCTTGGGGTATCTGAAGTAGTATTTGAAGGTAAAAATAATTTTTTTTTCTGTCACCCAGGCTGGAATGCAGTGGCACAATCACAGCTTACTGCAGCCTCAACCTTGTAGGCTCAAGCAATCATCCCTCCTCAGCCTCCTAAATAGCTGGGACTACAGGTGTGCACCACCACACCCAGTTAATTTCTGTATTTTTTGTAGAGATGGGGTTTCGCCATGTTGCTTAGGCTAGTCTGAAACTCCTGGACTCAAGCAATCCACCCACTTTGGCCTCCCAGAGTGTTAGGATTATAGGGGTAAGCCACAGTGCCTGGCCAATAAAAATAATCTACATGCAACTGGCTTCAAATCTTGGTAATAAGAAGAGTAGTTTGAATAATACTTCATAGATAACCAAGTATTCTGACACAGATCATTTATTCACTTAAGGCCATGACAGGCCCATGTGGCAGACATTATTTTTAGTCCCCCAATTTGGACCAAAGGAAATGATGATCAAATGATTTGTCCAAGGTCACGCAACAGAGTAGCAGAATCAGGGGCTCAAACCCAATGTCTGGTGTCCTTTCTATTCTGTCTGAATGTCCAACTATTCTCAAAACATCTGGGAAATTCAAATAAAAAATGCTTTGCTCCCAACAATTTTCATTGGCAAGTGGTGAACCAGCCTATCAGGAGCACACTGGAAAGCTAGAAGAGCCGGAGCATGGCAGAGGCTGGTGCTTTACCGCTTGGGCTGAAACTGACAGCTGTAAGTTGGGGGCTCCAAGACTTTCTAATTATCTAAGTGTGGAATAAGCCTCTCATAGAAAACTTAAGTTGTTGATGGGAAATTTAAAAAGGACCCAAAATAAGATGCTTATTGCTGGGGCTTGTCCTAAAATGTATTTCAAAGTGGCTTTATAATAGAATTGTAAAGCCCAAATTGCATTTGTCTGGAAATCACTATTTACCTGCCATCTGAGACAAGATAGTGAAATTTTTTAAAAGTTGCCCAAAGCATTAAAAACTAGATTAGTCCACAAAACAGCTCCTTATTGGGTTTCAGAAAAATCTACTTGAAACTGGCCACCTGGCCCTCCAGCGCTGATAAGGGAAGCTCTAGGAAGATGGCTATGCAGACAACAGATTTCCTACGAGGATGCTGGGCCATTAGGAATGTATTTTCAAAAAGCACCTGCTCTTCTAGTTCTAATGGATTTTAACTCATCTTGTCATAAATAAGAGAAATGCTCAACAAGTGATCAGAAGAAATGCAATAATTCCTTTAGTTAAAACCACTATAGATGTGCAGTGAGCCCAGATCATGCCACTACACTCCAGCCTGGGCAACAGAGTGAGATTTTGTCTCAAAAACAAAAACAAAAACAAAAACAAAAAAACACTATAGATGTACATGTAATTTAAAGCGATTTTTATAATGCGTACACTGTAAAGTGTGACTATAAATTAATGAACAAATTCCTCAATATTCCAGAACCTATGTAGCTAAAGGAGCAATGCCTGTTTTAAAATAAGTCACCACAGTGGGGCAAACTTTGCCATTTCTCCAAACTCAGGGCAGGGACCTCCCTCACTGGGAGGTAAACGTGGAATTGAACAGACTGCCATCACCTAAGACCACTTTTCTGGAATTGATTTCAAAGGATACACTTTATTCTTTTTTTTCTTTCTTTCTTTTTTTTTTTTTTTTTTTTTTGGTAAGACCACAGAGTCTTGCTCTGTTGACCAGACTAGAGTGCAGCAGTGCGATCTTGGCTCACCACAACCCCCGCCTCCTGGGTTCTAGCAATTCTCCTGTTTCAGCCTCCCAAGTAGCTGGGATTATAGGCGTGTGCCACCACGCCCAGCTAATTTTTGTATTTTTAGTAGAGATGGGGTTTCATCATGTTGGCCAGGCTGGTCTCAAACTTCTGACCTCAGGTGATCCACCTGCCTCAGCCTCCCAAACTGCTGGGATTACAGGTGTGAGCCACCATGCCCGGCCCACTTTATTCCTATAAATAAATATTCTCATGATGTACACACTTGTCCTCTGAAAACATTCATGTTTTGTTTTCATTACTTCCAGAAGGTGACAATAGCCAGCATTGGCAAGGATGTGGTGAAAGGGGCAGTGTCCACACTCCAGGTGGAGACGTGTATTTATATGACCTTCCTGGTGAGCAATTTGCTAACTAACATGTATCAAAAACCTTTACAACGTGCAAAGTCTTTAATCTGTTATTTCCCTTTCTAGGTATTATCCTAGGGAAACAACTGTGTGCAAGAATTTCCCTACAAGGATGTTATTCTTAGTGTTATTTTAAGAAATAAAAATTATCAACGTGCTTCCAACCACGGGGGATAAGTTAAATGAACCACAGCACAGCCATCCAATGAAATAACAGACATTACAAATAATACGGAAAAACATAAAGCATTTTCGACATCTAGTTTGAAAGGCAGGTTGTATGAGGATATTATAGTAACCTATTTTTGTTTGTTTAAAAAGTACAAAAATATAACACTGAAGAGCCTGGAGACACAAAACTGTTCATAGTGATTGTTTTCCAATTATGGGATGACAGTTGATTCCTGCTTTTTTACTGTTTCCATATTTTACAAAACACAAAAATGAAGCAAAGTTAATCTGGCAAAAATTAAGGGGTAATTAAACTGTGCAGTACTATTTAAGTTCAAAAGAATAATTTTTTGTTTTGCAGATAAATTGACTCAAAAAGAAATTCTCATGGTGTGAAAAGTTTGAAAGCATGTGCAAGACCGTGTTCAGATAATGCTACCACTGGGGTAAAAAAGAGGGGAAATATCAATGTACAAATAAACAAACATATGCCAATTTACTGGAACATGTAGCAAACATCCCTGGAAGATACGAAAACCCTGGAAGATATGAAAACGTTCTTGGAAGACAGCAGGTGTCTGTGGGGAGGGATATGAGTGCCTGGGAGGCTGGTATGACTTTTCACTGCATACTCCCTTATTCTGGAAATTTGAGCCACGTGAACTTACTATGGTTCCAAAAAAATTAAAACTTGAAATAAGTAAATTTTGAGCAGCAGGAGCATCATTTAAACTAGTGTGTGGCCTCTCAAGGAAAAATCCTAAATGAAATCTAACTGATTTGGGGGAATATTCATTTTTAAATTATGCCTTTCAGTAATAATTAACTTTTTTCTCTTCTTTTCTGCCCCCAGTTCTTTATTTAAACTGACAAATAAAAACGGTCTGTATTTATCATGTACAACATGATGTACACATTGTGGAATGACTATATTGAGCTAATTACCATATGCATTACCTCACATACCATTTTTGGTGGTAATAATTAACTTTTATATAAACATATCCTGAACAATGCACTATTTCTTTAATCAGTAAAACAAAAGCTAAAGAATACAGAGTAATTATACAAATCTTCATTGTATCTTTTAATTTATTAGAAAAATTTTTGTGTAATTTATTAAGTTCACAATTTCAGCTACATTCTTATGCTTTATGCTCAGTTTTTTTTTTTTTTTTTTTTTTTTAATCTTTGTTTATTTTGAGACAGAGTCTCACTCTGTTGGCCAGGCTGGAATGCAGTGGTGCGACCTCTGCCTCCTGGGTTTAAGCAATTCTCCCACCTCAGCCCAGCTGGGATTACAGGCACCAGCCACCACACCCGGCTAGGGTTTTTAGTAGAGATGAGGTTTCACCATGTTGGCCAGGCTGGTCTGGAACTCCTGGTCTCAAGTGATCCACCTGCTTCGGCCTCCCAAAGTGCCGGGATTACTGTACCCGGTCATGTTCTTACACTTTAAAAAAAAAATTTATATTGAGGTTGTAGTAAAATTTGTCAACAATTTTCCACATATTTCCTCCTGACTTGTCATGCATACATGTGTTTTCTTTCTGTTTACTAACACACAGCATTCTCAGTGTAAGTGCACATATTCACACAATAGTCTTACTTCTGAACCCAGAGCAGATGACATTGACACAGCATTGTATTTAAAAGATGTGAAGGCTCAGAATCCACATGAAGACTTAACAGCTACTCTGTATCTATTAACAGGTCCTTGGAGCACAGACCGCCCCCCTACTCGTGCTAGATCCTGACAGGCCTTCCTCTCGGAAGAGACACAACACAGATCTCCCAGGCCCGGTGATGGGGCGCCAGGGAAACAGGGTACGTGAAGAGAACGGAGCAGACGGGCTCCCTCCTCCATCCAGGTGCCCCGGCCCCACTCACCACTGCACGGGCTGCCAGTTGGGGAGGAAGGGCCGGAAGCCCGTGATGCACTCGAAGGCCAGGGTGCCAAAGCTCCAGTAGTCGACGGTCACTGTGTACTTCTGCTGCTCCAGCAGCTCTGGGGCCTGCAGCGACACGAGGGGGCACACCTGAGCTGCTCCTCTCATGGGGGACCATGGCAGGAGGGGGCGGCCAGCCAACTGCTTTTACCCCAGGCTTTCCTGGCTCCATCCCAGGGGGCACTGGCACATGCCTGCAGGGCGAGGAGGGCACTCCAGGCATGTTTAGCGGGTATGTCATGCTACCATTTCTAAGACCTTTCTATGCCCCACTCACTCCAGTAAGTCCTGATTGAGGGGCTAAAGATTCAGGGCCAGAGTACATCACACACCCCTCACTGGGCTTTAACTTCTCCCCTTTAAAAATGAGAGTTGCAGGCCAGGCGCAGTGGCTCACACCTGTAATTCCAGCACTTTGGGAGGCGGAGCCAGGCAGATTACTTGAGGTCAGGAGTTTGAGATCAGCCTGGCCAACATGGTGAAACCCCATCTCTACTAAAAATACAAAAATTAGCTGGGCATGGTGGCATGCACCTTTAGTCCCAGCTACTCAGGAGGCTGAGGCACAAGAATTGCTTGAACCTGGGAAGTGGAGGTTCCAGTGAGCCGAGACCATGCCACTGCACTCCAGCCTGGGCAACAGAGTGAGCCCCCATCTCAAAAAAAAAAAAAAAAAAAAAAAAAAAAGAACGAAAGAAAGAAAAAAGGAAAAAAAAAAGAGAGTTGCAGCATTTCAGGCGCTCATTGAAAATTAGCTTAAGGCAGGATGCAGTCGTGGGTGCTGTGTAGACATGGGAAGAGAGGCTACAAATGTTAAAGGAAAATGATGCCAGGCTGTCTACACCAAATACACACATTAAGTGCTGGCTGAACCCCTGAACCAGGTACCATGTGGTTGCAGAAAAGGCCAGGATATTTAGAAACAGGCAGGGAAAATGTGATGCATGGCTGCTGCTGAGGCAGAGAGAGCTGGGGTGACCGAGGAAGGGAACGCAGCACAGGCGTGCTGGGGGTGCAGACTGGGCTCAGCAGGTGGGTGGAGACAGAAAGGACCAGGGCAAGCAAAAGCACAGAGACAGGGTGGTGCATGGTCTGGTTGGAAATATGAAGCTTAAGGAAGGGCCTGGAAGACCAAACCAAGAGAAGACATTCCGGGATGGGTAGGTCAACCTCTATGTCTGGTTAAGGACAGATGTTTTAGCTCATGTGAGTACATGACTTGACTCAGCTCCTGGTTAGAGCATGGGGTCCCCCTTGCTCAGCTGCTGCTGAGCTGAGGAGGACTCCAGAAGGACCTACCAAATCACACGTCATATGAACACAGGCACCTGAATCACTGTCCCCTGCGAGTCCTGCTCTGAAAGCTGCAGACTCCTTAAGTCAATCCCAACTGTGGAGGCTACTGCCATCAGCAAGCAACCTAAGACAGGTCTTGCTGGGGAGCTGTGCTAAGCCCTCCTGGAATCTAACTGCCTTCTGCCTCTTCACTGCCCCTACCTCGCCCGCTATTCACTCCTGTTTGGTGTGATTCCTTCTCTACACAGTATCAGGAGTGGGCTTTCCAAAGAGTTGCTCTTTCTCCCACTTAAAACCTATCAATCTCTGCAGAGGTTTTAAGATAAAGTCTAGAACTTAGCCCAGCCCTGAAGGCCCTTCATAATCTGTGCCCTACCTCGCTGTCAGCTTCAACTCAAGACTCTCTTTTCCTTTTGTGCTCGGTTCCGGCCACACCTTCAGGTCTTCCTGTGTGTGATCCCTTTGCATGGAATTCCCCCTCCTGTCCCCCACCTCCAGCCCTTTTCACCTCCTCACCCTTCAAGTCCCAGACCAGGCTGAGGCCACCCAATACATAATTTCGCAACACCCTGCACTCTTGCTTTGTAACATTCACCGCAACTGTAATTTCTTAGTTATCTGTGTAAGCATCACAGTAATGCCTGCTTTCCTGCTAAACTCTAAGGTCTGAAGGCAGAAAAGGGCTTCTCTTTTTTCCCCATTGCACCACCAGCCCTGAGCACAGTGCCTGACACAATATTCTTGAATTAGTGACTCAAACAGAAACCTAATATTCAGACCAAATAACGTAAACAAAGAGTGGGGAGCTCAGAGCTCTGATCCCTCCTCAGTGGCCCCTGAGATACCTCATAGAAACTGTGGTCTCAGCCAGACTTAGTGACTCCTGCCTGTAGTCTTAGCTGCTCAGGAGGCTGAGGTGGGAGGACCACTCAAGACCAGCATGGATCTGTTTAAAACCCTTTCCTTTCAGAGAAGACGCTGAAGCACAGAGAGGCTAGGAGATGGTGCAAGGTACATGAGCAGAGCCCTCCGGACATCAGAGAAGATGACCACATCACTCCACAGGGCATCTGGTGGCAAAAAATGCTGACTCGACCAGGTTATGGGTGTGACCTTATGCATCTCCAAAACATTCAGAGAGCAGGTGGGACTCAGGTGCTGGGAGTAAGGTGGGAGAGGAGCCCCACAAATGCAGAAGCAGGGAGGAGCCGACAGGCAAACAGGCAAAGCCCACTTCTTACCAGGTACTGCAGGGTCCCCACAAATGACGTGCAAAGACTGCCCTGATCCAGCTCCTTGGCATATCCTAGGTCAATAATTTTGTGTATTAACTAAAACAAAAGGAAGGAGAAATCTGAGGGTTACAAGAACACAATGTCCTTCTACAAGGAATCTGACTGCCTGGTATTAGAGCAGAGGTATTTCTGAATTCCCAGGTACTATTAGATCCCAAACTCCCAAGGAGCTGCCAGATACACAAAAGAATGTCCTCGACATGGTAGATTCAGGGCAAAAGAAGAGGCATATTGTAAAAATGCTAGGCACATGTCCTCCCACACTCTGCCACGCATCATCAGAGGGAAGCTGAATGAACAGAACAGGCACCAGCCCTCAAGATGGCTAAACCCAGACTTGAAACAGGAAGGACCGCGCCAGCCTCTTCTCAGTAAATACCCTCAGTTCCCAAATCTGAGCACCACTGACAGGAGTGAGTGTGAACTGGAACAAGGGCGAGCCCTGTGGTAGTCACAGACCAGGCCTAGGTGCTGAGGGCAGCTGTATGGGAAGGGATTAGGTGATCTAAGAACTCAGTCACGGCATTCCACTCAGCTGAGCCTGTGCTCACCACCCCAGCTGAACACATAGAGTGGGTAAAAACCGCAATGTCAAGCTCGAGGGGCAGTCAACACCATGTCCGAGCCAGGTAGCCACTGAGAAGGCCACAAAGAGCTCTGGGGAAACTATAGGCTGGACCAGGCTCGGCAGCAGACGCCAATCCCAGTGCCTCTTCCCAGCCACATACACAACCAACTGATCACTGGTTTCCATATAGCATTGAGAGGCGAGGCTCTTAAGGAAGATGGAAAACAAGAAGTCGATTTCCAAGAAGCGCTAGTCCCAGAGGCTAGGGGTGGAGGTAGGAAGGCAAACATTATTTTCCTTATCAGATTCCTGCAACTTGAGCAACTAACAATGTAATCCATTCAAACCTGCCTCAATCTGCAACAACTTTTTTGCTGAATTTTGTTTCAAATCAAACAGCATTCCCAGAGAATCAAAGCACAGGCAAGGAAATGCAAATACACACAAATATGCAGAGTATGCTCCTTTCCTCCCAGGCCACTTCCCGGCGCGCCCACCTGAGGCTTTCCAAGTCCCAGGAGCGTCACTTACCCTCTGTTCTCCTTGCTGCAGGACGATGTTTTCTGGCTTTAGATCCCGATGGATGATTCTGTTTTCATGAAGGTATCTAAGTGCAGAGGCTGAGGAAGGCGGGATGAGGAGTGAGTTTTTCTTAAGCCTAAAAAATGCTTTTCATGACAGAATCGCCTCTCCTGCAAAAGATAAATGCTGCGTGCCCCTGAAACATACTCTGACTTGTAGCGCAATACCTCACGGTGGAGGGCAGGGGCCCTGCTATATGAGGCTTAACATCGGAATCTGGCTTACTTGAGCAAAGCACTCTTTGCCTTGCATCCATGAGGTCACCAACTGCAGCCTAGAGCAGTGCTTCTCAAACTATACTACCTGGACCAGCAGCAAACACGCTTGTTCAAAATGTGAAATTCTCGGGCCCCACCTGAGACCTCTGGATTCGAGTCTCAGGGGATGACCCCACCATCTGTGTTAACAAACTCTCCAGGTGATGCTGACGCCAATAAAGTTTTGAGAAGGGAAGCGTCTTTGGTCTAGGGGCTCAAAAATCTAAATTCTATAGGGTAGGCAAGGAGGAAGGGCCCTTGGGGACAGAATCCTATGGTCATATGATTGACAGTCCCAAGAGGTCAGAACCGGCTTCCAGGAACAGCAGGGAGGCAGAAGAGAACAGGGACACCTCCCACACATACAGACAGCCCAACACAGATTTACTATGTGCCCAGTTCTCTGGGAGGTTCTATGAAGGATATAAAATAAGAGGTGTGATCCCCAACTTTAAAGAGCTCAGAATCTAGTTGGAAGAAAGCAGACTGCACAACACTGGCTACGGAGGCATTTGATACCAAGAGCTTCTGCTGTGAGGAGGCAACATGATGATGTCACACAAGGAAGGAACAGCCTGCAGCTCAGACGGCAAGAAGGACATGATTTTACCCTCAAGAGAGGGTGAATAACTTTGACAGACATCCTAGCTCACTGCACTATAAAAGAAAGAAATGAAATAAATAGTATTGAAATGAGATAAAATTATTTTTATTTGGAGATGCTATGACTGTAGCCTAGAGAGCTCAACAGACTAAACACCAGAAAAAATTTAGCCAGTTGTCTGGAAACCAACAAGTCAATAGCTTTTCTCTATGTTAGCTATATCCAGTTGCACTGGAAAAGAAAAAATATCCCATTCACATTAGCAACAAAAACTCTAAAACACCATGGGATACATGTAGCAAAAAGAGCAGTGTATGCAGGAAAGCCATATGGTATAAATAGAACAGTGCAAATAACATTAAAAGGTTTTCAAAGTTTATGTAAAAGATATTATAAGCAAAGCCAAAAGACAAGAGAGGTGGAGAAACAATATCCACAACACATATGCCAAAGAGTAAAGATACCTAATAGATAAAAAGCACTTACAAATCAGTAAGAGAGCAACTCAGAAGAAAAATGGGGCTGGGTGCGGTGGCTCATGCCTGTAATCCCGACACTTTGGGAGGCCAAGGCGAGCGAATCACCTGAGGTCAGGCGTTCAAGACTAGCTTGGCCAACATGGTGAGACCCTGTATCTGATAAAAATACAAAAAAATTAGCTGGGTGGGGTGGCGGGCCCCTGTAATCCCAGCTACTCGGGAAGCTGAGGCAAGAGAATTGCTTGAACCCAGGAGGCAGAGGTTGCAGTGAGCCGAGATAATGGCCACTGCACTCCAGCCTGGGTGACAGAGTAAGACTCCATCTAAAAAAAAAAAAGAAAGAAAAATGGGCAAAGAACGTCAAGTGGTGAGAACGCACAGAAAAAGAGATATAAATGGTGACAATTATATGAAAAGTTGCTTCACTTCACTGGTAGCCCAAGGATACTTACTGCATATCTTGAATGAAATAATTAGAAACAAACAGAAAGTCATTAGGAAATGGTAGAACAAATTATGGTAGTGCCACATTAGAACAGGCAACTCTTGGGTTTGTATTTTCTGACTCAGAGGGATAGTTAATGGTATGATCTGTTTCTTGTTTAAAACTTAAAAAGTCAAAACCACTAACACTGAGAGGTTTAACGATGAGCCGCTATGCCGCCGCTGCCACCACCATTCTCCCTCTCTCTGTCTCTAAGGGCAAACCGGGGAGGGGAAGACCCCTGAGGCCCGGGCAGCGATCCTGTCTGCTGTCATGGGCGTGGGCCTCTGTGCAGGGCAGCGGAAAAGCCTTCCACAGAAACTGAATGAGCAAACACGCTCTGCACACACTCTAAGCTGAGCATTTCCTGAAGACATATTTAAGAGTCAAACTGAGAGCTGAACAACTGACTTCCACCTTATTAACGGAGTTCCAGCTCAGAACATTAAGCTATATATGGTGAGTATCTCTTATCCAAAATGCTTGGGATTTTTCGGTTTTTCGTTGTTTTTTGTTTTTTTGGTTTTTTTGATTTTGGAATACTGGCATATTCCTAATGAACCCAAGCTTAAACGCAAAATTCATTTGTTTCATATATACCTTATATGAAACAACCGAATTTTTATAAATGATTTTATAGTCTGATGGTAATTTTATACAACAGTTTTAATAATTTTGTGCATGGAACAAAGTTTGTGTTAAGTACTTAAGTGTGGAACTTTCCACTTTTGGCATCATGTCAGTGTTCAAAAACCTTCAGATTTTACAGCCCTTTAGATTTTGGACTTTGGGATTAGGGATGCTCAATCTGTGGTGCCAGATCCCTTCTTACATCTGCTCTTTTAAGTCCAGCCTTCGACCATGTGGTTCCAACATTTCATACTGTTCCTTATTTTTCATTTCCTTCCTAAGTGACAGAGTAGATTAGCTTAGGTCCAATTAATGTCCAGATGAGGTGAAAGACTCGCTGCTTTCCATGGGCCTAAAAAATTCTATTTCATCTTGTTCTCAATTGTGTTAATGTTTAAAGATCAATGCTTCTCATCAGCACTTCTATTTTTGTTTTACTAGTTTTTATTTAAAGTCAAAGCAAAGCATAATGAAGTAAATGAAGTATAAAAAATAGCTGCAGTAACACAGCCTTGAGACGGGGATGGCACTGCTGTTGAATATGAACTACTGGCTGGCAGAGAGCAAAGCCATGCGATAACTCAAAGTGTCTGTTAACTGATAGGTTCACAAAAGACCTGTGTTGGTATATGTCAGGCTGCTGAAGTGTATCAGGATGTAATACATAAAAGTGTAGGTTTGTTTTTTCCAAAGCAGAATGTATGGAAGTTAAGATATTGTAATTTGTGCAAGTACACAAGCCCAGACTAAGACAAGGCCCCCAGAGCTGGAGGCATAACATCTCAGGGCAAAACCCAGGGCAGAAGCAGGTGAGATGTCCCCAGGACCCCCCAGTGTAAAGGAGAAGCATTCAGATCAGACCGAAGGCACCACTCTCTATGCCACACGGATTAGAGTTGTCACCAGATCTTCAGTGAGGAGGGGCAGGAGGTTGGTAACTGAATACTCTACTATTAATATCTGTCTATTTTTATGCTTAAACAACTGTACAAAACAAACTTTATTCCTCATTTCGGGGTTGTCATCTATTCTCAAATACCTCTGTCAACTTAATAAAGTCCAGATTTAAAGAGTCCAACAGGTATTGATACACAAAGTTTCTGGTACTGAAATGTAAAAATTCTGATAGGCAAGTCCTCTTAAATGTACCCTGCAGAGAATAAACTTTCAAAACGCTTGGTTCAGTATCACTGTGCTACATTTTACAAAACAGTACTTCAGAGCTGAAGTGAAATGAATCAAAATTGTCTCAAGCCCAGAGAATCTAACTTCGTTTAAATTCAATGGAAAATGAGATATTGAGATAAAGAAAAATACTGTTGTATCTGGAAGTCTATTAAAAATCTAAATGCCTGGCAATAGCAATAAGACATGTTTATAAAAATTGAAAGCCACACCACAAAGCATAAATGTGTACCAGGTTATTTCTCACGTTCCCATTACAGAGAAGAGCTGTGAGAAGCACCACACTGCAAACTGTTAAGCTGTTCACAACTACACAGTGAGGCCGGGCATGGTGGCTCACACCTGTAATCCCAGCACTTTTGGAGGTCGAGGTAGGAGGATCCCTTGAGGCCAAGAGTTTGAGACCAGCCTAGGCAATATAGCAAGACCCTGTCTCTACAAAAAATTTTTTTAATTAGCTAGGCATGGTGGTGCCCACCTTCATCCCAGCTACGTGGGAGGCTGAGGTGAGAGGGTCAGTCACTGGAGCCCAGGAGTTCAAGGCTGCAGTGAAACATGATCATGCCACTGCCCTCCAGCCTGGACAACAGAGCAATACCCTGCCTCTAGAAAAATCCAAAAACTAAAATAAATGACACGGTACAGTGTATGCAGGAAAAACACAAAAAGTAAGATAAATGACACAGCGCATTTCCACAGAGCGGGTCCATGTGGCAGACTTGCCATAGGAAGATAACAGCCTCCTTCTCTCGCCCTCTCAGGAGCCGTGCCCCAGTGGTCACCCCAGCCTTTCCCTGGCTCATGAGGAAGGCACAAACACACAACTGAAGAACATGACAATCCTGTGGGTCTTATTGATGAATCACAGCTCCAAATAACAGCCCTATGTATTTTTTTCCGATGACAAACCACAAACTGGGGAACAGATAAGGGCAGTTAGACTTCCAAGGAAAAAGCAGTTTTATAAGAGTGGGTCCATGAATCTCTATTTATCACAAGTTTAGAGGGATGACTAAGTTCCCTTCAGAACATTTTTGTTAGAGCTACATTCTATAGAGAACAGGTGGAAAGATAAATGGTCCAAAAGGCTGAGATAGAGGTTAGAAGGGTCACTGGCTGGTAATCCAAGTCACCACTGAGTAAGAACGGCAACAGTATGTCCGTTCCCTCGGTAAAACCCCTGCCTGGGTCCTACTGTGCCAGCCACTTCAATGTCACTGGGCTTCCCAAACAAAACAGACTGGAAGGCCAGCTGTGGACACAGGGAGAGAGACTGAGTCTGGCTAATTAGGGTACTTGGCTAAAATAGCCTTTGATTAATCAGTGAGGCAGCAAGGCAGTAATGCTGGGTGCCGAGGAGAAAGTGTGACAACTTCACTAATTCATTCAACAAGGCTCTATTGAGTGTCCACAATCTGCACACAATGGGAAATGTTGTCACTGAATCAAAGCCTTTTCCTAACTTCCTGCACAGTCTGGACAACTGGGTCCCCAAACCCAGAGGTCAGCCCTCACTGCCAAGGCACAGATAGAAATCACAGAGCAGTAATGGCAATGCCAAGTGTCAAAGGAGCAAATGAGGTGACACCAGCAGAAGGACCCACAGGAGAATCCCCGTGGCCCCAGGCCAGGCAGCCCCCACAGAGGGGCAGGTCTGCAGCTGTGCGCAAAGGACGGGCAGGTTCAGGGTCTCTGTGAGGTGCGAGAACAGCTTCCACAAGGGGCAACGCGTGCGAGGCCAGCAAGGGGCTGACAGGTGGGTTTGGAATCACACACAGAGGCTGGCGAGTGGGTTCTGTGGGTCACGTGCAGAGGTTGGCAGGTGGGTTCCGAGGATCATGCCTAGAATCTGGCGGGTGGGTTCTGTGGGTCACACACAGAGGCTGGCAGGTGGGTTCCGCGGGTCATACACAGAGGTTGGCAGGTGGGTTCCGAGGGTCACACCCGGAGGCTGGCAGGTGGGTTCCAAGGGTCACACACAGGTTGATGGGTGGGTCCCGTGGGTCATGCCCAGGGCTGGCTGCCATGGGTGGGAGAAAGGCACAGTGAAGGGGCTGGGAGTGCCCTTCCAAGACAGAAGGGTAGGTTAGCACACAGGGTTAAGGAGGCCAGGGAGGAGGTCGCTGCAGGGATTTGCTCTGATATTGAATCAGTGGAAGCAGCGGTCTGCAGCCTCAGTAATGCAAGGCTATGAGCAGGAGCGGGGGCTGACTCTGAGGGACCAGGTTCGACACGGACACTCGGTCCTGGGCAGCAGGCAGAAAATGGCACCGTGACACAAGAGACAGGGTGGCAGGAGGGACCTGGCTGAAGAAGACGACCAGGGCTTCTACTGGAAGTGACTTTGGAAGAAAGACCCGGCGGACGTGGATATGACTTTAGGATGAGTTCAGGGTTGAATTCCAGATTCTGGGAACAATATGGTGAGAAACAGGCCACGAGAACAGCCAGGCAAACAGAAAGTCGAGGAGCAGCAGCCAGCTGGCGCAGGGGCAGGGAGGGAAGGATGGACAGGCCAACGCAGGGGCAGGCAGTGGAGATGAGACACAGAGCCTGTGGGAAGCAGTTAGGCCACCAGCTAGGGGATGTCAGAGATGTCCCGGGGTCACCATTCCGAAAGCTAGATTCCTGGACAGTGAAATGGAGTTGTTAGAGGGAGATGGGACCATAGAGAGCACTCAGAGGTCCAAACCCCTCATCCTAAAGCAGGGGACACTGTGGCCACGACATTCCGTGCCTCACCCAAGGCTCTAGAGCTGTAAAGTGGAGGAGCCATGACTGAGGGCTGGCTGTCTTCTCTCTCACTGTTACTGTATTTATTAACCTGGTTACTTATGCTTTCCAAAAAGCTTTCTGTGCAAATGATCTGTGGTCAGGTCATCATCTTTTGTTATAATCCACACCTCAGTCAGACGGATGCGTTCAACAGAACCAGTCAGAAGATCCACAGTGCTAGACAGTGCACCTGATGTGCAGTTCCCGGAATGGAGTTGTCTTCCCCAAAGCCAAATGTTTTCTCTGAAACCCTCTGCTCTTTAACACTAAAGTCCTGGACACCTGCTAGGAGCAGATCCAGCAGGAACAGAGGTGGGGCTCAGAGAAGGAAGCAGGGACAGCAACAGAGGGGTGGGTTCCCGAAGGCTTGGGGCACAGGATGGTGTTACCACAGCAGACTGGCCACCTGCAGAATCCAGGAAGGCTGATTCCAATCTAAGATCTGGTAAGGCCCAGGCGGGCCCAGCAGAGTCACACCCCACCAGGCAGGAGAGAGTGCTGCAGCCTGCCCCATAATCTCGAGTGCTCAGAATTTGGCGCCTCTGTTACCAAAAGAAAACACACGCCAATGTTTTCCAAAGGATAATGAGCAAGACTGTTTAAATAGAGTCCACGCACATATAACTTCCTTGAGCTATTTTAGGGTCACATTATGTGGCAGTCCACATCATTTCCAGCTGCTCCACCTAGGTCCCGGGTCTCCTATCAGCATGGAGTGATGGTCTGGCGGAAGAGTCCTGGCCAGGACGCAGGGGGCTCACCTCTGTGCCCACCAGGCAGCTGCTCAGTTCCTTTTTTTTTTTTTTTGGAGACAGAGTCTCGCTCTTGCTGTCCAGGCTGGAGTACAATGGCACAATCCCAGCTCACTGCAACCTCTGCCTCCCGAGTTCAAGTGATTCTCCTGCCTCAGTCTCCTGAGTAGCTAGAACTACAGGCACACACCACCACACCCAGCTAATTTTTGTATTTTTAGTAGAGATGGGGTTTCACCATATTGGCCAGGCTGGTCTCAAACTCTTGACCTCAGGTTATCCACCTGCCTTGGCCTCCCACAGTACTGGGATTCTAGGCATGAGCCACCCTGCCATCTGCTTATTTCTCACAGGCACTCTGCAGCATCTTCTTGGGCAATTTGAAATTCAGTGGAAAAATCCTATCCATGTCTATTATCTTGACACTGTTCTGAGCAGGTGTCTCTGGGAGGTTAGCGGCACAGAAGAGAGTGGGGGCCAACAGTTTAATCCAGAAGAGTAGGAAATGAATCCGGACCCAGGGGTCAAGGGTGTGGCTCTGCCACTTATCTTAAGTCAACCTGGCAGAGAATAGCACTGGCAACTCCAACAAAGGAAATGTGGGGCCAGCACTTGGAACAAACTGGAACAAAATATGCTCAGGAAATGCTCCAAAATACAAAAGAGCTATGTTAGATGAACTCTGGCTCAGTCACCAGATCCTTGCAAAAAGAAATTTAATGGATTTGGTACACAAATCAGAAACAGGGATAAAAGTAAAATACGAGCTCATACGAGCAGCCTCAACCACAAAACTGGGGCTGCACTGCACCCAAAATGTGGTGGAGACGGGAACGGGTCTGAGGAAGGCCGGCCTCTTCTAGGATGGGAGTCTCAGAAGGCATCCACCCATGTGGTTCTCTGGATCCAGCCTCAGATCATGCCCTAAAGAAGGCACTGAGGGTTTCCAAAATGGGGAGGCCAAAAATCAAAATCCAGAGCAGGAAGGAAATGAGCAAGGAACTAACACTTGCTGACTGCATATTCTGCAGAAACAGAGCACTGTGCTAGAAGCTTTATTTATATCACCTCATTTTATTCCACAACAATTCTAACAAGGTAAGTAACACTCCCATTTTACCGCTAATAAAAGGGTGTAAGTAATGTGCCCACAGTCACACTGCTAATACGCAGAGGAGCTAGTATTGGACCTGGAGCTGTTCATGATGTGTGGACATCTGATTTAAATAATAATAATAATAAAATAAACTAGGTCCTTACTTATTTTAATTTCCTTTAGGATTTATTTCATTCATTTGACAATTTTTTTTTTTTTTTTTTTTTTTTGAGATGGAGCTTCACTCTTATTGCCCAGGCTGGAGTGCAATGGAGCCATCTTGGCTCACTGCAACCCCCGCCTCCCAGGTTCAAGTGATTCTCCTGCTTCAGCCCCCAACAAGTGGCTGGCATTACAGGCATGCACCACCACACCTGGCTAATTTAGTTTTTGTTTTTGTTTTTCGTACTTTTAGTAGAGACAGGGTTTCACCATGTTGGCCAGGCTGGCCTCAAACTCCTGACCTCATGATCCGCCCACCTCGGCCTCCCAAAGTGCTGGGATTACAGGTGTGAGCCACCGCATCCAGCCTAATTTAGTATTTTTAGTAGAGACGGGGTTTCTCCGTGTTGGTCAGGCTCGTCTCAAACTCCTGACCTCAGGCGATCAGCCCGCTTCCGCCTCCCAAAGTGCTGGGATTACAGGCATGAGCCACCGCACCCAGCCCTCATTTGATAAGTATTTATAGAGAAGCTGATATACTGCTATTCTAGATGCTGGAGATATAGCAGTGACTGAAGTTTGTGCCCTTAAGAAGTTTAACTGTAGTGTACTAGTTAGTACTTCAAAGTCGAATTATTTCCAACCTCAGGGTCACAGAGAAGACAGAGAATCAGCAACGTACAGAATTTAATATTCACCTACCTATCTATCTGTAAGAGACCTGTAGCACACAAGCACTTAAGAACCCACCTGTTTTCATTATTCTAATTTATGTGTAACTTAAATACACAGACACACACAATTTGAATACAATAATATAAAAGCTACCACACAAGTCAATGGTAACTGAATTCAAACTGGACTCAGACTAAAAGAATACGTAACCAGAGCACCTGCAGAATAAACAACCATGTGAGGAAGCTGAGAGTTATGTGCACTTGTGCCAATATATATATATATTTTTTCCAAGACGGAGTCTCACTCTGTCACCAGACTGGAGTACAATGGCTCAATCTCGGCTTACTGCAACCTCTCCGCCTCCTGGGTTCAAGCAATTCTCTGCCTCAGCCTCCCGAGTAGCTGGAATTACAAGCGCCCGTCACCACGCCCAGCTAATTTTTGTGTTTTTAGTAGAGATGGGGTTTCACCATCTTGGTCAGACTGGTCTTGAACTCCTGACCTTGTGATCCACCCGCCTCAGCCCCCCCAAAGTGTTGCAGGCATGAGCCATGGCGCCCTGCACTTGTGCCAATAATTTAAAGACTTTTGGCCAGGCATGGTGGCTTATGCCTGTAATCCCAGCACTTTGGGAGGCTGAGATGGGTGGATCACTTGAGGTCAAGGGTTCGAGACCATCCTGGCCAACATGGTGAAACCCCGTCTCTACTAAAAATACAACAGTTAGCCAGGTGTGGTGGCACGCACCTGTAATCCCAGCTACTCAGGAGGCTCGCGGAGGAGAATCACTTGGATCTGGGAGGCAGAGGTTGCAGTGAGCCAAGGTCGCCTACTGCACTCCAGCCTGGGCAACAGAGTGACCCACCGTCTCAAAAAAAAAAAAAAAAAAAAAAGGACTTTCGTAATAACTACTTGCTAAAGTCATCAATAGCCTAAGGAGTGAAAGAAAAATATCTAAGAGAAAAACATCAAAAAAATAATAATAATAATAACTTGACAAAGCTCTAACCAAAGAGAAACAAAATAAAAGTCACCCATGAAAAGCAAGAGAATATTCTCTAACCTGCTAACCTGCCTTCAACCCAGTTCGACAGAGAACAAATGAAGAATCTGGCCACTGATGTAAAAAATACAATCGAGTAAGCCTCCAAGCAAAACATGGATGGGTGAGCCTTGGGTCAGGCAGTCAAGAAAACAAGTGAAATTTCTAACTGATGGATTATGCTCTAGGAAGACAGACAAGATTCATGCGGGCCATGCACAGGGGGTCCCTTGGGCCAGCACTGGGTGCTCACTTGAGTCAAATAAAACTGGTGTAATGTCAACTTATCCTCCATGTGAAATCCACCCAAAGGGACGAAGACAGCACAGAGCAAGATGGGAATTTTCTATGTCAGACTATTTGGATCTTAACCTTAAATATGTCATTGCTTGACTTTTCCCCTTCCTTTTCTTCTTGCTTCTCCTCTGTCAAAAGCAGCAGTCAGGAAGAGACCAGATCCACACTAGCAAGACAAAGTGTTGGACCATCAACCCTTCCAGGCCCTGGCTTAGAGAACACAGCTTTACAAATGAAGGAGAATGTTAACATCTGGTGAACTGAGGGGAATGGTATGTGAGTTTCGCTGTAATACTCTTTTAACTTTTCTATATTTTTGACAATTTTCAAAAAAAAGCTTGAGCAAACAAAAAGAAAAAATATATACAGCTTTGAAAGGTTGAGGTAGGGGAGGGATGAAAATGGCATCATTCTCCAAATCTGGGGGCAAAGAGTCAAAGATAAATTATCGATAACTCTAAACCTTAGACCCCAACTATCAACTTGCACCAACAACCTTGGAGATTATTTAAAAAAAAAAAACCCTGAGCAAGTCCCTCTCCCTTGTGACGTCTGTCTCCCCAGGCTGGGGCCCGGTGCTGACCTTCAGCACCCAGCCCTCAGGCCCCTACTGAGTGGGCGCCAGGGTCTAGGAGGCTCCATTGGCCTCTGCAGGCTGAGGTCACTCTTCTCAATGAATGGCCAGCTTGGCCTTCTCAGAGGGTGCCGCAGATGCCCTCATTTGGGGATGCCAACAGTACCCAAGGGATTAAACAAGGACAGTTTTTCCTACGCCTCTCATTGGCAAAGAACTGCCAACGTGGGAGCGGAAAAATTCACTGCCAAGGGACAAAACTCATTCGAATGACAACCTATTCCAGTGCCAGCCATTCCAGGAAAGGAGGGAGGGGAGCTTCATAATGGGAAAGGAAATCTGTTATTCCCTACACATCATAATTCACCTGATGAGTTAATCAGGAAGGAAGGGAAACCTATTTGAGTTCAGCGTCTGTCTGGCTGACTCCTTTTTGATCTCCCTACTCCACCACGGTCCCCCCTCCCCGGGCTCCCATTACCCCTCCACAGAGACCAAAGGATTGAAGTGTCTGCCTGCAGTGCTCCGCAGGGACTCATGGGGCACCACACTCTCCCTGAAGGACATGGCCTGACTTCCAGGGCTGGGATTTACCAATGTCACTCAGCAAGGTGAGGATGGCACCTTCCCGCAGACCACAGCAATTCTCAAACTGGTTCAGGTACTGTCAAGAAAGTGAGAAGCGGCATCAGAGCTGGTGGTCACAAACCACCAGAAACCCACACGTGTCTCTTACCAGCCCATGTGATGGAAGTGCTGACCTTGGGCCCTAGTCTTTAGGGGACCTGCTTTTGAGGAAGCTAGGGCAGCAGGACTAGCAGGGATTGGCCGGAGGAGGAGGAGGAAGAAGAGGAGGACGAAGCAGTCCTGACCACCCCAGGGCTCTCACATCCTCACAGCAAGGGGCCCCTGGGGCGAGGAAAGTTCGATTCTCACTGGCTGCTGCAGTTCTGAGCAAGGCAGGACGAAGTCTAAGCACAGGAAATAGGAATTATCTGTGCCTGAGGGTCCTAGAGACAGGCCAGGCTGGGAGGGCATCACTGGAAACCACCCTCCGACCACCATCCTGCCATCTCCTAGCCACGTAGGTGTCGGTAACAGTAGGGAATGGTTACTGAGCACTGACTACGTGCCAGGGGCTGGAAGAGCTCTGCACGGATTAGCTTGGCAAAGCCTTCCCTGCGTGACCTCATTTAATACTAACCACCACCACTGAGTAAGTACGGGTGGAATCCCCATGTTGGAGGAGGAAACTGAGGTTACACGGTTGAATACCTGTCAGCTCGCACAGCTGTGAAAGGGCAGTGCTGGATTGCGGTGCCAGGTCAATCTGAAACTCAAGCCCAGGTCCTTAATCCCCTGCCTTCCTGGCCCCCTCGACTGTCAAGAGGCTCTGTGTGCTGCTGGGAGCTGGCCTCTGAAGAAGGCAGAGAGAGGAGCTTCCCAGCTGAGCCTCACCGTCAGGAACTCACATCATGTTCATAAACCCTCAAGAGTCTGTTCACGTACCTAGCATGTATACTTTTAACATTGACTCTTACATGTCCCCATGTGCTGGCCAAGCCTGCCTCTCCTTGCCCACAGATGTATTATAGATTTGAACTTTTTAGAGGGAACAAAGGAAACAACAGACAACAAGACAGTGGGCAACAGTGTCCTCCCCTAACCCCACTGGGTGACAGCAAGGATAGGGGTTCCTTAGGATGCGAGTCCTTCCTGCCTCCCCCTCAATCATCCTGCAACCCACGCCAGGTCAGTCATGTTAAACTTTCCATCTCTTCTTCTCTGGCTCATTGGCTCTTTGCCACCTCAAAGACCAAGTCTAAAAGCCTCTGCCTCACTTCAGAGCCCTCTGTAATCTGGCCACATCCCACCTACTTCCAGGCTGCCCTCTGGGAAGTCTCCACTTGACTACAACATGGCTTTATCTCCACACAGCTGCAGTCAGTAATGGGTGACTGTCAAAGGTTAGAAAAATAAGGAAAAAATCAAAGTGCTGTCAAGTTCCCCCATCTCTCACTGTGGGTCATGCCAAGGGCTGTGTTCATATCCTGCTGTGAGTGCCACTCCCAGGACATACCTATCTCCAGGGAGAGCCACTCTGGCAGGCCAAGCCCACGGCAAGTTTCCTTTTATTTTATTTATCTATTTCTTCTGAGACAGGATTATCTTTTTTCATGAGACTGAGTCTTGCTCTGTCGCCTAGGCTGGCATGCAGTGGCGCAATCATAGCTCCCTGTAGCCTCAACCTCCCAGGCTCAAGCCATCCTCCCAGTCCAGCCTCCGAAATAGTGGGGACTACAAGCGCACACTACCACACCTGGCTAATTTTTCGTTTTTTATTTTTTGAGGAGATAGGGCCTTGGTATGTTGCCCAGGCTGGTCTCAAACTCCTGGCCTCAAGCTATCCTCCTGTCTCAGCTTCCCAAAGTGGAAAGCTTTTGTTTTTTTTTTAAGAGGCACAAGGGCCTGGAGGAACAGTAAGAGTAGCACCTGAAGTGTGTCTGGGAATAGCCACTGAAAGGGAATAAACGCCTGGGCTCCCACCCTCACTATTGTGACCCTTCCAAAGTAAAGAGGTGCACTCGCAGAGTAACCGACCTTGTTTTCAATTAAAATAAAAATTTTTTTGGCTGGGCGCAGTGGCTCACACCTGTAATCCCAGCACTTTGGGAGGCTGAGGTGGGTGATCATTGAGGTCAGGAGTTCAAGACCAGCCTGGCTGGTATGGCGAAACCCTGCCTCTACCAAAAATACAAAAGTTAGCTGGGCATGGGGGCGGGCACCTATAATCCCAGCTACTCGGGAGGCTGAGGCAGGAGAATCGCTTGGACCCAGAAGGCGGAGGCTGCAGTGAGTCGAGATCACGCCACTGCACTCCAGCCTGGGCAATAGAGCGAGACTCTGTCTCAAAAAAAAAAAAATATTTTGTTCAGAGCTTCCAGTTATCATGTTATATGGCCTTATTCAGTCTTAGAGATGGAGAGGTGGCCTGCGGCTAGGTCTGTGTGGACTGGGACCCAGTCTCTGTTGCTACAGCTGTGTGAGGCCCAACCTTTCTGGGCTGTGATATCCACCCGTGATGTGGGAACCATACCTGTGCACTCATGTGTGAGCTGTTGGAAATCGAATGAGGTAACATGTACTAGCAGGCTATGTGGTACTATCATAGGGAACAACGGGGAGGAGGGCACCCAACTGCCCCTGAGACCAGAAGGGGCTGCCATCCACCCACCAGAAGTGAACACTCTAGGGAACAGGAGGTGGTGTGGTGAGAAGGTGGAGAGCAGAGCCCCACAGATGAGTCCAGGTGGGTCAGGTGGGTTGGGTGGGTCGGATGGGTTGGGGCAGGTCTGCAGCCCTGGCCCAGCTCTCTGATCATGAATCCCACTCCCTCTCTTCTATGCTCCCTGCCCCCATGTGTGGTGCTGTCCCATCTCTGGAATAAGATCCCTCCTAATAAGGAGAGCAGTGGCGCTGGCACCAAAGGCCTAACGTGGCCCTGACACGCCCAGGGAGGAAGCATTTGTTTTGGAACTTGCCCAGTCCTTCCCCACGCCCAAACCTGTGATGAGTTTTCCTTGTCATTGGAATAATCCCAGCAGAGTGTGCAGCACGCCCTTCCCCCTTCCCTGGTGTTCTCGGAAGTGCCTCTGACTTACACACACACCAGCCCCAGGTGGGCAGGGAACAGAGGATCTGAGAGGCAAAGCAGCCCTGCTGGAGTTGCTGGGGGTCCCCAAGCTTCCTGATGATGACAGAAGTGAAAGGTCTTCCCATCCCCCTTCCTGGTGTCCCACCTGCCCAGACAGGCTGTATGCCTGGCAGCCGCGGGAGCCTCACCTTCCGGAGATCTCCTCCTTGGCAATACTCCATGGCCAGCAGGGGCAAGTCATTGGGCGCCAAGTTCTGCATCCCCTCAGGGACATCTCGGGCAGCCACCACATTGGGGTGCGTCAGCCTAGGAAGGAGGAAAACCGATGAGAGCAGAGCCAGACTCCTGCCCAGACCCATCCCTATCACCCCCATCAGGTCTCAGCAACAAAGGCCCAGGATAACCCAGGGCTTCGAAACAGAGGAAGACAGAGCCCAGGATGGGTGGCCAACTGCAATGCCCCGGTCAGTGGCGTGCACCCAGCCCCACCCGCAGCACCAGAACTCAGACCCTGAGGGCACACTCCGTGTAACTTCCATTTTCTGTGCGTGCTACATCCCAAGTCCTCATCGTGCTGCCAAACTGCTCCTTTGAAGACCTTCCAATCTCATGCCCTCCACATGGGGGGGATGTGTCACACATGCAAGCAGGCAAACGAAGTGGTGCCTGCTCTTTTTGTTCTCGTATTTTTTTTCTTTTCTCTATTTTTCGGCAGGTTGATTCACTCACACACATCACCCCAAGGTGGACACACAGAGAGGGATTTGAGAAGGAACTCATGTAACCAGATAGAACCATGATGTAACCAAATGGCACTTCCTCTTTTTAAGAGGCTGGCAGAGGAGCCCCTGCTTGGTGTTCTCCTCGCTGGCTCTTTCGGAGCCCACCTCACTAGCTAGGGGGTCAGCAGCCACCGGGCAGATGGACGGCCCAGTCTCCACACTAGAGGAATAAATGTCAGCGGCAGCATGACAGCAGAGAACGGTCATGTACCACATTGGAACTGGAAATACAGGAGGAAAGAAGGCTTTTTTTTTTTTGCTGACAAAGGAAAAGTCACTGTGATAACTGTGTTAACTTATTTAATATAATGAAACTGATGAAAAGTCCCCAACAAGGCCCAGTGTGGACTTTAGCTGCTCTTCCTCTGGCATCTTTAGAAGCAGCAGAGTCACCGTGGAGACTGTCGGGCTGGCGCCCTGATGGAGGGGCAGAGATTTAAGACTCTCCTCTTTTTTTTTTTTTTTTTTTTTTAAATTAGACGGAGTCTCGCTCTGTCGCCCAGGCTGGAGTGCAGTGGTGCGATCCTGGCTCACTGCAAGCTCCGCCTCCCGGGTTCACATCATTCTCCTGCCTCAGCCACCCAGGTAGCTGAGACTACAGGCGCCCACTACCAAGCCTGGCTAATTTTTGGTATTTTTAGTAGAGATGGGGTTTCATTGTGTTAGCCAGGATGGTCTCAATCTCCTTACCTCGTGATCCACCTGCCTCAGCCTCCCAAAGTACTGGGATTACAGGCGTGAGCCACCGCGCCCAGCAAGACTCTCCTTTCTAGACACACCAGGGGCTGCTGCTCCAGCTTTCCCTTGGGGTGCACAAGGCCCTCACCTTCTCATGATCTGGATCTCCAGGCACCACCGCTCTCGATTCCGGGGGCTGAGCTCCTGCCGGCACTGCTTGATGGCAATCTGCTCACCTGTTTCCTACAGAAACAGCACAGTGGGGACCAGCAGAGCGAGCTGCAGGCCAAATCCCACCCTGTCTGCTGCATGGGAGGGATCTCCAGTCCTCAGGTGTCACCTGCAATCACCTCCTGGTGCTCCGAGGTCACATGTACACACCGATCGACAGCCACGTAGCACCTGCCCTTCGGGCTGTCTCCTTACCACCCCACCTCTCACCCAACCGCTCCAGCCTCATTTCTTTTTCTTTTGAGATAGAGCCTTGCTCTGTCGCCCAGGCTGAAGTGCACTGGCACAATCTCAGCTCACTGCAACCTCCACCTCCCGTGTTCAAATAATTCTTGTGCCTCAGCCTCCTGAGTAGCTGGGATTACAGGCATGCGCAACCATGCCTGGCAAATTTTTGTATTTTTAGTAGACACGGGTTTCATCATGTTGGTGAGGCTGGTCTTGAACTCCTGACCTCAAGTGATCTGCCTGCCTTGCCCTCTCAATGTGCTGGGATTACAGACGTGAGCCACCACACCCAGCCTCTCCCACCTCATTTCTATCCATCCAGAGACTACAGAGGCTTCAGGGCCCTGCTCCATTCCCAGCCCCGCCATGAAACCTCTGCTGACCATTCCTGCCCAGAGAGGTTTCTCTGTCGGAACCCTGGCTGCTGCTGTATTAGGCTGACCCATGGGACACTGCTAATTGACCATATTGACCTACAAAAATAGCACCTGCATGTGGTTCAGCCTAATAGTGAACACCACGTTGAGTGTCTTCATTATTTCATGTGAGTTTTGTCCTTTCAGAATACAAGCATAATGTAGCATAATATAGCAGATGAAACACTGGCTAGTTCAAATTCTAACTGTGCCATTTACTAGCTATGTGACCTTGGGTAAACCACTTGGTCTGACTCAGTTTCTTCTGTAAAATGGGAATACTGACACCCATATTTCAAGGCTTGAAAACAAGCCTCTAGCAGGTATTGGTAACCCCGCAGAGCAGGGAACCCAGGTCATCCGAGTACTCCTGTTTAAAATCCTGCAGAGATTGGCTCCCACCTGCATTTCCAGCCGCTCTCCCACGACACTGCAGCCAGATGGCACCACCCACCCTGGCGCTTGGCCCTGCTCCTCTACACTTGCCAGCACAGGTGCATGGGCACCACAGTCTGCCCAACTCAAGAGGGTCTCGCCCTCCACTATACTCCTGTAACAGCTAATTCCTTCAGTGCACATGCCAAAGAGTTACTTTCTGCAGAGTAATGGGCTGTTTTCTCTTCTCTTTGTCAAATTATAGACTTGTCCATCTTCATGGGCTTTAACTTCTACCCAGGTAACCAGCAGCATCCTCAGCAGTGGCTCCTGCACCTGTCGAATCATGAACTGAGCCACTGGCTCCTGGCGGTCTCCCCTCTTCTCCCTGGTGCATGAGTGGGGACGCCGGAGACAGGCAGGCCCTGAGGCTGTGGCACAAGCAGCAGGGAGAGCGGCTCTGGCCTCAGGCACTCCAGCTGCCACAAGGGAGTCACCACTGCACCACTGTCACCTCTTTTGGCCACGGGGGGTCTCCAGGACAACTGCGGGGCAGCAGCTGCCCCAGGCAGCAGCTCCCAGAGCCCCAGCCTGAGAGCCGATCCTGCCACCGCTAAACAAGCTGACCTGCACCAACATCCTCCTGTGTACCTACAGCACAAAACTCCCAACCCACACACACACACCCGGGCAAGAGCCGCGCCTGCAGTGTGGCACAGGGTACCCAACAGTAGGAGAAGATTTCAGAACTGTACCAGACCCTACTGTGGCTCACTTGAAGGATGTCCTAGAGGCCCTGTTAGGCCAATTTCTGTTTTCTCAGTTTATGAAGATACAAACTTGATGGCTCTGTACCCCAGGTGGGACTGATGTTTATAAAAGGACAAGTTTGGCCCTTTTTGTATCTTGCCCTTTCGCCTTCACCCTGCCTTGATCTTGGACTTCCTAGCCTCTAGGACTATAAGAAATAAAATTGTTATAAATTACGCATTCTCAGTTCCTCTGTGATAGCAGCACTGAGACACTGCTACAGACACTTGCCTCCAGTTAGGCGGAGTTTGCAGAGGAGCTTAGACGTGGGGAACACAGGGTTCCACAAACAGAGACTGATGGCCCCGCTGCAGCGTGAGGTGCCGTTGCCAAGAGCATCTATCCACCTCCATCCACCCTGCAACATTTCCATGGACAGTATTCCAAGCAATGGTTTAGCCAAAGAGACTGTAACTCATGGTTCGCTACCTCAGAATGACTGAGACTAAACCAAGATACCAAAAAATCTGCAGCAACTTAACTTCAATACACAGAAGAGTGCACTTGTTGTCTATTGCTGCTGGAACAAATTACCACAAACTTGGTGGCTTAAAATAATACACCTTATTTCCTTGCAGTTCTATCTGCTGAAGCCTGACGTGCGTCTGCCAGAGCTAGGATGTTGGTGAAGCTGTGCTCCATCTAGAGGCTCTAGGGGAGAGTCTGTTTCCCTGCTTTTCCCTCTGCATCTTCTAGAAGCGCCACTTTCTTCAGCTCGTGGCCCCTTAGCCCATCCTGGCGTCAGCCATGGCCCGCCATTTTCCTCACATGCATCAGCTGACACTGGCTCTGCTACCTCCCTCTCCCACGTTTAAGAACCCTTGAGATTACACTGGGACCCCCAGGGAAGCCAGGTCAATCTCCCCATCTCAGGTCAGCTGATTAGGAAACCTAATTTCATCTGTAACCTTAATTTCCTTTTGCCATGCTGCCCCACCCAGTCATAGGTTCAGAGATTAGGATGCAGATTTCTTGGTGGGGTTGGGGGGAATTATTCTACCTACCACAAATGAAACAGGACAGATAATCAGATTTAAAAAGTAGATTAGATGACTCAGTTTATTAAGTGATTTTAGGTCATCTGTCTAGCTACAAATTGGATAATTGCAGTCTTTTGCCCAACACAAACACTGGACCTGATACACAGCTGTCACTTGGCCCAACCCAGAATCAGGAAGAGATTTTGATACTGAAGACTTGAAATTAGTCTTAAATATCCAAATGCAAACTAAAAAGACTGAACTCAGCAATGTGAACACTGAACAAGTCTTTAAATATCTGGGCATAGAGACCAAAACTAACTTTCTACTCACAGACAGCTCAGCTTCGCCCTAGAGTTGAGGTGAAATCCTAACTTCCTGGGCCTAGGAAGGTCTGCTGTAGATACAGACACACTTAAACTTTTCCTAACACAGTGGCCTTCATCTGCCTCTAGGAAGTATTCTGAAATATTCCCAGTTTTTCCATGAGTAATGTTTCATTTGAAACAGAAATGCAAACAGAATTACTTTGTTATTAAAAACATGCCTGCTCTAGAAAGCGAAATTCAATTAAAACAGCACAGAAGCAGGCTACGAACACCGGTTCTGAAACCCCGGGGAGTTTGTTCTTCACTAGCAGTGGAATTCGAACAGATGTAAAGTAAGAAGGTTGGCTTACTTTATTTTTCCTAGAATCTACTGAGTCTTAGCTTAGTTCTGTGGAAACCCAGACTAGGCCTGAGCCATGTCAGTACCCAACTTCTGGTACGTGAACTCCTCGTGAAGGACAAAACTCAAAACTGCTTTGTGGCCGGGCGTGGTGGCTCATGCCTATAATCCCAGCACTTTGGGAGACCAAGGCAGGTAGATCACTAGAGCCCAGGGGTTTGAGACCAGCCTGGGCAACATGGCAAGACTCTGTCTCTACTAAAAATATTTTTTAAAACTAGCCAGGCATAGTCATAGATGCCTGTAGTTCCAGCTACTTGGGAGGCCGAGGTGGGAGAATCTCCTGAGCCTGGGAAGTCAAGTCTGGACAATACAGTGAGACTGCATTGAGCTGTGATCGCGCTGCTGCACTCCAGCCTGGGCTACTGGAGTGACACCCTGTCTTGAAAAATAAACACACACAAAACAACAACAGAAAACTGGTCTGTATTTTGAGAAAAGGGAGAAAGGTTCCCCTGTATGTCCAGATTGAATGTAGTGATTATGAAGGTCCTCAGAGTTTGCAATTCCTTGCCTTTGATGCATGAAAACATAAAACTTGTATATAAGCATGTGTGTCATAAGGTGTAAAAAAGGCAGAGGGGAAGCACATCCTCAGACTAAAAGGTGCCTGGCAGATGCGAGCTGAAGACCAGTCACAGGAGAAACAAAAGGGGCTGGCCCAGCTTCCTGAAGTTCACCTCTTTCAATGACTCAGGGGAAACTCACAGAGGCAAAGAGCTACGTTTAGACCCTTAGCACAGAAAGCCCAGTGTCCCGTTATCATGGCAAGCGTCCAACCAGGCCACTGTGGACACGGGGACAATTAGTAACAACCTCCTCCTCCTTCTCAGACCCCACCTCCTGAGATGAGTGCTTCAGAAAGGAGGCACAAGGCTGGGGGCAGAGAGACTGGGCAGGAGGACCCAGAGCTGGAAGCCAACAGGTCCGGGATCCAGCTGCAGTTTCACCCGACTCAGCAGGTAGTCGACTGAACACACCCTGGGCCCCAGCATCGCCTGCTCTATGCTATGAGGGCCATAACTTCTTCACCCTACTCCCTATAGTGCAGACCCCCACTGGGCACAGTGGCCTCCCGCCTCACCCATGGGAGCTAGGCGCTCGGGCTCCGGAGACAAGTAGGTCCAGGTGTAACTCCCTCCCCCACCGCATGGTAAAGGTGCATTAGGAGCCCATGTATAAGCCCTGGGTCCTTATCCATAAGATGGGGATGGGTCCATCCACTCCAGGGATGTCAGCTAAAATGAAACACAGCATCCGAACACAGGGAGCCAGGAATAAACGACCACAGCCTCACTTTCTTTTCTGGCCCCGTGGAGATGCTGCTCTGCCCACTTGAGTCGACCTCTGTTTTCCTGCGAGGCCCTCGAAAGTCTACCTCCTTTCCAGATCCTGCTAAAGCTCCATTCACCCCAAGAAGCCTCCCTTCCCCAGCATTCAGGAGAGATCATGCGGACAGGGAACCCAGCTCGGCTGCCATATGATGCCCTGGAGAAACAGCAGCCATTGTTATCCATGCAGTTCGGTGCTTGGATTTAGACTCACTTACCGCGTTCCTGAATGCTCCCTGGATCACTGTGATCAGAGAGTAAGCACACGAAGGGCAGGGCCCCTTTTTTCCTGGTATCCCCGACAGAGCTTGGGCCCAGGCTCTATAAATCCCTAGAGAAGTGACTGAATGGAGCAGAGGCTTTAAGGCTTCCAAGCACAGAGATAAGCTGGGGTGAGCTTTGTCTTGTCCCCTGAAGGGGCGAGTTCAGGTCCGTGCTGCTTCATAGAAGGGATTGTTAACACTCTGCCTTCTAACATCCAGAGTGCACACACTGCCTCCTCCACCTCAACAAGCATTCCACAGGGCTCCAGGCAGCACTTCCTGGCCCTCCTCACAGCCAAGTGCACACAGAACATGACGATATCGCAAGGTACTCTGGGTCGCTTCCAGAAGGCAGCTGACCTACCTCCTGCCCAGCCATATTGGGGACCCAGCAATGAGGGGATCAATATTGGAGAATCCCCATCATCCATGCGAAAAGTGGGGACCCACAGAGCCAAGATGCTGACAGAGCCAGGATCTGAACCCAGGTCTGTGTGACTGAGTCTCGTGTTCCCACCCCTACTCCCAAACCATGTTGCCAGGTGGGGGCACTTGGTTACCTCCTCCTCCTCCTCCTTTGTATTTAACAGAGGTCTCACTGAAAATGTCAGCCTGTCTAAACCGTACTGGGAAGCGGTTTGTGCTGACCCTGAGCTGGAGGTCTTAGCGAGTTCCAACACAGTGTGGAATGGTGAGGCCCACGCATGGCAGGAGAACCACAAGAACAGGGGAAGCAGGTTGGTGGGGCTCGCTTGTTAACTGCCCTCCCTCCCTGGGAAACACTCAATGTGGGGTTCTTTGTCTAACAAGGAAGACTTATAAGTGTTTTGTTCTCCAAAGAAGCATTTTTCAACCAAGCGCAGTGGCTCATGCCTGAAATCCCAGCACTTTGGGAGGCCAAGGCAGGAGGACTGCTTGAGCCCAGGAGTTCGAGACCAGCCTGGGCAACATAGAACGACCTCATCTCTACAAAAAAAAAAAAATTAGCCAGGCATGGGGTCTCATGCCTGTAGTCCCAGCTACTCAGGAGGCCAAAGTGGGAGGACTCCTTGACCCTAGGAGTTCAAGGCTGCAGTGAGCCCTGATCGAGCCACTGCACTCCAGTCTGGGTGACAGAGGGAGACCCTGTCTCAAAAAACAAACAACAAAAAACCAATAAAGAAGTGTTTTCCCCTTCCTGCTTCAAAGAGGTTCAGACTGTAGGGAACAAGGAGAGCCTAAGGAACACCGAGGCCCCACCCCGAGTCCCCACCACGGAGAGGCCACAGGCACAATGGAAAAACACGAGGTTGGGTTCCGAACAGACGCAGGTTCCAATCCTAGCCTCTTTGCTTGCGAGCTCAGCCTCTGTGGGTGAGTCACAGAGACTGTGCTTCAGTCTCCTCAACTACAAAATGGGAACAAAGACAACAGTACTTCCTTTTAGAGATGTGAGGGCTGGAGAGAAAGCACATAAATACGTAGTTTGATGCTGGCGCATAGTAGGTTCTCAGTAAATGATACTTCTGATTATCAGGCCACTATCTCTGACTGAGGATACCCATGCTTAGGGGCTTTTTCATGTAATTTCTATCGTGATAACTAAAACATTCCCTCTTCTGCAGACAAGATACAATGCATGGAGTGTCAGGAAAGTGCACACTTGTTATGTGGAGTAAAACCATGAGAGTTAAGGAACCAACACTACCATAGCCCAGCTGCTTCTTTTAAGAGGCTGTGAACAGAGGGGTCCCCAACAGAGAACACAAACGCTCATCTTCTGAACTTGGACAATGACCAAAGACCTCTCCTTAGCACCCAAAGCAGCCCTAGAGATTTCCCAAACTTAGGGAGAACCCATGGGGAAGGAAGGTAGAGAGCTTCCTGGCCTGGGCCGCTCACGGGTAGGCATCCACTGAGGACCTGCAGGCACTCCACTCCTCCTGCTCCCTTCCACCTCTACTCCACCACTAAGCCCTGTTGATTCCACCCCTTAAATATACTTCTCTCTCTCTTTTTTTTTTTTTCTTAGACAGAGTTTCGTTCCTGTTGCCCAGGCTGGAGTGCAGTAGCACAATCTTGGCTCACTGCAACCTCCGCCCCCTGGGTTCAAGCAATTCTCCTGCCTCAGCCTCCTGAGTAGCTGGTATTACAGGCATCCACCACCACACCTGGCTAATTTTGTATTTTTAGTAGAGACAGGGTTTCTCTACGTTGGTCAGGCTGGTCTCGAACTCCCAACCTCAGGTGATCTGCCTGCCTCTGCTCCCAAAGTGCTGGGATTACAGGCGTAAGCCACCGCACCAGGTCTAAATATCGTTTAAGTCTGCCCACCCCTCTCCATCTCTCACCTGGACGACTCCAAAACATTCAGACCTGGTCTGCCTGCATCACTGGGACGGTGCCAGTGACACTGTAGTAGCAGCCACCGAGAGCTAGTTGTTAACTATTCAGGAATCTGGCCGGAGCGGGCTGTTAAACTGCTGGTGGCTTGAAGTCAGCCCTGGTGGGAGTAGCTACCCCATAAGAACTGCTGCGCACTATGGATCAGGGCATTTCTTCCCAGAGCTGATTTTTTCCTAGCACGCCGCCCACTGCTTGGGCCCTCCCAATCTGTTCCCATGGGCACAGCACCTCCCTCTAACATCGTTCCACAGCTCCTCCATAAAAACAAAACCTCTTCAGCTGAAACTGCCCAAAAAACGCCACAGAGTCTGACTTACACAGTCCACCCTCAGCCACCCAGGCACTTGTACCCCATCCTCTCTTCGGGCCACACTGGCCTTCGGTCCTGCCCACTTGCCACACCTGCCCTCCACAGGGGCCCTCAGGAGCCTCTCCCTTGGCCTGGAACTCTCCTCCCACCTTCTCTGCCAAGCTGACTTCTACTAGGACCTCAGTTCAAGTGCCACTTCCTTGGGGAACCTCCTCTGACACTGACTGATCCCACCCCAACGAAAGGTCTCAGTGCACTGGGTCCTTCTCCCAACTTGCACTTTATAATACTTAGGAGCTTACATTTATAATTAGTTGACTAATGGCTCTTTCCCTTCTCCAAAGGTCTGCTTTAGTCACCACTGTACACATAATAGACATTAGATAAATATTTGTGGACTGGCAGAGTGGATGATTTGGGTCACCTAGCACATATACAACGTCAGGCACTTGCTACAGAAGAACTGAAGGAACTCCAAGGCCAGACCCAACCCTGGCTGACCAGGAATGCAGGGTCCTGACGACACTTACTCTCGTCAGACAGGAAGGGCGGCACAGGAGCCGGCCTGGAGAAACTCACCGGGAGAACCAGTTCCCACGGAACAAAGTCATCCCAAACAGGTTTGTGGAGGAGGTAGCCTACAGTTCATCCTGGAGGAACATGCAGGAGAGGGAGGCCTGTTCGACGAGAGGGCTCAGCACCCGAACCACGGGCAGCCAAGGGGAGGAATGACAGAGAGGCAGGTGCAAACAGACTGCATGGGGTTTAGCGGGCAGGAGGAGGAAGCTGGCTTTTGGCTTTTTAAAAGTACATAACAGGCCAGGCGCCTGTTAGTGGCTCATGCCTGTAATCCCAACACTTTGGGAGGCCAACATGGACAGATCACTTGAGGTCAGGAGTTTGAGAACAGCATGGCCAACATGGTGAAACCCTGTCTCTACTAAAAATACAAAAACTAGGCTGGGCACAGTGGCTCATCCCTGTAATTCCAGCACTTTGGGAGGCCGAGGCGGGTGGATTGCCTGAGATTGGGAGTTCAAGACCAGCCTGGACAGCATGGTGAAACCCCGTGTCTACTAAAAATATAAAAACTAGCCGGGTGTGGTGGCAGGTGCCTGTAATCCCAACTACTTGGGAAGCTGAAGCAGGAAAATCGCTTGAACCCAGGAGGCGGAGGTTGCAGTGAGCCGAGATCGCGCCAACGCACTCCAGCCTGGGCAACAGTTTGTGACTCCGTCACACACACAAAAAAGAAAAATTAGCTGGGTGTAGCCAGGTGTGGTAGCTTATGCCTGTAATCCTAGCACTTTGGGAGGCCGAGGTGGGCAGATCGCAAGGTCACGAGATCGAGACCATCCTGGCTAACACGGTGAAACCCCATCTCTACCAAAAATACATAAAAAATTAGCCAGGCATGGTGGCAGGTGCCTATAGTCCCAGCTACTCGGGAGGCTGAGGCAGGAGAATGGCATGATCCCGGGAGACGGAGCTTGCAGTGAGCCAAGATCACGCTACTACACTCCAGCCTGGGTGATAGAGCAAGACTCCGTCTCAAAAAAAAAAAAAAATTAGCCGGTCATGATGGCGCTGCCTGTAATCCCAGCTACTCAGGAGGCTGAGGCAGGAGAATCGCTTGAACCCAGGAGATGGAGGCTGCAGTGACCCGAGATCACACCTGTCTCAGCTGAGCGTGAGACTGTCTCAAAAAAAAAAAAAAAGAAAGAAAACATGGGAAGTGCTTCAGGGTCTGGGAAAAGATTTTATGGATAAGCACAGTTAACAGAGGCAAAAGTAGACAAATGAGATTACATCAAACTAAAAAGCTTCTGCACGGCAAAAGAAAAAACAGAGTAAACCTATGTAACCTGTGGAGACAACCTATGAAATAGGAGAAATTGTTTGCAAACTATCCATCCAATAAGGGATTAATATCAAGAATATGCAAGGAAGTCAAACAACTCAACAGCAAAATAATAAATCATCCAATTTTTAAAATGGGCAAATGATTTGAAGAGGAATTTCTCAAAGACTTACAGATGGTCAACAAGTATATGATAAAATGTTCCATATCACTAATCATCAGACAAATGCAAATCAAAACCACAATGAGATGTCATCTCACCACAGTTAAAATGGCTATTATCAGAAAGACAAAAAAGAACAAATGAAGGCAAGGATGTGGAGAAAGGGAAACTCTATACACTATTGGTGGGAATGTAAATTAGCACAGCCATTATGGAAAATAGTATGGCGGTTCCTTGAAAAACTACAAATAAGGCTAGCGCAGTGGCTCACGCCTTAGTTTCAACAGGTTGAGAGGCTGAGGCAGGCAGATCACCTGAGGTCAGGAGTTCGAGACCAGCCTGGCCAAAATGGCAAAACCCTGTCTCTACTAAAAACATAAAAATTAGCCGGGTGTGGTGGCACACACCTGTAATCCCAGCTACTTGGAGGCTGAAGCAGGAGAACTGCTTGAACCCAGGAGGCAGAGGTTGCAGTGAGCCGAGATCATGTCACTGCACTCCAGCCTGGGTGACAGAGCCTGAGACCAGCCTCCGTCTCAAAAAAAAAAAGAAAAACTATAAATAGAATTACCATATGATCCAGCAATCCCACTAGTGGGTATCTATCCAAAGGAAAGGAAATCAGTTTATCAAAGAGATATTGGCACCCTCATGTTTACTGCAGCACTATTCACAATGGCCAAAATATGAAATCAACCTAAATGTCAACCTAATGTCCATCAATGAACAAATGAATAAAGAAAATGTAGTACACAGACACAATGGACTCTCTTATTCAGCCATAAAAAAGAACGAAGTCCTGTCATCTGTGGCAACATGGATGAGCCTGGAGGGCATTACATTAAGGGAATTAAGCCAGGCCCAGAGAGGTAAATACCGCATGTTCTCACTCATCTGTGGGAGCTAATAAAAAACAGATCTCAGTTGGTTAAAATCAGTAGGCTGACACCTGGGATTACCAGCACTTTGAGAGGCTGAGGTGGGAGGATCACTTGTGTCCAGGAATTCAAGACCAGCCTGGGCAACAGAGACCTCCTATCTACAAAAAAACAAAAAATCAGCCGGGCGTGGTGACACATACCTGCAGTCCCAGCTACTCAGGAGGTTGAGGCAGAAGGATCATTTGAGCCCAGGAGGTCAAGGCTGCAGTGACCCATGATGGCACCACTGCTCTCAGCCTGGATGACAGATTGAGACCCTGTCTCCAAAGAAATTAAAAATTAAAAAAAAAAAAAGGCCAGGCATGGTGGCTCATGCCTGTAATCCCAGCATTTTGGGAGGCCGAGGCAGGCAGATTGCCTGAAGTCAGGAGTTCGAGACCAGCCTGGCCAACATGGTGAAACCCTATCTCTACTAAACACACAAAAATTAGCCAGGTGTGGTGGTGCACGGCTGTAATCACAGCTACTTGGGAGGCTGAGACTGGAGAATCACTTGAACCCAGGATACGCCGGTTGCAGTGAGCTGAGATTGTGCCACTGTACTTCAGCTTGGGCAACAGAGCGAGACTCCATCTCAAAAAAAAAAAACTGATCTCAGCCAGCCTCGGTGGTTCACACCTGTAATCCCAATACTTTGGCAGGCTGAGGCGGGGGCGGGGGATCACCTAAGTTCAGGAGTTCAAGACCAGCCTGGCCAACATGGTGAAACCCCATCTCTACTAAAAATACAAAAATTAGCCAGGTGTGGTGGCAGGCACCTGTAATCTCAGCTACTCGGGAGTCTGAGGCAGGAGAATTGCTTGAACCTGGGAGGCAGAGGTTGCAGTGAGCCAAGATCGCGCCATTGCACTCCAGCCTGGATGACAAGAGCAAAACTCCATCTCAAAAACACAACAACAACAACAAAAGACTGATCTCACAGAAGTAGAAAGTAGAACAGTGGTCACCAGAGGCAGGAAAGGGTGAGGGTGTGGGGGCTGGGGTGTGGAGGGGAATAGGGAGGGACTGGTTAATGGGTATAAAATTATAGTTAGGTAGAATAAGTTATAGTATTCTATAGAACAACAGGGTGACTACAGTGAATAAAACTTTATTATACATTTCAGGCCGGACGCAGTGGCTCACGCTTGTATTCCAAGCACTTTGGGCAGCTGAGGTGGGTGGAACACCTGAGGTCAGGAGTTCGAGACCAGCCCAGCCAACATGGTGAAACCCCATTTCTACTAAAAATATAATAATTAGCCGGGCATGGTGGTGCACACCTGTAATTCCAGGTACTCAGGAGGCTGAGGCAGGAGAATCACTTGAACTCGAGAGGCGGAGGTTGCAGTGAGCCAAGATCGCACCACTGCACTCCAGCCTGGGCAACAGTGCTAGACTCCATCTCCGGGAAAAAAAAAAAAAAAATTATTGTGTATTTCAAAATAGCCAGAAGAAAGAATTTTGACTGTTTCCAACAAAAAGGATAAGTGTTTCAAGTGATGAATATGCCAATTACCCTGATTTGATCATTACATATTATGTGTCAAAATATCACACTATCCCCCATAAATATGTACAATTATTATGTGTCAATTAAAAATAAAAACAGGCCAGGTTCAATGACTCATGGCTGTAATCCCAGTACTTTGAGAGGCCAAGGCAGGAAGATCACTTGAGGCCAGGAGTTCTAGACTAGCCTGGACATTGAGAGACCACCATCACTACAAAAAATAAAAAAAAAAAAACCTCAGCTGAGGCCATGTCCCATGGCTCAGGCCTGTAATCCCAACATTTTGGGAGGCAAAGGCGGGAAGACTGCCTGAGGACGTGAGTTCGAGACAAGCCTGGGCAACATAGCAAGACCCCATCTCTACAAAATTAAAATAATTCTCACTTTCATGTGGATCTGCTTATTTTGTACCGTGCAATACTGGGAAGACATCATAATTGGCAAATATTATAAATACTTTTTTTTTTTTTTTGAGACAGGGTCTCATTTTGTAGCCCAGGCTGGAATGCAGTGACACTGTCTCAGCTCACTGAAACCTCCGCCTCCTGGGTTCAAGCGATTCTCCTGCCTCAGCCTCCTGAGTAGCTGAAGTTACAGGCACGTACCACCACAGCAGCTAATTTTGTATTTTTAGTAGAGATGAGGTTTCACCATGTTGGCCAGGCTGGTCTCAAACTCCTGACCTCAAGTGATCCTCCCTCCTAGGCCTCCCAAAGTGCTGGGATTACAGGCGTGAGCCAATGTACCCGACATTTTAAATAATTTCTAAAAAATGGTTTTGAAACAAGGTCTCCCTCTGTCACCCAGGCTAGAGTGCAGTGGCACAATCATAGCTCACTACAGCCTCAAACTCCTGGGCAAGAAATCCTCCCACATCAGCCTCCAATGTAGTGGGACTACAGGTACGCACCATGGCTGCCTAATTTTTTTTTTTTTTTTTTTTTTTTTTGAGATGGAGTCTCAATCTGTTGCCCAGGCTGGAGTGCAGCAGCGCAATCTCCGCTCACTGCAACCTCCGCCTCCTGGGTTCAAGCGATTCTCCTGCCTCAGCCTCCCAAGTAGCTGGGACTACAGGCACGTCCCACCAAGCCTGGCTAATTCTTTGTATTTTTAGTAGAGATGGGGTTTCACGGTGTTAGCCAAGATGGTCTCGATCTCCTGACCACGTGATCCGCCTGCCTCAGCCTCCCAAAGTGCTGAGATTACAGGTGTAAGCCACCACGTCCAGCTGGCTGCCTAATTTTTAAAACTTTTTTGTAGAGACGAGGTCTTGCTATGTTGCCCAGGCTGTTCTTGAACTCCTGGCATCAAGGAATTAAAATATTTTAAACTATTTAATTATCCTCATCCTTTAAATTTTCCTATTTCTGTATGTTTTATAACATATATCAGTATATATTAGTACATGATATTCTACTGTAACCATATATATATATATAATACAGACTAAGAGCTTCTCTTTTCTTTTACTGTTTATTTAGGTGACATAGTCAATAAAGCTTGGAGACCACTAACCTGGAGTCAGCTCAGAAGTCCTGAAGCCCTCTTCCCAGTCCCCTATTCACTGTCCCAAGATGACCAAAGCCAAAGGTGAGCCCTTGGCCCAGTAGGATCAGAGAAAGTGGAGGCAGTGAGGAGGGAGCCTGGCTTCCCGCCCCTCCCCAAGCTGCACAGAGGGCCTACCTGATTGTGCCATCGGATGACATTTCCAAATCCCCCTGTCCCAAGGCGCTCTTTCATTTCCCAGGCCCCACATGTCTGGGTTGTCAGGGAAGGTGACCAGCTCATACTGATGTCGTGCTAACTCTGTAAGCAATTTGGGATGGGGAAAAAAGGTTAGGATTAAGAAAAAAAAATGGAGCTCAAAGAGATGGAGAAGGCAAGAGATACCACTGCTCTCGAATGGGAGAGAAGAAAAATACAACTGGTTTTTTACTTTGTAAAGAAACTAATGTGTTTGGTTTGTCCAAACGTTGTGGCAAACTTTTGTCCCTCTCACCCTCCCCCATCCGGTTGCTGTGGCATCAGGCAGGGAAGAAAGTCACCGAGGGAGGCGATGTCCACGCCCTTGCCCCAGCGAGGGGATCCCCGGCGGACTCCACTAGGGGCGCCCGGGCCTGCCCGCCTTCTGCCCGAGGTGGCAGGGACAGAACCTACTTCTGAGCGTCCCCTCGGTCACGTGTTTCTTTACAACGTTCCCATAAATCGCAGGTTTCCCTCAAAGCCACCCACCCCCAAGAAGCCATCCCAGCCAGGGCTGTTTCTCCCGGCTTCCCGAACTCCAATCCGCACGAGTGAAACGCTCCCCAGTCCGCAAGCTGCGACTTTCCAGCGGCACAGAGGGGTCTTCTGGGCCTTGCAGGCAGCGGAGCGGCGGGGCCTGCAGGTGGCACCCGGGCCGCACCCGCGAGGGGGACTCACCTGTCGGCAGGGACGCGGGGCAGGGGGAGGGCTCCCCGGGGCGGGGGAGGCGGGGCTGGGGCGGCCGGACCCTGGGCTCTGATACCCCTCTGAAAACATTAAAATGCGGGAATCTTAACGCGGGCAGCGCGGCGCGACTTCCTCAAACACTTCCTGCTCTGACATCACTGAGCACGTGGGCCGCGGCCGCTCTTAAAGTGGCCGCGAGGGGCGCGAGGCTGACCAGGTCCGGATGCTGCGAGCGCCGCGGGCCAGGTGGGCCTGTCCCGGGACCCGCAACCGGGCGACTTCCCGGGGGCAGGGGTGGCGTGTGGCCTCTAGAATAAACTGAGGGAAAGTGGACAGACTGTGCTCACCGATTTAAAAGAACAGCCCTGAAATGACCCCCGTTACGCCCTGTTCTCTTTAGACAAGTGACTTCCACCTGGAGCCGTTTCTGGGCCCGGGCATGGGGATTTCCTCACCCGGCCGCCTAGGCTTTCACCTCGGTGGAATTTCCCGCGCCCCTGCTGGGATGATTTAGGGACTGTTGGCTATAACTGCCCTTGCCGCCCGCCCTACTGCGGGCGCTCCCCTGTCTGTGGGGGGTGCTTGGCTGGGTGTGGAGAAGGATCAATCACAGCTGACTCCTCAGAGGTGACAGCCCCCGCCCCCTTAAAAACAAGAAAAGACCTAGAAGTGTGAAGCCAAACTGCAGCCCCACCCCCAGTGACAGGAGGAAACCGCGAGGCGCACAGCCTAAGGTTCATCGTTCATCTCCTTCTGCTTGGAGTCAGAATGTCCTCCCTGCTGAGTTCCTCCGTTTTGTGGCATTACATTAGTGGACAAAGGAGGTGTGTGTGTGTGTTGCTATATTTTATTCAAGCAGGAAAAAACTACCAAAGGAACCTGAAGATGATAATAATAGCTCACATCTATAGAGTGCTTACACAGTGCAGGGCTCTGTTCTAAATCTCTGAACTTAGATTTCCTTACTCAATCCTCAGGGCAACCCTGTAAATTGGACAATACTGCATTATTATTATTATTATTATTATTTATTATTCTTATTATTATTTCGCTCTGTCACCCAGGCTGGAGTGCAGTGGTGTGATCACAGCTCACTGCAGCCTCCAACTCTTGTGCTATAAATGATTCTCCTGACTACAGGTGCATGGCCGCCATACCTGGTGGCGGGGGTCTCACTCACTGAGTTGCCCAGGCTAGTCTCGAACTCCTGGGCTCAAGGGATCCAGCCGCCTGGACCTCCCAAAGTGTTGGAATTACAGGTGTGAGCCACCGCACCTGGTCTGCATTATTATTATTTCCAAGGCACAGGGCTGCTACGTAGATGAACTGATACTCAAACTCTAGCAACTGGTTCCCGGGTTCTAAATGGGTGGTTAAAAGTAGCATGTTAAGTTCAGAGGGAGGCAAACTGGATTTTGAATTCAGATACTGCTGTTGACTACCTCTGAGGCACTGGGGCTGGTTTGTTAAACACTCTGAGCATCTATTTCCTCTTTTAAAATTTAGGCAGTATTAGGTTGAATTGCATTTAATTGTCATTTTTTGGAAATTGAAAACAGCCAAAACATCAGTGACAAAGATCAGCAGTTTCATCTGCTTCACTGTAATAGCAGGGGGACAGGCGGGCTCACAGAAAGTCATAGAAAGGAGGCCACCCCAGAGTTGTTGTGAGGGACAAATGAGGTATTGATAGCAGCAATGCCTGACAGCCCTGGGGTTGAAGTTAACTCAGGGACAGATCTCAACCCAAACATAGGGGTCAGTGGTGTCCAGGGCTGTGCTAGGCAGGCTGGCTGCTCTGTTTCTTTTCCCTCCCCCTCCCCTCCCCTCCCCTCCCCTCCCCTCCCCTCCCCTCCCCTCCCCTCCCCTCCCCTCTCCTCTTTCTTTTTCTTTCTCTCTCTCCTTTCCTTTTCCTTCCTTCCTTCCTTCCTTCCTTCCTTCCTTCCTTCCTTCCTTCCCCCTCCCCTCCCTCCCATCCCCTCCCCTCCCTTCCAGGCTACTTAGTTTCTTTCTCCCTTCCCTTTCCCCTTCCCTTTCCCCTTCCCTTCCCTACCTTTCTTCCTTCCTTTCTTTCCTTTCCCTTTCCTCCCCTCCCCTCTTCTCTCCTCTCCTTTCTCTTTTTCTTTCTCTTTCTCGTTCTCTCTTTTCCTTGCTTCTTTCCTTCCTGCATGCATGCCTGCCTGCCTGCCTTCCTCCTCCCCCCTCCCCTCCCCTCCCCTCCCCTTCCCTTCTCTTCCCGTCCTGGCTACTTAGTTTCTTTCTTTTCTTTCCTTCCCTTCCCTTTCCTTCCTTCCTTTCTCTCTTTCTTTCTCTTTCTCTTTCTTTCACCTTCCTTTCTTCTTTCCTTTCCTTTCCTCCCTTCCCCTCCCCTCTCCTCTCTTCCCTTCCCCTCCCCTCCCCTTCCCTTCCCGGCTGCTCAATTTCTTTCTTTTCTTTCCTTTCTTTCTTCCTTTCCTTTCCTTTTCTTTATTTTTTCTTTCTTGACAGGGCCTCTCTCTATCGCCCACTTTGGAGTGTAGTGGCAGGATGCTCACTGCAGCCTTGACCTCCTGGGTTCAAGGGGTCCTCCCACCTTAGCCTCCCCACTACCTGGGATTACAGGCACACGCCACCATGACCAGCTAATTTTTAAATTTTATTTTGTTGAGACGAGGTCTCACTATGTTGCTCAGAGTTGGCTCAAACTCCTGGCCTCAAAGCAATCCTCCCACCTTGGCCTCCCAAAGTGCAGGGATTACAGGTGTGAGCCACCGCTCCTGACCTGGCATTTCTTGATTACTCCCAGCTAAATGGCAAGCTCAGCCTCAAGGCTGGAAGCAACAGGAACATGAGTAAATAGTTGTAACACAAGTAGAATAGTGCCTGCATTGTCTAAATGCAATATAAGTGTTTGCTTAATAAGTAACTTTTTTAAATAAAATATGTATTGGCCAGGTGAGGTGGCTCATGCCTGTAATCCCAGCACTTTGGGAGGCTGAGGTAGGCAGATCACTTGAAGTCAGGAATTTGACTGACTTGGTGAAACCCTGTCTCTATGAAAAATACAAAAATTAGCTGGGCGTGGTGGCGAGTGCCTGTAATCCCAGCTACTTGGGAGACTGAGGCAGAAGAATTGCTCGAACCCAGGAGTTGGAGGTTGCAGTAAGTGGAGATTGCACCAGTGCACTATAGCATGGGCAACAGAGCTAGACTCCATCTCGGGGGAAAAAAAAAAATTAGGCCGGGTGCAGTGACTCACCCCTGTAATCCCAGCATTTTGGGAGGCCGAGGCAGGCAGATCACCTGAGGTCATGAGTTCAAGACTAGCCTGGCCAACATAGTGAAACCCCGTCTCTACTAAAAATACAAAAATTAGGCCGGGCACAGTGGCTTACGCCTGTAATGCCAGCACTTTGGAGGCCGAGGTGGGTGGATCATGAGGTCAGGAGATCAAGACCTTCCTGGCTGACATGGTGAAACCCCATCTCTACTAAAAATACAAAAAAAAAAAAAATTAGCTGGGCATGCTGGTGCGTGCCTATAATCCAAGCTACTTGGGAGGCTGAGGTAGGAGAATCGCTTGAACCCAGAAAGCAGAGGTTACTGTGAGCTGAGATCGTGCCATTGCACTCTAGCCTGGGCGATGAGGGAAACTCCGTCTCAAAAAAAAAAGAAAAAAAAATTATTCAGCATCTGTATGTGCTGGGCACTGTGGACAGTCTATTTCCAGTACCATGTCATAAAAAAGTTCTCTTTAATCCTATCATCTCTGAAAAACACTGTCCCTGAGAAACTTACCGAGACATCCGCTAATATGCCAAAAGTTTACTCTGCGCTCCTGTAATTTGAATCTTCATTTTGCTCAGCTCAAAATAACTTGGCTTTCAACGGAACATAAATCTCTCTGATAAGGTCACGTATTACTAGACTTTTTTTTCTTCAGTTAATCATGGCCCAGGAAGGGGCCTCTGGGTTTTATCATATTCCAAGATATTTATTATCTTAAGCTCAATTTTCTATCCAGATAAGACATGTTTAGATATCTCTGCCTGCATCTGGTTTCTGTCCTCCTCTGGAGACATGAGCAGACAGTTTACAAAAGATATTTTCAGATTCAGCAGAAAAAGGTCCCTTTTTCTTCCTGCTTTGAGGCTGACTGTGCTATTTAGCTGTGCTATAGGGAAATCAAGAAATACTGACCAGCCAGAGTGCCTAGCTCAGCCCAGGGCATTACTGACCCAGGGGATCCAAGCAATGGAATGAGATCTCATCAGAAGCACTTAGAATCTTACTGGGTTTTTAAGACCCACAGAGAGCCATCAAGTAAGGACAGACAAAGGCCAGGCAATATAAAATCACACACGAATTTGGTCTGCAGTAATTAGTACCACAGTACAGTACCGTTATAGGAAAGGGGTCCTGATCCAGACCCCAAGAGAGGGTTCTTGGATCTGGTGCAAGAAAGAATTCAGGGTGAGTCAGTAAAGTGAAAGCAAGTTTATTAAGAAAGTAAAGGAATAACAGAACGGCTACTCCGCAGACAGAGCAGCCCCTGAGGGCTGCTGGTTGCCCATTTTTATGTTTATTTCTTGATGATACGCTAAACAAGGGGTGGATTATTCATGCCTCCCTTTTTTAGACCGTATAGGGTAACTTCCTGACGTTACCATGGCATTTGTAAATTGTCATGGCGCTGGTGGGAGTATAACAGTGAGGACAACCAGAGGTCACTCTCGTGGCCATCTTGGTTTTGGTGGGTTAAAGCCGGCTTCTTTACTGAAACCTGTGTTATCTGCAGGGTCTTTATGACCTATATCTTGTGCTGACCTCCTATCTCATCCTGTGACTTAGAATGCCTTAACCATCTGAGAATGCAGCCCAGTAGATCTCAGCCTCATTTTACCCAGCTCCTATTCAAGATAGAGTTGCTCTGGTTCAAATGCTTCTGACAGTACTAGTGATAAGGATAAGGTTTCTGAGCACTGTTAAATTTAAAATGAAATCTTGTTCCCAGAGTAAGTCAAAGATAACTGTCTTCTTACTCAGTCTTTTATGTCATCCACTGATCAGACTCTGCTCTCTCACCTGATGGCAATGAAGCGCAGCAACACTGAGCTCCTCCGAGTGAAGAAATCATTGTTTTCTGCACAACCTGGAGCTGAATCATAGAAGAAGACAGCTTGAAAGATAAGAGGCCGTAAGGCAGACCACAGAGGATGGGGAGGATTTCCCCAGCCCCCACAGTCAGTTCTGGTTCAGCGATTTCAGCAACTCTTTCTCGACCCATCTGATTTTGTTTTATCCCAGCCCTGCAGAGAAAGGACTCTACAGGTCAGGACTTGCTTCTTCAACAAACAAAAACTCCTCTGCCAGAAAAGTTGGAGAAACTAGTTTAGTCGGAGGATATGAAGAAGTCACATCCTCTTTGTTCTGGGGACCTTGTTCTGGGGACCTTGGTGGGAGATGAGGGTGGGCTGGTGGAGACGAGGGTGAGAATGAACCTTAGCTCCCCTTCTGGCTGCAGAAGAGGAAGGGAAGGAAATTGGCCAGCTGCTGTCTCTGTGACTGGACTTGGGCCAATCAAGAAACTGAGAGGAGCAGGGTCAGCCAGGCTGTTGTGCCTCAAACTTAGGCAGAAACAAGAAAAGGCAACGATTTGGGGCTCTGAGTCACCCTCTCTGGAGAAAAGAGAGCTTGGAGGAGGAAATCACTTTTTGAGCTCCCTTTGCTTTTACACACACATGTGTTTATTCCAGTAAATTCAAACCAAAGAGGAAGAAGTCATGAAAGGGCAGCTGCCACCTCAGGCTGTGGTGGCCGAGACAAAGGATATGGGCTGGATGTAGATATCTAAGAAACCAACAGGTATGCTTTTCGGCTTACCTTGGTTCTGAGCGCCTACTTTTGACCCATGGGATCAAAGATATTGTTCACTGCTCCATTCCCAGCACCTGGTACATCATAGGTACTCAATAAAAATTTTACCAAATGAATGAGAGAAATGGCCAATACAAAGACTGGCCAATACTAAGAGTGAAACAGCACTCTTTAGCCTTGGGCTATGCATTGTCTTTGGAGCTTGAGAGATGTGAGTTCCAATCCTGGCTCTGTCTTTTCTCGGCTTTGTGAACTCAGGCAGTTTATTGACCCTCACGGAGCCTCAGTTTTCTCTTCCATGAAGTAGGGGTGAATAAAACCTACTCCTCATGGAGATAATATACATAAAAGTGCAGAGCCTGATGCTTGTGAAGCCCCCTTTGAATATTAGTTATTAATGCGTTACTTTTCTAATGCGGTAACCCAGAAGTTGGCTGATATTCTTGTTCTGTGATTCAAGTGAAATGGGCTCTGGCTGGGCGCAGTGGCTCACGCCTATAATCCCAGCACTTTGGGAGGCCGAGACTGGCGGATCACCTGAGGTCAGGAGTTCAAGACCAGCCTAGGCAACATGGTGAAACCCTGTCTCTACTTTAAAAAATACAAAAAAATTAGCCAGGCGTGGTGGTGGGCACCTGTAATCCCAGCTACTTGGGAGGCTGAGGCAGGAGAATTACTTGAACCCGGGAGGCGGAGGTTGCAGTGTACTGATTGTGCCACTGCATTCCAGCCTGGGCGACAGAGCGAGAGTCCATCTCAAAAAAGAAAAAAAAGCGCCGGGCGTGGTAGCTCATGCCTGTAATCCCAGCACTTTGGGAGGCCAAGGCAGGCAGATCACATGAGGTCGGGAGTTTGAGACCAGCCTGACCAACATGAAGAAACCCCGGCTCTACTAAAAATAGAAAATTTGCCGGGCATAGTGGCACATGCCTGTAATCCCAGCTACTCAGGAGGCTGAGGAAGGAGACTCACTTGAACTCAGGAGGCAGAGGTTGTGGTGAGCCAAGATCAGGCCATTGCACTCCAGCCTGGGCAACAAGAGTGAAACTCTGTCTCAAAAAATAATAATTAAAAAAAAATGAAATGGGCTCCAAGCTCCACATCTTCCCCACTCCCCTTGCAATGCAAGGCCCCTATCCTTTCACCTCTCCCCTCTCCCCGGGACCTTGGTGTCAGAGGTGGCAGTGTGCACTGGTGGTTGAGGCAGTTGGATGTTTTTTAGTCACCTCTGCCTCTGACCTTCTACTTTTGCTAAACTCTTAACTGCCTTTGCATTTTTGTTTGTTTGTTTGTTTGTTTGTTTGTTTGTTTTTGGAGTCTAGGTCCTACTTTGTCATCCATCTTGGAGTGCAGTGGGATGATCATAGCTCATGCAGCCTTGAAGTCCTGGGTTCAAGTGATGCTCCCACCTCAGCCTCCCCAGTAGCTGGGACCACAGGTGTGCGCCACCACTCCCAGCTAATTTGCTCTACTTTTTAAAAGATAGGGTCTCACTATGTTGCCCAGGCTGATCTGGAACTCCTGGGCTCAAGCAGTCCTCCTGCCTTGGCCTCCCAAAGTGCTGGAATTTCAGATGGGAGCCACCCTGCTTGGTTCAATTCCGTTTGTTTACTTTTTAGTGTGAAGGTTGTTCTCCACTACCACCAAATATAGGGTCAAGATTCCACATTTGGCCTGGGTACTGTGGCTCACACCTGTAATCCCAGCACTTTGGGAGGCCAAGGCAAGTGGATCAATTGAGCCCAGGAGTTTGAGACCAGCCTGGGCAACATGGCAAAACCTTGTCTCTACTAAAAATACAAAAATTAGCCAGGCATGGTGGCGGGTGCCTGTAATCACAACTACTCAAGAGGCTCAGGCAGCAGAATCACTTGAACTTGGGAGACAGAGGCTGTAGTGAGCCAAGATCGTGCCACTGCACTTGAGCCTGGGTGACAGAGCAAGACTGTCTCAAACAAATAAATAAATAAAAAGATCTACATTTGGGGAAGTGGCAGGGGTCAGCACATCTGGAGTGCAATGGATAAGCCTCACTCTGGGAGAACCACGTTCGTGAGCATGGCCTCTCCCCTGCCAGGTCAGGATAAAGGCCAATTTTGATTTATTAGGTTGGTACAAGAGTTATTGAGGTTTTTGACGTAATAATTTCTTAATATCCTTTCTAGAGAATTTCTAAGGTGTGGGCAGACTGCTGGGTTGGGCTGGATTTCTCCTGTCTGAGGAATCAGAGGCCAGAGGTGACCAAATGACTGACCCAACTGGGTAAATCCAGGCTTAGTGACCCCAGAACAACACGAGGCTGGCTGGGCTACGGTGCGAAAGGACCGCTCATCACTGAGACTGCAGAGCCTGTGCCAAGAAAGAAGAAGAGAGGCTAGGCGTGGTGGCTCACGCCTGTAATCCCAACACTTTGGGAGGCCAAGGCAGGTGGATTGCAAGGTCAGGAGATCAAGACCATCCTGGCTAACACGGTGAAACCACGTCTCTACTAAAAATACAAAAAATTAGCTGGTCGTAGTGGCAGGTGCCTGTAGTCCCAGCTGCTCGGAAGGCTGAGACAGAAGAATGGCATGAATCTGGGAAGCGGAGCTTGCAGTGAGCCGGGATCACACCACTGCACTCCAGCCTGGGGGACAGAGCAAGACTCTGTCTCAAAAAAAAAAAGAATGAGGAAGAGAGAACAGAAGAAAAAAAGAAGCTGGTTTGGAGGGAGCATGGTGGAAAGGGTCACTAGGCAGCAGAGATGTGAACTTTAACCAAACCCTGGGCTGTGTTGCAACTCAGCTACAGACCCCAGTCCCTCCTGGGCTCACGCCTCTCTCTGCACTTCCCCTTGTCATTAGTGCCTGGCCCTCCTACCTGCCTGTCCCAACTTTTCCTTTCTGCAGGAGTCTGCTGGTGACTATCCAGGAGGCCAGATCACTGTAGGAGACTGGAATATGCCACCCAAGATAGGCGTTTTTGGCATACGGATTATTCTGGGAAACAGCAACTGAAGAAGCAGCTCTGAAAGCAGAGTAAAAATGACCCTTTTGCCTGGGCATTGTGGCGGGCACTTATAATCCCAGCTACTCAGGAAGCTGAGGCAGGAGAATCACTTGAACCTGGGAGGCAGAGGTTGCAGTAAACTGAGATGGCGCCATTGCACTCCAGCTTGGGTGACAAGAGTAAAACTCCATCTCAAAAAAAAAAAAAAAAAAAGTTTAAGGCCGGGCATGGTGGCTCACACCTGTAGTCCCAGCACTTTGGGAGGCTGAGACAGGTGGATCACCTGATGTCAGGAGTTCAAGACCAGCCTGACCAACATGGTGAAACCCTGTCTCTACTAAAAATACAAAAATTAGCCAGGCATGGTGATGGGTGCCTGTAATCCCAGCTACTTGGGAGGCTGAGGCAGGAGAGTCGCTTGAACTAGGGAGGCGGAGGCTGCAGTGAGCTGAGATCATGCTACTGCACTCCAGTCTGGGTGACAGAGTGAGACTCATCTCAAAAAATTAAATTAAATTAAATATTGTAAAAGCTACCCTTTTGTAAGGGAAATTTACATCTATAGAAACCATCTCTCTGCTGTTTTCTGATAGTCTCAGAAACAACAAAAAATGTCTCTTTCCAGGCATAGCGGCTCATGCCTATAATCCTAGCACATTGGGAAGCCCAGGCAGGAGGATCACTTGAGCCCAGGAGTTTGAGACTAGCCTGGGCAATATAGGGAGACCCCATCTCTACAAAAAAATCAAAATATTAGTTGGGTGTGGTGTCATGCCTGTAGTCCCAGCTACTGGAGAGTCTGAGGTAGGAGGGTCACTTGAAATCAGGAATTTGAGACCAGCAAGACTTTATCTCTAATTAATTTAAAAATGTATAATTAAAAATAAAATTAAAAATAATATAAAAATGTATAATTAAAAATAAAATGTATAAATAAAAATAAAAATGTATAATTAAAAATAAAAATAAAAAATAAAAATAAAATAAAATTAATTTAAAAATAAAATATAATTCTCTATATATACTTAAATACCAGAAAAACCCAGCTGGCCATGGTGGTTCACACCTGTAGTCCCAGGACTTTGGGAGGCCAAGGCGGGTGGATCACCTTAGGTCAGGAGTTCGAAACCAGCCTGGCCAACATGGTGAAACCCCATCTCTACTAAAAATACAAAAAATTAGCCAGGCATAGTGGCGGGCGCCTGTAATCCCAGTTCCTCGGGAGACTGAGGCAGGAGAATCGCTTGAACCCGGGAGGCAGAGTTTGCAGTGAGCCAAAATCATGCCATTGCATTCCAGCCCGGGCAACAGAAGTGAAACTCCATCTCAAAAAACAAACAGAAAAACGCATCTCCATTTGTAAGGGTTTCTCTGTCCCTATACCAGGAAGAGAAGTGTGGCTCTAATTCACCAGAAACTCTAATCATTAGAGAAGACATCAACATAAATCTGCACTACAAACCTTAGCTTTGCTTACCAAGCTTTTTCAGGACACCACCCCATAACTGTCCACCCCCAAACCGTCCTTGCTTTGTTTCACCTGGAGATGGTATTTAAGTCCGAATTCTAAGTCACCCTTCTAGATTTTACTCATTTCTCTGGGTATCTCCTATGAATACTTGAAATATACATATTGTTAAACTTCCGTTTGTTTTTCTCTTGTTAATCTGCCATTTTGTTACAGGAGGTCTCAGCCGGGAACACAGAAAGGATATAGAGAAAATTATTGTTCTGCCCCTACAGTTTTAGTGACCCAGATGGGATCTCTGGTACACCCTACCTGCTCTACAATTGGGATCCCTGGAAAAGTTACAGAATCTGGCAACGGGTAAGAATGTAGTGTCGGCCGGGTGTGGTGGCTCACACCTGTAATCCCAGTATTTTGGGAGGCCAAGGCAGGTGGACCACTTTAGCCCAGGAGTTTGGGACCAGCCTGGGCAAGATGACAAGACCCAGTCGCTACTAAAAATACAAAAAAATTAGCCGGGCGTAGTGGCTCCTGCCTGTAATCTCAGCACTTTGGGAGGCTGAGGCTGGTGGATCACTTGAGTCTAGGAGTTTGAGATCAGCCTGGTCAACATGGCAAGTCCCCGTCTCTACTAAAAATACAAAAAATTAACCGGGCATGGTGGTGTGCACTTGTAGTCCCAACTACTCGGGAAGCTGAGGCAGGAGGATCACTTGAGCCCAGGAAATTGAGGCTGCAGTGAGCCGTGATTACACCACTGCACTCCAACCTCAGCAATGAGCATGAGACCCTGTCTCAAAAAAATAAAAAGTAGGCCGGGCGCGGTGGCTCGTGCCTGTAATCCCAGCACTTTGGGAGGCCAAGGTAGGCAGATCACGAGGTCAGGAGATCGAGACCATCCTGGCTAACAAGGTGAAACCCCATCTCTACTAAAAATTCAAAAAAATCAGCCGTGTGTGGTGGTGGGCACCTGTAGTCCCAGTTACTCAGGAGGCTGAGGCAGGAGAATGGCATGAAGCCAGGAGGCAGAGCTTGCAGTGAGCCAAGATTGCGCCACTGTACTCCAGCCTGGGCAACAGAGCAAGACTGTCTCAAAAAAAAAAAAAAAAAAATTAAAAATTAAATAAATAAATACATAAATAGATAAGCAAAATAATATGGTAGGTAGCACTTCTGGATCTGTGTGGTACCAGTCAAGGGAGGAAGGTACAAGTTTCTCTTTTGTGCCTTCTATCTCAAATTCACATTAGCAGGAGAAATCATTTGTAAGAATTAATTTTTTTGGACAGTGACTCTGGTGAAATGTGGTTTGGGGTAACCATTGGTTATTGATCCTTTCACTCCCAGGGACAGTTACTGCTTTCCTGTTTGTGTCCTAAAAACGTAGCGTGGCTATCCAACTGCTGGGGCACCCAGATTATCCAGGCTGCCTGTCCTGGCTACCAACTGCCAGGCTAGGGACACCCCAGAATATGGCCAGCCAACCACCAGGTCAGGGACACCCAGGAATATAACCAGACAGAAAGAGAAGCGTGGGCTGCATCCCATCTGTGACCAGTGTCTGTCAACCTAAAATCATTGAATGGTCAGAATCTAGTTCAAAGACAGGTCATCAGCACAAAGTTGAAGACTGCCGCCCAGGACACACTTCCAAGTTGCCTTGGGGACTGCTCCAGACAACAAAAGAGAGGCTCAAGTTTTTAAAGGAAAAAAATAACAAATGAGGAAAGGGAGATTTACAAAAGTTGTTTGTCAGGAATTCTCATTGGTTTACAGAAATAACTTTGGTTATTTTTATAAATAACATTGGTGATTGGCTGTGCATTGTTGAACTGCAGGGTGTATGGCATTTTATGGCTACTTGGTGACAGTTAGTCTAGAGCCCCCATAGCAAGTGGCTGCTAGAGGTAATTATTTCACTCAAGGGGGAGAGGGACGTGACTGGTATTACATTTTAAATGCCTTTCTGGGTCTCATAATTTAAAGGGGCTCGCATTCCTCAAATGAAATATATTTCTTGGAAGGGGAGGTGAATAGGGTCTCACTGTCACCCAGGCTGGAGTGCTGTGGCGTGATCATGGCTCACTGCAGCCTCGACCTCCCCAGGTTTAAGCAATCCTCCCATCTCAGCCTCCTGAGTAACTGGGACTACAGGTGTACATCAGCACATGGAGCTAATATTTGTATTTTTTTGCAGAGGCGGCGTCTCACCATGTTGCCCAGGCTGGTCTCAAACCCTTGAGCTCAAATGATCCACCTGCCCCGGTCCCCCAAAGTGCTGGGATTACAGTGTAGGCCATAACATCTAGCCAGATGAAATGATTTTTCTTTTTCTCATATCCTACCAACCATTGCCAGCTCTTGGGGTGTTATCTAAAACTTTCTTCCCTTGACTGTCTATGGGAATGGCTCCCTAGTCTATGGAAAGGGCTGTATCTTTGCATCCTGTTTGGAGAGGCCTCTCATTTCTGTGGTTAAGCCATAAAAGGCTCATTGGTTTTAAGTCCTAAGAGGCTTATGACTTTGGTCTTCAGTCATTTGCTAAGTACACATTTTCTGTAAAAGAAAAAGGAGAAAAACTATTCAAATAGGAGTTCAATATTGCCAGGAATACTTAGTGTTTGTCCCAGGAGAATTTGATAATAGGTTTTGTGTGTTTTTGTTTGTTTGTTTGTTTTTGTTTTGAGACGGAGTCTCGCTCTGTCACCCAGGCTGGAGTGCAGTGGTGCCTCTCGGCTCACTGCAACCTCCGCCTCCCAGGTTCAAGTGATTCCCCTGCCTCAGCCTCCCAAGTAGCTGGGATTACAGACATGTGCTATCACGCCCGGCTAATTTTTGTATTTTAAGTAGGATTTAAAATGGGGTTTCACCATATTGGTCAGGCCGGTCTCAAACTCCTGACCTCCTGATCCTCCCAACTCGGCCTCCCAAAGTGCTGGGATTATAGGCATGAGCCACTGCGCCCAGCCTTGAAAGCCTTTTTTTTTTTAAAAGGAGCTCTATGGTCAGAAGTTGGCCTGACTAGAAGCCAATATTCAGACCCTAGTAGGAGTTACTGTTTTAAGTCGTCTCTGTTCTGTCGAGCTAATCCTGCAGCTCCCATGGGAATGTCTCCATCGCCTGAAACTCCCTTCCTGAAGCCCCGCTGTCTATGTGCTCAACCAACTCTGTCACCTACCTATGGCTGGTGCAGTTTTGCTGAGCCAATAAATACGGGACTTTATTGGCTTCTTTGGAGAACTTGAGATCTCCCGACCCTGGCTCCGCGACAACCTCTTCCTTCCTGTTGCTCCTGTTTCTCTTCCCTTCTCTCATGTTCTCTCCAGTTCTCTCTTTTTTTTTTTTTTTTTTTTTTTTGAGATGGAGTCTTACTCTCTTGCCCAGGCTGGAGTGCAGTGGCATAATCTCAGCTCACTGCAACCTCCACCTCTGGGGTTCAAGCAATTCTCCTGCCTCGGCCTCCCGAGTAGCTGGGATTACAGACTCCTGCCACCATGCCTGGCTAATTTTTTGTATTTTCAAAGAGACAGGGTTACGCCGTTTTGTTCAGGTGGTCTCGAGCTCCTGAGCTCAGGCAATCCACCCACCTTGGCCTCCCAAAGCACTAGGATTACAGGCGTGAGCCACTGAGCCCGGCCAATTAAACTCTTACTTTACTGCAATGCCGTGCTCTTCGTTTGTGCAGCAGGCAGGAAGAACCTGTCAGGCAGTTATAAAAATAGGATAAAAGTATATAAATGAGCTTTTAACAATGATTTTGGTTTATAACATGTCTACTAAAAATAGTTTCCCAAATCTCTTTGGTAACTTATACTCAGGGTTTTGCTAAGTTAAGTTAAATTAAACGATAAATATTCACTGCATACCTGGATATTTTCCAAATATAATAAAACATTGAAGCATTAATTGCTGAATATATGTCTGTCTACTCTTGGCTTCTTAGTACGAGAGACTCCAGATGTTTGAGTGTGTTAGTAAACATGTCCCATGCCACACTGAAAAACTGTGGACACAGGCTGGGCACTACAGGCTGGGCACGGTAGCTCATGCCTGTAATCCCAGCACTTTGGGAGGCCAACGGGAGCAGATCACCTTAGGTCGGGAGTTTGAGACCAGCCTGACCAACCTGGAGAAACTCTGTCTCTACTAAAAATACAAAATTAGCCAGATATGGCGCATGCCTGTAATCCCAGCTGCTCAGGAGGCTGAGGCACAAGAATCACTTGAACCTGAGAGGCAGAGGTTGCGGTGAACCGAAATTGCGTCATTGCACTCCAGCCTGGGCAACGAGAGTGAAACTCCATCTCGAAAAAAAAAAGAAAAAAAGAAAAACTGCTATGAAAAAATATATGTTTCTAAAAATTATAAAACGGTATATTCATAAATTTGCCTGTCTACAGAATGCTAGTGTGACAGTTCATGATTGCTTAATTTCTAGTGAACACTAGAAACTTCTTAATGATTGCTTAATTTCTTAATGATTGCTTAGTTTCTAGTGAAAACCGGAAAGTGTAAAGAACAAAAGTTGTATGCAAGGAAAATAGGATATGGGATTTCTGTAAGATAAAGTATGAAGCAGTTGGGCGTGGTGGCTCAAGCCTGTAATCCCAGCACTTTGGGAGGCCGAGGCAGGCAAATCACCTGAGGTCAGGAGTTCAAGACGAACCTGGCCAATATGATAAAACCTTGTCTCTACTGAAAATAAAAAATTAGCTGGGTGTGGTGGCATGCGCCTGTAGTCCCAGCTACTCAGGAGGCTGAGGCAGGAGACTCACTTGAACCCGGGAGGTGGAGGCTTGCAGTGAGCCGAGATGGTGCCACTATACTCTAGCCTGGGTAACAGAGCGAGATTCCATCTCAGAAAAAAAAAAAAAAAAAAAAAAAGAAACATGAAGCATTAATACGTGTCTCTGTTGAGAAAAAAGGAGAGTAATTTGGTTCATGTTTAGAGTTTATATAAAGGCAGTTTCAGAATGAAAAAGGAGAATGAATGAAAGACAAAAATTGAGGCCAGGCACGGTGGCTCACACCTGTAATCCCAGCACTTTGGGAGGCCAAGGTGGGCAGATCACGAGGTCAGGAGATCGAGACCATCCTGGCTAACATGGTGAAACCCTATCTCTACTAAAAATACAAAAAATTAGCTGGGAGTGGTGGCGGGCACCTGTAGTCCTAGCTACTCGGGAGGCTGAAGCAGGAGAATGGCGTAAACCCAGGAGGTGGAGCTTGCAGTGAGTGGAGATCACGCCACTGCACTCCATCCAGCCTGGGCGACAGAGCGAGACTCCATCTCAAAAAAAAAAAAAAAAAGAAAGACAAAAACTGAATGGAGCCAGGCATGATGGCACATGCCTGTAGTTGTAGCTACTCAAGAGGCCAAGGCAAGAGTATTGCTTGAGCCCAGGAGTTTGAGACCAGTTGAGGCAACATAGCAAGACTGTCTCAAAACAAACAAACAAATAAACAAAAAAACCCTGAATAGATTTAGAAAGTTAGAAAGAGAGATTCTTGTGTGATTAAGTTGGCTAAAATTGAATCAATTTATTATAAGGATCTCAAAGATGAGCTTTAATATCAAAAGTACAATCCAAAACTAGAGTTTCATCTTCTCTCTTAAAATTACAAAGTTTTATTGGAGTATTGGACTTCTCTTGATAAAATACTATGGAAAGGTTTTCTTTACCGTCTATGTAATCTGTGTAGGAAATCTAGAATTTGCTTAGGTGGAAAAAAATATGCGTCTTATCAGAATAGTTTCCTGTGTTTCATATTGTCTTTATCAGGTCTTTGATTACTTAAGAAGACTCAGTCTTCTCTATTAAAAGAGCTAAGTTAAAAAAAAAACAAAATCTATATACCTTTCTGTGATTACCTCTGAAATTTTCCAGTGCTTTGGTTAAATGGATAACTGAGTAATGTTTTACAGTGACCTGTGATCCTATTTAATCAAAAACTTTAGTCTTTTGCCTTTTTAAAAAAAAATCTGTCCTTTAAAAACTTTGTTTAGAGATGAGGTCTCCTCCTATGTTGCCCAGTCTGATCTCGAACTCCTGGGCTCAGGTGATCCTCCTGCCTTGGCTTCCCAAAGTGCTGGGATTATAGGCATGAGTCACTGAGCCCAGCCATCTTTTGGCGTTTTCGACAACTTTGCAAAATCAAACTCTACATGAAGTCTTTGACCTTGAACTAACTTTGGAATTTTCCTGAAGACCCCTAAAAAGTCACAAAGGACTTGTCTTCCTTCTTTTTTATTTTTTTTGAGATGGAGTCTCACTCTGTTGCCAGGCTGGAGTGCAGTGGCGTAATCTTGGCTCACTGTAACCTCTGCCTCTGGGTTCAAGAGATTCTCCTGCCTCAGCCTCCCGAGTAGCTGGGCCTACAGGCATGCACCACCACAACCAGCTAATCTTTGTATTTTTAGTAGAGATGGGGTTTCACCATGTTGGCCAAGATGGTCTCAACTGGTTGACCTCGTAATCCACCTGCCTCATTCTCCCAAAGTGCTGAGATTACAGGCGTGAGCCACCGTACCCAGCCTTGTCTTTCTTCTTATAAAAACAAACTTGTTAAATTAATTTGGTATGTTAAATTACATGGGAAGCATTGTTAAAAAAGAAGTGATGCTAAACCTTCTTTATGTTATATTTGTATGTATTTATGTTATAATGTGTTCCAGAAATTGCATGAAGTTCCTAGAGATCTGATGGGTCCTGATATAATGGTGTCAGTTATAATTCTAGTTATTATCTTAAAATGTATGTGACAGAAGTAACTGAATTTTTTTCTCAATTGTATTACAATGAATTGTCATCCTTTAACCATGGCCATTTAAAGTATTTTGTCATCCACAGACAGTTAATTGTTTTATTTTGATGCATTCCTAAAAGCTTTTGCAAACAACTGTAATATGAACCACCATGCTTATGTGGTTTCTTTGCATGGCTACTGTGCTAATGAGTAAGAAAAGTCACTTCCTGGTAGGCCCAGAAACCTCAAGAAAGTGCATTTGTATTTAAGGAGATTCATGGAGAAAACTCAAGTACACATTCCTGATGACTTTAAGATCATACCGCTGAACTTCCTGAACACTAATGGAAAAACTGACTCATTCATGAAATTGCTAACCAAAGATCAAGCAGAACAAGAATTAATTACATTGGACTAGATGACTGGCTCACTGCCACCTCCGCCTCTTGGGTTCAAGTGATTCTCCTGCCTCAGCCTCCCGAGTAGCTGGGATTATAGGTGCCTGCCATACCCACAACTAATTTTTTGTATTTTTGGTAGAGACGGGGTTTCACTATGTTGGCCAGGCTGGTCTCAAACTCCTCACCTCAGGTGATCCACCTGCCTCAGCCTCCCAAAGTGCTGGGATTACAGGCATGAGACACCGTGCCCGACTGATGGTTGTAATTCTTAGGACTTCTTGTTTTAGGACATTTCTGGGTCTTTAATGGTTTTTCTCTTTTTTCTTAAGCTAACTAAAATTTACAGCAATTGGGTAAATTATACCTTCGTAAACAGAATTAAAACATTTATCCTTTTTTCTCTACCTGATCCCTGTAGAATTCAGAAACTCTTACTAGCTATTCTTATTTTCATGACTATATAGTTACTTTCTTTTTCTTTTCTTTTTTTTTTTTTTTTTTTTTTTGAGATGGAGTTTCACACTTGTCACCCAGGCTGGAGTGCAATGGTGCAATCTCAGCTCACTGCAACTTCCGCCTCTGGGGTTCAAGCGATTCTCCTGCCTCAGCCTCCCGAGTACCTGGGATTACAGGTGCCTGCCACCATGCCCGGCTAATTTTTTGCATTTTTAGTAGAGATGGGGTTTCACTATGTTGGCCAGGCTGGTCTTGAACTCCTGAACTCGTGATCCACCCACCTCGGCCTCCCAAAGTGCTGGGATTACAGGTGTGATCCACCGTGCTTGGCACTATATAGTTATTTTCATAAATTCAGTAAGAATCTAGTCTCCTTATAACAGGGACACAATTGAAAACCTTGATTATATTGCTAAGATGTTGACTGGAATATCAAATATGAAAATGAACATATAATCAGATATGATCAGACAGTTTTAAGGAACTAAGGTTGACTTTATGGAGCCAAAAAGCCAACCTCGTGCTTTGCTTATGTGGTTTCTTTAAGTGGTTGCCTTACAGATGAATAAGAAATGTCACTTCCTGGCAGACCTCAGGTATATTGGGGACATCAAGAAAAGAATAATTCATCAAAGTCTATAGATATTGCAGGCAAAGTTGAAACAAGCCAGACAAGTTCTCTTTGTATTCTTGAGAGACTAGGAAAGTCTAACCTGAGATTCCTTATTAAAAGTTCCAGCAAAGCAGACTTAAAAAGAGCCTTTTTTTTTTTTTAATTAAAAAGTAAACTTTAATGTCAAAAATGCAAACTTGGGGAAGACAGAAAAGATCACACACAAGACTGTCACTTCACACTTGGAAGGTTGCACAGCAGCCAGACAGAGGCACTCCTCACTTCCCAGACGTGGTGGCGGCAGGGCAGTGGCGCTCTTCACTTGCCAGACAGGGCAGCAGCTAGATAGAGGTACTCCTCATATCCCAGAGGGGGCAGCAGCTGGGCAGGGGTACTCCTCATATCCCAGACGGTGGGCAGTCGGGCAGAGGGGCACTTCACTTCCCAGACGGGGTGGCCGGGCAGAGGCGCTCCTTATTTCCCAGACAGTTGGGCGGCTGGGCAGTGGCGCTCCTCACTTCCCAGATGGTGGGCAGCTGGGCAGTGGCGCTCCTGACATCCCAAATGGGACGGCGGCCGGGCAGAGGCCCTCATCACTTCCCAGATGAGTTGGCCAGGCAGATGCGCTCCTAACTTCCCAGTCAGTTGGGTGGCTGGGCAGAAGCGCTCCTCACTTCCCAGACAGGGTGGTGGCCAGGCAGAGGCGCTCCTCACTTCTCAGATGGGGCAGCGGCTGGGCAGAGGCCCTCATCACTTCCCAGACGGTGGGCAGCCAGGCAGGGGCGCTCCTCACTTCCCAGATGCGGTGGCGGCCAGGCCGAGGGGTTCCTCACTTCCCAGACGCGGTGGCGGCCGGGCCGAGGGGTTCCTCACTTCCCAGATGGTTGGCAGCTCAGCAGAGGCGCTCCTCACTTCCCAGACTGTGGGCAGCTGGGCAAAGGCACTCCTTACTTCCCAGATGGTTGGCAGCTGGGCAGAGGCGCTCCTCATGTCCCGAACAGTTGGCAGCTAGGCAGAGGCGCTCCTCACATTGCCGACGGTGGGCGGTGGGCGGCCGGGCAGAGGTGATCCTCACTTCCCAGACGGTAGGTGGCCGGGCAGAGGTGATCCTCACTTCCCAGACGGTAGGTGGCTGGGCAGAGGTGATCCTCACTTCCCAGACGGGGCAGTGGCCAAGAGCCTACATGATTAATCACTACTCTTGTTGCACTTAATCAGGGCAAGTATAATGAGACTAGACTGATTTTGCAAATTAGTCTTTACTGTGACTATCTTTGGAAGAAATGGGGGTGAAAGAGAGAAATATTGTTTTAGTAAAAAAACTATCATGCATCTGTAAAAAGTAAAGTAGAGGTTCCTCTTCAAAGACTTTCCTCCCCGTCTAATTAGGAATAAATAGTAACTTCTCTCAGAAGCAAAATTTATTCAAAGACCTGTTCTTAAATATCTGCTAATTGTAATAAAGAAATCAATGTACTTTATGTTCTTAGCTCCCACAATTTAGCCTAAATATTTGCCCTGGCATGCTTATACTGGTCCAAGCAAGCATTGGTCATAGCCTGTTCCTCTTCCTTATTTGAAGGTGTTTTTACCTTTCTCAGCATTCCACGTTACTTCCTCCTTCCTTTGTTCTCCTCTGCCTTTGCCTCTTTTAAAAAGTTGTAAGTTGCTAGAATACAGAATGTGAGGTCCTCTTGCAGCCAGTGGAAACCGGGCACAGCAGTAGGGTGAATGCAGCAGGTTGTAAATGACTCTGTCTCCTTTGTTTGGTGTATTCTTGTGGCAAAACTGCTGGCGAGTGAACCCTTTCTGCAGAAAGTATAAAAATGGCCTTGCTGAGTAAATTAAATTTATGTTCAAGTACTATTTCTTTACGGCACCAGGGAACAGGCATTTCAAACACACCCATGATTAGATTCTAGTTCTGTTCATTGTCTTTGAAGTTTTGTTATTTACCTGCAAACTGGACTGGATCCCCAATTCTAGTTTCCTCCAATATCTGGTTATGACTCTCCAAACTAACATTCCAATTTTTTTCCAACCCTTCTGACTTGAAATCACTAAGAACAAAAGCTGCTCTTTTCATGAAGCTGCAAAACCTGAAGCTGCTTGACTTCATATTAACTTCAGAGTGTCGATGAAGAGTCAGACTCTTTGATTGATGATCAAATCAAACATTTGATTGATGTCAAATGTATTCATCATCAATCAAATACATTTAAGAAATACATTGGTTTGGTCCAGAAAGACAAGACAACTGAAAGCAGGGGCTTTCAGGCTATAGGTAAATTGAAACATTTACTGGTTGAAAATTGGTTGAATTTGTCTAAAGACCTGCGATGATAGAAGGGAAATGTTCAGGTTAAAATAAAAGATTGTGGAGACCAAGGTTCTTTTGAAGTCTTATAGTGGCTGCCCTTAGAGATGATAGATGTTTAGATGATAGATGTTTCCTATTCAGATGTTTAAAAAGTGCTAGACTCTTAGTTAATCTCTTCAGAATTGGGAGGGCCTGGAAGAAAAAGATCTAGCTTTGTTAATAGAGATTCTTTACAGATACAAATTTTCCCCCATAAAGGACAGCTTTGCAGGGCCATTTCAAAATATGGCAAATACACGTTTTGGGTTAAAATATTTTAATTTTCTTCTTTGTCACATTATACCAGGGTCAGATTGGAAAGTAAGTCACAATATATAGGGTTAAATAAAACCCATTGGATGAGAATTTATGGTTTGTAGAGGAATGACCCCTTTGTACTTTTTAAGGTGTAATGATTCATTTGAAATTTCCTTTTGTATGAGGAATGAGGAAGGGATTCAGCACTATTTCTTTTCCCCAGCAGACTAGCTTATTATTCCAGACATTTATTTAAAAATCTGTCTTGGCTGGGTGCGGTGGCTCATGCCTGTAATCCCAGCACATTGGGAGGCCAAGGCAGGAGGATTGCTTGAGCGCAGGAGTTCAAGACCGGCCTCATCAACGTAGTGAGACTTGGTCTTTACCAAAACTTTAAAAAATTACCTGGGTGTGGTGGCACGCACCTGTAGTCCCAGCTATTAGTGAGGTGGTGTTGCTTATCTGGGGTAATACCTGAGGTTCATTGCCTTACACCAAGGAAATAGAGGATGCAGACATACGCAGGAATCAGTTTAAGAGCAGAGGTTTAATAGGCAAAAGAAAGAGAATAGCTGTCTCTCCTGCAGAGAGAGAGGGACTCCTGAGTGGGTCATCCTGTTTTGTGGTGGAACACATGGGGATTTATAGAGGAGCTTGAGGAGGTGGTGTCTGATTTACATATGGCACAAGAGATTGGTCGGACCAGGTGTGCTGTTTGCACGGTGCAAAGAAGCTGGCCATCCCACCCTAATCTTTTATTATGTAAATGGGGTCTCTACCTGTCCAGTGCCATGTTGCCTGCTTTTTTACTGCATATGTAGGGACAAAGAAAAGGGAAGATGGAGCCTCCATGTTGAACGTGCCTGGCCTCCAGGCAGCCTTTTCCTATTGGCGCAGCAGCCAGCATTCACTTGCTTATCTATGTCTGCAGCTTTATTTTACAGGCTGCTCTTTGTTTGAAAAGAAATGATTTGGGGACTGCTTTTTATTAAAAGGGAAACTTTGCCAAGGACTCTCTTACCCTGACTAAATGCCTAAATAATTTATTTCTAGCTCCTGTATCATTAGGAGGCTGAGGTGAGAGGTTTCCTTGAGCCTGGGAGGTCGAGGCTGCAGTGAGCTTGACAGGCAACTGCACTCCAGCCTGGGTGACAGAGCCAGACCCTGTCTCAAAAAAAAAAAAAAAAAAAAAAAGGAGAAAAAAAAAACCCTAAAAATGTGTCTTATTTCTCACTACACTGAAATGCCACTTGTATCATAAACTTCATTCTCACTTGTTTTAATCTATTTTTGGACTCCTGCGCTCAAGCAATCCTCCTGCCTTGGCCTCCCAATGTGCTGGGATTACAGGCATGAGCCACCGCACCCAGCCAAGACAGATTTTTAAATAAATGTCTGGAATAATAAGCTAGTCTGCTGGGGAAAAGAAATAGTGCTGAATCCCTTCCTCATTCCTCATACAAAAGGAAATTTCAAATGAATCATTACACCTTAAAAAGTACAAAGGGGTCATTCCTCCTAACTCATTTTGTTAGAGTAGGTGATTTGGCAGACATGAGCAGGGCAGGAGAGCACCTCCCCCAAACCACCTCCCGGCCCCACCACAACCACTCCAGGAATATCAGGTGACCATCTTGCTGAAATAGTCATTGGTCACAACTGGTGCCAGGAAAAGGCAGTCTCCCAATGGCTAGAAACACCTGAAGCTGGTGATCGGCAGCTTCACATTAAGATCTCAGGAGTTGGGCGAGTGGGCTGAAGCATGCACACCAAGAGGCAAAATGCTGGAGTTTAACTGGTATATGACCTTCCTCTAGGAATGTTCGACTGGTAAGGGAAGAATGCCCCACATGACCATGCACACAACTGCAGTAAACACACTGCGCATGTGGCCCCTCCTAAGTGCTGGCAGGCCACGGTGCATGTATAAGACCCCAAGTCAAAGCTCAAATGGTGCACTTGGATCTCTCAAGTCACCTACTTGGCCCTCTTCAAGTGTACTTCCTTTCCTTCCTGCTCTAAAACTTGCCTCAGTCTCTCACTCTGCCTTATGCCCCTTGGATGAGTTCTTTCCTCTGAGGAGGCAAGAAATGTGGTTGCTGCAAACCCGTATGGATTTGTCACTGCTAACAATCTCTCCATTTGTTTCTTTTCTTTTCTTTTCTTTTTTTTTTTTTTTTTTTGAGACAGAGTCTTGCTCTATCACCCGGGTTGGAGTGCAGTGGCTCAATCTCAGCTCACTGCAACCTCTGCCCCAGGTTCAAGCGATTCTCCTGTCTTAGCCTCCGTAGTAGCTGGGATTAGAGGTATCTGCCACCATGCCTGGCTAATTTTTGCATTTTTAGTAGATGTAGAAAATAAAAAGTTTCCTCTTCAAAGTTTTCCTTCTTATTAAAGAATAAATCATAAGTGTTAGAAATAGTAGTTTCATTTAAAGACTAACTTTCTTCAAGCCTCCTGGCTTTGTACTAATAACCGTGTGTTAAGCCCTATCCTATGTAACTGTTGGACATGCTCACAGGCACGTTCCAGCTCACAGCCTATGCTCCTTCCTTATTTGGAAATGTTATTGCTTCCTTAAACCTTTCGTAAGCAACTTCTTTGTTCTTCCCTGCACTTACCTATTTAGGAAAGTTTTAGGATATTAGCAAATCGGGTGTCAGTTTAAGATTGTGATGTCCTGCTCCAACCAATGGATGCAGAATACAGCAGTAAGGATGACCCAAATGCGTAAGGAATAAATATGTCTGCTTTTCCTTTGTTCAAGGGTGCTCTCGCCATTTTTCCATCTGCAATTGAGCAGCCTTTCTGCAGAAAGTAAAGATGGCCTTGCTGAGGTATCTTTTGTCTCTGTGCTGACTTTTCTTCGTGGCACTGATTATCTATTTCTAACAATTTTGGTATTTCTGACAGTAGAGGTGGGGTTTCACCATGTTGGCCAGGCTGGTCTTAAGTTCCTGACCTCAAGTGATCCGCCCACCTTGGTCTCCCAACGTACTGGGATAACACGCGTGAGCCACTGCACGCAGCTCTTCATTTGTTTCTCTAGGAACTATTTTAATCACTGTAACTTCATAATATGTTTTTTGTTTGTTTGTTTGTTTGTGAGGCAAACCAGCCCAGGCTGGAGTACAGTGGTGTGATCATAGCTCCCTGCAGCCTTGATCTTCCAGGTTCTAGCAATCCTCCTGCCTCAGCCTCCTAGCTGGAATTACAGACACACACCACTGAAACCACCATTACAAAAAGCATATCAGTGAGAAAATGATGGCAGTGGGAAAGATCTGATCTTGCCAAGCCCCCTCACCACCATCCCCCACCCTGTCTTTGGCCTTCTGGCTGCCCTTAATTATTCCTGGGCTTAGGCCAAGATAACTTTGGGAGACATTTAGTTTATAGTTTAAACGATAGTAGCCCTTCCCCAAACTCAACTGCCTTTATAATACTAATGAGAGAGCACCAGGCTAGGAGGATAGAGGATCCTGAATTCTCCTAGGGTATAGATGTAAATGATTGCCAGCCATTATTCTGAAGGTCACAAAATATGCAACTTCCCCCAATTACTCCTGCAGATAACATCACTACTGTAGAACCAATGATTGGCCTTTTGAGATGTCTTTTCAGGTTTTTTTGCATGTCTAATATGGATGGCTCCATGTGGATCCACCAACTGCTCCTGTGGCCCCATCCGGAAGTGACTCAGTGCCCCGAAGGACCATTTCCCACACCCCTGTGATTGCATTCCCAACCAACCAGCAGCAAGCACTCATTACCTAGTCACCCCAATCCCTTTCCTCAAACTACCTTTTAAAAACCCTAGCCCCCAAATGCTCTCGGACACTGATTTGAGAAAAAAAAAAAAAAAAAAAAAAAAAAAAAACTCCAGTTTTTCATTCAGCCAGCTCTGTGTGAATTAAACTCTTTCTCCACTGCAATTCCCCTGCCTTGATAAATTGGCTCCATCTGGGCAGTGGGCAAGAAGAATTCATTGGGCAGTTACACCACCACGCCCAGCGTATTTTATTTATTTATTTATTTATAGTGAAGACGAGGTCTCACTGTGTTGCTCAAGCTAGTCTTGAACTCCTGAGCTCAAGTGATCCTCCTTCCTCCACCTCCTAAAGTGCCAGGATGACAGGTGTGAGCCACCGTGCCCATCCCATAATGTCTTAACATCTGGAGAATAATACATGTTTTCTTTAATACTCAAAATAATTCAATGAGTAAAATCCTTCTTCCATGATTGCAAATGAGGAAATGGAAGAGCAGTGAAGCAACTTGTCCCTGACCACAGGGAGGTTAAGTGCAACCCTGAGATCTGCACTAGCCTCTGCATTTCTCTCCAGGGCCTTTTTGAATGCATGGCCTTCTAGTAGAGCTTTGTGGTTTCTCATGTCATCCTAAGACTCAGAAAGGCCGTCAGGTTTCCCGTGGTACAATCAAAAGTCTTATAATTTGTTGGTCTTGTTAGTCTTAGATAGTCCCAGTTAATAGAAAAATAATACACACACACACACACACACACACACATACACACACATATACATATATAAATTATAAGGATATTTTGTCTTTTTTTTTTTTTTTTAAACAGGGGCCTGCTCTGTCGCCCAGGCTGGAGTTCAGTGGCACTAACACAGCCAACCGCAGCCTTGACCTCCCAGGCTTATGCAACCCTCCCATCTCAGCCTCCCAAGAAACTGGGACCACAGGCATGGGCCATCACGCCTGGCCAATTTTTCAATTTTTTTGTAGAGATGGGGTCTCCCTGTGTTGCTCAGGCTGATCTCAAACTCCTGGGCTCAAGTGATCCTCCTGTCTTGGTTTCCCAAAGTGCTGGGATTACAGGTGTGAGCTACCATTCCCAGCCCAATAAAAAAAAATCCTGTTCTATGTAAGAAATGTTGAATAAGAGTTGTATTATCAAATTTTTGTAAAGTGAATCCCTTTTCAAATGAACCAGTGTAAAAGAATTCTTGAAAGAACTTCCAGTAAAGCAGAGTCCTTTTGCAATTGTAAAATTTGCACCTGTGCTTATCTGTTTTGTGATTCAAATTTGGAGGGGATATTTGGGTCTCTTTTTTTGTTTGTTTGTTTGTTTGTTTGCTTTTTAGGCAGAGTCTCTGTTGCCAGACTGGAGTACAGTGGCATGATCTCAGCTCACTATAACCTCCGCCTCCTGGGTTCAAGTGATTCTCCTGCTTCAGCCTCCCGAATGGCTGGGACTACAGGTGCATGCCACCACACCTGGCCACTTTTTGTATTTTCAGTAGAGACAGGGTTTCACCATGTTGGCCAGGCTGGTCTTGAACTCCTGACTTCATGATCCACCCGCCTTGGCCTCCCAAAGCGCTGGGATTACAGGCATGAGCCACTGCGCCCAGTTATTTCGGTCTCTTAAAAAGAGGCATACCCACCCAATTAAAGTCAAATTGCATTATGGAAAATGTTCGTGAAAATCAAAGCTCTCTGTAAAAAGAGCAGTAACGTTGGACTCTAAGGTAAAGATCAGTGCTTCCTGGAAAACATCTATCTTTCTACATCACCAGCAATTGATATGCACTGAACAGCTGCTTGGCAAAAATGGCCAGAATGATGAATGGTAGTATCAATACTCCAAGACAGGGGTCTCCAAACCCTGGACCGAAGACAGGTCCCTGTCTGTGGCCTGTTAGGAACCAGGCTGTACACCAGGAGGTGAGTGGTGGGCAAGTGAGCATTACCACCTGTATTAGTCCATTTGCACACTGCTATAAAGTGTAAGATATACCTGAGACAGTAATTTATAAATGAAGGAGGTTTAATTGATTCACAGTTCCACATAGCTGGGGAGGCCTCAGGAAACTTACTGGTGGTGGCAGTTTTTTTTTTTTTTTTTTTCCCCGAGACGGACTCTCACTCTGTCACCCAGGCTGGAGTGCAGTGGCGAGATCTCAGCTCACTACAGCCTCCGCCTCCTGGGTTCAAGCAATTCTCCTGCCTCAGCCTCCTGAGTAGCTGGAATTATAGGCGCCCATTACTGTGCCCAGCTAATTTTTGTATTTTTAGTAGAGACAGAGTTTCACCATGTTGGCCAGGCTGGTCTTGAGCTCCTGACCTTGTGATCCACTCGCCTCAGGCTCCCAAAGTGCTGGGATTACACTATGAGCCACCACGCCCGGCGCAGGCACTTTCTTCACAAGGCAGCAGGAAAGATAGAGAAAAGCCCAGAGGAAACTGTTACTTATAAAACAATCAGATCTCATGAGAACTCCCTCACTATCATGGGAACAGTATGGGGAAACTGCCCCCATGATCCAACCACCTCCCACCAGGTCTCTCCCTCAACACCTGAGGATTCCAATTCAAGAAGAGATTTGGGTGGGTACACAAAACCTAACTATATCATTCTGCCCCTGCCCCCTCCCAAATCTCATGGCCCCTTCACATTTCAAAACCAATCATGTCTTCCCAACAGTCCCTCAGAGTCTTAATTCATTCCAGTATTAACCCAAAGTTCCAGTCCAAAGTCTCATCTGAGATTAGGCAAGTCCCTTCGGCCTATGAGCCTGTAAAGTCAAAAGCAAGTTAGTTACTTCCTAGATACAGAGGTACAGGCGTTGGGCAAATTTTCCCATTCCAAATGGGAGAAATTGGCCAAAACCAAGGGGCCACGCGTCTCACACAGGTCCAAAATCCAGCAGGGCAGTCATTAAATCTTAAAGCTCCAAAATAATATCCTTTGACTCCATGTCTCACATCCAAAATGTGCTGATGCATGGCCTTGGGCAGCTCTGCCCCTGTGGCTTTGCAGGGTACAGCCCACCCCCTCCGACTGCCGGCTGCTTTCACAAGCAGGCATTGAGTGTTTGTGGCGTGTCTGTGGCTTCTACAGGTGCATGGTGCAAGTTGTCAGTGAATATACCATTCTGGGGTCTGAAGGATGGTGGCCTCTTCTCATAGCTCCACTAGGCTGCCTGAGCTCCGCCTCCTGTCAGATCAGTGGCGGCCTCAGATTCTCCTAGGAGCAGGAACCCTATTGTAAACTGCACATATGAGGGATCTAGGTTGTGTGCTCCCTATGGGAATCTAACTAATGCCTGATGATCTGCGGTGGAATAATTTCATCCCAAAACTGTTCCCCCTCACTCCCACCCCAACCCCAGGTCCGTGGAAAAATTGTCTCCCACGAAACCGGTCCCTGGTGCCAAAAAGGTAAGGGACTGCTGCTGTAAGAAACCAGTCCCAATTTCCTTAGACAGAAAACTTGAAATTGCCATGTAGGGATAGTCAAAGGGTGGAAAAGCTGCTTAAGAAGCTGTTTTCTCCTGGTCCTTCTCCCTGAGATTCTGCAGTTTTATGCAACAAGATCAAGAAGGTATCATTGCACATAGATGTTTACTGATATCGCAGAGCTAAGATTTAGTGAGCATTGCTTGATGCCTGATCTGTGCTAGGGGCCTGATAAATCTCACCGGATCCTGACATAGAAGTTTTATTATACATATCTTTCCCATTTTGATACTTTTTAAAGTGCGAGACAATGTATTTTGGGGAGAAGGGAACCAGAGCAATAGAGAATCATTTTATAGAAAGTGAAACTCTGACAAAGCCATTCACAGAGATAAACTCTTCTGCAATTTTTTTTCACTTAGTACTATATCTTGAAACCATATCTGGGCTGAGCACCGTGACTCACACCTGTAATTCCAACAATTTGGGAGGCCAAGGGGGGTGGATCGCTTGAGCTCAGAAATTTGAGACCACCCTGGACAACATATCGAGACCCTGTCTCTACAAAAATTAGCCTGGTGCGGTGGCATGCCCCTGCAGTCCCAGCTGCTCAGGAGGTTGAGGTGGGAGGATTGCCTGAGCCTGGGAGGTTGATGCTGCAGTGAGCTGTGATTGTGCCACCGCACTCTAGCCTGGGTGACAGAGCAAGACCCTGTCTCAAAACAAAAAACAAAACATAAAGAAAGCATAAAAGAAAATATATCTGCATCAGATCTTATTCTTTTTAACAGCAGGATCATATTCCATTGGATTGATGTATCACTTCTTAATTAACCATTTCCTTGTTTATGGTTGTTTCCAATTTTGGCTACTGCAAAAGTGCTGCAATAAACATCCTTTTACGTGTATCTGCAGTAAACATCCTTGTACATGTCAGGAGTTTCAGAGAAGTTCCTAGAGGTGACATGGCTGCTTCAAAAAGTAAGCAGATATAAATATTGTTAATAGTTCTTGCCCAACTGCTTTCCAGAATGTTTGTGTTTTCAGTACATTTTCCAGATAAGGGCTCTTGGGTCTTGTATACTAAGGGCTGTCTTTCCTTTCTGAGCTTTAGAGTACTTGATTCTATAATGATTACAGAACGATGAAACGATGAGCCCCTCGAGACAGGATTTCACTCTTTCTTTATCTTGCTGTCAAATGCATGCCAAGTGTGTTCAGACAGAACCTGCATTACTCTCTGCCTGGCCGTGTGATTCTCCACCACTCAAAGGCTTCTCCAACACATTTCTGTGTGGCTCCCTGGGAGCTGCTGGCAGATGGCCTGGGGCCTGTCAATGAGCCTTTGTGAACACAATCAGTTTGCAGAACTGAGGGAGTGAGGTGTCCTGACCCATTTTCTGCTTCCATCACACCAGAAGTTGTAAACTCATGGTGTCATTGGAGACATGAGGGAGAGGTATTCCCAACACGTAAAGAATCATCAAACTAGAATTTCTTTTATTATTAATATTAATATTATTATTATTTTAATTTTTGAGATGGAGTCTTGTTCTTTCACCAGGCTGGAGTGCAGTGGCACGATCTCAGCTAACTGCAACCTCCACCGCCTGGGTTCAAGCAATTCCCCTGCCTCAGCCTCCTGAGTAGCTGGGACTATAGGTGCACACCACCACACCTGGCTAATTTTTTTTTTTTTTTTTTTTGTATTTTAGTAGAGATGGGGTTTTACCATGTAGACCAGGATGGTCTTGATCTCCTGACCTCGTGATCCTCCTGCCTCGGCCTCCCAAAGTGCCAGGATTACAGGCGTGAGCCACCACACCCGGCCCAAACTAGACTTTCTAAAGAAAGGGCCCAAAAGCCCTTGGAAAGTAAATCATTTTCGCAACAACATGCTCTCAGACCAGTCTCTCAAATGCCACAGAAGAGCTTTTTCTATAGGTCATAAGCTAGAGTACAGAGCTAGCACTGAAGTGCAGTTCAGCCTGGTAGGGCATAGGAAATAGCACTTTTGTGTGTGGTCAGTTTGGACACTGGGTCTTTCTAAACCCTGACCCAATTACAGACGGCATCCCAATGTAGCTAGATAATCTATTGATAGACAACAATTTCACATATAAAATGAAATTCTAATTGGGAGGCTGAGTCAGAAGGATCATGTTGGCCCAGGAGGTCAAGGCTGCAGTGAACTGTGATCGCACCAGTGCACTCCATCCTGGGTGACAGAACAAGATCCCATCTCTAAAAATTAAAAAAAAAATCAATTACTTTTTCAAATTATTATTCATTAGCACAGGAATACCTCAAGGGAGATTAAAAGAAGTAAAAGGAATGTGGCATACTTAAATCAGGTCTATTTACCCAAAATATAACCAATAGCTCCATATGTGTCTGTTTGTTAACCATCTCCATCAATGACACAGTGCTGGGACTGCCTGGGAAGCCCCTTCCCTTATTTTCTAAAGGGGAAACAGAATGGGCTCTGTTCCATGATCTTCTCCCAAATAGGACAATTGACTACCCTGTGTCAAGTAAGACTGGAAGACTCTGAAGATTTAAAAATAATTAATCCTTTCAAATAAAATTACCTGACCTGTGTAACAAACACATGGGCCTGGATTTTCTCATTTTGGGTGGGTGACCTCAAAGCACGGCAAAACTTCCAAATAAAATAAGGAATGCATTTTGTGAAACATGTTCATAAATATAATTGACAGAACCAAAACTTGGTTTCCAGAAGCAGTTACCCTAAGGATAGTAGGAACTTGTTTTGCAGTTTGTATAGACAATCGGGCATATAGGCTTGGAGTTAGATTAGAATGCCCTAATGGGGTAGCTGTAGATTAATCCACACCTGCCTAGATGATCCTACATCATCTGAGTTCAGCCAGTTTCTACATATATTCTGATTTTTCCATATGAACAAAATTCTAGACCATGTGCAATTGCAAACCCTCAAATATTATGTGACCCATTAAATGAGCTTGTCCAAATACATAGACTCTTAAAATGATTAACCCAGAATCTAGGACTGTTTATCCTTATTTTAACGTTCTGAACAACATGACCCTACTCACTACCAGTTACAAACTGGCTTCCTGTGAATACTGTCTGTTTAAATTAAACTCAATTCTACCATCTGACCAAACTTCAAACCGAAGTGTCTTTATGGAGTGCTATAAGCAGTAGCACCAACACTTTCATGTGAAGTTACACTAGTTATTCTTCTACTGTCCATGATGTCAATTAATAGTTGAGATAATGATGAATCCTAACCAAAACTCAGGAAAGCGGTGGGATATAAAACCTCCAGAGATGTTTTGGGGCTCTGAGAACACAGATCTGTAACCAGCTACCCCAATTTTTCTAAGAAATAGTTTAATTATGATTTCTCTTTCTTCTTTTTCCTCCTTTTCCCCACCTCCTACTTTAGCTCTTTAGAAATGCAATAATAGCCTATTACTGCCTCTTCATCAGACATTTCTTAGAGGGCAAATTCATCTAACGTTGTGCTTAGACACGAACAGAACGTTCACCCACCATGAGGCTGCCTCAAGAGGTAACAGTCGATTTACAATCCAAAGTCCCACTACAGAACTCTCTCCCCCACTGGAGAGTTTTAGGCCAGTTTTACAACCCATTTCTGCCCATGAAAATGCCAGTCCAACTGCCCAGTAGGTAAGATACTAAGCTGGCATGAGGACCACCCCCCACCTGCTCACCTCCTCCCCTGCCTTTCAAAAGTGCCCACTTTCTGCTCCAAGAGCAAAGCAGTACCCTTAAGCCAGGAAACCTGTACTTCTTCCCCTAAACTGGCTTTGGAATAAAAGCCACTTTATACCAGACCTTGCTCTTGTGAATTGGATTCTGCAAGTAGCAGAATAGACCCTGCATTTTGGTTACAATCTGGGCCTTCGTCAAGTGGCCTGCTCATTACTGTAAAGTCTGGTCCTATAGCCATCATGTGGAAATGGCACTGGATGTGGCCAGGGCCAGTGTCCCTCAGCTCCCTGTAGAGCATCAGAAGGGACTGGGGGAGGCTCAGAGCACCAGCAGCAACTTCTCAGCATGGATGAGGGGACACTGGGCAGAGGTGACACTGGCTATACAAGCCAGAGGCCGTGGAAGGACTGCAGGCATCAGTGGCAGATGCTGCAGCAAGTGAGGTCAATGACCAGCGACCAGGCCAAATGGAGGACATTGCTGTACAGGGTGGCGGAAGATAGTGTGGACCAGTACTACTCCCCACCCTCTACAGGACTCAGCTACAATTAATCTATCAACCACATACATAGAATTCTCATTATACCTTAATTATGGGTTAGAGACCCTACTTCCTTGATGCATCCACTTGACAACATCCACCTTAATATCTCTAATTTACTTTTAGTGTAAAATACTGCTATAAGGTGAGCTCTGCTAATAATGGCATCTAAACCCCACAATACTAGTTCTATTCAAAATCCTATTTTTCAATGCTAGGAATCTTTATCCCAACCATAGGGATTACTTTATTTATGTATATTTATTTACTTTATTTATTATGTATATTTATTTATTTATTTATTTATTTTTGAGACAGAGTCTCGCTTTGTCACCCAGGCTGGAGTGCAGTGGTGCAATCTCAGCTCACTGCAATCTCTGCTTCCTGGGTTCAGGCGATTCTCGTGCGTCAGCCTCCTGAGTAGCTGGGATTACAGGCGTGCACCAACATGCCCGGATAAATTTTGTATTTTTAGTAGAGATGGGGTTTCACCATGTTGGCCAGGCCGACTTCAAACTCCTGACCTCAAGTGATCCGCCTGCTTCAGCCTCCCAAAGTGTTGGGATTACAGGTGTGAGCCACCACGCCAGGCCATCTGCTTACTTTAAATGGGTACCCTTTTTCATATTAACTGATCTCTCTCCTCTGATATTAGTTCGACCATCTAACTGAAGCTTGAGCTCCATACTAACCAGTTCTACCCATTCGCTTTGTGTTCTCCTGCCAGCATTAACATGACTTTTACCACTGCTACTTATAAGCAGGTGGACTGATAGATGCCTATCAATTCCACTCTATTCTACCACAAAGGGTTGAAGCTTTCTATTTTTTCATTTGTTTCCAGTAGGTTTGTCATTGCTCATTGAAGCATTTTTAGGATGACTGCTTTAAAATCTTTGTCAGATAGTTCTAACATCTCAGCGTTGGCCTCTGTTGATTGTCTTTTTTCATTCGGTTTGAGATCTTCCTGGTTCTTGCTGTGATGAGTGTTTTTTTAAAGGAAAATTCCTTGCTTATTAAGAATGTCACATTTTGAAACTAGAAGCAGTAAAGTGTATGAAAAGTTTAAAATATAAATTTCAGAAAACTCTTACAGCAACAGAAAAGCAGAATAAAGAAAACTTAAAAACACAGACACAGCCTTTTCCTATTACTGTGCCATAATTAACATCAAGTAGCCAACCAGTTTTTCCCCAGAAAACGGTATTACATTCTCTGCCTCCTGGGCCACAGATTTTCAACTGGCCCTTCCTAAGCAAAACAAACAAACAAAAAAACAAAAACAAACAAAACAAAACAAAACAAAAACAGAAAAGAAAAAGAAAAAGAAAAAAAAAAGATTCCAACATATCTAAAGGCATCAACAGTTGGGAATAAACCAGTAGCTTCTTAATTCAACCCTGACAGACAGTGGAAACAAAGATTAAAAGCATCTGATTTTTTCTTTTAACATTTGACTATAATGGCAAAAATGATAAAGATCATGTAATATCCGTTTTCCTAGCACAGCCAGACAGAAAAGAAGGTTGAATTGCAATAATAAAAAATTCATTTTGTGGGTGTCCTAAATGTACCACATTATATATATATAATATATATAATATATATATATATATTTTTTTGGCGGGAACAGAGTCTTGCTCTGTCACCCACGCTGGAGTGCAATGGCATGATCTCGGCTCACTGCAACTCTGCCTCCTGGGTTCAAGCAATTCTTTTGCCTCAGCCTCCCAAGTAGCTGGGACTAAAGGCACGTGCCACCATGCCCAGCTAATTTTTGTATTTTTAGTAGAGATGGGGTTTCACCATATTGGCCAGGCTGGCCTCGAACTCCTGACTTCGTGGTCCACCCGCCTTGGCCTCCCAAAGTGCTGGGATTACAAGGCATGAGCCACAGTGTCTGGCCCACATTCTGTTTTCAAGGTGTGTGGCAATATAGATTACTTGCTGTTTCTTTCTTTTTTTTTTTTTGAGACAGAGTCTCGCTCTGTCCCCCAGGCTGGAGTGCAGTGGTGCGATCTCGGCTCACTGCAAGTTCCGCCTCCTGGGTTCAGACCGTTCTCCTGCCTCGGCCTCCCGAGTAGCTGGGACTACAGGTGCCCACCACCACGCCTGGCTAATTTTTTTGTATTTTTAGTAGAGACGGGGTTTCACCGTGTTAGCCAGGATGGTCTCAATCTCCTGACCTCATGATCTGCCCACCTCGGCCTCCCAAAGTGCTGGGATTACAGGTGTGAGCCACCGTGCCTGGCCCCAATTACTTGCTGTTTCTAAATAAACTTAAGAGACAGGCTAAGAACGAACACTTCTAATAAGGTTATAAATAATGGGGGAACAAAAAAAACCAAAGTGATTCCTCAAAAAAAAAAAACCAAAACAACCAGTATTTGGCTAACAAATTGTCAAGTGGTGTCACATGTTTGATTATGAAAGCATCTTGTGCAACCATCTTTAATTTTTCAAATTTTCTTATGTCTAGAGGCTGTATCATAGTTTATGTACAGAACAAGCAAATTTAAGTATTCTGTTAACGTGCAAATGACTTGGGAATCCAAAAATCAGTTTGTTATAAAGGAAAACAGAAATTCAAAAAGGTTTTTCCTGGAAGGCATATCATCATTCAGTTTAAAATCTTGTATTTATGGTTTTTAAAAATTGCCTTTTACAGTTGGGCACTGTGGCTCACACCTATAATCCCAACACTTTGGGAGGCTGAGGTGGGTGGATCACCTAAGGTCAGGAGTTCAAGACCAGCCTGGCCAACATGGCAAAACCCTGTCTCTACTAAAAATACAAAAATTAGCTGCACATGGTGGTGGGTGCCTATAATCCCAGCTACTTGGGAGGCTGAGGTGGGAGAATCACTTGAACCTGGGAGGCAGAGGTTACAGTGAGCTGAGATTGCGCCATTGCACTCCAGCCTCGACGAGAAGAGCAAAACACTGTCTCAAAAATAAATAAATAAATAAAAATCACCTTTTACGAAAATGGTTGGCTCATTTGAAACCATTCAAAAGAAAGTATTTGTTTTGGAAAAACAAATACACTGTTGTTGGGCCTCAAATTGGTAATTTGTCAATTTTGGATGCTGACTCTTAATACAATATAAAGGAGGTCCAATTTAAAAACATGTTAAATTAGGCTGGGCTGGTGGGGAGAGCCAAGCAGGTCGGGCTAGGCCACTTGAGGAATGGCAGAGGCAGCGGCCCGGAGGGCAGGTAAAGGGAGCAAGAAGGAAATGGGAAGGGGGATGAGGGTCATGCTGTTGGGCTTTGAGGACAGTCGCCCCCGGCTCACAGGAGAGGCCCCATGGCTGTGGCTGCTGACATGAAGACTCCAGTCAAAGGAACTGTGTTGAGTGTCTTTTGATTGACCCATGGACATTTGGGGCATTAGACTATGAGTCTCTGGATCTTACTTAAAGCATGTGTTTTAGCTTGCTTGCTCTGATACCACTCTGGCAGGGGAGGAGAAGCAGCCTCATCACAGTCAGATGGGGGTACAGGTCCAGGTGTAATCACTAGATGGATTCTTCTTGTGTTCTGCACAGACAAAACCAAATCACAGAGACAGCAGTGTTGCAGTAGAGAAAGAGTTTAATTAATACAAAGCTCGCCAAGCAAAAGGATGGGAGTTTATTACTCAAGTAAGTCTCCTGAAGAATTCAGAGGCTAGGGATTCTATGGCTAATTTAGCAAGCAGAGGCTAGGGAATGGGTGCTGCTGATTGGTAGGGGATGAAATCACAGGGGTGTGAAAATGAGTCCTCTGGGTGGTGGCCACAGGACTGGGTGAGTCATGACTCTTGGGTCCAGGTGGAGTCAGTTGGTCCCAGAATTAAAAAGCCTGAAAAATACCACAAAAGACCAATCTTAGGTTCTACAACAGGGATGTTATCTATAGAAGTGATTGGGGAAGTCACACATCTTGTGACCTCTGGCACCATGACTCCCAACTAGTAAAGGATTATAGGAAAGCCACCTAAGGAACCATGGTTGGTTATCATTTAACTACACCTGCATCTTAGCAAAATTCAGGCCCCTCCCATCATCCTCATCTTGTGGACTTTCATTAGTCTTACAAAGGCTGTTTCAGTCCCTGAACAAGGAGGGAGTCAGTTTTATGGAGGGGCTATTATCATCCTTGCTTTAAAGTTAAACTATAAACTAAATTCCTCCCATGGCTAGCTTGGCTTGCACTCAGGAATGAGTGAGGACAGCCAGCCTGTAAGACTAGAAGCAAGATGGACCCAGCCATGCTAGATTTCTCTCACTCTCATAATTTCAGCAAAGATGATTTCACATGCTCCCCACTCCCCACTCAGCCAATGTTGGTTCTCAAGGGTGGGGACTCATTACTGCTAGGCAGGGACAATGTTTTCCACTAACACTTCTCTGGCTGGCAGGGATTGGAATTCCTAGTTACTGCTCCCCACTTGGTCTCTACTGATACTAAGTTGTGGGGTCGCCTTGTTACCCCTCGGTCTTGGTGAAAGTCCTTATTCTTTTTTTTTTTTTTTTTTTTGAGACAGGGCCTTGCTCTGTTGCCCAAACTGAAGTGCGGTGGTACCATCTCAGCTAACTGCAACCTTGACCTCCTGGGCTCTAGTGGTCTTCCTACCTCAGCCTCTGAAGTAGCTGGGACTATAGGCATGCACTACCACACCTAGCTAATTTTTGTAGAAAGGGGGTCTTACTCTGTTGCCCAAGATGATGTTGAACTTCTACATTCAAGCAATCCTCCTGCCTTGGCCTCCCAAAGTGCTGGGATTACAGGTGTGAGCTACTGCACCTGGCCAGTCCATATTCTTCACCAGGCTCTTCTGTAACCCCCAGAAGAGAGGAGCAGATCCCCCTCATCATAACCTGGGGAGAGAAAGAGTCCCCCACTTGGCCTTTACTGGTAGGGGTGGGTGTCAGTCCAGAATTTTTTCTTCGATGTTTGGCAAGGTATAAACTAAAAATAAGATCCTAAGGCCCACATCAACTGAATGGGCCCCCTCTTGACCAAGGGAACCCTAGAAAAACCTTAAAAACTGAATTCCCAGGCACTACGGGAAGGGAGGTCAGATATGCCCCATTATATCCCTCCCTTTCAGAGTTTAGGTGGAGCAACTGATGAGTATTAATGTTAAAATAGAGATCATAAGACTAGGCCAGGCACGGTGGCTCATGCCTGTAATCCCAGCACTTTGGGAGGCCAAGGCAGCAGGATCACCTAAGCTCAGGAGATCGAGACCAGCCTGGCTAACATGATGAAACCGTATCTCTACTAAAAATACAAAAATTAGTTGGGCATGGTGGTGGGCATCTGTAATCCCAGCCACTCAGGAGGCTAAGGCAGGAGGATTGCTTGAACCCAGGAGGCGGAGATTGCAGTAAGCCGAGATTGCACCACTCCACTCCATCCTGGGCAACAGTGAGTCTCTATCTCAAAAAACAAACAAAAAACATCAGCCTTCTCTCATAAAAGAGATAAGATTGGGAGTGTTTTTTTAAAAAACAGCTACATTGGCTGGGTGTGGTGGTTCATGCCTGTAATCTCAGCACTTCGGGAGGCTGAGGTGGAAGGATTCCTTGAGCTCAAGAGCTCAAGACCAGCCTGGGCAACATGGTGAGACCTTGTCTCTAATTTTAAAAATATTTTAAATTAAAATTTTGAAATATTTTTTAAAAGCTATGTTAGTTTTTGTATTTGCTCTTGAAATTTTTTTTCACTTTGGTTATATGGATAACTAAGTATTGTTTCACAGTTACCTGTGATTTCTTTGTGTGTGTGTGTGTGTGTGAGAGAGAGAGACGGAGTTTCGCTCTTTTTGCCCAGGCTGGAGTGCAGTGGCACAATCTCAGCTCACTGCAACCTCCACTTCCTGGGTTAAAGCAATTCTCGTCTCAGCCTCCGAAGTAGTTGGGATCACAGGCATGCGTCATCACGCCTGGCTAATTTTTAGTAGAGACGAGGTTTCTCCATGTTGGTCACGCTGGTCTCAAACTCCCAGCCTCAGGTGATCCACCTGCCTCGGCCTTCCAAAGTGCTGGGATTACAGGCATGAGCCACTACACCCAGCCCCTGTTGATTTATTTTAATCAAGAATTTTAAACGTTTTGACAGTTTTGACAACTTTCCCAAATTAAAATCTAAATGAAGTCTTTTTGACCTAGAACTCACTCTGAGATTTTACAGAGAGGTATTAAACTAATTAGGCTTATTTGGTATGTTAAATTACATAGGAAGCATGACTGAAAAAGAAGTAGCCAGGCACAGTGGCTCACACCTGGAATCCCAGCATTTTGGGAGGTCAAGGTGCGGGGATTGCTTGAGGCCAGGAGTTCAAGACCAGCCTTTGCAACATGGCAAGACCCCATCTCTAAATATTAAAAAAAATAGAGAGAGAGAGAGAGAGAGAGAAGTGATGCTTAATCTTTTAAAAGTTTCCTTTGTATGGATATATGTTATTAATATGAATGTTCCATGCTATGTCCTGGTATAATGCTATCAGTCATAATTCTAGTTTTTTGGTTTGTTGTTGTTGTTGTTTCTTGAGATGGAGTCTCACTCTGTTACCAGGCTGGAGTGTAGTCATGTGATCTCAGCTCACTGCAATCTTCGCCCCCCAACCCCCACCTGGTTCAAGCAATTCTCCTGCCTCAACAGGCGCCTGCCACCATGGCTAGCTAATTTTTGTATTTTTAGTGGAGATGGGGTTTCACCATGTTGGCCAGGCTGAGCCAATGGGTTCTTACTGCCCACTGCACAAACAAAATCAAGTCACTCAGACCATGGCATTGCAGTAAAGACAGTTTAATTGACATGAGGCTGGCCATGCCACGTGGGAGATGAAGTTATTACTCAAATCAATCTCCCCAAACACTTGGAGGTTAGGGGGTTTTCAAAGATAGTTTGGTGGGCAGGCCGGTAAAGTAGAGGGAATGCTGATTGTTTGGGTTGGAGATGAAATCACAGGAAATTGAAGCTGTCCTCTTATGCTGAGTCAGTTCCTAGGTGGGGGCCACAAGACTGGTTGGTGGGGCCATCTGGTTGTCAGAAATGCAAAAACTTGAAAAGTCATCTCAAAACGTCAATCAGGCCATGTGCGGTGGCTCATGCCTGTAATCTCAGCAATATGGGGCACCAAGGTGGGTGGATCACTTGAGGCCAGGAGTTTGAGACCACCCCGGTCAACATAGAGAAACCCTGACTCTAGTAAAAATACAAAAAATTAGCTGGGTGTGGTGGTGTACACCTGTAATCCCAGCTACTTGGGAGACTGAGGCACGAGAATCGCTTGAACCTGGAAAGCAGAGGTTGCAGTGAGCTGAGATTGTGCCACTGCACTCCAGCCTGGGTGACAGAGGAAGACTCTGTCAAAAAAGAGAGAAAGAAAGAGAAAGAAAGAAGGAAAGATGGAAAAGAAAGGAAAGGAAAGGAAAGGAAAGGAAAGGAAAGGAAAGGAAAGGAAAGGAAAGGAAAGGAAAGGAAAGGAAGGAAGGAAAAAGAAAAAGAAAGAATGAATGAAAGAAAGAAAGAAAGAATGAAAGAAAGAAAGAAAGAAAGAAAGAAAGAAAGAAAGAAAGAAAAGGAAGGAAGGAAGGAAAGAAGCAAGGAAGGAGAAAGAATCCACAGTAACTAAAGTAAAAAGAAAAAAATCAAAAAGAAAAAGAAAAACATTTTGACATCAAAAAGCCAACGTTAGATTCTAGAGTAGTGATGTTATCGTCACGAGTAATTGGAGAAGTTGCAAATCTTATGATCTCCGGAATAACGGCAGGTAATTATTTGGAATTCGAGCCCTTCTCTTTCTCTTAACTTGGTGGCCTTTCATTAGTTTTATAACAGTTCAGTTTTGGGGAAGGACCATCATCATTTAAACTATAAAATAGGCCAGCACAATTGCTCACGCCTGTAGTCTCAGCACTTTGGGAGGCCAAGGTAAGCGTATCACCTGAGGTCAGGAGTTCGAGACCAGCCTTGCCAACATGGTGAAACCCCATCTCTATTGAAAGTACAAAAATTAATCAGGTATGGTGGTGAACGCCCGTAATCTCAGCTACTTAGGAGGCTGAGGCATGAGAATTGCTTGAACTTGGGAAGTGGAGGTTGCAGTGAGCCAAGATTGCACCACTGCACTCCAGCCTGGGTGATGGAGTGAGACTCCATCTCAAAAAATAAAATAAAATAAAATGAAGTATAAAATAAATTTCTCCCAAAGTTAGCTTGGCCCACACCCAAGAATGAACAGACAGCCAATCTGTGCAGCTACAGACAAATGCAGTCAGACACATCAGATTTATCTTCCTGTCTTAATTTTGCAAAGGTGATTTCATTATTGCCTTAAAATGTGTATCACGGAAATAATCACATTTTCTTATCAATTACATTATAATGAACTCTCATAAAATCTTTAATCATGACCATTTTAAGAATTTCATCATCCACAGTTAATTGTTTTATTTTTGTTACAGTGGGAAGCTAGTCAGGCAGAAACAGGGCAGGAGCAGGCCTCACGCCTCACCAGGCGACCATCAGGTGATGGTCATGGAATTGCCTTTGCAAAATGACTGAGACAGTGAAAGAGGTCTAACTTAACCCACCCCATCTTGCTTCTAACCTCCAAGCTGCCCTTATTCATTCCTGGGCATAGGTTGAACTAACTTTGGAAGAAACTCAGTTTATAGCTTATAGTTTAAAACAAAGATGATAGTGGCCCATTCCCAAAGCAGATCTGCTTCTTGCCTGGGAACTAGATTACCTTTGTAGGACTGACACTAGCCACAAGAGTAGAAATTATGGTTTAGGAGTCATGCAGCTGGAGGCTACAAGATTCTGACCCTCCCTAAACTGTTCCTAAGATCAGTGCTTGATATTTTGCAGACCCTGTACTTGATGGATCAGCTGGCACCATCCAGTTCAATAAACTGACTCATCTGATCTTGCAGCCCGCACCTAGGAACTGACTCAGTGAAAGACAGCTTCAACTCCCTATGATTTCATCCCTGACAAATCAGCTCTCCTGGCTCCTGGCTTCCTCCCACCCACCAAGTTGTCCTTAAAAACTCTGCTCCCCGTCTTCCGGTATGTCCAGAATTGGTGGGTTCCTGGTCTCACTAACTTCAAGAATGAAGCCACAGACCTTCATGGTGAGTGTTACAGTTCTTAAAGATCGTGTGTCTGGAGGTTGTTCCTTCTGATGTTCGGACGTGTTTGGAGTTTCTTCCTTCTGGTGGGTTCGTGGTCTCCCTGAGCCTCAGGAGTGAAGTTGCAGACCTTCACAGTGAATATTACAGTTCTTAAGGCAGCACGGCTGTTCATTTCTCCCGGTGGGTTCATAGTCTTGCTGGCCTCAGGAGTGAAGCTACAGACCTTCCCCGTGAGTATTACAGCTCATAAAGGCAGTGCGGACCCAAAGAGCAAAAGAATAAAGCTTCCACACCAGCGAAGGGGAGGCAACCAGATTGCCGTGGCTGCCTTGGGCAGCCTGCTTTTATTCCCTTATCTGGCCCCACCCACATCCTGCTGATTGGTCCATTTTACAGAGAGCTGATTGGTCCGTTTTGACAGACTGCTGATGGGTGCATTTACAATCCTTTAGCTAGACACAGAGTGCTAGACAGAAAAGTTCTCCAAGTCCCCACTAGATTAGCTGGATACAGAGTACTGATTGGTGTATTTACAAACCTTGAGCTAGACACAGGGTACTGATTGGTGCGTTTAGAATCCCTGAGCTAGACATAAATGTTCTCCAAGTACCCCGCTAGACTCAGGAGCCCAGCTGGCTTCACCTAGTGGATCCCATGCCTGGGCTGCAGGCGGAGCTGCCCGCCAGTCCCATGCCACCTGCCTGCACTCCTCAGCCCTTGGGTGGTCAGTGGGACCAGGCACCACACGGAGCAGCGGGTGGTGCCCGTTGGGGAGGTTCGGGCAGCGTGGGAGCCCACCGGCAGGGAGGCTCGGGCATGGTGGGCTGCAGGTCCCCAGCCCTGTCCTGCGGGGAGGTGGCTGAGGCCCTGCGAGAACTCCCGTGGGTGGGCCACCAGTGCTGGGGGACCTGGCGCACCCTCCACAGCTGCTGACCCAGCTGCTAAGCCCCTCACTGCCAGGGGCCAGTGGTGCTGGCCGGCCGACCAATCCAAGTGTGGGGCCCGCCGAACCCGTGCCCACCCAGAACTCACGCTGGCCCGCGAGCACTGCATGCAGCCCCAGTTCTCGCCCATGCCTCTCCCTCCACACCTCCTTGCAAGCAGAATAAGCTGGCTCCGGCCTCGGCCAGCCCAGAGAGGGACTCCCACAGTGCAGTGGTGGGCTGAAGTGCTCCTCAAGCACGGCCAGAATGGACGTGGAGGCTGAGAAGGCACAGAGAGGGAGGGAGGGCTGCTAGCATGTTGTCACCTCTCACTGGGAGAGACTGATTTGAGTAATAATAAAACTCCGGTCTCCTGCACAGCCAGCTCTGTGTGAATTAGTCTTTCTCTATTGCAATTCCCCTGTGTTGATGAATTGGCTTTCTCTAGGAGGTGAACAAGATGAACCCCTTGGGTGGTTACAATCAGGCAGTTGTCACACTGCCTCTCTAAAATAATAATTCGTCCCAGCCACTGCCAAAGAAAGGCAGTCTCCCTATAGATTAAAAAAAACCCTGAAACTGGTGATCAGCATCTTCCTGATAAGATCTCAGGAGTTGGGCGAGTGAGTTCAAGCATGCACATTAAGAGGCAAAATGGCGGAGTTTAACTGATATATGACCTTCTTGGGGTATTCCACTGGAAAAGGAATGCAAGATGCTGGAAGTATGCCAACATATAAAGCCCCAAGTCAAAAGGTCAAACCTGGCTGGGCACGGTGGCTCACACCTGTAATCCTAGCACTTTGGGAGGCCAAGGCAGGCAGATCACTTGAGGTCAGAAGCTTGAGACCAGCCTGGCCAACATGGTGAAACCTTGTCTCTACTAAAAATACAAAAATAGCCGTGCATGGTGGTGTACACCTGTAATCCCAGCTACTCACTTGGGAGGCTGAGGGAGGAGAATTGCTTGAACCCAGGATGTGGAGGCTGCAGTGAGCTGAGATCAAGCCATTGCACTCCACCCTCGTCAAGAGCGAAACTCCATCATATAAAAAAAATTAAAAAATAAAAAGGTCAAACCCCACACTTGACCTCCAAGATGTCCGCATGGCTCTCTTCCAAGTGTACTTTCTTTTCATTACTGCTCTAAAGCTTTTTAATGAACTTTCACTCCTGCTCTGAAACTTGCCTTGGACTCTTCTTCTGCCTTATGCCCCTCAGTCCAGAATTCTGATAATGAAACTGGTGGGTTCTTAAAACTGCTAACCAAGATAAAGCAGAACAAGAATTAATTACCTGGGACTAAATAAACTGAGGAGGCTGATTATAATTTTTATGACTCCTTGTTTGAAACATTGCTTTTTTAAATGTTTTGTTTTTTCCTGATTTAAGGAAATGTTTTTTTTTTTCTTTTTCTTAAGCTAACTATAATTTACAGCAATCTGGTAAATTATACGTTTGTAAACAGAATTGAAGTATTTATTTTTTTCTCTCTACCTGTTCCATCTGGAATTCAGAACTCTTACGAAGCAGTCTTATTTTCATGGCAATGTAGTTTTTTGCATAGGTTCAATGAGAATCTGTTCTGTGTATAATAGAACACAACTGGAAACACTGGTGATATTACCAATTATTTCACTGAGCCGTACATGAGAAGAACGTGCACAGAATCAGATATGACCTGACTGTTTTTGGGAACTAAAGAGGACTTTAAGGAACCAATAAGGCATTTTGGAGGAATTGACTTGGTACCTGGCTCAAAAGGGCTCCTGGCCTTATGGTGTCAACCTAAAAGGAAGAAGTTGTGGCAAAATTAGTACAAGTAAAATGTTTATTTGAGTCATGCTTGAGGATTGCAACCCAGGAACACAGATTCAAGTTGCCCTGAATACGTACTCTGCTTAGCAGCAATTACAAGTGGATTTTTATGGGAGAGAAGAGGCAGTTTCTGAGTTGTTTACGAAGAATTTACATTAAAACAACATGAGTTATTGATTGGCTATACATCGTTAAACTGAGAGTGTGGGTTATAGTGTCTGTTATAGCATTGTTGTGTTAATTTATAGCTACCTGTGGTAATAGCAACAGGTTCAAGAGATGAATACATAGCTCAACAGAGGGGGAGTAGAATGTGTAGAATGTGATTGCTGTCAGCACACTGATCATAAGACCCCCTCGTTCACCAAAAGCTAAAGGGCCTTAGCAGCAAGCACACTGTAAGGCATACCACATCTTGTTTGACCATGTCACCCCGGAATCAGCAGTGATTTTTAAAAATCAAATGATACATGAGGGTTTGACTAAGCTATCCTCAGAATGGTAAATTTCATCCTAGCAACTGAATTTAAGTGAATGGTGTCATTGACTTAAACAAGTACTCTCCAGTGTGCAGTATGTTTAAAATTTAAAAAGTGGCTGGACGCAGTGATTCATGCCTGGGATTTACTCATTTTTTAGGTATCGCCCATGTATACATGAGGCACACATGTAATTAAACATCTGCTTCTTTTTCTCTTGTAATCTGTCTTTTGTTACAGGGGTCTATCCTGTCCACCTAAAAGGAAGGGATTGAGACACAAAGTATAATTTAAAGAGTCTACTTGAGACAACATGAGGACAGCTGCCTAGAGGACTCCGACTCAAGCAACCTCGAATAGAAGCTCCATTTGGTCTTGGCTACAAGTGGATTTTTAAAGGCAATAAAAGGGGGATACAAAGTTGCTTGTCCAGAATTCTCATTGTTTACAGAAATAGCACTGATTTGTGATTGGCCGTATATTGTTATAAGGTACAGGGTATGTGTCATAGTGTGCAGTGCACCATTCTTAGGTTAATTCACTACTTGTGGCACTAGCAAGTAGTTTCAGTAGATGAACACATAGCTCAGTGGGGAGCAGGACATGATTGCTGGCTCATTTTTATGCCTCTCTGGGGTTGAATAATTTCTTTTCTTTTTTCTTTTTTTTTTCCTGAAACAAAGTCTCACTCTGTTGCCCAGGCTCCAATGCAGTGGTGCAATCTGGGCTCCCTGCAACCTCTGCCTCCTGGGTTCAAGCAATTCTCATGCCTCAGCCTCCAGAGTAGCTGGGATTGCAGGCATCCGCCACCACACTCAGGTAATTTTTGGTGTATTTATTAGAGGTAGAGTTTTGCCACGTTGGCCGTGCTGGTTCTTGAACTTCTGGGCTCAAGTGATTGGCCCGCCTAGGCCTCCCAAAGTGCTGGGATTACAGCCTGGGGATGCTAATTTAAAAGGCTCACTTTCATCACATAAAAGTTATTTTTTCAGTTCCAATTAAGAACTGTGGGCCAGGCGCGGTGGCTCAAGCCTGTTATCCCAGCACTTTGGGAGGCCGAGACGGGCGGATCACAAGGTCAGGAGATCGAGACCATCCTGGCTAACACGGTGAAACCCCGTCTCTACTAAAAAATACAAACTAGCCGGGCGAGGTGGTGGCGCCTGTAGTCCCAGCTACTCGGGAGGCTGAGGCAGGAGAATGGCGGGAACCCAGGAGGCGGAGCTTGCAGTGAGCTGAGATCCGGCCACTGCACTCCAGCCTGGGCAACAGAGCGAGACTCCGTCTCAAAAAAAAAAAAAAAAAGAACTGTGTATAATAGAAAATGATCTTTCCTCCTCTACGTAAACATTACTGTTTTATTGGTAGGTCTAAATTAACTATTTACAGCTCTCTAGTTGTATGGAATCATTATAATAGAATGTAGGAAATTTATATATCAATTAATTAATTAAGACTGTCTTGCTCTGTCACCCAGGCTGGAGTGTAGTGGCACAATCATAGCTCACTGCAACCTCAATTCGCCTAGGCTCAAGTGATCCTCCTGCCTCAGCCTTCTGAGTAGCTGGGACTACAGGCGTGTGTCACTAAACCCAGCTAATTTTTTAAAAATTTGTAGTAGAGGTGAAGTCTCACTATGTTTCCCAGGCTGGTCTCCAACTCTTGAGCTCAAACAGTCTTCCTGCCTCAGCCTCCCAAAGTCCTGGGACCACAGATGTGCCCCAAGGTACTTGGCCGAGGATCTTTCTTCTTGGCACTGGGCCACTGTTCAAAGCAATTTCTAGGCTGAAATATAGACAGCTAGTATCTGAGTCTTTCTTCAAGATCATGCAACCCAAAATTAACCTTCATTCTCTTAAATAAAACATTATGACAATGAATTCATGACTAATAGATCTACAGTCATGCATAACTGGTTTCATCTGTTGGATATCTTTTGTTTTGTTTTATTTTAATGTAACCTTAGCAGAAAAACAGAAGAGTGCACAAATCATATGGATACAGTTTGCCATCACCCAGGTCACATGGTATCTTATTAAATAGGAAGGATGCTGCCATCCTGATATGGCCATGGAAACCGAAAAATAGGATCACAGCTTGCCAAGTGCAATCTGGAAATGCTGTTTACTTAATGTTTGTGAGTAGTCAGGCGCGGTGGCTCACGCCTGTAATTCCAGCATTTCGGGAGGCTGAGGCCACTGCACTCCAGCCTGGGTGACAGAGTAAGACTCCATCTCAAAAAAAAAAAAAGTATAAAGTAGAAATAAATATAAAATTAAATTAATCTAATTAATTCACCACAAATCCTCCCACCTCCCTGAATTACTAACCCTATTACTTTTATTATCTTGTTAAGCCTCTAAAGGAAGATTAGTATCTACAACAGCAATAGCTATTACACTATATGAGAAGGCTAATTGTTAAGTATAAACAATGTTTAAGTTACTAATGTGTCCTATAATACTTGTAAATTGGATTTACATTTATGTAAACTACTTGATTTTATGCTTTAATAACGACACAGGCTGGGCATGGAGGCTCACACCTGTAATCCCAGCACTTTGGGAGGCCGAGGTATGCGGATCACTTGAGGTCAAGAGTTTGAGACCAGCCTGGCTAACATGATGAAACCCTGTCTCCACTAAAAATACAAAAATTAGCCAGGTGTGGTGGTGGGTGCCTGTAGTCCCAGCTACTCGGGAGGCTGAGGCAGAGAAACACTTGAACCCCGGAGATGTAGGTTGCAGTGAGCCAAGATCACACCACTGCACTCCAGCTTGGGCAACAGAGTGAGACTCTGTCTCAAAAAAAGTAATAATAATACAGACACAGGACACAAAAGCTTCCCGAGTTAACTTAGCTTATATGAGAGCTGGGCAATGGAAACCCACAGACGGGCTTTTATAGGCCCAGAAGCATAGAGGTTGGGCCTGGCTTCACTGTTAGTTGTCAGCAGAACTATGCATGGGAGCATCAGCACACTGATCATAAGGGCCCCTCGTTCACCGAAAGCTCAAGGGCCCTGGCAGCAAGCACACCATGAGGCAGTTCACCATATCTTGTTCGACTGTGTCACCTGGAAATCAGCAGTGATTTTGAAAAATCAAGTGATACCTGAGGGTTTAACTAAGCTATCCTCGGAATGGTAAATTTCATTCTAACATAGTAACTGAATTCATACCATTCACTTAAACCAGTACTCACCAATGTACAGTATGTTTAAGATTTACAAAGTGAAGTTAAGTTTCAACTAAATCATGGATGGCTCCAGCTGAAATAAAAATGAAGCTAAAACTATTTTTCCATTTTTGAAGGGGAGGGGTTCCAACACAGAAAAGTTGAAAGAATGGTACTATGAAAATCTATACACCTTCCACCCAGATTAAACAATTGCTGACATATTATCATATTTGTGCATTCTTTCTCTCTCAACCTGTCTCTTAGGTGGACAGATGAGAGATAGATAGATAGCTAAATAGAAAATGTTTGTTTAGATTTTGCTATACCATTTGAAAATAAGCTGTAGAAATTATTATGAATGACAGGTCATCCCTAAATATTACAGTGTGAATATTCTTTTTTTTTTCGAGATGGAGTCTCACTCTGTGACCCAGGCTAGAGTGTAGTGGCATGATTTCGGCTCACTGCAACCTCCCCCTCTTGGGTTCAAGCGATGCTCCTGCCTCAGCTTCCCAAAAACCTGGCACTACAGGCACCACCACCTCACCCGGCTTTTTTTTTTTTTTTTTTTTTTGAGACAGAGTTTCGTTCTCATCACCCAGGCTAGACTGCAGTGGCGCAGTCTCGGCTCACTGCAACCTCCACCTCCCAAGTTCAAGCGATTCTTCTGTCTCAGCCTCCCAAGTAGCTGGGATTACAGGCACCAGCCACCACCCCCGGCTAATTTTTGTATTTTTAGTAGAGACAGGGTTTTACCGTGTTGGCCAGGCTGTTCTCAAACTCCTGACCTTGGGTGATCTGCCCACCTTGGCTTCTCAAAGTGCTGGGATTACAGGTGTGGGCCACTGCTCCCAGCCTCCAGTGTTAATCTTCTAAGAATAATCTCCTATGTAAGCACAGTACTATTATCAGACCTATAAGAACAAATCATATTTCCATAAGATCATCTACATGCAAACCGTATTCCAATTTCTGAAATGATCCCAGGAATGTCTTTTGTAGCTTTCATTGTTTGCAAGCGCTAGTTGTGTGTTCTTCCATCATCCCTTTCAGCCTAGCCCTGAAACACCCAGCCCTTTTTTTCCCCCTCCATAACTTTAATGTTTTTTTCTTCTTTTTTAGAGACAGGATCTTGCTGTGCCACCCAGGCTAGAGTACAGTGGTGCGATCGCAGCTCACTGCACTTTGAATTCCCAGGCTCAAGCGATCCTCCCACTTCAGCCTCCTGAGTAGCTGGGACCACAGGCACATGCCACCGTGCCCTATCCGTTTAATTTTTAAACATTTTTTTGTAGAGACAGGGTCTCACTATGTTGCCCAGGCTGGTTTTGAACTCCCGGCTTCAAGTGGCCCTCCTGCCTTGGCCTCCCAAAGTGCTAGGGTTACAGGTGTGTGCCACTGCATCTGGCTGACCTTGAATTTGTGGTAAGTCTGGGACAGTTGTCTTGTGGAATGTTACACAGGTTGAAGTTGCCTAGATTTGTGTAATTGATCTCTTGATGGCTTTTTAAAGTTTTTCTCTATCCCCTCTGCTTCCAGGGACCTGGAAGTTACATTTACCACCTTGAATAGACTCAGATTAAACATTGTGGACAAGAAAGAGTTCATGAATGATAGGGTGTACTTTTTGCATCACATAAGGAGGCACATTGGGTGAGGTTGTTCCACTATCTGTGAGGCTAATTTTGATTGCCTTATTAAAGTGGTGACTGCCAGATCTCTCCATCATAAAACTACATTTTCTCTTTGCAACTCGCAATGAATCTGTGCATAATTATTTAGTGCCATGAAAATATTCTGTTTACCATAACCTTTCACCTGATGGTTTTAGTATCTGTTGATAATTCTTGACTAAATAAATTATTACATTTAGGTTTGTAAGTAGGTGATATTACAAAAATTATTTTAATATTAGAGAATACATAAGTCGAGACCCTGACGAGAAGTAGGTATCTCACCATGTTTTGTCCTAAATACAGACAAAGAATTTTTTTACCAGAGAACTGCAAGTAATGGCTTAACATTAAATGTGTGGTGCTAATATCTCTCTGAGAACCTCTTCTAGAAATGATATTCTCCTATAACCTCAGCTTATTTGCCCACCATATCAGCAAAGCCTTGGTTGAATAGAAGAGTCAGTACAAGTGTAGTTATAAAACTGTTAGGAAGGCCGGGTGCAGTGGCTCACACCTGTAATCTCAGCACTCTGAGAGGCCAAAGCGGGAGGATCATGAGGTCAGGAGTTTGAGACCAGCCTGACCAGCATGGTGAAACACCGTCTCTAGTAAAAATACAAAAGTTAGCCTGGCATGGTGGCGTGTACCTGTAATCCCAGCTACTTGGAAGGCTGAGGCAGGTTAATTGCTTGAACCCGGGAGGCAGAAGTTGCAGCGAGCACAGATTGCACCACTGCACTCCAGCCTGAGCGACAGAGTGAGATTCCATCTCACAAAAGAAAAAAATAAAAAACTGTTAGGAAAAGCGCAGACTTTAAATTTAAATCAACAGGCTACATTCACTTGCTTAGACTACAATGTTAATGAAGGTCTCCATGGTTAAATAGTCCAAAGGAGAATTTGACAATTAATAAAACAGTCCATAAAGTGCTCATACACCACCCCTCTCTCTCAATGAAAAATCTGTAATTCATTATATGATGCATTTTATTGGAACTTCTAAGGACATGAGTCAGAAAATGGTAAGAATGCTAAAAGGTTTCGATGATCAAATTATAGCTCAGTCCAAGAAACTAATTTACTAGGGGTAGTTTTGGGGACATCTGATTACTCTGAATTCACCCTAGTCCTTTCCCAAGTCTAATTAAATTGTGTTTAACATTTCCCAAAATATTCATATTCAGTCATTGACATGAACAACACTGGGAATCTAGAAGAAGTGCTACGTAATCCTTTCGTAGCTCATAAGCAGATGGTTGTTTTCACGCTCATGGGTGGATGTGCCTCCCTCAAAACTTATCAAGATGTCGGCACACTACCTGTGTGATGTAAATTTTTAAAAAGAAAAAAAAGAAACAGTGCTGTATGAAAATAACAAAGTAGGCCGGGTGCGGTGACTCACACCTGTAATCTCAACACTTTAGGAGGCCGAGGTGGGTGGAACACCTGAGGTCAGGAGTTCGGGACCAGACTGACCAATATGGTGAAACCCCATCTCTACTAAGAATACAAAAGTTAGCCGGGCATGGTGGCATGAGCCTGTAATCCCAGCTACTCGAGAGGCTGAGGCAAGAGAATCGCTTGAACCTGGGAGGCAGAGGTTGTAGTGAGCTGAGATTGCGCCACTGTACTCCGACCTGGGTGACAGAGTGAGACTCCATCTCAAGAAAACAAAAACAAAACAAAACAAAACAAAAAACAACAACAACAAAAGAAAATAACAAAGTAATAATAAAAGTGAGCAAAGACAAAAAGTTACGTAGTTAGCATAAAAAATTAACTGGAACTATACACCCAACTCTTATCAGTTTAAAATCCCATAACTAACGTTAACAGTTAACAGAATGAAGTCATCTATGTTGCAAAATAGTGAGAAGATTTATTAATAGTGGAAGAGGCCAACTTCACTTTGACGTAGTTGTTTAAATGGAACTTGGGTTAAACTTTAAATACGCTTTTCCCAATAATAACCTTAGGATTATTTTAATAGAAAAAGGAGGTACAGCTATTTGGAAATAAGGAATATTATTTGTCCATGAAGAAAAACACCAAAATTCCCTAGCAGGCATAAGAGAAGTCATCAATTAAGTGGCTTAAGTCCTATAATCAACCGGCACTTTTTCTTTTTTTTTTTTTTGAGACGGAGTTTCACTCTGTTGCCCAGGCTGAAGTGCAGTGACGTGATCTCTGCTCACTGCAACCTCCACCTCCTGAGTTCATGCGATTCTCCTGCCTCAGCCTCCCCAGTAGCTGGGACTACAGACATGTGCCACCATGCCCAGCTAATTTTTGTATTTTTAGTAGAGATGGGGTTTCACCATCTTGATCAGGCTGGTCTTGAACTCCTGACTTCAAGCGATCCGCCCACCTCAGCCTCCCAAAGGATTACAGATGTGAGCTACTGAGCCTAGTCTCAACCAGCACTCTTAACAGTCCGTTGAAGAATTCTCCAACCTTTTTGGCACCAGGGACTGGTTTTGTAGAAGACAATTTTTCTATGAACCAGGGTTGTGGGTCATGGTTTCAGGAAGATATAAGAGGATTACATTTATTATGCACTTTTCTATTGTTATTACATGTAATATATAATGAAATAATGGTACGACTAAGCATAATGTGTAGAATCAGTGGGAGCCCTGCACTTATTTTCCTGCAACTAGACAGTTCCGTCTAGGGGTGATGGGAGACAGTGACAGATCATCAGGCATTAGATTCTGATAAGGAGCACACACACAACCTAGATCCCTCGCATGCGCAGTTCACAATAGGGCTCACACTCCTGTGGGAATCTAATGCTGCTGCTGATCCGACAGGAAGCAGAGCTCAGGTGGTAATGCTAGCTGGCCTGCCACTCACCTCCTGCTATGTGGCCCGGTTCCTAACAGGCCATGGACTGGTATCAGTCCATGGCCCGGAGGTTGGGGATTCCTGCGCCATTGGACTTGTCTATATATTTCTAGAAAAAATAATATTATGTAAATTAGAAATAAGAAAATCAGATTTGTTAGCACACTTTCATTTAAAGGAGAAGTAAGATAGAAGTAGGCTGGAAGTGTGAGATAGGGACCAGATCGGGGAGACCTTGAGTTCTAGAGTCTGCACATTTTCCCACAGGTAGCAGAGTGTCAGTGAAGGTTGTGGAACGAGGTGGCAATGTGTACAACACGTGGTTGGGAGATGACTAGGGGCACCTCTCTGAGAAATAACATCTAATACAAGCTGAACACTGCAGGCCCAGCTGACATGTTTTCTTCAGTCGTCAGAGCTATTCTGCAAAGTGAATATTGTCCCTGTCGGAACAGGCTCAGAGAGCATGTGTCTCGCTGAAGGCCACACTACTGGTAAATTGTGGAACTAAGATTTAAAACAGGTGTCTGATGTGGGAGCTGGCATTCTTCCTTCCACCACAGGCAGTGGCCATGAAGAAGCAGCTGCTGCAGCCAGAAATGTAGAAACCCTGCCTGCCACGGCAAGAGAGGGCACTGGCCTGGCACATGGGTTTCTCCTGTCTTTCCGGGGACATTGGCACAACCAGGGCATCCTCTGGGCTTACGTGTCCCTCTCCCCTCCCCATCCCTGCTGCTATGTGTGTGACCTTGGAAAAACCACCTTATCTTCTCTTTAGATGGCTAAAGACTTGGCAAAGGAATGAATTAACAGGGCACAGGATGTACACACCCTACGCAGAGTGGCAATTTCAGAGACGAGGTGTTCGGCTGTCACCCTCAAATGTGTCATTTCAACATTTTTCTACTCACTTCCTTCTTACCTACTTAAAACCATTATTGTTGCCAAAAACAGGGATGGGACAGGTACACTCAAGGGGAAGAATTTGGAAGAGGAAATTTGTAGGGGCTCATGATGTTTTCTGAACTCGGAATGTAACTTGATTCTGAATATATAAAGAATATCACTTTAGAAGTTATCAAAGGAATGGAATTGGGGTTAGTGATTGTTTCAGGGTACAAGTGCAAAGTCACGTCTCCATTGTTTCTCAGATCTTAACGTGCACATGAAACACTGGAGGATCTTTTTGTAATAAAGCTTCTAGTTCAGCAGGTCTGGGGTGGAGCCCGGGAATCTGCATTTCTCACAAGCTCCCAGTTGCTGCTGGTCCCAAGTCCACACTTTGAGTTGCAAGGAGCCAGATTTCTTTGCTGTTTTTAAAATTTTATATATATATATATATATATATATATATATATATATATATATATATAGAGAGAGAGAGAGAGAGAGAGAGAGAGAAAGAGAGAGAGTCTCAGTCTGTCACCCAGGCTGGAGTGCAGTGGTGCTATCTCAGCTCACTGCAACATCCACCTTCTGGGCTCAAGCGATTCTCCTGCCTCAGCCTCCCGAGTAGCTGGGATTACAGGCACCTGCCACCATGCCTGGCTAATTTTGTATTTTTAGTAAAGACAGGGTTTCGCCATATTGGCCAGGCTGGTCTCACACTCATGACCTCAGGTGATCCACCCACTTCGGCCTCCCGAAGTGCCTGGATTACAGGTATGAGCCACCACACTTGGCTGAACCAGACTTCTTTAAGGATAAATCTCTATAAAATGGTGGCAGAAGGTCTTGCTTGGTGTGGAGTAAATGTGAAGGAGTAAATAAAAGGCATTTGTACAAATGATGCACTTCAGTACTAATTGTTTAACTCAACAGATATTCGGTGAGGATTCCCCAAATGCCTGGTGCATATGACAGAGGAAAAGGGACCTGTTCTTGCAAATGGCTCCAACTTTCAGAGAGTGGAATGAAAAGAACCAAAATGTTCTGCAACTAAGCAACCGAGTAAACTGGGTGCAGAGAGGAGATGAGCTGGGGCTGACGCCTCAGCAGGAATCTCTGGAATTCCTCTCGCCTGGTGACCTCAGTCACAGAGCTGCGGAGCCACGACCCCTTGGGTGGGCTCCGGGTGGGTCTCAGCCAGGACGAAGGGAGCAGAGCAGACAAACACTCCACTCCCTTCTCCCCAAGGGAGCCAGGCTTTTGCATCCCCAGGCAGCTTCCCGGGGTGAGTGGCCAACGCCTTGAGGTCCCCACCCTGTACCACCCCAGGTTCCAGGGTCCAACTCTGGGAAATCGTGGCATTCTCTGAACCCTTCCTGCTGGTGGGGTGAGGAGGGGGGTGGTTCCTGGCAGTAGGATGAGGGAGGAAAAGCATCCTGGGTCTCAGGCTCCGTTGGAGGCTGCGCTGTGGAAAGAGCAGGGGTCCAGCTCCTGGAGGATCTGGGTTGGACCGGACTCTGCCACTTAGGGAAAGCAGTGAACGTTGAGCTAGTGTTGCTGTTGCAAAATAGGATGTGTAACACCTACCTCATCAAATTTCGTGAGAATGAATGAGATCATTAATCATTTATGTAAACTATCTGGAACAGCGATGAAACCCAGAGGCTCCATTAGTTCCTATTCTCCCTGCCCTGAGGATAAAGACCAAAGCCCTTAGCATGGCTCACAGTGCCTCTCAGAGCTGGCCCCGCCTCCCTGTCTAGCCTAATCTCTGGCTTTCACCTCCCCCGACTCCAGCCACACTGATGGGCTGAGACTGCCATGGCCGCCACGATGCCATGCTGCAGGGCTTGGGCTCCCACCTATGCCCCCCTTTCCAGCAGTGCCCCTCGCCCCAGCCTGCTTGGCAAATGCCTACTTCCCTTATTCAGGTCTGCACAGCAATGCCTGTCCTACGAAGCCTGTCCCATTCTAACCCCCTGCTCAGTAAAAGCGACCAGTCCCTCCTTTGAGCTGCTTCTGTCCTGTGTGTCTCCTCTCTAGTGTAAGGTGGCAAACAACAGCCTACGGACTAAATCCAAATCACCACCCGATTTTGTAAATAACCTCTCACTCTGTCACCCAGGCTGGAATGCAGTGGCACGATCTCAGCTAACTGTAACCTCCGCCTCCCGGGTTTAAGTGATTCTCCTCCCTCAGCCTCCTGCGTAGCTGGGATTACAGGCACGCGACAGCACTCCTGGCTAGTTTTTGCATTTTTAGTAGAGATGGGGTTTCACCATGTTGGCCAGGCTGGTCTCCAACTTCTGACCTCAAGTGATCCACCTGCCTCAGCCTCCCAAGATGCTGGGATTACAGGCATGAGCCACTGTGTCTGGCCTAGAAATAACATTTTGTTAGAACACAGCCACACTCATTGCATAGGGTCCCTGGCTGTTTTCACACTGCAAGGGCACAATTGTGTAGTTACGACAGAGATCATGCGGCCTGTACAGCCTACACTATTCACCACCCGGCCCTTCCCAGAAAAGTGTTTCCACCCGTCAGCTCTAGCACTTCCCTGTCTCCTTTCCCTAGACTTCTGAGACATTTGTCCTGAGGGCCAAGAACAAATGTCACTAGCTTCTGCAGCACGCTACCTGGCCTAGCAGAACCCAGCACTGAGGAGGAGAAGGCTGAGCACATAATCATATGCGTGTTTTCATCTTTGTCCTTCTCATTCCCAGGGGAGTGAGGGCCCCTCCTGTGCCTTGAATTAGAGGCATAGGTTCTGTTTGATGGAAGCAAGGCTTCCTGGGTCCTAATAAGTAGACCAGAGTGAAACTGTGATGTGAAGCAGCCTCTCTGGATCAGGAAAAGCTCCGTCAGGAGAGATTCCCCTCCTGGCACAGTGCTCCTGAGGACAGCTTCCAGGACGTCCTAGAACCAGAGAGAGGACTCTGGGGATAGGAGAACAGCAGGGAAACCTGGCAGAAGTTCTGTCTGAGGAAGTGTTATACAGTCAGATTTTATAAATGTCAGATTTTGACAAACGATCAAATCAGTTTCTTAGGAAGTGATGATGACATTAAACTGGCTGAGACTTTTTTTTTTTTTTTTGTAGAGACGGGATCTCCCTATGTTGCCCAGGCTGGCCTCAAACTCCTGAGCTCAAGCAATTCTTCTGCCTCACTCTCTCAAAGTGCTGGGATTACAGAAGTGAGCCACTGCGCCTCTCCCTACCCTTTTTCTTCAAGAGACATGGTCTTGCTCTGTCGCCCAGGCTGGAGTGCAGTGGAGCAATCATAGCTCAATGCAGCCTCAATCTTCCAGGCTCAAGCAATCCTCCTACCTCAGCTTCCTGAGTAGCTGAGACTACAGGTGTGTGCCACCATGCCTGGCTAATTTTTAATTTTTTTTTTTTTAGAGATGGGGTCTTGCTATATTGCCCAAGCTGGTCTGAAACTCCTGGCTTCAAGCAATCCTCCCACCTTGGCCTCCCAAAGCTCTGGGATTGTAGCCGGGAGTCACCACACCTGGCCTGTTTTTAAAATTATAGTCAGGTCAAGGGAACCCGTGGTGGTGAAATGTTTGAAACCTTGACAACAGTAGTGCCAGTGGTCACGGTTGGTTACAGCAAGAGGCCAGACCCCAGAGGCCTCCCCTGCATGCTGGATAATCTTGTTGGGGGCACAAGAGAGCCACACAGAATCACAGAGACATGCGTTCGCTAATGGCAGTCACTCTCAGGAACACAGCCTCTCCCAGGGACCTGAAACCACCAGGAAATAAGAATGCAGGTTCCTGGGTTCCCAGAATGTTCTCTGCGGTGGGCGCGCCAGCACACACCAACAGGGGGCCCTGGTCCTTTGATGTCTTCTGTCACCACTGAGGAAGTTTGGACCATCCACTGAAGCACATTCTCCTTTCAGCTTGGGAGGGTAGGTGACTTAATATATTAATAAACACTTGAGTTTGACTTTTTGTCCAACTCCTGGCTGCCGGATAGGAGCACTTCAGATGTATTTTTGTTTATTCCTTTACCTTGAATCGTTTATAGGAATTTGGCAGTCAGGCACTACTTGCTTTTTAGGGGAGGCAGGAGTGCTTCAGGGAAATGGTGCCGTTCAGCCACTGGGTGCTTTGCTCCCTGCACTGTTGACCCCCTAAACCCCCAGTGCTTCCACTAGCACAGCTGGAGGACCCCAGGGCGGCCTGAACAACATCCCATGCAGCTGGGCTCCCAGGCAGAGCTGCAGAGGTAGCTGCATTCCTTCCCACCTTCTCTGCTCCCGATCCTCCTTTCTGGTCTGTGCAGTTTACAAAGTTACTTATTAGGGAATAATAATTTAATGTATGCTTGATTATAGAAATGTTGCACAAAATCTCCTTTGATCCTCTAAACCCCCTTTAGGGTAGATAGTGTCAGGTGCATTCCCATTTTATTTAATTTTGTTTTATTTATTTATTTAAGAGACAGGGTCTTGCTCTGTCACCCAGCCTGGAGTGCAGTCACATGAACATGGCTCACTGCAGCCTCAATCTCCTGGACTCAAGCAAACAATCCTCCCACCTCACCCTCAGCCTCTCGAGTCACTGTTAGCACAGGCAGACACCAAGCCAGGCTAATTTTCTAAAATGTTTTGTAGAGATGAGATCTCACTGTGTTGCTCAGGCTGGTCTCAAACTCCTGAGCTCGAGTGATCCCTCTGCTTCAGCCTCTCAAAGTGCTGGGGTCATAGGCAGGAGCCACTGTGCCCCGCTCACATTCCCATTTTACAGATGAGGAAACTCAGTCCAAGAAGCGAAGTGGCTTGCTCAGTGGCTCACGGCAGATGGTTTTGCGTGTGGTTTGACCTCTGGATCATGTTGATGTTAATGCGGGATGCCAGGGCCTTTGGGTAGATGTGTTGCACGTGTGGGCCTGTTCCCCCATTGGCCTCCTTCAGCCTCGTTCAGCTGGAAAATGGCTTCCCCTCCTGGCCCTGTGGCACAGCCAGGACAGCTCTGCCCTTCCGGAGCACAACCTCCTGCTGCTCTGACATCCTAGTGGCTGAGCGCAGGCCAGGAGGCTGCCAACATCTGCAGGGACAACTTAAAGACTCTGGCCAGGCGATGCCTTTGGCATCTGTGGGGATGGAAAATGGGCCACCTGTCCTGGCCCCGGACGGTGGAGGCTGCTGTGAGGGCAAAGTGCCACCACAGCTGCAGCTTCCCGGATTGGCACCTGCCCTCTGGCCAGGAGGCTGCAGCCACTGAGACCAATGGTTCCTGTGCTCAGCCGGGGGCTCCTAACTGGGAGATGGGCACAGAAGGCCCCAGAGGAGATGTGGGGCAGTTGTGGGACTCAGGAAGGGTTCTCTGTTCCCATCATGAGTGAGCAAGCAGGAGGAAATATCATGCAAAGTCTCAGGAATGTTCTGCGGAGACAGGAGCCCCACTTGCCCCCTCTGCCTTGGGGACCAGCCGCAGCATCTGCAGGGGTGGCCTGAGCTCCAGGAAGCCACAGGACATGCAACTGCCACCGCAATCCCTCCTGGCCAGCATGCTGTCATCGGTGTTTCTCCTCTGGTGTGGGCTCTGCGTGCAGCGCAGCAGACAAAACATCAACAAACTCCATCCTCACTTGAGCTGCCTTCTGGGAGGCTGACAGGTGGCCCAAAGGCATGGAGTGTCTCTGTGCATGGCGCCCTGGCTGGAACCCAGATTCCACTGTGGTTGGCCTTGTTGGTTTCCCTTATGTACCGATGAGCAAACCTGTGGCCATAGGCAAGTCACCTGACCTCTCTGGGCCTTGGTTTCCTGTTCTGTGCATTGGGTATGACACCATCTCTGTCTATTTCTCAGGATATGACACTTGTGAAGAGCAGATGTGGTGGTGTGCATGAAGGAGTTTTGTGAAAGGCGATGCACTTACAAAGTTGGTCCTTAGGCCCACCTGGGGTCTGCAAGGCAGGCTCTTGGGGAATTCTCTTGCTTCTCCTTGTTCGATTCTCCTTCCTCTCTCCCTCTTCTCTCCAAATCCTTACCATCCTTGAGGTATCGTGGTGGTGGTATGATGACTTGGAGGGCCACGCCATGCAGAATCAGGAATCACTGTCACCTTCCTTGATGACTCAGAATACTTTCATTTCCCCACCGCTGCTTCCTTCTCTGCTCCATGTTAGAGTGACCCCCCTGGCTTATCTGTAGTTTCACTTTCCACAGGGTAACTACCCGTGGTATAGCACTCACTGCAGCCTTGACCTCCTGGGCTGCAGAGATCGTCTTACCTCAGCCTCCCAAGTAGCTGGACCACAGGCGCAAACCATCATGCCTGGCTAATTTTCTGTACTTTTTTGTAAAGATGAGGTCGGTCTCACTATGTTGCCCAGGCTGATCTTGAACTCCTGGCTTCAAGCGATCCTTCACCTTGACCTCCCAAAGTGCTGGGATTACAGGTGTGAGCCACACCGTGCCCAGCTCAGAACTATAATAAGTTGAGAAAGTGGTATATAGAGAGAGACCACAGTCACATAATTTTTATTATAGTACCTTGATATGATTGTTCTATTTTACTATTGGTTGTTGTTGTTAGTCTGTTGCCACGCCTAATTTATACATTAACCATGTTTTTTTTTTTGGTTTTTTTTTTAATTTTTTTTTGAGACACGGTGTCCCTCTGTTGCCCAGGCTGGAGTGCAACGGCACGATCTCGGCTCACTTCAGTCTTCGCCTCTTGGATTCAAGTTATTCTCATGCCTCAGTCTTCTGAGTAGCTGGGACTACAGGTACACGCCACCACACCCGGCTAAGTTTTTTATTTTTAGTAGAGACAGGGTTTTACCATGTTGCCCAGGCTGATCTCGAACTCCTGACCTCAAGTGATCCACTTGCCTCGGCCTCCCAAAGTGCTGGGATTACAGGCATGAGCCACCGCGCCCGGCCACATTAACCTTGATCCTAAGTATGGATGTATAGGGAAGAGCATTTTATATATAGTGCTTGGTACTACTCATGGATTCAGGCATCCATTGGGATCTTGGAACACATCCTTGTGGTTAAGGGGGACAGCTGTGTGTGATGGCCCTCCCAGCTCCCTGCCTCCTGCTCCTGGAGTCTCCACAGCTCCTCAGCGCTACTCCTCCCTATCTTTCAGCCCTTTGCCCTCTGTCAGCCTAGACTCAATGACCCATCGTGAACCATTGCCACCGTGCCCATTGACATGCTGGAAACTCTTTCCTTCTTATTCTAAACCCAAGTCCCTGTCAACACTCTCTACTGGGGAAGCACACTTACTGCTTTGGTTTCTAATATGATTTCAGAGCAATTACCTTGCAAACCTTCAGCAACAACCTCTCCTGTGCTGTTAACCCTTTGAGGGAGTGTGCATTTTTTAAAAGTTGGCATTGGGCACAGTGGCTCAAGCCTGTATCCCAGCACTTTGGGAGGTCAAGGCGGGTGGATCACCTAAGGTCAGGAGTTCAAGACCAGCATGGCCAATATGGTGAAACCCCATATCTACTAAAAACACAAAAATTAGCCGGGCATGGTAGTGGGCTACACAGGAGGGTGAGGCGGGAGAATCGTTTGAACTCGGGAGGCGGAGGTTGCAGTGAGCCGAGATCACATCATTGCACTCCAGCCAGGGTGACAGAGCAAGACTCTGTCTCAAAAAAAAAAAAAAAAAAAAGTTGGCATCAATGTGTTTTTCCATCTGATTTATGTCTTCACATTATAGCATACTTTCTGCATGAGCCCACACATATCAGATGGTAACTTTGGAATGGGTGGGTCTGTGCCATTGTCCCGGCACAGCTGTGAGAGTGGTGACAGGCAGGTCAGCAGGTGCGTGCAGAGGGGCTTTCTTCTACATTGGAGTTCAGGTCGGATGATTCGGGTCCATAGTGCTCATTCAGGGCTCTGTGTTCTGGTGGCTTCTGTTGATTTCTAATAAAAGCTGCAGACTGAGCCAGTCCTGCACACACAGGGAGATAGGACAACGGACATTTGGAATGTGATTAAGCCCATCAATCCAATCAGTGACTAAAATCAGACAGGAAGCTGTGTGCCCCTAGATAAAGACAGGCTGGGGGGAAAATGATCTCAAGTTCACTTCGATTGGCGCAAACTCCTCACAGAGGAAAAAATGTACAGTTAGAATGAAGCAAAAGAACAGCTCTATAAAATATGTGTCACTTCCCCTGGCGAGGAGGAGAGAGGAGATACGGAAAGCTGCACCAAAGCTGTATTCACTGGACAAAAATGCTTGACTCAGGAAGGAGGCCGGGGCGGCGAGTCCTGTGATGCCATGGCGGGAGGTGGGTCCCACGTAAACAGTGGTGTTCCTGTCACCCCGAGCACATGCAGTCTCCCGTGGGTGACCAGAACTGATGCAAGAGCCTCTGCTGCGGAAGTCATCATGCTCTCCTGGAACGCGCCTGCCCCCAGGTCTGAGTGATCTCATTACTGAGGTGAGTAGGGCTTTGGCCACTCTCCCAAAGGAGCCCACCCCAGACGCAGCCATGGCCTGGGACTCTGGAGTCACCCTGGGGTCAGAAGGAATTGAGTTATCCATATTCACTTGGTTTTGGTTATTTTCAGTGTTATTTGTTTGTTTATTTATTTATTTTTTAGTTTTAGAGATAGGCTTTCACTCTGTCTCCCAGGCTGGAGTGCAGTGATGCGATCACAGCTCACTGCAACCTCAACTTTTCAGGCTCAAGGGATCCTTTCACCTCAGCCTCCTAAGTAGCTGGAACTACAGGCATGTGCCACCACACCTAATTTTTGAATTATTTGTAGAGATGGGGTCTCGCCATGTTGCCCAAGCTGGTCTCAAACTTCTAGGCTCAAGGAATCCTCCCACCTTGGCCTCCCAAAGTGCTGGGATTACAGGAGTGAGCCACCTCGCCTGACCTGGTGTTGTTATTTTAAAACAAGAAAAGAAATGACCAGAAAGGCTGAAAGGAAACAAGCACCATCCTCCATAGGAGGCTGCAAAGGTTGGTGGCACCAGGTCCAGAAGAAGAAGGACCCATAGAGCAGAAACCAAAACTCCAGCACCAGCCGGGTGGCATTTGGAAGTGCCTCAGCACAGCCACTTTGCAGAGTTTGCACGTTTAAAATAGGGAGTAGGCTGGGCACAGTTGTTCATGCCTGTAATCTCAGCACTTTAGGAGGCTGAGGCAGGCAGATAACTTGAGTTCAGGAGTTCGAGACCAGCCTGGCCGACATGGTGAAACCCTGTCTCTATCAAAAAAAAAAAAAAAAAAAAAAAAAATTAGCCAGGCATGGCTAAGTAGTGCCTGTAATCCCAGCTACTCAGGAGGCTGAGGTGAGAGAATCACTTGAACCGGGGAGGTGGAGGTTGCAGTGAGCCAAGATCATGCCACTGCACTTCAGCCTGGGCAACAGAGTGAGACCCTGTCTCAAAATTAATTAAGTTAAATAAAGAGTAGCTCAATTTTACCAAACAGATTGACCATAGACACCCTTAAAATTATAAGACTGTGATAAAATTCCTATATTCATTAGCTATGATATACTTGGATATGTAAATAAGCAGATGGCAGTGAATGTTCTCACAGACCAAATATTTCTGCAAATAAAATTAAATTCTTATGTATAATATGCATACATAAATATAGATATGATTTTATAATATCAGAAATGATAATATTTTTCATTTGCAAGTACTTTCTTTTTTTTATTTTTAGAGTTTGGGGTCTTGCTCTGTTGCCCAGGCTGTACTGCAGTGGCATGATCATAGCTCACTGCAGCCCTGGGATCCTGGGCTAAAGTGGTCTGCCTGTCTCAGCCTCCTGAATGGCTTCTTCTTTTTTTTTTTTTTTTTTTTTTTGAGACGGAGTTTCGCTCTTGTTGCCCAGCCTGGAGTGCAATGGCACGATCTCAGCTCACAGTAACCTCCACCTCCCAGATTCAAGCCCTGAATGACTTTTAAAAAATATTTTCTCAGAGTCAGGGTCTTGCTCTGTTGCCCAGACTGGTCTCAAACTTCTGGACTCAAGCGAACCCTCCTGTCTTGGCCTCCCAAAGTGCTTGGATTATAGATGTTAACCACTGCATCTTGTCAATATTTTTTGAATTAATAGACATTCCTTAGAGCAGTTTCAGGTTTACAGAAAAATTGAACAGGAAGCACAGAGTTCCCCTATTATTATCCCTTCTCTTCCCTCCGCAGTTTCCCCTGTTATTATCTTCTACTTAGTGCAGTGATATTGTTTTTTGTTTAAACTACTATTGTTTTTCAGTTTTTAGACAGTCAAAACAAAGTTGTAGACCTATCATTATCTTGTATGGGAATTTTAAAAATGTATTTTACTCGGCTAATGTATTAGTCCGTTCTCATGCTGCTGTAAAGAAATACCCGAGACTGGGTAATTTATAAAGAAAAGAGGTTTAATGGACTCAGTTCCCCATGGCTGGCAGACCATCAGGAAACTTACAATCATGGAGGAAGGCACCTTTTCACAGGGCGGCAGAAGAGAGAATGAGCACAAGCAGGGGAAATGCCAGACGATAATAAAACCACTAGAACTCGTGAGACTCACTCATTATCACTAGAACAGCTTGAGGAAAACCGCCCCCATGATCCAATTACCTCCACCTGGTCCTGCCCTTGACACGTAGGGATTATGGGGATTACAGTTAAAGGTGAGATTTGGGTGGGGACACAGAGCCAAACCATATCAGCTAAATAGTCACAAAAATTACTGCTCTGAGAGAATTCTCCAATTCTTAACTTTGTAGCCTTGGTTCTTTTTCGTGTGTGTGACCTATGTTGCTTAGGAGACAGTTGGAGAAAATTTCAGTCAGGGGCTCTTTAAAGTTCCTTTCTTCATCTTTGAGAAAAGAGTATGAGGCTTTCCCTTGCAAAGTTCTTTCCTTCTGAGGATGGATATAGCTAAAGAACAAAGCTACAAAAAATGTTTATAAAACAGTTTACTAAGTCACCAATAGCATGTCCCAAAGCGTTTTCCTTCCCATGGTATCCTATTTGAGTCAAATAATAATCCTGTGAGTTTACCTCTCTTATCTGAAACGCAAGGAACCTATAGCTTAGCAAAGGCAAATGGACTTGCCCAGAGTCGCACAACTGACCTCAGAGGAGAGAAAGGAAACTTTTTGACTTCCAGGTGCAGGCTCATTCCATTAGCCTGCATATTCACCAGCTCGGGGCAGGGTTTGGCGGGGGGGGGGGGGGGGGGGGGGGGTGTTTATTTGAAGATTGATAGCTGGGGATGTGGGATGTGTTAGGAGGCTCAAAAGAGGTAGATTTAGGAGCAGAGAAAGTTCTGTGTTGAAGAATCAGCAAACCAACCTAAGAAACTCAACTCACTCCACAAAAGAATTGATTGAAAATGAGATGTGTTCAAAAATAATTTGAATAAACTCATGGATACTCCATCATAAGGAATAAGGAAAATTCCTATTCTTCTGACATGCTTCCATGAACAACCAGGCCCTTCCAGGGCCAGAGAGAGAGTGTTGGGCTGGTCACCCAGTGTGGAGCCAGTACGTCTACTTTTATGAAAGCCATTTAGAAGCATCACTAAAGGAACTGAAAAACAATTCACCAATAATGACAGTAGTCCAACATCTAATTTTCTCTTCTAATCTCTATCCATACATCTATGTAGTGTTTACATTATTATTATTTTTTGAGATGGAGTCTCACTTTTGTTGCACAATCTTGGCTCACTGCAACCTCCACCTCCCAGGTTCAAGTGATTCTCTTGCCTCAGCTTCCCGAGTAGCTGGGATTACAGGTGCCCGCCACCACGACTGGCTAATTTTTGTATTTTTAGTAGAAATGGGGTTTCACCACGTTGGCCAGGCTTGTCTCGAACTCCTGACCTCAAGTGATCTGCCTGCCTCAGCCTCCCAAAGGGCTGGGATTATGGGCATGACACACAATGCCTGACCTACATTATTTATATCACAGCTCATGTACAAATTTATTTTCTTCTTCTTTTGGGCAGGGCAATTTTATGACTGATTTTGATATGTCGGTATAATTATGTTACCAGTCATCCCAATGGTTACACAATATTGCACTATTCTAACATGTCCTAGTCTACTAGGCCCCTATTTTTTGACATCTAAGTTATTTTCAGTTTTTAGATAGTCAAAACAATGTTGAATACCTATCATTATCTTGTATGGGGATTTAAAAATGCATGTCAGCAGGCTAAATATTCAAAAAATTACTGCTCCAAGAGAATAATCCAATTTTTAACTTAATATTTTGAAACAATCTCAAACTTACCAAAGAGTTGCAAGAATAAAGACCTCCTGCTACAGTCTGGTGAGCAGCTCTTTTTTCTTTTTTCTTTTTTTTTTTTTTGAGACGGAGTCTCGCTCTGTAGCCCAGGCTGGAGTGCAGTGGCCGGATCTCAGCTCACTGCAAGCTCCGCCTCCCGGGTTTACGCCATTCTCCGGCCTCAGCCTCCCGAGTAGCTGGGACTACAGGCACCCGCCACCTCGCCCGGCTAGTTTTTTGCATTTCTTAGTAGAGACGGGGTTTCACCGTGTTAGCCAGGATGGTCTCGATCTCCTGACCTCGTGATCCGCCCGTCTCGGCCTCCCAAAGTGCTGGGATTACAGGCTTGAGCCACCGCGCCCGGCCAAGGTGAGCAGCTCTTAACAAGAATAAGATTTGTAAGAGTTCTTCCCATGCCTTCAGCTTGTCCTGTTTTATGTTTCTCGTTGTTTGTGTGGAATTCACACAACTGGTGCTGTTACCACCATGGGAGTCTAGTCTAGATCAGTGGTCTTCAGCCTTTTTTGCACCAGGGACCAGTTTTGTAGAAGATAGTTTTTCCACGGATGGGGGAGGGGAGATAGTTTCGGGATGATTCAAGAGGATTACATTTACTGTGCACTTTATTTCTATTATTATTACATTGTAAAATATAATGAAATAATGGTATGACTCAGCATAACGTAGAATTAGTGGGAGCCCTGAGCTTGTTTTCTTACAACTAGGCAGTCCCATCTGGGGGTGATAGAAGACAGTGACAGATCATCAGGCATTAGATTCTTATAAGAAGTGCACAACCTAGATCCCTCGCATGTGCAGTTCACAGTAGGGTTTGCACTCCTATGAGACTCTAGTGCCACTGCTGATCTCACCGGAGGCACAGCTCAGGCAGTAATGCGAGCGATGGGGAGCGGCTGTAAACACAGATGACGCTTCACTGGCTCTCCAGCCACTCACCTTCTGCTGTGCAGCCTGGTTCCTTACAGGCCATGGACAGATACCAGTCCACGGCCCGGGGGTCAGGGATTCCTGGTCTAGATTGAGACCCAGACAAGACGTGCACAATAACACCGATTTCAGATCCATCATGACATTTACCCCATCCCCTGGAAAACCAGATGACTACCAAAATTAAATTTTAGTTTAGACACAAAATGTACGTCTTCTGGTCCAAAACCACCTTGTCATAAGTTTCTTGCCCACTTTTCCTTTCTCTGAGTTTCCAGAGACATCACATCATTTCTTACCCAGCTGAGCAGAGTCTCAGCATGGCTCTCTTTCGAATGCCCATCCTGCCACCTGCCCCAGTGAGAAGGGTCCAAGCAGCCCCTGTTCTCTGCCCCTGCCACCTGCATGACTCATGCATTCCACGGAGGAGGCGCCCGCTGCAGAAACAGCCGGGCTGGGAAAAGCTCTGCAGCAATTCCCCATCCAGTTTCCCTGTGCCCACTTTGTATCTGTGTTATCTAGGCCTGGATTTATTTCTCTGTTTTGAAAACGAAGGACTTTGATAAAATGTTCCCAGGATGTGAGGTCACCAAGATTTATTTCCCATTTTTTCTATTCTTTTCTTTTCCTCGAAGTGATCCCTTGACTAAAATCAAGCCTCCCACTGTCACCTTATCAGCCTGCCCACTCCTACTTCTGCATTCTCAGGCTTCCCCAGAATCTGTCCAAGGGAAACCGATCTCAATTCAGAAGGAACACAGATACCCCAGTTTCTAGGGCTGCAGGGTATTACTGGGTCTTAATCATTCGGGTATATTTCAGCAAAGCTCAGGGCCCCGGCTAATGATCTGCAAACCCTCTCCTCTCAGTCTCCCATTGTTTAGCCCCTATTTATGAGTGAATGCATGTGGTTGTTCACTTTCTGCCCCTGAGTTATTTCAGTTAGGATAATGGCCTCCAGTTTCATCCATGTTGCTCCAAAAGACAGACTTTATTGTTTTTTATGGCTTTGTCATATTCCTTGGTGTATATGTGCATTTTCTTTATCCAGTCCTCCATTGATGGACACTTAGGTTGATTCTGTGCCTTTGCTACTGTGAATTGTGCTGTTATGAATTGTGTGTGATAAACACATGAGTGCAGGTGTCTTTTTGATGTAATGAATTCTTTTTTTTTTTTGAATAGATACTCAGTAGTGGGATTGCTGGGTCAAATGGATGTCCTATTTTTAGTTACTTGGGAAATCTCCATGTTGTTTTCCATAGAGGTTCGAGTTCCAGTATTTAAGTGCAACCATTCAGTGGAAAACCATCCTCTCAAGAGTTCAAATGAGAGTCCTCCTGACCAGCACTCCCTGCTGAACCACAATGCCCCACCCCCCAAAAAAGCTTCCCTCCTCACCATCTTAGACCACCTGACCATCTTAGACCACCTCACCATCTTAGACCACCTCACCATCTTAGACCACCTCACCATCTTAGACCACATTGCAGCAAAGCAGCCCCGTGCCCACCAGACAGACCCACAGTTGCTGCCGCTCATGGGAGGTCTACCTCCCATGCTCAGCAGGCGACCCACCCCCAGTGCCCCTTTTCTACAATGACCATCAGCAGGGCTGCAGCTTGATAAAAATGTGGAAAAGCAGTTTGAAAGCAATGTGAAAAGCAGTTAGGTGCCTTTCAACTTCAAACTCAGCACTCATGGTTTGACACATATGAGTATATTTAGGATCAGAATGTATGAAATCTGGCCTCTCCTGGATAGTCGGTCATCCCGCAATTTCCTCTGCCAAACTTCTCTTCCCTCCCTGCATTCTTTCTTTCACCTCTCTCTAATTTTTAAAAGGTCTGGTCTCAGCCAGACATGAACCAATGATGATAGATGCTCCTGCTGAGCCCCATGATGTGCCAGGGACCTGACATGCATGGCTTCTCTCTGATCCTCACGTGACCTGCAGATGCAAAAGCCAGAGCTCAGCATAGTTGAAAACCTTGACTGAGGTCATACCCCAGTTACTGGCACAGCCAGATTTAAACCTAAGACTTTCCCCTACACCACAGGGCTTTTATTTCTTAGTCATCTGAAAAGGTGTCAGCAAGGGAAATGGCTTGTCTATTTCCAGGGGCATTTTACAAGCAAACACTGAAAGGCTTCTGTGGGCTTAAGGGCTGATGGCTTTGATCGAATTTCAGGCATGTTGGCCCCAAGGCCCTGTGTATATTCCCTGGGCCCACTCGAGGGGATGCTGGCGTCAGAAACTCCCCAGAGGCCACCTACTGCAGCCCTGCACTTTACAGGGAAGAGAGAGATTCTCCCTAAAATTACAGAGCTGGGCCTGAGATGCCTACTGGAGCAAATCCCCATGGGGGCACCTCCCACCGCAGGTGAGCCAGAGGCTAGTCCTGCCTTCTCAGTGGCTACCCCCCTAAGCTCCCGCCACCACACAAAGTGTTCCAATCTTAACCTCTCATGTCCTGAGAGGCCAGAGCTACAGCCACAGATTCCAGAAGACACCCCACTCCCAGCCCCAGCCTGGTGCCTTTAGAATTATAAACACTTCTTGTCATCACAGGGTCCTGAAAGTCCCTTTTAAGTCTTGGACACTAAGACTCTAAAGGAAGATGAATCTTAAGATCCCGTCCCACTTCCAAATTCCTGCGATTCGATGACATCAGGGCTGTGAATAATCTGCCTGGCCCGAAGCCAGGATGGGCTGTGCTGCTTCCACCGTGAACTTCCTCCCCCTGCTTTATAAAAACAGGCCCGCCCCAGCTCCCTCATGGCCCTGTCCACTGAGCATCCTCCCGCCACACAGAAACCCGCCCAGCCGGGGCCACCGACCCCACCCCCTGCCTGGAAACTTAAAGGAGGCTGGAGCTGTTCAGGGAGCTCAAAGCTGAGATCCTACAGGAGTCCAGGGCTAGAGAGAAAACCTCTGCGAGGAAAGGCAAGGAGCAAGCCGCGGTAGGTCGGGTTTCTGTGTTGGGGTCTGTCTCCTCTTCTGTCTCTTAAAAGTCTTTCCAGCAAGCTGAGCCAGTGAAGGAATGCTTTAACCAACGGACCAACTTTGTAATTCAGGCAACTAGAGGATCCGCTAGAATCCACTCCGGAGGGGAGATGTCTGTTTGCATTTGCATGTGATTGGGATAGGCTGGAGTGTTTTGGAGGTGAGAGGGAGTCAGGGGAAGGGAGACTAGGGAGTTTGCATTCATTGGAGGAGCCTCTGCTGGCAGAGTAAGGGGGAAGGTGAAAAGAACGATACAGAAATGCCCCAAATAGGCTGTGGGAGCACCTCAAGACGAGCAGGCAATAAAAGGAAAAATCGACTGCCTTGGGACACGTGGCTGTGACAGCTGGGAGGGCCCTCTGGGGTCCCCCAGTTTCCTCCCTCCCCCGATGAACCCCCAGGAAGGAACTGAGGCTGTGGATGGAGCAGAGGGGCCTTACTTCCAGAGCACTATTCGCTAGGTGCTGGGAGAGGGAAGCAGGTGGCTTTCGCGCCCCACATTACCCCGTGGGGTAGAGAAATGCCTCTGATCTCCTCCCTAGGTGCCACCCCCACAAGTCTCCACAGGTCAGTTTGGCCCTCTGGCTTTTTGCCCAGGGTGCATCAGTCAAGCGTGCAGTCCTCCTTAAAGGACATTTTAATTACAGGGGAAAAAACTAACATCAATGTCTTTTATTCCTAAAGCACTCTGCAGAAAGCATGTGGGGTTCTCTAGATTTTCACTGTTATTATCTTTATTTTCTTAACCTCACAGGGAGGGAGAGAGGAAGGGAGGGAGGGAAGAGGAAAACATGCCGAGGTCCCAGGTAACTAATGACAAACTCAACCTCAAAGAAGTGTGGTAACAAGGATGCATTTGGCGGCCAATTGGGAATAATTGGTCTCCTGTAGCTCCTTGATGACAGAAAAAAATGTCGTGTGTGTGTGTATGTGTGTGCATTGCAATCCCAGGAAGCGGTCCTGCAAATACCATTGTCAGGTGGAGTTCCCTCAAAGGTGACTTCCTAGCAGTACTTGCTGTGGCAAGAACACTCATTCTGGGATCTAGAATCAATCCACAACGGTCAGCTTGAGCTGCTGGGTGCGTGCTTCCTGTGCAGGCAGAGTCGGACTCCAGCACTGGCAGGGACACCGTGAGTATTGAGATATGAATAGCTCCATCCTGCCCACCCATTTATTCCACCTAAAATGTTCTCAAAGACACCAGCCTCCAAGCTCTGGATCAAATGATAAAGCCCAAGATCAAAATCTCAGGAGCAAATGAAAGCTGCCCTGTCTCCAAAGTGCTCCTTCTCTGCCCAACTCCCCAAGACCAGCTCGGTTTATTTCACGATGGCTTGCACCGGATTCTCCCAGTGTCTGTGGCTCCCCCTGCTTCATCACAGACCTGGGACAGTCCAGGCAGCCAGGGAGTAGCTGGGAATAGCAGTTCCCCTTTGTTGGTTTTTGAGTTCACTGAGGCTTTGATTTCCCCCAGGGCCTGACATTGCCGAGCAGAGTCAGTGGCCAGTAGATTTCAAAGGATTTCAACAAACAGCCCAGGCATTCCTTTGTCAACCCAAAAGTAACTGAGACAGGTCTGTCAATTTAGAAAGTTTATTTTGCCAGTGTTAAGAACACACCTGTGACACAGCCTCCAGAGGTCCTGAGGACGTGTGTCCAAGGTGGCCAAGGTGCGGCTTGGTTTCATACATTTCAGGGAGACATGAGACATCAATCAATGCATGTAAAGTGTGCACCGGTTCGGTCTGGAAAGGCAGGACAACTGGAAGTAGGAGCTTCCAGGTCATAGGTAGAGAAGAGAAGATATCATTCTTCTGCGTCTTTGTCAGCCTTTCACTGAATACACAATTTACATGTGAGGGGGGGCAGAGGAAGAGTCACTTATGCCTTAGTTGGCTCAGTGAATCTACTTTTTTTTTTTCCGAGACGGAGTTTCACTCTTGTTGCCCAGGCTAGAGTGCAATGGCGTAATCCTGGCTAGTGCAACCTCCACTTCCCAGGTTTAAGTGATTCTCCTGCCTCAGCCTCCTGAGTAGCTGGGATTACAGGCGCCTGCCACCACACCCGGCTAATTTTTGTGTTTTTAGTAGAGACAGGGTTTCACCATGTTGGCCAGACTGGTCTTGAACTCCTGACCTCAGGTGATCCACCCACCTCGGCCTCCTGAAGTGCTGGGATTACAGGCATGAGCCACCATGCCTGGCCTGAATCTTCATTTTTACAAAAACAATAGGGCAGAGGAAGCAATCAGATATGTGTTTGTCTCAGGTGAGCAGAGGGATGACTTTGAGTTCTGTCCTTTGTCCTGCACCCATTTGCATTGCCAAGGTGAAGTTCAGCAGAACTGTTTTAGCGTACAGATCTTGAAGTCCACAAGGAGTTTCCTTGTGGGTAAATTGTGAGGGAGGTATGTAGCTTTTTATCTTTGTAGCAGTCTTATGTAGGAATAAAATGGGAGGCAGGTTTGCCTCATGCAGTTCCCAGCTTGGCTTTTCCCTTTGGCTTAGTGATTTGGGGGTCTTGAGATTTATTTTCCTTTCATACCTTGGTAGTATCACTTGAAGCCACCATTACCATCTAAGGCTTTTCTTTCTTTCTTTCTTTCTTTTTTTTTTTTTTGTTTTTCTTTTTCTTCTTTTTGGTAAGTGAGTAGCCAGGACTAAAGCACATTTGGGAAAACTTACTGTGTAGCTCAGGCGAGGCCTATTACTCTTCTGCCAACAGGTGTTTTTTTGGTCAAGGGGTTTTATAGCAGCCTAAGAGGGCCTTTTGCTGGGTTCCTCAATTTGGAAAAAGTAGTGCTGGCTTCAGGATTTCCAAAGAGTATGTAAAGGTTATTCTCAATCCTATGGCTGAGGGGGCAACATGGCTGATAAACAATGGTGGTGAATGTAGCTCCCCTTGGAATTCAAAATCCTCCTACTTCTCTGTGATACTGAGTATCTGGTGGTGAAGAGAACTTTAGGTTTTTAGTTGAGATGCCAAGTTTTCCTTTTATATTTATTTATTTATTTATTTATTTATTTATTTATTTTGAGATGGAGTCTTGCTCTGTCGCCCAGGTTGGAGTGCAGTGGCATGATCTCAGCTCACTGCAACCTCCACCTCCATGGTTCAAGCAATTTTCCTGTCTTAGCCTCCTGAGCAGCTGGGATTACAGGCATATGCCACCACGCCCGGCTAATTTTTGTATTTTTAGTAGAGATGAGTTTTCACCATGTTGATCAGGCTGGTCTCAAACTCCTGACCTTGTGATGCCCTCCTCCTCCAAAGTGCTGGGACTATAGGCATGAGCCACCGTGCCCGGCCAATGTTTCTTTTCTTTTTTTTTTTTTTTTGAGACAGAGTCTCACTTGGTCACCCAGGCTGGGGTGCAGTGGCACGATCTTGGCTCACCGCAGCCTCTGCCTCCTGGGTTCAAGCGATTCTCCCGCCTCTGCCTCCTGAATAGCTAGGATTGCAGGTGCCCGCCATCACACCGGGCTAAGTTTTCACCATGTTGGCCAGGCTGGTCTTGAACACCTGACCCTAAGTGATCTGCCTGCCTTGGCCTCCCAAAGTATTGGGATTACAGGCGTGAGCCACCACGCCCAGACAGGTTTTCCTTTGATTATTTGGCATTACGCATCTGCAGTCTCAAAATACATTTTTTCCTTTCTCTGAGTGACTTCCGCTTCTGCTTTGACGAGACTGTTGGGACGGACAATGAGGGACCAGTGCATTCTGCTCATTCCTTCTTGGGGCCATTTCTTTCGTATATACGGGAGAAAATTTCTGTCCATAGTGTCAGGCTATAAACCTCATCCTAGTCAGCCAGCTCACAAAACCATATGGTGGGTCTCACATCAAACCAGGTAAAAGAGTGAGGATGATTTAGACTCAAAGAAAATTAGAGCTAGAAAGAAATTTAAAGCTCATCCACTCTGCTCCAACCCTAAGTCAAGCCACATGGTCTTCTGATAGTGGCTGTTTTCTACCTACATATAAAGACAGCACATTCTCTTAGCAATATGTGTTTGTATATGTGTGTGTGTATATACATATATTTAGAGACAAGGTCTGACTCCATCACCCAGGCTGGAGTGCAGCAGTGTGATCATAGGTCACTGAACCTTCAAACTCCTGGGCTCAAGTGATCCTCCATCTCAGCCTCCCAAGTAGCTAGGACTACAGGTGCATGCTGCCACATCCAGCTAATTACAAAATTTTTTTTGTAGAAGCAGGGTTTTGCTTTGTTGCCCAGGCTGGTCTCAAACTCCTGGCCTCAAGCGACCCTCTTGCCATGGCTTCACAAAGTGCTGGGATTGCAGGCAAGAGCCACTGTGCCCAGCCCCTCTTAGTGATAATTTGCATATTATATATTCAAAAAATATTTTCTATTTATGCCACTTGGGAAACTTCTGTAGAATGGGATAGAGGGACAGATAAACCCAATTCTTGATCCACTGAAAAATAACACCTGTGACAGAGTGAAGATGAAACAGGTGCTGGGCACACAGCAAGTGTTTTAGAAACATTTTTGAACTCAACTTTGCCTGAGTTGTGGTGCTGATCATGACTGCCAGGGAATGCTAGCCAGCTGTTCTTCCTATACAAGTTACATGACTGGGTGTCTGCAGCAGCTGCCCCACTGTGAATTGCACACACCAATGGCCAAGACCCAGCAACAACTTGGCCAACAGGCCCAGCCGACGCGCATGGGTGGCCACGTGATGCTCCTGACACACGCACCGGTGGCTGGGGGAAGTTTTTTGAGGATTGATCAGAAGATCTGATTCCACCTGGAGCCTCTGAAGTGATCACTTCCAGGCTAGGCTGAACCCAGATACCAGGAGACCTATGTATTGAGAGCCTTTTGTGTTTATTATGTAGTCACAAATATTCCATTAACATATAGTTAGGCATTAGAGAATCCATGCTGGATTCCTCCAAAGGCCCCTAGATCCTTAGAACACTCAGAGATTCCAAAGCACACGTCCTCCTAGGACACCCTGGCAGGAGAGCCCGTGGGCGACTCTCACCTTTGCCTGCTGTCGGGGCCTGTGCTGATGGGTAGGGGCTCTGTGCTTGCTGTGGCCCAGGCCTAAGCTGTGGGGATGTGCTCTGTCGGGAGCAGACCCCTTCGCTGTCTGCCTAACTCCTTTGTGTGTTCCCGGAACAGCTTCTGTGTTATGCATTCCAGAAAGCCTGCCTGACCACCCCCACCTCAGCAAGCCTGGGATGGACAACCTCCCCCACATTCCACTCCAAGCCTACCCCCATCCCCCGCCTGCTGAGTGGTATGGCACTGCTCTGCTGTACCCTGAGTGTCTAGTTATTCATCAGGCCCCATCCTAACTATGAGCTCTTTCAGGATAAGAGCTGTGTCTTTGCATGGCCAGAGCCTGTGCCAGGGCACAGCTGGTGCCCCATACACGTTGATGGTGAATAGATAGCACAGGTAGATCATTGTCTGTGAGTACTTAACAGAGAAGCAGCTCACACGGGTGCTTGAGACCTGCGGGGGAGAGGTGGGGGTCTGGTAGGCGCTCGGAGGAGGACACCCCTGTAGCTTCTCCAGTCCCATAGATGGGACTCTTGATGTGGGCAGTTTTATTTTAGCTGAGTCTCCAGAAGGCAGGGGACGGGGACTGGTAGGGGATGCTAAACCTGGTAACCCAGTATGGATGAGGTAACAGAGGCCAGGCGCGCAGCTCCTGCCTGTAATCCCAGCACTTTGGGAGCCCAAGGTGGGCGGGTTGCTTGAGCCAAGGAGTTCGAGACCAACCTGGGTCCCAAACCTAGCGAGACTCTGTCTCTACAAAAAAATGAAAAAAAAAAAAAATTAGCCGGACATGGTGGCATGCACCTGTAGTCCCAGTTACTTGAGAAGCTGAGGTGGGAGGATCACTTGAGTCCGGGAGGTTGAGACTGCAGTGAGTTGCGATCACGCCACTGCACTCCAGTCTGGATGACAGGGCGAGACCCTGTCTCAAAATAAATAAATAAATAAGAAAGAGAGACTACTGGTCAACTTGATTTCTGCTGGTTATTCTCTTTCTGTCATGTTCACCGAAAAGAGAAACTTGTTGTATTTTATCTTGTTGTAACAAGAGCCAGTGTCTACCACCTGGGCTACTGAGAGAAAGGGAAGGGGTTTTTTCTGGGAAGCTCCAATTTACTTATTTCTCTCATGTGATGCCTCTGACTTTCATGGTGTGGCCTGGTCAGATGGGCCTTATCAATAGAGATGGCCTGATGTCCCAGCTGTCTCATCTCAGCGGCTAGTTCCGGCTTCTGCTGGGAGTCCACAGTGGCCTCTGCATGCATGGTGTGGGAAAGGCAAATAAAAAAGCAGATTAAAAACCAGATTAAAGACACCACCCTGTATTTAGGAAATAATGGTTCCTGTTGATACTGTTCTACGAACACAGATGAAGGCACAAAATTCTACATCAACTGCAGAGAATTGGTTATAGACTAACACAGGTGGTCAGATGATCTAGGAAGCAGGATTCAGGATTAACAGGGATCCCTGAGGACCCCATGGAGCATGGCATCTCCTCTGCATCAGCAGCTTCAAGTCGTTCCAGGGAGAAGCTGGAAGCCTCAGTGCTTTTGCTGAAGAAGGATGTTCATGACAGTAGGTGCAGGTCGTTCCTGCCGTGCACCCAGGTGTGGGGGAAGGACTTTGCTGCTGCTTCTCTAACTACCTTACAATTCAGCAAGACGGAAATGATTAGCCCATGACAAAAACCAGGAAACAGGCTCAGAGAGAGTGAGTTGCTCACACAGGACCTGTACTGTAAATGCAGTTAGATTTCCAGGTTGAGAATCCAGTGACCACGCCCCTTCTTTGTGGCATTCTGCTGTTGTATACCACGTGGAACACATTAAGAACGTTATGGCCAGGTGTGGTGGCTCATGCCCGTAATCCCAGCACTTTGGGAGGCTGAGGCGGGCGGATCACCTGAGTTTGGGAGTTTGAGACCAGCCTGGCCAGCATGCCGAAACCTTGTCTCTACTAAAAATACAAAAATTAGCTGGGCGTGGTGGCATGCACTTGTAATCCAAGCTACTCGGGAGACTGAAGAAGGAGAATCGCTTGAACCCAGCAGGTGAAGTTTGCAGTGAGCTGAGATTGCTCCATTGCACTCCAGCCTGGGCGACAGAGTGAAACTCCATCTCAAAAAAAAAAAAAAAGAATGTTACAATTCGGTGTCACATAGACAGTGAGGAATAGTGGAAAGAGTGTTAGGTTTGGGGTAAGAGAACTGTGTCCCCTGGGCTTGAGTCCTGATGCCAACTCTCACAGGATGTGTCACCATACAGCACGACCCTTATACTTTTTTTTTTTTTTTGAGACAGGGTCTCGCTCTGTCACCCAAACTGGAGTGCAGTGGTATGATCACAGCTCACTGCCACCTCAAACACCCAGGTTAAGGCCATCCTCCCACCTCAGCCTCCCAAGTAGCTGGGACTACAGGCATGCACCACCATGCCCAACTAATTTTTTTGTATTTTTTGTTGAGATGGGGTTTTGCCATGTTGCCCAGGCAGGTCTCAAACTCCTGGACGCAAATGATCCACCCTCCTCAGCCTCCCAAAGTGTTGGGATTAGAGACATGAGCCACTGCTCTCATCCCCTTACACTTTTTTGAAGTTCAGTTCTTCCGTCTGTAAAAACGAGGTAATAATATTGCCTCAGATTACTTAATGGATGTGAAAGCGTTTTGTAAACTCTGTGCCTGGAAAGGTGGAAGCTACTCAAATACCTGTTGAGTGAGTGGCATTAATCCGTGTACATTTCTCAGGCAACAATAATGTTACTTTCATGTAAGGCCAGTAAAATGTGGGTAAAGTCATGTAACAATACAATGAAAGTTTCTGATCAGTATTTCCTAATTCAAGTGTGTTGAAATGTGGAGTTGGGCTGGAGAATTGTCAAATCATTGAGTATTTAATTACCATGTGGTGATGTTTGCTTTAGGGAGTGGAAGGAACATAAGGAACGAACCACCTCCATCACGGAAGATGACACTCATTTAGATTCACTTTAGATCTCAGGGCTTGTTTAGATGCAGACTTTGTGGTTAACATTTTATTGTACTGACTGATTTAGTTTTCACCAGGTGGACCTTGTGTTTGCTTCAGAAGGATCTAAGTTTATTAGGACAGGGTTTCTTCTGTTTTGATTGTGGGAGGAGGCAGGATAGACTTCTGTTTTCCTAGACCGGAAACCAACATTCCCCACTCCTCTAAATAACCAGGATTACCAGGCAGAGGGTGGGGCATCGAGGAGATGACAGCTGTGCATGCCTGCTCTAGGTTTTTCTGAGTTTAATTCCATATAGCTTAGACACAGGCCATATGCCTACATTTGGAAGATGCTTTGGAGAAAATTCTGCTCTGATGGGTGGGGGACAGGGTGTGCCAGGAAAAGATTCTATTCTTTTGAAGACACGGGGTCTTGCTATGTTGACTAGACTGGTCTTGAACTCCTCACCTCAAGTGATCCTCCTGCCTCAGCCTCCTGAGTTGCTAGGACTACAGATGCAAACCACCACACCCAGCTCTGAGATGATTCTATTCTCTTCACCTTATTGGAATTGGCGAAATTAGATAAGAAACAGACTCTTCCTCTCTTCTCCCCTGGATATAAATGTTCTGTTAAGAGAGGGAAAATAACCATTTAGCCTACAGCAAATCACCTTTTCAAAAAGTTAAGAATTACTTATGTGATGGTAGTTTTTGAAAGTGGTTTTTATTTTGAGATCATGGCCTCTGTAATACACAGGGCCTGGAGAAGTCAGATGAGAGCTACCAGGCTCAAAGCTCCTGTCCCGAACAACGTGGTGCTTTCGTGGGAGCACGCCACCCTTTCCAAGGCTAGCTCCTCTCCCAGCATCACACTTCGGCTCTCGTCCTGCTCTAGAAACGTGCCTTTGCTGGTCCAAGGAATCCTGGTCGTTTCTTTTCTTAATTGTTGGCATCCATCTGGGCTATGGTGGTTGTGGCGGGGGTGGCAGTGGAGAGTGTGTTGTTTTAAACCCGTGAGTCATTTTAGGGTATTGGTACTCTTGGAGACTGACTTTCTCTTGCTCAGGTTTTCAGAGAGACCTTTTGCAAAGCAACAATAACCTAAGAATCTCCTTGACCAAAGACAAATGTAGCAAACTTTGCACATGGTGCAACATTTGATAATGGTATCAATTTACATTTGTGTTTTCCTTGCAATTTCCCTCCTCCTCTAGCTTGCTCATGTTTCTGCCTTCTTCTTGCTGGCAAGAGTACAGACTATAATTCTCCAGTTCACTAACATCTGGAGTGACTGCACTGTTTGCAATTTGATTGATTGACTACATGTGTACAGTTCCTGTATTGCAAGTCACTTTTCTATATAATCTTTTTTGAGATGAAGTCCTGCTGTGTCGCCCAGGCTGGAGTGCAGTAGCATGATCTTGGCTCACTGCAACCTCCGCCTCCCAGGTTCAAGCGATTCTCCTGCCTCAGCCTCCCAAGTGGCTGGGATTACAGTCATCTGCCACCATGCCCGGCTAATTTTTTTGTATTTTTAGGAGAGATGGGGTTTCACCATGTTGGCCAGGTTTGTTTTGAACCCCTGACCTCAAGAGATCCACCTGCCTAGGCCTCCCAAAGTGCTGGGATTACAGGCATGAGCCACCGCATCTGGCCATATAATCTATTTTTTTAAAAATGTTTTTGTATTAAAATAGATAGAGACAGAGTCTCACTGTGTTGCCCAGGCTGATCTCGAACTCCTGGGTTCAAGTGATCCTCCCACCCTGGCCTCTCGAAGTGCTGGGGTTACAGGCGTGAACCACCTCATGAGGCCTCACTTTCCTATATAATCGAAACAATAGATCTATAGCGCCGTTTGTAAGAGTTTCCCAGTTTATACCGCATGTGACACTCCCTATATCACATGTCCTCACAGCAGAACAGAAACCACAGGATGTCAGCCCCAGAGGCAACCTTGGAGCATCCAGTCCACTTGGTTTTGCATTGCTGGCAGGAGCTTTTATGTCAAAATATAGATACTTTTTCGAAGGTCAGCACATTAATTTTTTTTTCAGTCATTTTTATCTTATGTGAATAAGCTGATAGTTCCTTTGCTAGGAGCTGGTTTTTATGGAGGGAAGATGGGGCTGGTAGAAGCAGATAGAGGGAGAAGTAATACACAGGCACTGAGACAGCACCCCACCGACTTTCCCCTGTCCCTCTTCCAGTTGGCCTCCTCCTTTCCAGGGGCTGTGCCCAATCCAGAATCAGTTATTCACTGGTGCCCATCGACCATCATTTCCCCATGTGGCCACCACAGAAATGAACACCACCTTTCTGGTTGGCATGATCATCAATTTCTCAGCCAAAACGGCACACATCCTTGGCTCTGGGAAACAGTACATCTCCCAGGAAAGGGAGCTTACAGCACAGTACCCCACTTCCTGGTTACCAGACTATTGTTCCTATTTTCCCCGAGAACAGTCATCATTCACAGGTTGTTCGGCGGGGCCCGGGAACAGAGTCACTCCGGTTGCTACAGCCAACAGACCAAACACGGCTTCCAGGCAGGAAGGTCAGAGCTGCTCTGCAGGACGCACACGCAGATTGGAAGCAGATAGGGCCGGCCAAGCACAGATATGCTGGCTGTGTCCTACACACAGGTGCCTGCACACACATGCTTCAGATCCAGGCTGCACTCTACCAGCCAACCCATGGACTCTGTTTTTTCTAATTTGCACAGATTCTTTGTCAACCTGCCATGCCCTGAGGCTGTTGAACATCATCCAACAGAGAGGGAGCCTTTTGCAAATCTAAAAAAATCAACTTTGTGTGCTAGGGTGGCCTGACAGGGCTAGGCCTTGGGGTCTTGGGGACCAGCATTCCACCTCTCCTCTCATATAGTGATTCCGGATTCCAGCCCAGCAAAAGTCAGTCAACCTTGGGGCCTTCCTTTCTTTTATCCTTTCTTTTTTTTTCCTTTTCTGTCTTTCTGTGCGTCCCTTCCTACCCCCTTCCTTCCTTCTTCTCATTTGCCCGTTTTTTGATTTTCTTTTTTTTTCAGTTCTTTGATGATCCTGAGAAGCTACTAAATATAGCAAAAGGGAGATAACACATAACAAAATTAGAAGTCTTTCTATTTATAAAAATGAGCCTCTGAAGGCTTCTACCATCCCTTCCGCCAATGTCATCTCTCACCCGGGCCTCGCCAGAGCACTCGTGGACCTCCCTTCGGTGAGGCCCAAAGTCCATCCCAGCCACGCCCTGCGGTCCCTAGTCTGAGTCCATGGTTCTGGCTTTCACTCTGCTCTGCATCCCGGCACTGGCCCCAGACCTCGACGCCCACCTCTTCAGCGAAGGCAAAACAAGGACACATTTTTCCTCCCTCTCTTCTCTCTTTCTTGTTTTCAGACTGCACTGTTTTTCTGCTGGCCGGATGACTCATTTCTTTGTCATCTCTTACCCCACTCGGCCTTTCCAGCTGCTCGAATCGCCTCTGCGTGATGCAGACAGAGCTATCGCCCCGCTGGGGTGAGATTCACTTGCACTGAATCAGCTCAAGGTGCAGGAAGGTCCAGGGAGGCCAAGGAAGAGAAGAAACAAGTCTCCAACTCTCTCAGGAGCAAAGACAAAAATATGTTCCTGCTCTCTTATCTCGTATTCAGATTGTTCAGTTGCAAAAGGGTTGAACATGATGCAGCCGGTGGTGTGTGTGGACCGGCCCTAGGTCGTGCTCCTCCTCCATCTGGCCCCCCCACCCCTAGTTATCCAGAAAGGGGGATGTTCCCAGGCAATGCCAACATGTCCATACTGCACTCTTGACGTTGCAGTTTCCCGGCATCTGGGATTGCATTCCGTTTAGAAGGACTTTGAGTTCTTGAAATAAAACAGTATCTTGGTGGGCATCTGGAAAAAACACCCAAACTGATATCCCAGGCTGGGGTGCAGGACCCTATCGAGAGGGCTGGGTGGTGTGGACAGCACAATGAAGAAGGTCAAGTTCCTTGTACTCACTTATTTGTTGTTTCATTCAGAATTCCTGTGAAGTGGGAGCTCTCACCATCCTTGGGTCTTACTTAAGAGTAAGGAGTGGGGTAACCTAGAAATACATGAACATCAGGGAGAAATGGGGAGGGAGTTTCACATGAGCTATTTTTACAAGATTAAGTAATGGGATAAAATTAAAAAGGGGAATTTAAGAGGAATTTTGGGAAGTTCTGAGAAACAGGACATTTGAGGAAAGCTGAGAAAGAGAAGATCTGGAGTAAGTCTCCGTGATGAGAAGATTCCACCCCACACTTCTGTTTTGGGTGGCCTTGGCTTCTGACCTGCACTCCTGTTTTGGGTGGCCTGGGCTCCTGACTCCCTTTCCTCTGAAACTGCCTGGAGCCAGGGAGTAGCACAGCTGCTTCCTCCCAGGGAGAAAGGGATCCCCGAAGAGCGCACTGCAGGGAGACCTCGGGCACTGCGGGCACAAAGGCTGGAGACGGCACTTCTGTTCCCTTGTGATGGGATAGGTGCAGGGAGGCTGGGAGGGTGCCAGGCTCGTGAGCCTCCCTCTGGGCCATGTTTCCCCATTGGAATCACTGTACCCAGAGCCTCCTGCAGGCTTCCCTCTCCCTCTCCCTACACCCCTCTGCCTGACACAGCAGCCCAGGGAGAATTCGTCAGGCATGAAATGTAGTGAGGCGAGGAGGGTGATCAGCACCTCCCTCGGGGGAGCTCTTTTGAAAGTAATGATCAAAGATCCAGAGCCGGACCTAGGCAAGGAGGCAAGGCCTGGAAGCCCCTATGCATGCCTCCATGCCCTTAGGACGCTCAGGGAAGCGGGAGGGTGGGACCTAAAGTTGTTGTGACCAAAGGGAAATGAGTCAGGGAAAGAAATGCCATGCTTCAATTTTTGTGGATGAAGGAGGGAGCAGGCCGCCAGACCACAAAATAACACCCGACCGACTAACCTACTTTGAGCTGCCAAGGGCAGGATCACAGGGGAGAAGCAGATGGAAACTGGGGCTCTGGGGTCCAGGAAGATCTGAGTCTTCCGACCAAACACCAGCTGCCTCCCCTCCTTCCTGCAAATATGCACATTGCCAGATCTGTTGCAGTCTATGGAAAAGGAGACAGATGTTCGGCAGAGTGGTGGGGAGGGGTGGAGGTTGGGCTGGGGGCCTCTGCTTTGTGGGGAGACCCTCAGGCAGGGGAGTAGGCTCCATCCCGCATGGAGGAACCTGGGCAGTCTAAGGCAGGCTGGCTGTATGATGTGCTGGCAATAAAATCCCGACGGCTTCCGCTGCAGAAGTCCAGGAGGACATGACTGTGGCTCCATCTAGTCAGGCCCAGGGCGGGAATGCCCTTCCAGGAAACCAAGCCAGAGTGCTGTGGTCTCTGGGCTGCCAAAGAAGTCTCAGAAATGGTCTAGCCCTTCAGCCCACAGAAATCTCTGGGCAAAATTATCTCCCAGCATTGACAGATGAATGGATAAACAAAATGTGTTCTATCCCACAGTAGAGTATTATTCAACCTTAAAAAGGAAGGAAAAATGCTGGGCGCGGTGGCTCAAGCCTGATCCCAGCACTTTGGAAGGCTGAGGAAGGAGGATCATTTGAGCCTAGGAGTTTGAGACTAGCCTGGACAACATTGAGAAACCTTGTCTCTACATACACACACACACACACACACACACACACACACACACTCTCTCTCTCTCTCTCTCTCTCTCTCTCTCTCTCTCTCTCAGCCAGGCACGGTGGCATATGCCTGAAGTCCCAGCTCTTTGGGAAGCTGAGGCAGGAGGATCTCTTGAGCCTGGTGGGTCAAGGCTGCAGTGAACCGTGTTCGTGCCACTGCACTCCAGTCTGGATGACAGAGCGAGACCCTGTCTCAAAAAAAAGAAAGAAAGAAAAAAGGAAAAAAAAAAAAAGGACATGCTACAGCATGGATACACCTTGAAGACATTTGCAAAGTGAAATAAACCAGTCACAAAAGAAGAAACACTGTCTGATTCCAATTCTAGGATGTATGTAGAGCAGTCAGATTCCTACAGACAGAAAGTAGCAGGGTGGCTGCTGGGGGGAAATGGGGAATGGGGAGTTACTCTCTGGTGGCTACAGAGTTTCAGTTGGGGGTGATGGAGAAGTTCTGGAGATCGGTGGTCACAATGTGACATGCTTAATTCCACTGAACTGTGCACTTAACATCGTTAAGGTGGTAAATTTTGTGCTATGTGTATTTTACAACAATACAAAATACGTAGTTTCTAGAATCCTCTTCTAGATGTATGTCTGGCGTTTCTCCCGCGGGGCTGGCGCTGGAGGAAGCCAGCCAGGACAACATTGCGACTTCTCCTCCTCTGTTGCCATCATGGACTTCTCGCACCACGTGATCAAGCTCTTTTTTTCTCTTCTTCCAGAATTTAAGGGACGCTGTGAAGCAATCATGAATGCAATGAAGAGAGGGCTCTGCTGTGTGCTGCTGTTGTGTGGAGCAGCCTTTGCTTCGCCCAGCCAGGTGGGTGTCCAGGATCCCTATGTCCTGCCCCTCGAGGCTGCAATGCTTCCGGAGGCTCCAGGAGTCTGCATCCATCTGGGCCACGGGGGTGGGAATGCTGTCAGGGAGCAGAGAGGCACAGGGACCAAGGGCTGCATCGCTGCAGAGCACACAGCACACACTCCCTTCGGTACAGCAGACTCTGTATTTTCGGCCCAGTGCAGAGCCCAGGCACTTATTTTGACCTGAGTAAGTAGTTAATTCCACTCCCTGCCTGTGCCTGCATTTTTTTGCCGCTGTTTTTAAAGAATGTATTTGAATTAATCCATAAAATACAGTTGTCCCTCATATCTGTGGAGTATTTGTTCCAGGACCCCCAAGGATACCAAAATCCAGAAATACACAAGTTCCTCATATAAAATGGTGCAGAGTTTGCATATCCTATATACACCCTCCTGTATACTTTAAATCATCTCTAAATTACTTATAATACCTAGTATAATGTTAATGCTATGTAAATAGTTGTTATAATGTATTTTTTAATTTGCGTTATTTTTATTGTTGTATTATTTATATATTTTTTGGAGACAGGGTCTCACTCTGTCACCCAGGCTGGAGTGCAATGGCAATGGCACAATCATAGCTCACACAGCATCAAACTCTAGGCTTAAGCCTTGGCCTCCCAAAGCTCTGGGGTTACAGGTGTGAGCCACAAGCCCGGCTTATATTATTATTTTTAATTTTTCAAATATTTTACATCTGTTTTGGTTGAATCCACAGACATGGAACCTGCAGATATACAAGGTGGACTGTATTTATAAAAGACAATGCAGGGCAAGGCACAGTGGCTCACACCTGTAATCCCAGCACTTTGGGAGGCCGAGGTGGGAGAATCACTTGAGCCCAGGAGTTTGAGACCAGCCTGGGCAATATAGTGAGACCCTATCTCTACAAAAAATTCAAAAATTAGTCAGGTGTGTAGTGGTATGCACTTGTGGTCCCAGCTACTCGGGAGGCTGAGGCGGGAGGATCGCTTAAGCCCAGGAGGTTGAGATTTTGGTGAGCTATGATTGCGCTAATGCACTCTAGCCTGAGTGACAAACTGAGATCCTGTCTCAAAAAAAAAAAAAGGCAATGCAAGTGCCATGAGCCACAGCAGAGGCGAGCTGCCCTCATGGTGTCTACTCTCTAGCTGAGATGGAAGTGCTACACACACTCTCTGAAAATGCCTAGCAATAGAGGGCCTCATGGAAGTCCAAACTAGCCACACCTCTCCCCTAGAGTGGGGAGAGCCCAGGTGACTGTGTGGAGGAGACAGGCAGCTGCAACTCCACTGCCCAATATGGTGGCCACTGACCATGTGTAGTGGTTTAAATTGAAAAGAATTAAAGTTAAACATTGTTTCTTAGTCCCACTGGCCACATTCAAAGCCCTCGGTGGCCCTGTATCGCGTCTGTCGTGGACAGCATAGACAGAAAACATTTTCACCATGCGGAAAGCTCTTCTGGACAGTGCCAGTCAGAAAGGAGAGGAAAAATTGGACTAGAAGGCAGGAGATGGACTTTCACTTGGGCCAGTTACCCGAGGGGGTCTCTGAGCAGGGGCATCTGGCCGGCAGGTTCCTGTGGGCTTCTGGGTTGGCCACCTTTACTCTTAGTACACCTGGCGTGTGCTGATCCTTCCTCCACCTCTGGTTTCTTGGCAGGAAATCCACGCCCGATTTAGAAGAGGAGCCAGATCTTACCAAGGTCGGGTGAAGCTGAGGGGTACATGGGGTCATGGGAGTGGGAGGCAGGACGGGGGTGCGGGGTGCATCAGGCCCTATGAGGCCTTCTTCCACCTGCCACCTGCCTACGGTGTGACAGTGCCATTGCAGCATGATTCTACAGAGATGCCTGTGTCGGCACCATTCTCCCATCAGCTACGGCCACGGGGCGGGTTCTGATTCTGAGGGAAGCAGAAACAGGTGTCCCCCCAAGGAGCCAGGCTGTCAGGGATCACAACCTGGTGGGGGGCGGGGGGCAGCCACTAGCCCAAGATCCTGGTTATACAGATCAGAAGGCGGAGCCCAGGAGAGAGCAAGCGGCTTGCTTGCCCAGGGCCACACAGCTGCCAGCAGCAGGGTGAGGGCAGTCACGGCGGAGGCCAGCCCCATGCTCTGGGTCTCATCCTAGGCTGTGATCCCACCACAGGGCGCCAGCGGCTTTGGTAACAACATCCCTGTGTATCCATTTCCCTCTGGTGACCTAACTGGGATGTCCCAACCGGAATGTCCCACCCAGGCAACCCCCAGACATGGTGGGGTCTCTAAGTCCACGCCTAGAGTTGACTCTAGAAGGCTGAGGAATGCGAGGCCCAGCTTCAGGTCCAAAACTACTAACCCAGGCCTTCAATTTCCCTCCTTCACGACCCAGTTCCTTTGAGTCTGGAAGACTCCGCAATACCCTTTGTAAAGGTGTTAAAAAAGGAGTGAGTCACACCTCGACTCTTAATGCCTTCACTGTTGGATGGCCTCCTGCTTCCTACGAGGGTATCCTGGCATCAGCGACCTCAAAAGCAGCAAGGGTCTGACTCACAGTGGGCACGTGCTACTTCTTTAATTAACTGAAAGTAAAGTTGTTGTTTTTTAAGTTGGCATTCTGGCTTGAAAACAGAAAGATGGCATGAGAATATTAATGGGAGTACTTCAACTACTTTCAGTATGCCAAAAATACTTGGAGAAGTAGCACATTTTCTGCAAAAACTAAAATGTCAATTTTCTTTGGGGCCAAAAATGCATCATTTCTGTGTGGTAATACTTATGTGGATCAAAAACTCTGGTAGACAGTTATGCATATATATATTTGTTGATTAATTACAATGAGAAAAAGTCCAGGTGCAATGGCTCACATCTGTAACTCCAGCACTTTGGGAGGTTGATCCAGGAGGATGGCTTGAGCCCAGGAGTTCAAGACCAGCCTGGGCAACATAGTGAGACACTCCCCCCGCCGCCCCTCCCACCCCACCCCGCCTCTACAAAAAAATTTAAAAATTAGCTGGGTGTGGTGGTGTGCACTTGTACTCCCAGCTACTTGGGAGGTTGGCGCAGGAGGATTGCTTGAGCCTGGGAGGCAGAGGTTGCAGTGAGCCAAGATAGCACCACTGCACTCCAGCCTGGGTAACAGAGACCCTAAAAAAAGGAAAAAAAGAAAAAGAAAAAGAAAAAATTAGGCTGGGCGCGGTGGCTCACGCCTGTAATCCCAGCACTTTGGGAAGCCAAGGCAGGCAGATTACTTGAGATCAGGAGTTTAAGACCAGCCTGACCAATATGGTGAAACCCCATCTCTACCAAAAATACAAAAATTAGCCGGGCATGGTGGCGGGCACCTGTAATCCCAGCTACTCAGGAGGCTGAGGCAGGAGAATCACTTGAACCCGGGAGGTGGAGGTTGCAGTGAGCCAAGATCGTGCCACTGCACTCCAGCCTGGGCGACAGAGTAAGATTTTGTCTCTAAATAAATAAATAAATAAATAATATGAGAAGGTACTCAATGGCACTCAGAAAAGAAATGCAAATTTATTTTATTTTATTTTGAGATGGAGTCTTGCTTTGTCGCCCAGGCTGGAGTGCAGTGGTGCAATCTCAGCTCACTGCAACCTCCACTTCCTGCGTTCAAGCGATTCTCCTGCCTCAGCCTCCTGAGTAGCTGGGATTATAGGCACCTGCCACCATGCCTGGCTAATTTTTGTATTTTTAGTAGAGACAGGGTTTCACCATGTTGGCCAGGCTAGTCTCCGAACTCCTGACCTCAAGTGATCCGCCCACCTCGGCCTCCCAAAGTGCTGGGATTACAGGCGTTAGCCACCATGTCCGGCCAGTATTCGTTATCTTTTTGTCTTCCAGTTGTGCCTCTTCAGTAAGGGAGTATGCAATGGAGTCTATAGAAAGCAAGTGAGGGAGTTTTCTCAGTAGGTTCAAGGGTGGTAAGTCATTTCATCTTGAGTCATACTCTAATGAGGCTGGCCTGTCTTTTCTCATAGTGATCTGCAGAGATGAGAAAACGCAGATGATATACCAGCAACATCAGTCATGGCTGCGCCCCATGCTCAGAAGCAACCGGGTGGAATACTGCTGGTGCAACAGTGGCAGGGCACAGTGCCACTCAGTGCCTGTCAAAAGTACGTACTGAGGCTGCGAGGTGACGCATGCCTGTGATCCCAGCACTTTAGGAGGCCAAAGTGGGAGGATCACTGGAGCTCGGGAGTTCAAGACCAATCTGGGCAACATAGCAAGTCCCCTCTCTCTACAAAAAATAAAATTAGCCAGACCTGGTATGTAGTCCCAACTACTTGGGAGGCTGAGGTAAAAGGATCACTTGAGCCCAGGAGTTGGAGGCTGCAGTAATCTATGATTGTGCCACTGCACTTCAGCCTCGGTGACAGGGCAAGCCCCCATCTCTAAAACAAAACAAAACAACACAACACAAACAAAAACAAAAACACAGAAAAGCCCAGTACAAATCGACTTTAAGCTGAGGCTTCGAGTTCAGGGGTCCAGTCTCATGAGCCCTGTCCTTCATGGTCCCCAGCAAGTTCAAATCTTCAAAAGGAGCCTCCAGGCCTGTTCGGCCTTAGGCAAAGGTGAAGGTATAAGCGGAAAAGGGAGCAAGACCAAGTGACCTTGGGCAAATGCCCAATTGCCTCAGTTTCCTCAGCTGTAAAGAGGCAGGAATAACAGTACACACTTCATGGTTTGCTGTGAGGATTAAATTAGCTAATTTTTGTAGACTGTACAACAGTGCCTGGCACGTAGAGCACATTCTTAATATTTTAACTCACATCATCCTTGGAGCTGCTTTGAAAGTACAGGGGACCCTTGAACAACACTTGTCTGACCTGCAGGGTCCACTTATGCATGGATTTTTTTCAACCAAAGGCAGGATGAAAACAGTATTTGTAGGCTGCGGAACAGTATTTGGAGTGTGTTGCACACTGCGGGACTTGAGTGTGTGTGGATTGTGGTAGACAGGGCTCCTGGAACCATGGCGTGAGCACACAGAGGGAGGCTGTCATTAGGGGCTTGTTTATACTCAACAGGTTGCAGCGAGCCAAGGTGTTTCAATGGCGGCACCTGCCAGCAGGCCCTGTACTTCTCAGATTTCGTGTGCCAGTGCCCTGAAGGATTTGCTGGGAAGCACTGTGAAATAGGTGAGTAGGTGGGAGCATGTGAGAGGAGCTGAAATCCCACCTCCCCAGTTCTCCCCCACAGGAAGGAAAGGTAGGGTGCGGATGGCAGGGCCAAGGGTGGGGGCCAGGGACAGCACAGGCGCTTCTGCCATGGGTCGGGAAGCACAGTGCCAGGCAGCAGGCAGAGCCCAGGTGTGAACCTGGATCCAGGCTGGCACCCTCACCGCCCAGCCTATGGCTTCCCAGCCAGCCTGCGTCAGGCCTGGGGGATGACAGGGCAGAGAGGGGAGCCTCCTGAGGGCTGAATGAAAGGGGATTCCCATGTGAGGCATCCGTGCCCTGCTTTCCATCAGATACCAGGGCCACGTGCTACGAGGACCAGGGCATCAGCTACAGAGGCACATGGAGCACAGCAGAGAGCGGCGCCGAGTGCACCAACTGGAACAGCAGCGCGCTGGCCCAGAAGCCCTACAGCGGGCGCAGGCCTGACGCCATCAGGCTGGGCTTGGGGAACCACAACTACTGCAGGTGAGGGCACATCCCCCAGGAGGGTTTCCCCCCGCAAGAAGCTGCTATGGCTGGGGAAAGATTCTGTCAGATCTGTCAGGGTTCTCCCAAGAAACATAACCAATATAGGATAGATGGATCGATGGATGGATGGATGGATGGATGGATGGATGGATGGATGGATGGATGGACAGATGATAAATAGATGATAGATGGATAGATGATAGATGATAGACAGATGATAGGTGATACATTGATAGATAATAGATGATTGATAGATGATAGATTAGATAGATGATAGACACATAGATGATAGATAGTAGATGTAAGATGATAGATGACAGATAGATAGATGACGGACAGATAGATGATAGAGAGATAGGAGAGAGAGAAAGAGAGAGAGAGTGTGTGTGAACCCAAAGTATCTGAGACAGGTCTCAATCAATTTAGAAAGTTGATTTTGCCAAGGTTAAGGACACCCCTGTGACACAGCCTCAGGAGGTCCTGAGGACATGTGCCCAAGGTGGTCAGGGCACAGCTTGCCTTTAGACATTTTAGGGAGTCATGAGACATCAATCAGCATGTGTGAGGTGTACATCCGTTTGGTCTGGAAAGGTGGGATAACTTGAAGCACGGGCTTCCAGGCCATAGGTAGGTAAGAGACAAAAGGCTGTATTCTGAGTCCTTGATCAGTTTTTCACTGAACACACAATTGAGTCTGGCTCAGTTGATCTGCATTTTTACATAAACAATAGGGCAGAGGAAGCAATCAAATATGCATTTGTCTCAGGTAGGCAGAGGGATGACTTTCTGTCCTGCACCTGGGAAGATCAGCTATCCACTGACAATGCCAAGGTGAAAGTCAACAGAACTGTTTTAGGGTAAAGATCTTCAGGCCCACAAGGAATTTCCTTGTAGGGAATTAAAAAAAAAAAAAAACGAAAAAAACCTTTGCAACTACCTTATTGAGGAATAAAATGAGAGGCAGGTTAGCCATAGTTCCTGGCTTGACATTTCCCTTGGCTCACTGACGCTGGGGTCCCCAGATTTGTTTTCCTTTCACACCAGATAGAAAGACATTTATGTTAAGGAACTGGCTGACAGGATCGTGGGGGCTGGGAAGTCTGAAACATGTAGGTAAGCCAGGCTGGAAATGCAGGCAGGAGCTAAGGCTGCTGTCTTAAGGCAGAATTTCTTATTCAGGAAACCTCATATTTGCTCTTAAGGCCTTTAAGTAATTGGATGAGGCCCAACTACATTATCTAGGACAATTTCCTTTTCTAAAGTCAGCCGGCTGTAGGTACTAACCACATCTATAAAACACTTTCACAACTCCTAGATGAATGTTTGATTAACTGACTGGGTGCCACAGCCTGGCCAAGTTGACACATAAGACTATTCCAGTCCACGCCTTGTCAACTTGGCACCCACATGCAACTCCTTAAACCATACTTCACCGCCAAGTAAACACAGGAACAAAATCATACTCCTGCCTAACATGATACAACTACCAGTGTATAACCAAAAATGCACTCCTGGCTGGGCGCAGTGGCTCATGCCTGTAATCCCAGCACTTTGGGAGGCCGAGGCAGGTGGATCGCCTGAGGTCAGGAGTTCAAGACCAGCCTGGCCAACACGGTGAAACCTCATCTCTACTAAAAATATAAAAATTAGCCAGGCATAGTGGTGGACGCCTGTAATCCCAGCTACTCAGGAAGCTGAGGCTGGAGAAATGCCCAAACCCAGGAAGCAGAGGTTGCGGTGAGCAGAGATGCGCTGCTGCACTCCAGCCTGGGAGAAAGAGCGAGACTCTGTCTCAAAAAAAAGAAAAAAAAAAGCACTCCCCATTCCTCCAGAAAAGGATACCAAACCTTGGGTCCTAGAGGAGAGGCTTCACCTTTGACCTACCCTGGCCCTTCCCTTGGCTGATTTTTCAGAAACCCAGACCGAGACTCAAAGCCCTGGTGCTACGTCTTTAAGGCGGGGAAGTACAGTTCAGAGTTCTGCAGCACCCCCGCCTGCTCTGAGGGTAAGTGGCAACCATCCCGCCTTTCCCTGAGCGTCCCTGGGGGAGGAGAGTCTGGGAGGACAGGCCAACAGCCCTCCTGCACCTGAGGGGAGAAAGGGGAGGCCAGGAGTGAGTCATTTTGGTTGCAGAGGGAAGAAAGACAGGACTTAGGTCTGTGCCTGGGCTTGGCCTCTGACTGGCTATTTGTCTGACCTGGAGCTGATCTCCTCACACTCTGACCCTCAGTTTCCTCCACTATGGAGGAGAGGATGGGGCTGAATCAGTGGTTTTCAGTCCTTTTGAGAATGAATGAAGATTCTCCCTTTTTTGATTAATGGGTGAATGGGCCTTTCTCTCTCTTTTGCTCCCTCTCAAACCTTTTAATGCAAAAACAAACAAACAAACAAACAAACAAAAAAACCAAACTTCCAAAATTGAACAAAGAAAATATTAAGTTACAAGGCCAGGCACAGTGGCTTATGCCTGTAATCCCAGCACTTTGGAAGGCTAAGGCGGGTGGATAACCTGAGGTCAGGAGTTTGAGACCAGCCTGGCCAACATGATGAAACTGTGTATCTACTAAAAATACAAAACTTAGCTGGGTGTGGTGGCGGGCGCCTGTAGTCCCAGCTACTCAGGAGGCTGAGGCAGGAGAATTGCTTGAACCTGGGAGGTGGAGGTTTCAGTGAGCCAAGATGATGTCACTGCACTCCAACCTGGGCGATGGAATAAAAAAACTGTTTCAAATAAAAAAAAAAAGAAAGAAAAAAATCCTAAGTTACAGAAAGGTACTATGAATTCAGTGGTGCTTTTACAAATCATTACATTATTTATCACAGCACTATGAAAGATATTTTTTTAAGTTCTAAATATTTTTAGGGCAGGCACAGTGGCTCATGTCTATAATCCCAGCACTTTGGGAGGCTGAGGTGGGAGAACTGCTTGAGCCCAGGAGTTTGAGACCAGCCTGGGCAACAAAGTGAGACTCCATCTCTACAAAAAATACAAAAATTAGTAAGGTGTGGTGGCACATGCCGATGGTCCCAGCTGCTTGGGAGCCTGAGGTGGGAGGATCGCTTGAGCCCGGGAGATTGAGGCCGTGGTGAGCAATGATTGTGCCACTGCACTCCAGCCTGGGTGACAGTGGGATCCTGTCTCAAAATAAATACATAAATATGTGTGTGTGTGTGTATATATATATATATATATATATATATATATATATATATAAAACACACATATATTAAATTTGTACATGATATATATAAACACGCATCAGCTATGTGCATTCAGCACCCAGGTCCACAGGTGATGCCTGTGACTCTGAAGACTTTATGGTGACTCTAAAGCATCCTCCCCATCCCCCATGATCTGGTCTAAATGAGGACTTGCAGATCTAGATAATCTTGAAAATCCCTTCCATTTATGGTATTTATGTATAGAAGTACGCTTTGTCAGTTTCAGGTGGGGAGAAAAAAATGGAAAAATGGGGGAAATAGATGAAAACAGGCAGCACTCTACGGCTCATCCCCTCCTCCTTCCCAAGCCCATCATCAGATCCTCAGGACACTGGCAGACACAGTCTGAGAAATAACTCCCACCCCAGCCCTACTGAAGCACCTTGGTTCACCGCAGCCTGTTAAGTGTACACAAGGAAACCCCTACCAGCTTTCAAAGCAGCTCCAGAAACAGTCCCCACTCATGGAACGCAGCAGCCTTCCTGCTGAACCTGAAGATGCCCCCAGTCTGTCTCTCAACACAGCAATCTAGGGAGCCACTTCCGGTGGAGATGAAACCCCCCTGCCATCTCTAAGTAAAAGGACTCAAAGAAGGGGAAAAAGGCTCAGGCTGGGCGCGGTGGCTCACACCTGTAATCCTAGCACTTTGGGAGGCTGAGGCAGGCGGATCACCTGAGGTCAGGAGTTCAAGACCAGCCTGACCAACATGGTGAAACCCCATCTCAACTAAAAATACAAAATTAGCCTAGCATGGTGGTGCATGCCTGTAACCCCACCTACTTGGGAGGCTGAGTTAGGAGAATCGCTTGAACCCAGGAGGTGGCAGTTGCAGTGAGCCGAGATCGCACATTACACTCCAGCCTGGGCAACAAAAGGGGAAGTGTGAGGTGTTACACTCTTCTCAGTGCCAGGCTAGTGGCCTCCAGCTTCCCCGGCCGGCAGCTCTTCTTCAAGCCCCAGCCCCGACTTGCATGCTTCAGAATTTATTTTTGTTTCAGTTTGAGAATTCTTTTCTTCTAGGAAACAGTGACTGCTACCTTGGGAATGGGTTAGCCTACCGTGGCACCCACAGCCTCACCGCATCGGGTGCCTCCTGCCTCCCGTGGAATTCCATGATGCTGATAGGCAAGGTTTACACAGCACAGAACCCCAATGCCCAGGCACTGGGCCTGGGCAAACATAATTACTGCCGGTAGGTAGCACAGGGGCGGGGGGTTCAGGTTTTGGCAGAACGTGGGATTAGGGTGTGAGATGGGGGAAGATTCAATGCCTCAAGTTACATGACAGACCCAGTATGTGGGAAACACCCATCAATACTATCTAGTCCAACCTCTTCACTTGCTAGAATAACACTTATTGTGAAAAGGAAGGTCTGCCAGTTTTCCAACCCAAATCCCAAGTTAAGGGTCCTGGCCTGTAACCATTTAGTCCTCAGTTGTTCTCATGACATCTTTATTCCAACGATTTGTAAGAGTTCCATAACAGGACAGCTCACACAGTTCTGCCCAACAACCCTATGAGATTAGAACACGGCATTACTGATTGCATAACAAAGTTAAAGAGAAGTTCTCCTAGGGTGGGGGTGTGCCACAAAGTCAAGATGAACTCAGCGTCCTCCCTCCCAGCTCAGTGGTTTTCATCGGTTTACTGAGTCTCCTACTCTTACATGGCCTGTGATGTGACTGAAAATGGGATTGCAAACCTTAAACTCCTGACCTGGTCTGGTGGTGTACGCCTGTAATCCCAGCACTTTGGGAGGTTGAGGCAGGAGGATCACTTGAGCCCACGAGTTCAAGACCAACCTGGGCAACATGGCAAGACCCCATCTCTGTAAAAATTAAAAAATAAGAAGATAAAAAGGAAACGTTAAACTCCCTTATCATTTAGGAATCCTGATGGGGACGCCAAGCCCTGGTGCCACGTGCTGAAGAACCGCAGGCTGACATGGGAGTACTGTGATGTGCCCTCCTGCTGTAAGGACTGGGCCCCGGCCACCTCCCTGCACCTGGTTTCCCTTCTTCACCATCTCCTCGCCACTTTCTAGGCCTCCATGGCTGTCCGGTGCAGATTGTGTGCCTACCAGACTTCCAGGCTGGGTGGGGAGGGGGCTTCCATGACTGAAGCCATGGTGGGTGGACAGGTGTCCATGTCCCATGCATGGGGGTGGTGGGGAGTGGCGAGAAGAAAGAAAAGAACACAGCAACCTCTCTGAGAAGTCAGTAGGCTCTACCCCACTCTCTCTAGACGCCTCTATTGGTGATGCTGAGAGTAATGGGGAATGAGGAGGAGGCCTCGCATGCATGGCTCCTTAGATAATAAAGTGCCTTCACCACATTCGTCCAATAGCGTGGTGGAGGTGGTCTTCCCACCTCCAGTTCACTGAGTAGGAAGCAGTCTCCCAGACGCCAGGTGGCCTGCCCAAGCTTGCTGGGCGCCGGGAGGTAAAGCCAGGGCCTGCCCTCATGCCCTCTGACCCCAAGGCATGTACTTCCACTGTGAGCTCTCCCGCGTTTCCTGCTGACCTAGTTCACACAGGGGAGCTGGCTCACGACGTGGGTGAGAGATACGAGATTCAAGTTGGTGCATATTGCTACAAAATGAAACTTTAGTTTGGAAATGGCTGGTGAGTAGGTTATTAATCAGCTCCTGTGAACACACAGATCAACCATGTTCCCCAAGGAACACAAGTCTAATTGGGACGATGAGACACAGACCACCAGCTAACTCACACCCAAGGGCATTAGTATGAGTCCGCAGTGGTCCGTGCCCCTAAGCTCCTCAGAGCTGAGCGGGCGGGGACGTCAGGAAAGCTTTGCGAGGAGGCAGGATTGCACATGGGCCTTGAAGCATGGGTAAGGTTGGGCAGATGGAAAAGAAGTGAGCAGGCATTCCTCAGAAGGAAGCTGCAATCCTTTATTTCTTAGGCCAGGAAATGGCTGTAGGAAAACATTAGAAGAAATGAAGGATGGCAGATCCCCAGTTTTGGAGTCAAACATACTTGGGAACTAATCCGGGTGCCACTGCAACCTTGGGCAAAAAAAAAGGAGTCTCCGCCTCCTGAAACTCATTGCTGTGAGAACTAAAGAGAATGTATGGACAACACTTGGCATGCTGATCCCACCAAGTGAAAGTTGTGGTTTTACAGCCACGCAGATGGCCCCCTCCCTCTACCTACACACATGCAGGAAGCCTGTGGGTCTGACAGCTTCCTCATCCTTTCCTCCGAAGCCACCTGCGGCCTGAGACAGTACAGCCAGCCTCAGTTTCGCATCAAAGGAGGGCTCTTCGCCGACATCGCCTCCCACCCCTGGCAGGCTGCCATCTTTGCCAAGCACAGGAGGTTGCCGGGAGAGCGGTTCCTGTGCGGGGGCATACTCATCAGCTCCTGCTGGATTCTCTCCGCCGCCCACTGCTTCCAGGAGAGGTAGGGGCTCGGAAACCTAGCTGGTTTTTCCATCCTCTAAGGCCTAGAAACCAAGCCCTTTAGGGGAAATCCCACAGCAAAAATAGCATTCTAAGGCTGTTTCTCCACCAGGTTTCCACCCCACCACCTGACGGTGATCTTGGGCAGAACATACCGGGTGGTCCCTGGTGAGGAAGAGCAGAAGTTTGAAGTAGAAAAATACATTGTCCATAAGGAATTCGATGATGACACTTACGACAATGACATTGGTAAGAGCTCGTCGTTCCCGGCTCCAGTTCACACTCAGATCACACAACACACCCACATGCACTCACCTGTGTTTACATGCACGGGCCTCCTCCTCCAGCCCGTCCCTCCTGCGTGTTTCTCCCCTCCCAGGGACGTGGCCCTCACGCCCGCTCACTCCTCCTTTCTCTCTCCCAGCGCTACTGCAGCTGAAATCAGATTCGTCCCACTGTGCACAGGAGAGCAGCGTGGTCCGCACTGTGTGCCTCCCCCCGGCGGACCTGCAGCTGCCGGACTGGACTGAGTGTGAGCTCTCCGGCTACGGCAAACATGAGGCCTGTAAGTGGAAGGATGTCTCGGCCCCATCCTGTCTGCAGGACAGCAGGGGAGGCTGCGGTCCACCAGAGGAAAATGGGGTCAGGAGAGTGAGGTTCCAGTCCAGGTCAGGCACTGATGCCAGTCCCCTGTCTCCCTGTGAAGTGGGGGTCTGTCTCTGCTGCCCCTGCCTCACAGGGACACTGCAGGCCAGGAAAGAACACAACAGTCTGAAGACCTCAAAGTGCTGCAGGTGTTGGGAAGGTTGAGTAGGAAGTGGAGTACAGTAGCTAAGCGTGTGGGTTCTGGGAAGCTGGAGTTGCATAGACCTGATTTCAAATCCCACTTGCTGAACTATGTGACCGTGGACATGGACTTTTATTTTGAACTGTTCCCAGCCTCAGTTTCCTCATTGGTAAAGTGGAGACAGAACTATCTCCCTAATTAGATTAGGAGGGTTAAATGAGATACCATTGAACAAATGGTTGTCAGCTGGGGTGATTTTGTCCCCCAGGAAACGTTTGGCGAGGTCTGGAGACATTTTTGGTTGTTACAGTTCAGGGTGAGGGTTAACACCAGCCTTCAGTGAGTGCAGCCAGGGACGCTGCACACTGCAGGGCTCAGGACTGTCCCCGTCCCCCACAATAGGGACCTGCCTGGTCCGAAGCATCAGCAGTGCCACTAGGGAGAGGCTGAGGGTTCAGTCCCGGAATCCTGTTGTTTTTGTGGGTCAAAACGATAAAATACCAGCAGTGTCATAGGATTCGACCTAATATATGTTGAATCTAGATCAATGTTAGCTACTGGAAAATTTGGCTTTCTCTTTCTAAAAGGTTTATAAATAACTTTCCCTAAAACCATATGACGGTTCTCCCCTTTCAGTGTCTCCTTTCTATTCGGAGCGGCTGAAGGAGGCTCATGTCAGACTGTACCCATCCAGCCGCTGCACATCACAACACTTACTTAACAGAACGGTCACCCACAACATGCTGTGTGCTGGAGACACTCGGAGCGGCGGGCCCCAGGCGAACCTGCACGACGCCTGCCAGGTAAACAGGAGTGGCGCGCCCATGCTGGGCACAACCCAGGGGAAAATGCCCCTGGGACAACAGGTTCTTCACCAAGGAAAAAAAAGTTATCACCAGAGCGATTTCATCTTAGCGATACCCCTGGGGATTCTAGATGAGGGCCTCAGAGAATAAAGCAACTGGAGGAAGATCAAAGTCCCCTAAACCTAAGAACTTTAAACTGCAGGAAATTTCCCCAGGATCTGCACAAGAAACTCCACCTGTACAGGATTTCCTTTTAGCCCAGGCAATTGATTGACTGTTGAAGTGATGGAGAGAGCCACACAATTAAGAAATGTTTGCCACGGCCTGGTGTGGTGGCTCATGCCTGTAATCCCAGCACTTTGGGAGGCTAAGGCGGGCGGATCACCTGAGGTCAGGAGTTCGAGACCAGCCTGACCAACATGGAGAAACCCCATCTCTAATAAAAATACAAAATTAGCCAGGCGCGGTGGCTCAAGCCTGTAATCCCAGCACTTTGGGAGGCCGAGACGGGCGGATCACGAGTTCAGGAGATCGAGACCATCCTGGCTAACACGGTGAAACCCCATCTCTACTAAAATACAAAAAAAAAATTAGCCGGGCGAGGTGGCGGGCGCCTGTACTCCCAGCTACTCGGGAGGCTGAGGCAGGAGAATGGCGTGAACCCGGGAGGCGGGGCTTGCAGTGAGCTGAGATCCAGCCACCGCACTCCAGCCTGGGCAACAGAGCCAGACTCCGTCTCAAAAAAAAAAAAAAAAAAAAAAAAACAAAATTAGCCTGGCGTGGTGGCACATGCCTGTAATCCCAGCTACTCAAGAGGCTGAGGCAGGAGAATCACTTGAATCCAGGAGGCAGAGGTTGCAGTGAGCCGAGATTGCGCCATTGCACTCCAGCCTAGGCAACAAGAGCGAAACTCGGTCTCAAAAAAAAAAAAAAAAAGAAGAAAGAAAGAAGTGTTTGCCTCTGTTGGTGCTAGAAAATTGGAGTCTGCTTTGTAGAAGGAGAAGGTAGAAAGGCAACTTATTGGGAAGCAGGATCTAGATGATGCGAGAAAGAAGTTTTCAAAACTCACATTCAGCCCTAATACTCTGGGAAAGCACACTATTTGGAGTCCTTTGTGTGGGCATCCTTATCAGAATTAGTACTTATATTTCATGATTAGCCAGATACGGGGGTGTGGGAGGACAGGCCAGTCTGCTGGTATTAAGACCTACACATAGCCAAGGAATTGATCTTCCTCAGACATTTCAGTGTCTGCAGTGTGCCAAGCTCTTCTTTAGGGGCTGGGAGTAGAAGAGATACAAAGAGAAGTGAGGCCAGGCTCTGGCACTGAAGGATGTGTGGGCTTTGTTTTTGCAAGGCAGTCATATCAGCGGTTTCCCCTCTGATTCCCTGACAGTACTTAGTTTCTTTTTGAATGGTTACTTCAGAAACCTCAGCTGTACCACCCAGTTTACACTCCAAAAACAAAAAGGTTGTACCAAAGTGAAACCATTATCTATCTGCATGCTTAAAAGCAAAACCAAATCATTTTAATATAAGAACAGCTAACAATTACCAAGACTTTTACTAGATGTCTTCCATTGCTTTTCACGCATTTTTCTACTGAATGCCATAACCACCCTATGGTTAGTATTAATATTATCTCTATGGTACCGATAAGAAAACCATGGTTAGTCTAAGGCCACTCAGCTAGTAGGTGGTGGAGCCAAGCCAGGGTTTTTGAGGCCTGAAACGTTTGAGTAATTAACTCTACCAGAATAGATACAGCCTAATCCTCCAGAGGACCAAGATAACTGAGATACAATTTTCCCACTCTTCAGTAAGTCTCCACTTAACAGCATGCCAGGAAAAAACAGGTTCTTAGAAACTGCAACTGTAAGTGAAATGACGTATAACAAAACCAATTTTACCATCAGCTAATTCCAAAACCAATTTTACCATCAGCTAATCGATATAAATAAGAGTTGGTCAGGTGCGGTGACTCATCCCTATAATCCCAGCACTTTGAGAGGCTGAGGCAGGCAGATCACCTGACCAAGGAGACCAGCCTGACCAACATGGTGAAACCCTGTCTCCACTAAAAACACAAAAATTAGCCAGGTGTGGTGGCACATGCCCATAAGCACGAGAATTGCTTGAACCCCGGAGGCGGAGGCCACAATGAGCTGAGATTGCGCCACTGCACCCTAGCCTGGGTGGGTGACAGAGTGAGACTCCATCTCAAAAAAAAAAAAAAAAAAAAAAAGATAAAAAGAGTGAAGTTCTTGTGGCAATATTTCTAGTCATAAAAATATCAGCAAACTTCTAAAGACCCAAAACACTTCTAACATTCAATATTGACATAAATACAACATTTAAGAAAAGTTAATAAAAACAAATGGTATTTATTCACCCAATTTTTGGAGAATAAGTGAGTGATGGCAGTCAAAATAGTGGTGGGTTAATTCAGGGAATAAATGTTTGCAAAGCAAAAATGGTAAGGAACACCTTACTGCCATGAAGTTCAAAAACAATCACAAATAGGGCAGGCTCCCTGACTGCCTCCACACCTCACAGTTTATCATCATTCATTCGTGTATTTATCATAGACCAGACAGGTTTTTACTTTATAACACTTTGTATTCATTCATTCATTTTCCAACCTGCTTATTTGAATTCAGGGTCTCAGGTGGGGGTGGCCAGAGCCATCTGGCAGCTCAGGGTACCAGGCAGGACCAGCCCTGGACAGATGCCACCAACCTATTACACAGCCACTGACACCCACACTCACTCAGACTGGGCCCATGTAGACACATCCTCAGTCGGCCTAACGTGCAAGCTTTGGGATGTGGAAGGAAACCAGGATACCCGGACAAAACCCAGGCAGACAGTGTCCCCAGACAGGAATTGATTTTTTTTTTCTTGTCAATGTTATAATGAAATGACATTGAATGGAATATTATTGAAGGGCTTGCTGTATTTTGAAGAATACAATGTTCATGCTGCACATACTTTCTCCAGATAGTCTGCTTTTTTTTGCAAACACTAAACCTGCTATCTCCTTTGCAGGGTGATTCGGGAGGCCCCCTGGTGTGTCTGAATGGTGGCCGCATGACTTTGGTGGGCATCATCAGCTGGGGCCTGGGCTGTGGACAGAAGGATGTCCCAGGTGTGTACACCAAGGTCACCAACTACCTAGACTGGATTCAAGACAACATGCAACCGTGACCAGGAACAACTGACTCCTCAAAAGCAAATGAGACCCTGCCTCTTCCTCTTTAGAAGACACTGCAAAGGCAGAGTGCTTCTCTATACAGACATCTCCAGACCCACCACACCGCAGGAGTGGGAGGAGACCCTATAGGAGAGGGAAGAGTGCATTTTCCCAGATACTTCCCATTTTGGAAGTTTTCAGGAGTTGGTCTGATTGCAGGATGCTCTGTCAGATGGGAAGACATGAATGCACACTAGCCTCTCCAGGAATGCCTCCTCCCAGGGCAGAAAGTGGCCATGCCACCCTGTTTTCAGCTAAAGCTCAACCTCCTGACCTGTCACCGTGAGCAGCTTTGGAAACAGGACCACAAAGATAAAAGTATGTCTCAATAGTAAAACATAACAAGATCTTTCAGGAAAGACGGATTGCATTAGAAACAGACAGTATATTTATAGTCACAAGAGCCCAGCAGGGCCTCAACGTTGGGGCAGGCTGGCCAGCCTGTCATGTTCCTCAAAAGCACCCTTGACATCAAGTCTCCTTCCCCTTTACCCACTCCCCGGCTCTCGGAAGGTATTCCTTTTGTGTACAGTGTAAAGTGTAAATCCTTTTTCTTTATAAACTTTAGAGTAGCATGAAAGAATTGTATCATTTGAACAACTAGGCTTTAGCATATTTATAGCAATCCATGTTAGTTTTTACTGTTGCCACAACCCTGTTTTATACTATACTTAATAAATTCAGATATATTTTTCACGGTTTTTCCAAAATCAGAGTGGAATGGTTTTGATATAGATGCTGTATCCCACTGTTTATTCATGTTCACATTTTAAAATCATTTGGAATTCTGCTTCACTTGTTCAACATGTACACAACACCTGTAACATACAAGGTTAGGTGCTCTGGAACAGGAAAAGGAGGAACAGGGATGCTTGGTCTGATGGGATGATCGGCATTTAGAGAAGTACTAAGGTACAATGGAGCTGGCCACAAAATGGCAGACTTGTAGTGGAACTCAGTTGCAAGAGGGTTTGGGGAATCTTAAGGAAAAAAATAACTGGGTGAGATGTGGACTGTGGACAGGTGTGGAAAAGGCACTCTCCATGGAGATGTGAGTATCTAGAGAACCAAGAGAGGGGAATACAGGGAGAAATGAGGAGTTGAGCTTGTCTGAAGTGAACTTCAGGAAGAGGAACATAGGCTGGAATTTAGATTATGGGGGCTCTGAACACCAAACTGATTTTGGACTTAATTGACTTAATTCTGTAGGCAACCAGCAGCCATGGAGATTTGTGCTCAGGGAAGTGAGGAACTAAGCATGCCCTAGGAAAATTAACCAGAGGGTGGCTGGTGAGCGAGCAGACAGCAGGAGAGGAATGTTGTGGGGATAGGGAGGAAGAACCTCGCACGACCTTGCTAACACAGCAACATCCCAACTGTTGGTTCGGCCTAGAAGCTGGTATTTGGGCCATCTGTTTCCCATTCTGTCTTAATTTTCTGCTCATTAGCAAGAACCCCTAGACCAGTCCACACAAGTATGTTATCTAAGTAAGGCTGCATTCTGCTTCTCTTAGATTACTTTCTACTCGTGAGATGCAACCCCTATTCCTGGCTGCTGCCTGGCAGCTTTTGTTCTCGCTGACATCCTAGTTCCAAGAATAAATCAGATGCTGCAATGCTGCTGTTGGGGATATGCTGACACAGCTCCTCAGAGAGGAGAAAGGTGGTCTCTCTGGTGTTGTCAGAACTGCTCAGTTTAGAGGTTCTTGGAAGAAAAGACCTTTAAACTCACAAAAGAAAGAGATTCTTTAACACCCAAGAGCTTGATTGGGGTGGGGGGAGGCAGTGGGGGACATCCCTGAAGTGCTGAAGTCCCTAGGCCAGTAAGTAAATGCAGGTCACAGAGACTTAAGTCACATATTTCTTGACTTCAGACTGCTCACTTGCATGTTCTACAATTTTTAGACAGATGTGTATCTCAGTCATTTCAGAAAAACATTGTCTGAGGCCAGGAACGGTGGCTCATGCCTATAATTCCAGCACTTTAGGAGGTTGAGGTGGGCGGATCACTTGAGGCCAGGAGTTCGAGACCAGCCTGGCCAACATGGCGAAACCCCAACTCTACTAAAAACACAAAAGTTAGCCAGGTGCGGTGGTGCATGCCTGTGGCTCCAGCTACTTGGAACACTGAGGCAGGAGAATCACTCGAGCCTGGGAGGCAGAGGTTGCAGTGAGCTGAAATTGTGTCACTACACTAAGGCCTGGGCAACAGAGCAAGACTCTGTCTTAAAAAAAAAAAAAAAAAGAAAAGAAAAAAAAAAAGAAAAACACTGAGGATCAGTACAAAGGAACCCCCAGCCACTGAATCTCTGGCAGAAATTCAGCTGATTTCATCCCCTCCCCCTTTGCAGGACAAGCTCTTCTTCAGGATTAATGAAATGAACTGAGGCAATGAGGCCCCTGGGGATGGAAAAGGGAGGTTAAAAGGCCCGAGCATTCCTCCCACACAGTCTTGGAACCACAGACTAGATAGAGACAATTGCTCAGAAGAGGCCCCTGACTGAGGGACGGGGCCCCAGCCCAGCGAGGCAAATTCTAAAACACAAAGAGCAACACATCATTACCGGGAACGGGTGTCAGGGGAAATTAAATATCATCTCCTCATTATTCCCAGCTAGTTAATAAAACAAACAGATGGTAACAGCCCAGGAGAACAAGATCTCCAGGTACCTGTGCAACTCTTCCTACTGGGTGAAGACCTAGAGGAACTCGGATGGTGACACTGTACCCTCCCAGAGCCCCAGTCATGTCTGTTTATCAAAAAGTGCATAAACTTTTGGTTACACTTAACTTCAAAAGCCAAAGACTCATGCAATCCTCAGTACTTAGGATCTTGAAGGAAGTTTGAATTTGAAATTCAATTTCCTTTTATTTATTTTGTTTTATTTTGAGATGGGGTCTCACTCTTTTTGCCCAGGCTGGAGTGCAGTGACGCGATCTCGGCTCACTGCAACCTCCACCTCACGGGTTCAAGCGATTCTCCTGCCTCAGCCTCCCGAGTAGCTGGGATTACAGGTGCCCGCCACCAGGCCCGGCTAATTTTTGTATTTTTCAGTAGAGATGGGTTTTGTCATGTTGGCCAGGCTGGTCAAATTTCCTTTTAAAAATTCTAACAGTTTGCCAGGCACAGGGGCTCATGCCTGTAATCCCAGCACTTTGGGAGGCCGAGGCGGGCAGATCATGAGTTCAGGAGTTCAAGACCAGCCTGGCCAACATAGTGAAACCCTGTCTCTACTAAAAATACAAAAAAAAAAAAAAAAAAAAAAATTTAGCTGGGCATGGTGGTGGGCACCTGTAATCCTAGCTACTCAGAAGTCTGAGGCAGGAGAAAATCTTGAACCCGGGAGGTGGAGATTGCACTGAGCTGAGATCGCTCCACTGCACACCAGCCCGGGCAACAGTGCGAGACTCCGTCTCAAAAAAAAAAAAAAAAAAAAAAAAAAAAAAAAAAAAAAAATTCTAACTATTAACATAATGAGTATTGATGGCATAGAGTCCCCACCTACTGGCCACAGAGAAAAGTACATGTATACAACCAACTTCCTCTGCCACCACCAGGGTCAGAGCACCAGGAGCACAGGCAAAGAGGCAGTCAACACTGGCTGAGAGGGAGAACGGGTGGAGCACTAGCTGGCACTGTACACTCACAGCGACTACACACAAGTTTTAAGGTCTTTTCACGGTCATGAGATGTTTACAGAAAATAGTTACAGGTGTGGCGTAACAATCGGCTCCCAGTGCCTTATCTTGTAAGAAGCCTGTCCTGGAATAAAGATGCCAAGTACCGTGACACCGTTTCAAGCCTAAATTAACAAGACAAGAGAAGCAGGTCAAGAGAATGGGGAAAGGGCTAGACTAAATGCCTGCAGTTTCAACGGTTTCGTCTTTTAAAACCCTGGTGAAAAATAACTAGCACAACCCTAAAAATGATGTTAATATCAGTATCCGCTATCTTCCAGATGCGACCAGAGAACTGACTGAAACACATGCTTTAGGTCTGCTGGCTGGAGAGGACAGAAGCGGTAAGATCCTCCCAAGTCGATGAGTTCCTTACTCACTGCTTCTACTGAGGTGTGAGTGGCATAGCATTATTGTTAGTTCTGGTAACAAACCACTTAGGACATAGAGGACTGGTGAAACTCAACTTTATTAAACTTAAACAGAGAAGCTACTTCTGCACATGTTAAACACACACGGAACCGAACAGCTTGATGGAGACACCCTACACTGCTTATGCTGACACTGCAGGGATGGTGGTGGCGATGCCTGCTTCACTCCATGGTCTGCACCACATGTGACAGGACAGTTACTTCATCTATGCTTACACCTGCAGGTCCTTTACTCTAGAAACACTCTATATCTTCTTAGGTGCTTCCCTTGAAACAGGATGAGTTCTAGAGGAAATAAAACAGCTGCACTTAAAAACCTAGAAATATTCAGGGACCAAGATTAGTTGTTCCGTGACCTAGGAAACCTTAGGATCCTGTAGGTCCCTCAGGAGAAGTGCTTCCAAGTACTCGGGAATTGTGGGGCAGAGATGATTCCCTTTCCGTGGTGGATGTGTATGTCACTCCAGGACAAATTGCGGAGTGATGGAATGTGGAACACATCCGGTTGTGTCCAGTACACTTTATCCCAGAGGAAAATCACAAAGCAACACAACTCTGCAGCAAAAACTAGTCCCAAAGTCGGAAGATAAAACTAGCAAAAACTTTGCACAATATTTAGAGAAAAGCTCTAGGGTGTGGAGAGTATGGGTCTTCCTTTTTCTCCATGCACAAAGCAGAGCACAGTATCATTCCTTAAGCTATACTTAAGCGAAAAACCTTTTGTATACATATATAAATAGTAATAGATACACTGAACTAGGACAAAAATGAGCCACTGGGAAAGCAAGCCCGAGGTATCCCTTTAGTTGCCATGTTTCTTAAACTGGGTTGCTTACACCCATGATCAACACAGTCCATCTTCCTATAGCACTGATTTTATTCAGAGATTTAGGGGAAATGTTTTGTCTTAGAATGAAAAGGGACTGGTAGATATTAATGAATACATGATAGAGTACAAAAGAAAAGACTGTGAGGAAATAACTTTACCAAGCAGCTTCAAGGATCAACCACACCCTCGATGGTAAGCTTTCTCTTTTCCTAGGGCAACAGATGGAAAAGTTTCCAACCAACGGGAAGGTTAGGATCTGGTACCAGTCCAGCACTGACAAATGGAGATACGAGCTCACTCACTCACAGCCGTGCCCACCTTCATGGGAAGAGTTGGCCCTCTCTACTCCAGTACGATGACACACAATCCCTGGCTGCACTGGGGATTATGAGATTGGCTTCTCTGAAACTCTCCTACTTTTAAAAAATCCTGTGGAAGGATCAGGTAACAGGAAAATGGCTGGTGAATTCTGTAAAAGGAATTGAGTAGAACTGTTTTGGGTTAGAAAAGAAGCATTTTAGGCAGCCACCATGGGAAGAAGGCGGGTCACCTTCTCACTGAAGACAAGAGACCAAGTGCTGATGGACAGCAACAGGCAGGCAGTGTCTAAAAACTAGTCCGATACCATCATGGTCTTCGAGGGAAAATCTGATTTCACCGGGGTTTCCATGTCAATAGTGGACTCAAATTTAAAAAGCCTCCAGTCCATTTCCAGAAGTACAAGTGTTTTCTACATGAGTAGAGGAATGAGAAAGAAACCAACTCAACTCTTTCCTTCCCAGCCCTCCTTAAAGTAGAGTCTGACCACTTTTCTTGCCAATCTTTCATTTCAGTGTCTCCTCCTAACTCCTTTACTTATTTTTCCTCTTTCTTCTCCTTCATAGATCAGATCCTTAACTGGTCTTTCCTTGACTAACATTCATTTTCTTCCCATCTTTCTTTTTTTCTAATCTTTCTACCTTAAAAATCAACAAAGAAGTATTTCATTGGCTTTAGATAATTAAAGCCAAGCAAGCTAAACAATGCTGGTCTTTTCTATAGAAACCATGTTTAAAATGGTTACATAAGCACCAAGCTTCCTACCCCCATCACACACCTCGTCCTTGAGAACTGGTGTTGCTGTGTTTCAGTTCCATCCAGTTCTCCCTGGTGACCGTTTCCTCCCTTGATTAGTTCCATGGCACTGAAGGCTAAGGAAAAAAGGGAGCGGGTGGGTCCAGGAGGGGACTGACCTAGGAGACAGGCTGATTTTTTTTTTACTTTTAGACAAGTAAGAAATGAAAAAGTGTGCAATACTATTCCCTCTGCAAATGCTCCCTTCAGGTTCGAACTTGGAACTTTCCAGCTTTGGTCATGTATTTTATGCCCTTAAAGGGTTTGTACTTTTCTCCATACATATCCAGACGATTCACCTTGAGTCCTAGAAAGGAGGGAGAGAGGGAAAATAGACATGAGAATTATTCAAAAGGAGCAGGTCACCTGTTTCTGTTCACTTCAATACACTGAGGTCAGTGGGACCGAAGTCGCTGTGACAGGGAACCACTTATGCAGAGCAGATGGATTCTCCAGTCTCAGGACAGATACAGCAAAAAAAAGGCTCCAACAGACAAGCTACCTATGAGAAGACCTGTCCCTAAAGTGGAAAGGGCACAAAGTGATGTGCAGACTGAAATGAGGATAAGGAAAAAATTAGAAAACTGCATGATTTCTCTCAAATTATTGGACTGAATAAATGAATTAATAACAAATGAATAGTGAAGTAAATTATAACTAAAGGAATTAACAATGAAAGTGATAATAAATGAATGCTTCCTAAGTATTCTCACTAGACTAAGCCAAAAATATTTTATACTGTATACAGCTTTATAGTTTATCGTTTTAAGATGGAAGAGCTTATATGTTAAATGAATTCCAATCACTTAAATTGTATAAGGCCCGTTTGTACAGAAAAACAGAAACTTCATATAAAGCTAAAATCATCTCCTTTCCACATCACAGAGTTATTCTAAGGATTAAAAGAGAAAACACATGAAAAGAGCTTAAAACAGTGCCTGGAACATAGTAAATGCCCCCAAAGTGGGAACTGATCACTATCGTGTTAAGGTCGGCACAGACTATAGTGAACTGACCTGGAAAGGCCCAGTCATTCCAAAATAGAAATAAGAGCAAACATGAAAGTCTTCTGAAATCAGGAGAAAGGAGTGGAAATTACTCTTCAGTTGTAGCTGAGAATGCACATGCATTCTCATACTGAAAACCTTGGGAACCTGAAATGAACAACCCTAAGATGATCCAAAAATGGCTGGTGAACACTTTCTTCTACCAATACTGTTTTTTTCTCAGTGTGTCTCAGGCACTTTTATTCAGGTCACTTACGCCAACTTCAAAGGAAGGATTGTAAATTTTCCCAAGACACGTGCCATAAAAGATGTTACTAAAGATTGCATATCAGGTAATGAAACTAAACCTTGTAAACAGGAAGCCCAGAAAAGTCTCCTGGTGCCTGCGCCGTGTGGCAGAAAGCCATTTTTGTTCCCTTTGGAGCCTCTTGAGCTCTGGGTCACTTACCAGAAATGGCCAACTGCTGGATCTTAAACTGCAGGTTAATTGTGGGATTTTCATCTGGTTTGGAAGCTCCAGCCTGAAGACTCATGGTCCCCTTCAAATTTGGTGGCTTTTGTGGATTTATTTTTCCTACATCCCAAGACAGCATCTTCAAGGAAAATAAAAATGGAGAAGCGGTCTTTCCAAAAAATAGTTACAGCAGAATCCTGCATTTGAGGTGGCTGAGATATAAACTCAGGGCACCTGTCCACAACATTATAAGCTGCCTCTGGGTATCTTTCCATTGAGAATCCTGTGTTACTGTTAAGTTATCTCGCAGTTTAGAAAACAAGGTCCCTTTGATTCATCTCACCTTCCAAACAAGGTCTAGAGTCTACGCAGAGAGCCTGCAGACTGGTTTCTGCTTAAGTTAACATCAGCAATTCAAGATGTCCTGCTCATCCCTACCTTTGTGACTGGGTCGAATGTGTGTGTCCCCTGTGATGGAGTAAGGCTCATGTTCAGGACCCCCTTGGGCATCTGGCTGGTGACAGTCACTCCCTCGATGGTCTTCCCCATCGTCTGCTTGGGTCCCACCGTTATTTCAAAGCGTCCAAGGGAACTACTGTCCCGGAAACTGATGTTATGTTTGACATACACTGGGATTGCAACCAGACTGGAAATGAGAGACAAAGAGCCATTTCATTTGTGCACTGGGAAAATAGTAGTTCTCTCTTCTTTCTGCCTGTGGGTAGCTTCTTCTCCCTTAACTGTGTCCTAACTTTTTATCTGAAAAAATAAACAGAAAAAAATCCCAGTAATCTATTTTTTTCTTTTTGAAAAGCTAAAATACTGTCTAGTAAGTAAATTAACTTTTCTAAATGACTCTGAATAATATAAACAAAATCAAAGAGTATACTACTATGAGAAAGGCATAATGTACAAAAATGTACTGTCATTATGACTCTGTTTTTAACTTGTAACATGTGACCAATCATCATTTGCACTGGGGAGAATAATATTCATAGCTCAAGGGCCTTTTATAATTTTTTTCTTTTTTTTTTTTTAGACAGGGTCTGGCTCGGTCACCCTGGTTGGAGTGCAGTGGCATGATCATAGCTCACTGCAGCACTCGACCTACCAGGCTCAAGTGATCCTCCCACCTCTGCCTCCTGAGTAGCTGGGACCACAGGCACACAACATCGTGCCCCGCTAATTTTTACTCTTTTTTTTTTTTGTAGAGGCAGGGTTTGGCCATGCTGCCCATGCCTGGTCTCAAACTCTTGGGCTCAAGTGATCCTCTTGTCTCTACATTTTAGGATGCTTTCATCTGACCTCATCTGGTCCTTACAAAAACCCCACAAGGTAGGGTAGGCTGTCATGATTTGACAGAAGAAAAGGATTCAGAGAAGTCAAGGAATAATCCTGAAGTAATAACAGTTCCTAACATTTATTGAGTACTTCCTGTTTGCCAGTCACTATGCTAAATGGTTTATATCCAGTTAACCCCTACCGTGTTTAATCCTCCCAGTAAGTATGAAATAGATATTGCTACTGTAACTATGCAGTAGGTACTGATTTTATAGGTCAATACTGATGTCCTTATACTTAACTGAGATTAAGTAACTTGCCCAAGGTTCTAAGACTGAAGATAGAGTTTAAGTCCAGGGAGTCTGATTTCAGAGGCTGCAGCCTCAAGCACTCAGATATTTTCCCAAATGATTCACTCCACATCACATGGAAGCGACTGGTGGCTCTGAGGCCTCCTGACTCTCTTCTGTCTGCATACCTTATACTATTCAAAACTGCTTCCAAAAGCCTTTAGATTCCAAATTAATGTTCAAGACCAAAAATCACTGCATTTTATGCTTTTTCATAGCATAACTTCATGCTTCTTTTAGATCAGGGACATTGAACACAGTATGCCCAGATTCTGATTTGAGAAAATAATGTTCTTGTTTAGACACATAACAACAACAAAAATAACAGCAAACTTAATGAGCACTTCTTTGTGTTAAGCACTATTCAGATTCTCTTATTCAATCTTCAGAACTTTTACTATTTTCAATTTACAGATGAGAAAAGAGATACATAGAGGTTAAGCAACTCACCTGAGATTACCCAATTAGTAACCACAGAAGCTGGAATGTGAACCCACGTAACTCTAGAGCCTGAGTTCTTAATCACTACAGATATGGTTTCCACATACACGTACATACACAGATTCCATTCTTAATTATAAGAGCTGCTTACTTCTGTGCACTGACATGGTAAGACAGCAGGCGGAAGTTTCCATCAGGAGGGATGAAGGAGAGGATGCGCTCAGATTCCCAGCGCTTGAAACGAACACAAGGATGGAAGCTGACATCATCCAACAACCTAGGGTTCTACAGTCACCAGGAGAGGAGAAGCAAGAAGTGGGCATTAAACACCCGCTGTGCTTTCAGGAAAGCAATTTAAATGCCGTTTTTTATTAAAACACACACCACACACACACAGAAATCATGTGGTAACTTCTAGAAAATTCAAGCCTGAGACAAGCCTTGTGGCTGTCCTAATTATTTTTTCTTGTTCTATTCCATTCCCACTGCTCTGTCTTTCCAGCAGCATTTAATTTCTCATCCCAAGAACTCAATCTCTGGCCCAGGATTTTACCATGAAGGAAAGTGTAAGATCCGGCATGCCAGTCAGCTTGACACAGGCATCAATCACCCCCTGGATCTCGGCAGTAATTGTGGAGCCTGAGACAGGAATAAGACAAAAAGAACAGATTACTGAAACCTTCTCTGTCCTTCTCAACAAACTTACCTCCTCTCTCCTTCTTTTCCTCTCTCCCTCCCCTTCCTCTCTCTCCCTTTCTTTCCTTCTGTCTAGCCATCCAATTCATTTATACAATCCATCTATCCATCATTCTGAACACTTAACAACTGCATATCAAGTATGAGACACTATGGTGAGGAAATGGTGATAAAAAGATTAATGAGGTAGTTATTAGCCTAAAGGAGTTTTCAGTCTAGTATCAGAATTAAACAGAGCACCATTATTTTAGCCAACAGTTCAGAAAACTTCCTATCAGAAACTGTTCTCCCTAAGGTCGCCAGTGAGCTCTGCTGCTATAGTGAGTGGCCACTCCCGGTCTCTATCCTACAGGTCCTCTCTGTGGCATGTGTCACTGTCGATCACTTCTGCCTTCTCAAACATCCCTTCCTCCTAACCTTTCCTGGTGTCCTCCTATTTTCCCAGCTCCTCTTCCTCAGTGTCTTCGGCAGGTTCTCTTTCTTTGCACATCCCTTAAATGCTTTTTCAGTTCTGAACTTCTATTTTCTTTCACTTTACACACTCTCCTGGGTTATTTTGCCTACTTCCCAAGGCTTCAATGTTCATTTACAGCCTATTATTACCTATTCTTTTTTCAAGTTCAGCCCCAATCCTGCCTAATGGACATCTCCACTTGGATGTCACTGAGGCACATGTCAGAAGTGAGTCCATTCTCTCACGCCCTGAACCCGGTGCTCCCATTTCCCCACCTGTGTGATGGCACCATCTATCCGGCTGCCTAAGCCAGAAACACAGACACATCCCTGACGACGTCCACTTCCTCTGCCCACATCCAGCCAATGATCAGCTCCTCTCTTTTCGAGGACTCACCTCTCTCTGGTCTGTGCATTCTTCTCTGTCCTCATTGCACTATGGACATCTATGTTTTGGGCCTGGATTTCAGCCTCCTAGCTGCTCCCTGCCTTCAGGCCCACCCCACTTTAGACCATTCTTCACACAGCAGCCAGACTCATCGCTCTAAACTACAAGTCTCATCAAGTCACTCCCCAACTTAAAACTCTTCAATCACTCACATCTGCCCTCCTTAAACTGGCAGGCAAGGTTCTTCATGATCTGGCCATATATATTTTACATTTTCGTTGAGGTAAAACAGTAAAATGTAAAAATCTTAAAGTGTACAGCTCAATGAATTTTTAAATATATATACATTTATGCAAATACTAGCTACAGCAAGATACGGAACATTTTCAGCATCCAAGAGCTCCCTCTTACCCATCCCAGGTAATCCACATCCCCAAAATTCTGACTTCTATTACCTTAGACTAAATTGCATCTGTTTTCAAACTTCATATACATGTAATCCCACTGTCTATAATCTTATGCATCTGATTTTTTGCTCAATATTGTGATGTTTGCGCATACTTTGCTCCCAAATCCACACATCTTAATAACTTCATTTCATTCCACCGATGAAGCATAAACACCTCCACCTCTCTGTTGTGTTTTGCTCAGGGGTGGGTACCTCTCATATGCTCCACCTTTTTACCTTCCTCTTTCCCTCACTAGACTAAACTAAGCTTTCTGCAGCTGCGGACTATGTCTTATTCATCATCGAGTGCCCACTCTCTAGCACTGTGCTATGATGCAAGTTTTAAATAAGCATCTGTTGAACGAATAAGTTCACTAATGTGAAGAGGTTTCTTTTTAATTAAAAACAGGGTCTTACTATGTTGCCCAGGCTAGAGTGCAGCTGTTATTCACAGGCATAATCATAGCTCATTGCAGTCTCCAACTACCAGGCTTAAGTAATCCTCTCGCCTCAGCCTCCCAACAGTTGGGACTACAGGCACATTACCACCATGACTTGCTTCTACAAATTCTGAAGCTCTAGGACTTCTAGTCATATTTACCTAATTCAGAATACATAGAAAAGGCGGCACCCTGAATTTTGTGATTACAACTTTAGTTCTGCCATCAAAACTGGAAGCCACTTTCAAGAAGGAAATTTAATCAATAAGAAAGTTAATTTGTTACTTCTTTTTTTTTTTTTTTTTTTGAACAGGGTCTTGCTGTTGACCAGGCTGGAGTGCAGTGTCATGATCAGGCCTTACTGCAACCTCAACTTCCCAGGCTCAAGCAATCCTCCCACCTCAGCCCCTCACGAAGCTAGGAATACAGGCATGAACCACTACACTCAGCTAATTTTTTTCACTTCTTATAGAGATGGGGTCTCACTATGTTGCTCAGGGTCTCACTATATTGCTCAGGCTGGTCTTAAACTCCAGGGCTCGAGCAATCCTCCCGCCTCGGCTTCCCAAAGTGCTGGGATTACAGGCATGAGTCACTGCATCTGGCCTGTTACTTCTCTTTTTTATTCAAGACGTTAGTATTATGATGCAGACCAGGATTTATTTCATACTTTCACTTGCTTTTATTTCACCAATAAAGCAAGTGAAAGTATGAAATAAATCCTGGTCTGCACCATAATACTAACGTCCATTCCCAGTACCCAGCACAGTGCCTGGCACAAAGTAGGCACTAAATTAAAGGGCATGACCTTGAATGGGGGTTAATTCTGAAACTATAAGCATTATATGAAAGAGGCCCCTTTCTCTTTTCATATTTCTGAGAACATATTAAAAGCACCTACCTGATTTATCAATAATTGCATCAATCTCTTCAATCACATCAAAATAGGCCTCATTGTTGGTGTATTTCACCCCAGTCCGTCGCCAAGGCACCACTGACAGCTGCCCAGTGGGAAGTTGGTCACCCACATTGGTGCTTCCTGAGACAATTAATATTACTGTATTTTAAGACCATTTTGACTCCAGAAACCACAGAACACCTCCCTGGAAGTTTCTATGCTCCCATTATTCATGCACTCAATTGAATAATTTTTCAAACATAAGATGAGATTTTTCCCAACTTCCATATAGGGTAACTTTGTCTATTTTTAAAACCTCTTGTTGCCATCTGGTCTGCCTCTTCAAACAGAATAAAGGTTTAAGAAAAAGTTACCTGAGAAACAGATATCATATTTTGGTTTTGAAAGTAACCTGAACTTAGTATCTCAGATTCCACAATAGCTTACAGTTTAAATAATGTATTGGCTTTCAGTAGAGTTGGTAATCTACATATAGATATAAAAATTTCATGGGTAAAAACAGTATTTGAGCCTGAGGTAGGTTCTTAGGTACATTTATGGTAGGTATTAAAATGTACATATCAACATGATCTGTCTCATTCCTAAGTTCCAACACTGAAACTTAGGAATAGAATACAAATTTGATCTCTCCCTGTCTTTAAGAATTGTAGATCAATTCCTTCACTAGTTTTTTCCTTTATAGGCATAATTTTTTTTTAATTCAAAAGGTTTTATACCGACACAATAAAATACATTAATTTAAATTCTATTTCCTTCTTCCATTACCTGGATCCTTTTATTTTCTGTCTTTAAAAAAATTTTTTTTGAGATAGAGTCTTGCTCTATTGCCCAGGCTAGAGTGCAGTGGTATAATCTTGGCTCACTGCAACCTCTGCCTTCTGGGTTCAAGCAATTCTCCTAACTCAGCCTCCCGACTAGCTGTGACTACAGGCGCGCACCACCACGCCCAGCTAATTTTTGTATTTTTAGTAGAGACGGGGTTTCACTATGTTGGCCCGACTGGTCTTGAACTCCTGACCTTGTGATCCACCCGCCTCGGCCTCCCAAAGTGCTGGGATTACAGGTGTGAGCCACCGTGACCAGCTAAACAAAATTTTTTAAGAGATAGGGTCTTCCTATGCTGCCCATGCTGGAGTGCAGTGGCTATTCGCAGATACAATCATAACTCACTGCAGCCTTGACCTCCTGGGCGCAAGTGATCCTCCCACCTTAGCCTCCAGAGCAGCTGGGACCACAGGCATGCGCCACCATGCCTGGTTAATTTTTGTATTTTTTTGTAAAGACAGGGTTTCGAAACCATCTTGGCCAGGCTGGTTTCGAACTCCTGTACTCAAGTGATCCTCCCACCTCGGCCTCCTAAAGTATTGGATACAGGCGTGAGCCAAAGTGTCAGGCCCATTTCAACTTTTCAAAAGTGGTTCTTAGATACCCTCTTCTAGATTAAAGTGAGATACAGGCTTAACTAACTTCATAATATTCGTAAATGATTTAGGCACTAACAAAGCTTTCAAGGCTTAAAATGAACTCAGAATACTGAAGAAACCACCAACTTTGTTTCCTTAAAAAGAGGAACTATGTATTAAAATGTATCATCAAGATATAATAATCAAAGCAGTCTAGGGAAAAGGCAAGAAAGCCTGAAAACAGACCAAGAATCCACAATGACAGGACAAGATAGAAATGTCATTCTAAAACAGGGGAAAAGGATAAATTACACAATGGTGCTAGGACAACTATTTTGAAGAAATAAACATTATTGTACACCAAGATAATTTTCAAATGGATTAAATAAATCCAAAAATAAAATCACAAACTAACTAGAATAGACATTTGAAAAAGATCTTCCCTTCTCTGAGATCAAAAAGACATTCTCCTGCTTTTGTCTAATAATTACAAAGTTTGTGTTTAGCTCCTTAACCTAGCTGGAATTTATTTTGTGTATAGTATGAAGTGGAGGGACTTAATTTTTTCCATATTGAAGCTGACTGTCCTAACACAATATAGTTAACAACTGGCCCCTGGTCCACTGATTTGATAAATGACCACATCTATCTACACCAAATTCCTATAAAAGCAAGAGTCGGTTTCTGGACTCTTTTATCCCAGTGATCTATCTGTCTGTTACTGGACAAATACCAAATTTTAAAAACTACCCAAACTTCATACAGATTGAGTAATCTTTATCTGAAATGTTCGGGACCAGAAATGTTTCAAATTTTGGATTTTTTAAAATGTTGGAATATCTGGATTATACCAGTTGAGCATCCCAAATTCAAAAATCTGAAATCCTCCAATGAGCATTTCCTTTGAGTGTCACGTCAGTGTCCAAAAAGTTTTGGATTGTAGAGCATTCTGGATTTTGGATTTGGGATGTTCAACCTGTAATATATCTTACATTACATTTTATAGGACACATTTTATCTTTCCGCTTTTTAAAAATATTATTTTCAAAACTCTCTTGGGTCTTGTAGGATGTCTACTGTATGAATATTTGTCTTGTGTACTATACAAACTTAACCTGTAGTGATATTTAACAGGGCAAATCTTCCCAACAACCCCTTTGTAATTCTTTTTCAAAACTGTCCTGGCTATTCTTGCAATATTTATGCTTTTAAAATGCATTTTTCAATCAGTTTGTAAAATTCCATGAATATGTTCGTTTATGCATTAAACAAGACCCAAAATGTAAAACCTTAATGAAACAGAATGATTAATTTGATTAAATCAAAACATTTAGAATGTGGCTAAACTACACCAGAACAAAGCTAAATCACAAGTGACAGATTGTAAGAAAATATCTGTAATGCAGTAATCAAAAGACATAAAGATCTCCCATAAAAGAGATTATTTTAAATCCATATGAAAAAAGAAAAACATTTCAACAACAAAAAAATGAACAAAGGACATGAAAAGGTAATTCACAATAGAGGGAAAACAGTCAATAAATACTTGAAAAGATTTTAGTCTCCTTAATAACAAAAAATGACTGTGTAAATACAAGATATCAATAAACTATCAAATTGCCAATGTTTCTAAAAAATTATTAATGACAATTTGACTATAGCACTTTGAAATTGTTACTGAAAGTATAAATTGGCCTAACTTTTCTGGAGGGCTACACATTATGGTACTTAAAATGTATACGCCCCTTGACACAGCATTGCTACCTCTACTACTTAAAAGAAATCATCCAGATGTGCACACCAAGGTTCAAATATAAGAATGGTAATCTTTATTATTTAAAAGAACAAAAATATCAGTAACATCTTAATTAGGGATTCAGTAAAAACTGAAAAACTTTGGGTCCACACATGAAAGAAAACTGTAAGTTATTAAAAATGAAGGCCAGGCGTGGTAGCTCCCACCTGTAAGCCCAGAACTTTGGGAGGCAGAGGTGGGTGGATCACTTGAGGTCAGGCGTTCGAGACCAGCATAGTCAACATGATGAAACCACATCTCTACTAAAGAATACAAAAATTAGCTGGGCATGGTAGCGTGTGCCTGTAATCCCAGCTACTAGGGAGGCTGTGGCAGGAGAATCACTTGAGCCCGGGAGGCAGAGGTTGTAGGGAGTTGAGAGCGCACCACTGCACTCCAGCCTGGGCGACACAGCAAGACGCCATCTCAAAAAAAAAAAAAAAAAAGAAAAAGAAAAAAAAAGAACAAGAACCATGTACAAGACATCATCATGGGATAATGTTCATAAAATATTATATGTTAAAAGTGTGGTGGGATTAAGAGTGATTTTGACATTCTTTGTGCTTTTCTGTATTTCTGAGCTTTTTACAATAATCATGTGTTTCTTCTGTAATCAGAAAAAAATATTTTTAAAGAACATTTCATTTTGTCATCAAAACCAGGGTATTTTCCACAAAGCAAAAATATTATTTCAGGTTGTACTCAGTTTACAAGAGTGGCCAGGTGCGGTGGCTCACGCCTGTAATCCCAGGACTTTGGGAGGCTGAGGCAGGTGGATCCCCTGAGGTCAGGAGTTTAAGATCAGCCTGGTCAACATAGTGAAACACCATCTCTACTAAAAATACAAAAATTAGCTGGGTGTGGTGGTGCATGCCTGTAATCCTAGCTACTCAGGAGGCTGAGGCAGGAGAATCACTACGACCCAGGAGGCAGAGGTTGCAGGGAGCCAAGATCACGCCACTGCACTCCAGCCTGGGTGACAGAGGGAGACTCTGTCTCAAAAAAAAAAAAAAAAAAAAAAAATCTACAAAGAGCAAAATTAAAACACTGGGACACCTGAGATCCCCAAAGACAAACACTCAAAACAATGTGTGACACTGGACTAAGTCACTCAGGCTGCAGGATAGCCACTCTCTATCGGTTTCCCCCTCTGCCATACCTGTGATGGTGTTGACAACCGTTCGAAGGATAGTGGGAGGCTTTATGAGTTCTTTAAGAATGTTCGACTCGGTAGCCAATGGAAAACCATTGTCAAGCATCTCTTCCAATACCTCATAAACCACAACCACATTGTCTTTGATCACTGGCTCTGAACAGACTCCAAAATAATCCTGATGGAGATAGAATACATGCATTGATCACTCAGATACTGTAAAATAAATAAATAAATAAATAAATAAATAGAATGTGCCTACAGAGAATAAGGATCTGGCCTGTCCATGTGTTACTGTGCTACTCTTCTACAATGAGGGAATGCAGCATAACCATAGTTCTCCTAGGCAGTCTGTTTGGTAGAGAGCACTAGACTGGCTTATGGTACTACTGTGATTACTAGCTTCCTCTACAAACAAGAGGAACTTAAATCTTTGGGTTAATTTCCTCAACTTGATAAAATACACAGAATACAAAATTGAATCTTGATTATATATGCTTATGAACAAGAATTTGAAAGAATTACACAAAATAATACTTGATATAACAAAGAACAGTACATGAAAATCTTTACCCCTACTGTTGTGCTATTTCTTAATATTCATGCAGTGAATAAGAGTTGAGAGGGGAAAAAAATGAAATGAGGGGGACAAGCTAGCACACCTGAAAATCCCTCTGGATCATCTTTAAGATGCTAAGATTCCAAGAACTCTTTGTCCTTTTATTTAAAAGGCTACCGTTAGATGCTAAATTATCTGGATTGTGGGAAAGTACTGGATTTCAAACCCGAAAACCTAGATTATAATTTTGTCATTTGTAGATTAAGTCATGTTAACTAATTTTGATCTTGATTCTTTAATGGTATAATCAGGATAACACCATTGGAGGCACAGGGCTGTAAGAACTAGGCATGACTAATTAAGCACTAACGCTCATGAATGTACTTTGTAAACTATAAAGCACTACAAAATGGAATGTGTGATCTTTAGCAAGAAATGTTCATGGCCATTCAATGTTCCCTTCTAGCAACGTCAGTATGTCTTTTACAGGACCTCTGAGAGGGTCACAAAACCCTCCTGAACTCATAGAATGAAGGAAAACTTACCCCTTTTGAGAAAGTCCATTCTATTTATGAACAGCTCTGATCATTCCAAAGTTCGTTCTTTTGCTAAACTGAAATTTGCCTCCTAGCTCTGTTTTACAGAGCAAGTGTATGTAACAGCCCTGCAATTATTTGAAAACTATGAGTTTTCACTTCAGTTTTTTTCTTCTCAGAGCCACACTTTCAAGATACTTGTGCAGTTCATAATAAGGTATGGTTTCCAGGTTGTTTCACCATCTTTCCATTTCTTTGATATCCAAAACTGAACAGACTCTACTAGAGTCTAAATTACATTAGATAACGTCAATTATCTACAAGATTCCAATACCCAGGTCACCTAAGAGTCAGGAATATATTCCTAAAACAAAAAGATTTCCTCTTTTTAAGAGAAAAATTCTCATTTTGAATGAGAATTCAAAAGAAAAAAAAGTCACATATTTCCTTCCCAAGAGTGACTTATTTTTAAAAAACAAAACACCACTAGGTTTTATAAACCAGGCATCATGTGAACTAAGCAGCTGGAAAGGAGCCTCACAATACGGCCAAGTGCTGCAGCCAGCCAGCGAGCCTGCAATTCTATTGCCAGGCTGCTCCTGACACATTCCGGTCCTGGAAAAATCATGTTGCTGAAAAGGACGCACATCAGAGAAGACCTGATAATCAGGATGTCCACTGACTTTTAACAAGTGCTTCAAATGTGACAAGCTCTGAAGTCTCAGACTTCCAAATTAGCACCTTTACTCTGCTTTCCCAAATTCCTCTGTGGTTTCAACTAGATCAAACAACTCTTCTCACTTCCTGTCTTGTAATAAGTTACATTAGTATGGCCATATGAAGCGGCTGTCAGTTCCACCAGTGGAACCGTTCATCTTAGAATGGGTAAAGTATCACATGCAGAAATCATAACAAGCCCTAGTTACAGTGGTTTAGGATCACAACTCCTGGGTTCTTCTAGTTCTTCCACATACTGGGCTTATCATACTTAGGTTTTCACTGCACAAAAGGGCTGGTATGCTGCATGAGAATTGAAATTCCAAAATAGTAGTACTATCAGAGAGTATTTGCAGGGGAAAACACAAAACGTATTATAATTTTCTTGGGAAGGGAAGTTGTTCTAGACGTGAGTACAAGAGAAATCACTCTTTGACTTGCTTTTTAACTTTTATCATAGTATGTGAGTCCTCATTCTCTTCTCCAATTCCACAATTCCAGTGTTCATATGACTCATTCCAGACCTCATATGACACAGAACTTAAACCAAAGGGCCCTTGCTTCTCATTCGAGTTATGCATATAACCACAACAGTTAGAAGCTGAGTGGTTCTGTTGGGAGAAGGTTCCTGTGTGTGAATCCAGGGCCGGTGCAGTCTAAACTCCTGTGCTGCAAGTGGCATTGTGTCCTGCTATCACTGACCTCCCTTAGACACCACTCCCTAAGTTCTTAAAATCTATTCCTGAAGAAAAAGCTTAAAATGAAAACTGCCTCATAAAATGGCTCACTTAAATTCTTATAGGCACATGAGATTTCCCAATCTCATCTTTGCAAGCAGAGCTCATCAGTAGCACTCTCTCGCTAAAAAGAAACACCCCAAACCTGAGAACTAGTACAGGTTCGTGAATTACGCGACTGGGACAGTTAAATTAAGCATTGCTTAGCTTGTTCTACTTGTTCTTTTCTAAAACTTTACGCAATCACTTTCTGATGCAACTCAAAGCAACGCAGATAATAGGATCACGACCACCAGGCAAAAACAACCTAAACTCTATAATTTGTGAGCAAAAAGTAGAATCAGAGCTACAAAGGCTATATACAGTCATCACAAATAGGTTGGCTTTCCCACGCAAGAGGTTCACAAGTATTCCATTTGTCATTTTGTATGCAGCCAATTCAATAAATAGAAACCAGAAACTTATCAGATGGGAAAGGAAGTGAGTAATACCAGAGTTTTGATTTTTTTTTTTTAAGTTTCTTAATGGAGGCTTTATACAATGGAAACAGGACTATAAAGACACTTCACGGTTTACATATATGAACTTTCCCACATTCACGAACCTGAAATGTGTCCACCACTCGGTGAAGAAACTCAATGACAAACAGAGGAGGGACCTCCGTCTGGATCACAGCCACAAAAAAGATCTTGTGGCGGTAAACACTTAAGAGATAGTGGTGAGGGGTAGGGATAACTGGAGGCACATTTTCTGCCTCAGTAGCTCTCTCTTGCGCCTCAAAAAAGTAATCACAAACAGAACGGCTGACCACACTTTTCCAGTGTTTCTCCAGGAAAATGTCTCCAGAGGAGTTGATCAAGAAAAGACTATGAATCATGGTGGCGATTGTCAGTGACAGAAGAAAGCCTTTTTCAGTCTGAAAGCCTCAGGACTCTGTAAATTTTCAACTCTAAAAACAAAAGCAGCAATATTCAGTTCCATTCAACCAAAACGTCCTCCCCATCTTTTCCCAACAGTCCAAGACTTACCCATCTTTCAAGACCAGGCCCAATCTTCCCCTCCTGCATGAGCCTGAAGAGAGCCCTCCCTTGAATTCCAAAGGATAATGATCAGCCATCTGACTGTCAATCATATACTCCCAGTTATCTTTACTATCGCCCGAATTGCATCCATTTAAAACAGTACTTAATCTGTGGGTGTCTATTTTCTCAACCAAACTGCAAGCTCCTTGAAGAAAAGGACCGTGCCTCATGTCTTGTGTTGCCTGACTGCAACACAATCAGAGTTCTTCGAAGAGGGCTTCGAAGAACACTGAGTTTGATGTCATGTTCTGGCAACAGCTCACGCATATACAAGAAATGTGCAGCTTAATAATACGATAGCCACTGTGGGACCACCGAGCACTTGAAAGGTAACTGGTGCGAACTGAGATGTG